>NC_141137.1:60669928-61869928 GCF_053477565.2 Lygodium microphyllum
ACAATAAGCATTCAAAGCATGGAGCTCACTATTGTATGCTTGCTACCCAAACTATTATTATAACAATAAACACTTCAATGATTGGGCTAATCAAGCTCTAATCAACCCAAAAGGCTTTTTCGAGCATCAACCCATCATCTAAGCATTGCAAACATTCCCCATAAGCATCAGTAGAGCATAAATCAATCAATTCCTTGCTATCCAAACCAAAATTGTTTTGTTCTGTGTAAAATAGGGAATTGAAAACTACACAAAATCAACGATGTACGTGCTCAAATATGTAGCTCT
Source organism: Lygodium microphyllum (assembly GCF_053477565.2). Lineage (NCBI taxonomy): Eukaryota > Viridiplantae > Streptophyta > Polypodiopsida > Schizaeales > Lygodiaceae > Lygodium > Lygodium microphyllum. Next base: position 60,670,217 of record NC_141137.1, read on the forward strand.
CGTCACACTATTTCTAATCATTAGCATGTGGCAAAGTACCCTTGTGTCTTGAATTGTGTTTGCTCTTAGAATCAAACATCTCGTAGAATTGACACCAAGTGAACTCAAAGCTTGGAGTTGGCATTGCTAGTGTTGGGATCGAATTGGAATCAAGAAAAGAGTGGGCATCTTAAGTGGTTGCAATCCAATGACGAAGACACATATATGATTAGGTGGGTGGATAGATCTAGGATTTGATTGTCAAGGCATTTGGATGCCAATTGAGATATCCATCCAATTTCTCATGCCGCAAATTGGATTGTCATGCACCCTAGGATCAAATGCTCATGTGCATGAGAGAGTCAAATTTAGAGTTGAATTGGAGTTGTCCATCTATTGGCAATTGGAAGTGAGTCATGAGGGTGGTTTGAGAATTGGACAATGATGACGATGAAGAGGATAGTATCGAATCATCACTTTGAGTCTCCCAAAAGCACTCAATTATGCTTCAAGTCTAGTGTGTGCATGTAGAAACTGGGATGGACCAATTCCCTTGCATTAGCAATTGTATCAGTTCTCACACTAAGAATCTCCATGCTCCAGAATTAGCTATGATGTCCACAATCGTAGTTGCATGTGGTTTCTTCCAACTCACAATCATGCAAGTGCATGGGCAACCTGAAGTTGAGGTGGTGTGCAACAACCATGAACTGGCACAGACGGGCTTGGTCATCGTCACCACCAAAACATTAACTCTCCCATGCTTCTTTTCATTCGACGATAAGTCTCTGACTCAATGCTAGAAAGTGTTGAGAGAAAGCATTCATCTCTATAGTTCGAGTCCCTTGGCTCCCCAAGCATTGAGTGTTTGACTTTACTTCTACTTAGAGGTGCATTTTTATACATGTGTTCCTTTCTTCTCTATTCTTTCTTGTCTCCTTCTATTTTCTCCCTAGCCACTTGGTTTACATGTTTTTGATTATTTCCTTATTTAAATACAATTTCTCAATGATAATGGACTCATTCCATGCAATTCTCTCTCTCAATCCAATTCTATTCAATTGATCTCATTAAATAGCTATCTATGCCCCTCCTTTTTGAGGTGCGCTAGTGTTGTTGGGTACCTTGAATTAACTCATGCTCTCATAACTAGGTTCTGCCTTCAATTACTCCCTAGCACAGCAACCTTTCTCTTTCCAAGTACTTACAACAATATTCCCCTCTGCTCAAGCCACCCTCTAACACCTGGTTCTTCCCCAAAGAAATCTAGCCTATCATTTCTTCATTTTTATATATTTTTTATTTTTTAAAATATTCAGTCAAATGTGTATGTTTCTCCTCTTTTTCTCTTCTATTTGAATTTATATTAACTCAAATGATTATATTCAAATGTAACTCTTTGTTCTATCAAGAAGGAAACCTTCTCCTTTCTTCCATTCAACTCTCCAGTTTATTGCATTCTTCCCTAGACATCTCAGCTAGCATTTGACATCCATTCTTCCTCTAAATTATTTCTATTCATACCAAATATTGCACTCAAATGATATATTTCAATCAACTACCAAGCCAAAAAAACATCAATATAACTCTCCTTATTTTTCTCCCAGCCTAACCATTTCTATTTTAGAAGCAATTGACATGCAAGCAAAAAATCAATCTCCCATCGATTTCTTGCTCATCCTCATAGCATGGTTCTTAATCCTATGTAGGGCATAGAAACAAGCACTTTAGATGGTTGATTTTGGGTCTCAATAATGAAACAAAAATTTCAAGTCATCTCCTATTATTTCAAGAGTTCAACCATTCGATGTAGACTATCTCTTCTCACCTAGTCTCTCATCTCTCTCAAAACTACCAGCTACCCTCACAAGTAGTAACATTAAAAAAAAGTATTGAGATTGTAGTAGACACACCTTGAGCTCACTTGTTATTATAGTCTCTGGCAAGTCAAAGGATATCTCACGATCCTTGTGCAACCATCTTGTTTTGCAATCTCTCAATTCAAGTACACTTACCACCGCGAGCCTCAATTTGTTGCTATGAGAAGAAAGCAAGAAGAATATAGGAACAAGAGAAGAAAAGAGAGATACCAAGCACTTCACACCACATCCCTCGCACTCTTATAGTTGAACTCTCTCCCTCACTCTCCCTTCCTCCCACACTGTATCTCAACAACACTCAAGCATTCAAAGCAATAGAATCATAAGCTTGAAGAAAAAAAGCTCATAAAATGTTGGTACACACTTGAATGACCTATTCCATTATCTTTCCTTCCTCTTATACATCCTTTTGAGGGTTTCCACCCTTTTTGGTCCCTTCGGCACATGGTATTAGGAACTACGTTGGACTTTACTTACAAAAATATTACAATTTACATGATGGGAGTGAGTGTGGCTCTCGACTTTTATAGACCACATTCTTCTACTTGGGGGTAGCTCACAACAATCTAAGAGAACATACTCGATAGTAGGTCAAAGTGAAAATAACCCATTTGGGAAAGGGAAAGACACACATAAAAAAGGGAAAGCTTAAAAAAATCAATTGATTTTAATGAATAAATTCAATATAATCTCTTTCAATACCAAAGGTCTAATTGAGCCTAACAAGGCAGGACCAATAAGGGAATGGCTAAGAACTCATGCCATCTCTTTCAATACCAAAGGTCTAATTGAGCCTAACAAGGCATGGACCAATAAGGGAATGGCTAAGAACTCATGTCATATGCCTACAAGCAATAAAGACCATAGAGTTACTACTCCACAAAAACCTACTTCTAATATCCAAGGATTTTGATTGGAACATAGCAAACCATAACAATAAGAAGGGGTGCATATATTGGTATCTCCCACAACCTCAAAGACAAGTTCCAAAAACTTACTGTGGATAAGGATAACAATTGGGTAGTAACCTGCTTTAAGGGTCCTAATGAGTTTACTGTAACTTCTTTCTATGCCCCTTACACCTCTTTTGAAAGGGGAAAAGTGTAGGACTCACTGTAGGTGATCCATTGACCCATTATATTGGTTGGGAATTTCAACATGATTGAATCACCAAAAGACAGGTATCTAGAAAAGGGTTCATGTATTTTAGGCACTAAAAAAGACAAATGGTTTAATACCAAAACCTTCCATGGATTAGTTGATATACGTGAAGAAATTGGTTTTACTTGGTCTAATAATCAAATTGGATGCTCTCTTCAAACAGAGTTAAGCCCTCATGGTAAGGTCTAATGTTTTCTTTTGCTACTATAAAAGATGCTACAAGATACACAAAGCAAATTAAATTGATGATCAAGTATACTTGAGAGCATCATATGCATATGTCATATAGCAACCAAATAAACAATTACTAGATATTTGATGCTACAAAAATGATGGTCAGGTAACCTTCTCATTGTTGCATGACTTGTGCATGATACATGCCATTGTTCCTCTACAATGCTCTTCAACCATCATTCTTCCGATGATTGATACACCCTATAAAACCTCATCTTCAATCTTGTATGATGATGCAATGTATGTATATGACCAATGGTAAGAGTTTGATCCGCCTTTTATACCAATGATACACATAGGCCCATGTGAACCTCTTAACTATGTGAGAGATGATATACCATGTGAAACCCAAAGATGGGGTTACTAAGACAAGGATGTTACTGAAATGGAATGGCTAATATGCCGAAAACTAGTAACATGATTAACAAGGTAGAGATAGTTCTAAAGCTATTGATGTCTCACATCTATACTACAACTAAAGCTAATTGGTCATGCAAATCAACATTTCATAACCTTCTCACTCTATACCTATACCAATAAGATTAACATGGTTATTTTCCATCTTATTAAACCTAGGATGAAAATGGACTACTCTCAAGTCCTTGATGGTAGGGATTTCTCTGTCTCTAACATTGCACTGATTTAGTTGGTTGCATTTGCAGCTCGATCATTTTGGTTATTCACAGCTAAAACCCTACCTTGAGTAGTCTTGGTTTGCATCACTATGCACCTTAGTGACTAGAGCAAGCCAAAAGAATAGTCCAACTGCATTTTATGACTATAGATTGTCTACCTATCAAAGGATTTCTTTTGTCATGATGTACACACGTGACACATCAACGAGGAGGATTTTAGATCTATCTTGTATCTATACTTTTTTTGTTAATACATCAAGGGTTAAGAATATGTATGTGTCTCAACCTGCATATTTTCTTCTCTCTCTTCTACTGCAGAATGTGTGTGATAGCTAATATAGTGCATTTGATAACAAATATTGCTAGAAAACCTATGTTGCCCAGGTTCATGGTTGTCAGTCTGCAACTTTATGCATTGTTGTAACCTAAACATGCTCCTAGTGTTCATGTCTAGTAGTCATGATTCTTGTTTGTGATCATTAAATTGCTTGTTGCAACTATTGCGCAATTTCAAGTTGTCTATTGGTAAATTCAAGATATTTTCCTTCAAGATATTATATTGTGAGCAAGATTCAAAGTGAGTGTGAAATATGCTTCTTTGGCAGTTGTTTAACTCATTTCTTGGTTCCACCAATCCTACATATTGGTATAGGCATAATCATCCTTTCATATTGTTGAAGATGTTTTGAGGTGATGCAAGCAGTTAATTCGCAGATGGGGGTCTATTTGGAGGATCCAATAATGGGCTTGAAAGTAGCAAATCCATCATGGCTATTAGGGTGTTTTCTAGGGTGCTTGATCTATCCAAGTAAGAGGAGGACCTGATAATTCAAACCGTGCTCCCCAAACAAGGTATCATGTGGAGAATGCTAAGTTGGAAGGAAATTTGTATTTTGCTGCAACAGAACAAAGTGAGTTGCTTTTCATATTGCAGAATTAATCTACATTCTCACACCCAAACATTAAGGATGCATTATTCTTTTTTGTTTCTACAAAAGGGACATACCCATTTAGCTCACAAGGCTTGGATATTTCATGCAACGCTAGGCTAAAACAAGGCTTGGATATTTCATGCAATGCTAGGCTAAAGGGGCCAAGAGAGTGTTATCTAACAATCTTCCATTATAACTTTTTTTCCCAAGTGAGTCCTTTAAATAATTTTTAATAGTCAAACTATTTATATTATATGGATCTCAAAGAAAAAAAATTGGGGCATTTTGATATTTTTATCAAGTAGCCCTAGTCATAAATGAAGGGTTCATAAAGAGTGACAATGAGGGGCCAATAGAGTGACATTGAAGGAAGAATTTCTTTAAGGTTTTACAAAATTCAAAATACAAAAAAAATATATATGGCTCAAGTTTTTGACTCACATTAAGTGCATTTATAATATTAAAATATTATATCATAATGTTAAGTAGCTAAAAAAGCTATATCTTTTTTGCAAAATTGTCACTCAATTGGGGTGGGGTGTGTTTCCCTTTTGGGAGGGGGGAGGGGGGAGGGGGGGAGGGTTCACTTTATTGGCCCCTTTACCCTAAAGGCAAAGCAATAAAGTCAAACTCACAATAACATGGAATGGAGCAAATGGTGGCTTGGTGGCTTGGGATGGCGTTCTGTGACAGTGAGTAAAGGGGGATGTGTTCCAAGACAAGGAAACATTCCAATTCTCATTCCCAACAATCATTGAACATTTCCTGATGGAACACTTCAATCTCATTTCCTACATGGCGAATGGGCTGACAAGGTCACAAAAAGACAAGACATTTCAATTATTCATTTTTCCTAGAGTGATTACTTTTTGTTTGTTGTCCTTTCGAATACTCATGGCTTGATTTTTCTTTTCATATCTCTCTCTCTCTCTCTCTCTCTCTCTCTCTCTCTCTCTCTCTCTCTCTCTCTCTCTCTCTCTCTCTCTCTCTCTCTCTCTCTCTCTCTCTCTCTCTCTCTCTCTCTCTCTCTCTCTCTCTCTCTCTCTCTCTCTCTCTCTCTCTCTCTCTCTCTCTCTCTCTCTCTCTCTCTCTCTCTCTCTCAAGTGATCATGATATCTAGATTGATTCGCAGCAAGGCCTCAGTCCCACATGACATTGTGCGAGCAGAGCTTGCCACACCGCCCATGCTAGTCGAGGCATTATTTCAGACAGTCTGCTTCCTACACAGATTTCAAGATATGGACAGAGATCGCATTGCATATAGAGCATATATGGCATCTCAGGAGATGGCTCGAGCGGGGGATACCACATCATGGTATGCACAGACTAGAGCTTGGTTTGACAGACATGGGCTGGACATTGATAGACTCCCACCTCTTCTATATGATACTCAGGCTCCCACTTACACCCTCTCTCTCTCTCTGAGAGGAACAGAGTCATCAGACAGGAGATATGGCATATTTATATACAGAGGACATGGGTCAACCCTGCACAGCCACTGCCATCGAAGATGGCACATTATTATACACAGTTCTTGAGCATATCAGAGCAGGGATTCATAGAGATTCTGAGATATATGCAGATCTATATGCCACATCGATTGAGAGTTCTTATTGGACAGCTTAGGGTATCATCACATCAGCTTATGATTGAGAGTGGCAGAGCCAGTGGCATCCCACGGGAGGAGAGGATATGCCCCCTTTGCAGATCAGAGGTGGAGAGTGAGGAGCATTTTGTTCTCAGATGCCTGGCATACTCAGAGTTGAGATCTAGATACACATTGAGCAGCTCACTTCAGGGATGTACGACTGATATGGATCAGAGATCATTTGGCTGTTTTCTGGGAGAGGCATGGCACATCAGAGAGTAGAGCACCCAGCGGGTCCCAGTCAGAGAGGGGCCCACCCAGACGACTATTACACAGTTCTTTCAGACAGACAGAGTGAGAGCTACTATACCAGCCTCCAACCAGACCTCCGGGCTCACACTACAGCAGGCTGAGGACCAACGTACCCGACGTCGCACGAGGATCCGGGAGTTTCGAACCCCACAGCCACACCAACAGGAGATCCGGAGGATTCTTGATCTACATCGACAGCAGACTGAGATCCGGCGACACTCGACACATTGGATCTCAGATCTCCAGTTTGCTCTTTCTCCACCGCCGATGTACCACATCCTGCATCCAGGAGGGATCACCTGCTATTAGCGACTTCGACGACTGCTACTACATCCCAGGATAGTATATCTCCCTGCATCTATTACATATACACATCGCACCACTTTATCACAGCCGACAGTTGTTCCCCTATCACAGCCGACATTTGTTCCCCTTTTGTAGCCATTATCTAGAGTACCAGAGCTACATACGCACATACACATATACGACACTTATCACACTCACAGCACCGTATTTTCAGTTTCCAGTTTTTAGCTTTTCATTCAGCACTTTTATTTTGGATAGCTGGACCTCATCAGTTGTATCACAGTTTGTCTCATAGGCCAGTTTTGGTCTTTAGAAGACGTTAATATAACTTTCTCTCTCTCTCTCTCTCTCTCTCTCTCTCTCTCTCTCTCTCTCTCTCTCTCTCTCTCTCTCTCTCTCTCTCTCTCTCTCTCTCTCTCTCTCTCTCCCCCCCCCCTCCACACACACACACACACACACTCATGCACGCAAACGCACACACATACAACCCAACTCCTCAATGGCCAATGTATATGTAAGAGGAGTCCTAATAATGCAGTAAAATTTAAATATAAATACTTGATATAGAAAATAATTATTTGTGGTTGAGATTCATACCTCTATAAACTAAGAGGATCTCTTGAGGGATGCTCACTAGCATGGAGTGATGCATTGCGAGGGACATATAGGTGCCCTATAATTTAAAATAGCATGAAGCTCACTATCCTCGAGTTAGACATAACTCGACATATCCTCCTCAATCTCCTCTCTCATCAAGCCTATAAAGTGCAATATTGCCTTTAGCATTATCAATAGACGAGCTCGAGGAGAGGATGCCATGGTATCAATCTGGAAAAATAAGTGGAAGATAATTTTATGCTAATGGCCAATGAATAATGAGTATGTACTTCAGATAATGTTTTTCACTAGCTTTTGAGCTACTTATGACCATAACAATAAATATTAACCTCATAGTTTTGGAGAGTTAAATTGTATTATACAATGATCACCACAATTGGCTCATCAATCGTGACAATGCATATCACACCAAATAGGACTCCCCATGTTGATTAATAATGATTCATTCATGAGTGTCCTACACCATCATCACTACAAACTCAAGGTGTTATGTTGATGAGTATCTTGAGATGATCAACATATACTTTTGGCATTGCATTGTTTACACGTTGTGAATGTTTATAAACTTTTTTAAATTAAAGAAAATGCTTTAAATTGCACTTTTTTGTTAATCAAACATTGAAAATTTTACTCATGGATGATTGCAATCCTCTTCAGCATGAAGTGAAGGCTCCCTAAAGGTGTGGAACTCATTAAGGGAAATAACTGTTAGATCTAAATGGGCTTTTATGAATGGCAAACCCTTTGATAGTGCCCCATCTAACTCATCCTTGGGCATCCAAAAAATGCAATGAAGGTGTTCTCATTGCTTTAAAAGGCCTTGACAATATAAAGGGTTCTTATTTTTAGGGGTTGCATACAAAGTCATCAAGAAACAACCTATGCAGTTTGGGAATACAACACCCTGCCATGATACATCCCCACTAATTAGTGGGGTGGTCGATCTAAATACTCTTTTTCATTAATATACCTTTGAATGTAAAAATTTAATTGTTGAAATTGTGTTTGTGTGCGCGCGTGCGCGTGTGTGTGTGTGTGTGTGTGACTGAGACTGAGACTGAGACAAAGAGAGACACACATAGAAAAACTAGCCATGGGGTCCCCAAACCAATGACACATAGACCAACTCTCCTACTTGAAATCCAGAGGATTTGCACATCATTCTCTAGTCAAGCACCTTGTAGAGAGGGGGAAAATAGTCACAACTCATTGATTTTTTCCACATAGTGATCACACTACACCTACTACACAAAGAGGATTATAGTCTAGAAAGCTATGAATATCAAAGAGGCACATCAACCGAGGGTGGAGGGGCACTAAACATAAAGCATACACCAAAGACAAATGATTGAGATCCACCAATGACACAAGTAGTACCTAACAAAGCTTAGGGATTGGTCCAAATGCTACCCGAACATTATCTCATCATGAAAGCATGACATAATATACATAATCCTAGCCAGATAGAGTTGGTTATCCATACATAATTATTTGGTCACACAATTAACCACGTAGTGCTCCATACATCCGTGACCCAATCTTTTTGTTTTGGTTGTACATGGGCATTGTATCATACACTGCTTTAGAATTATTTGCTTTGCATTGTATATCATTGATTATCATTTAGCATGTCACACTCTAATTTCTAGTGACCATTACCATCATGCACATGTTTGTCTCATAGGTTGTTTTTTGGCTCAATAAACGTTAATATATATCTCCACCCACCCACCCCCCCAAATGTGTCTCTCTATGTGTTAGCAGAAAAAGTAATGTGTCAATACTCTTACATTATGTTCAATGTAGGAACATACGATCTCAAGAAAAGGGAACAAAAATAGACAAAAATTACCACAAAATCTCGAAAAAAAAATTGCTTGAGTGTAAGAAATTTATATATAATAAAAAGAATGCTAAATGAAATCCCAACAAGACAAATCTACAAAAGTCGAAAGGGCCCAATCTTCTACATATAAATCGAACGGAAAAAATGAGTTGGAGATGATAAATGGTATGTAGCACTCATCTTTTCTTCACAAGGAATACAAGTGTGTAAGGTAAGGAAAAGGTGGTGCTTAATATATAGTCATGAAGCCAAGAGTTGGGGAATAAGCATGACTATGTTTTAGTATGTATCTCTCCAAGTAAGATGTCCAGTAGTGTGAGTCGAATGCCCTAAAGGCATGAAGATGATTTATGATATTCATTAGATTTTCTCTCAGACCAAGAAAGGCTTACCAGGGAGAGACAACGAAGGCATGAGTAGCGTCATGTTACAATCAAGAAAAAGGGTTGTAATTAACGTAGTAACAATTGATGAAGAATGTTGTACATCATAATTAAGAAGGGGCTACATTAGTGAGAAATGCTACTTATACAATTCTAAATATGCTAGTTGTCCATTGTTTTGTATCTAAGTCAATTTGTTTCTAAGTAATACATTAGCTAGAAATGGTAATGAGTTGATGCCAAATGAAAAGAGCAATTAATATTCATAATGAACTAGTAGCTAAGGAGAGGGAACGTAATATAGGAAGATAGTTGTTGCAACAAAGTTTGAGTGAAAATTATAAATGAAAGAAAGATAGTGTGGAGTACCATAGGGGCTTGATTGTTGACAATTGGCCATCTGCAAGAGAGAGTTGCTCATGCCATGTATAAGAGTCATCATTCATCCACCATTTTTGTACCCAAAAGAGAAAAAGAAGGGTATTGTATCCCACAGAATACAATCATGGACCAAAAGTCTTGCCTTGTACTTGGGTTTCCCATCAATTGTCTTTACTTTGTAAACCCATTTTTTTAGAAGAGGCTTTCTTCCTTTGGGCAACAACACAAGATCCCAAGTATCATTAGCATACAAAGATTTAATCTCTTCTTGCATAGCTAGCTCCCACTTACCTGCTGAATTTGCATGACTTGGCCTCTTTATATGTAAGAGGCTCACCCTCATCTGTAAGCATCACATAGTGCAAAGAGGGGTCATACCTATGTGGCTGCCTTTTTAAGCATGTAGACATGCGTAGCCCATGATCTACATTCTCTAGAATCGGGTCAACATCTAGAGGCATGTTATTTTCAGCATTTATTGGCTACTATAAGCCATTTTCAGTATGATGTTCATGTTGTACAACATCTTCATTTCCATTTCCAACACCTGCATTTTCATAATCAGCAAGTCTTTCTTGATGTCCATGACCTCCTTGTGCTTCTATTTGTTGTCCATCATCATCTAGCTCAAAAATAACCGGCTGATCACTAGAAGCGGTCATGTGTAAACAACACAGGTAGTATCATAGCCCAAGAACAAAGCCATCCATGAGAGGGCAACATTTCATGCATAGAGTTGGAAGAAATAAGCCATTGCGTGACAAAGCACCTATGTAGCATGAAATTAGAACCTATGCAGCCCCACAAATCCATGGTGGGTAAAGGGTGCAGTACAACATTAGTTCTTTCAAATTGTTGAAGAAAGGATAATGTACAACAAGGAAGGAATATGACTTGAACCTGCGTGGCTTGAAAGATGCTATAAACACCCCACAAATCAATGGAGGGCATAGTACAGAATCAGGCACTTTCACCCCATTGGAAGAAATGATAATAGCAAGAACAAAAGATCTAATTGATTTATCAGCCCAAGGCATCATAGTAAACTAACCATCCACATGATATGATAATCCTACATTGTACAAAGCTAATAGAGCAAAGAAAAAGTGAGACCATAAGTGATGGAAGATGTAGAGAATAATCCCACTGAAGGGTCCTAGAGCCAGCACCATAGTTACTAGAAAGCCAGCCAAAGAGGAGAGGCTACTTGGATATGTGGCAATCGCATGAAAGAGCACAAAGAGATGTCCATCACGAAGAAGCTTCACGTGTCAACCTTCCTTCAATCACAATAGAGCCCAGTTGCCAAGTGTAAGGGTGGAAAGCAAGAGGAAATGTGATTGATGGGAAAATGCTTTTATAGTAAGGAAAGCCCTAAAAAAAGTTGGGACCTTATGTGGGAATCCATATCATACTTCTATGATTATTTGCAATTTTAATATTAGTGATAATTATTGTACTTAAGTAACACTTAATCCACTTACATATCTGTTGATTTGTTGTGGGAACACACACACACGTGTGTGTGTGCGTGTGTGTGTGTGCGTGCGTGCGTGCTTCTTTTCTTTGTCATGTATTTCATTTATTTATGCACACATATGTGGAAACACATACATACCTATGAGTGAAGAGATATGCAATACATGGAAAGATGAGAAACCAACCATTTTCAGATTAAAAGAGTGTAATCGTACTATCCTTAAAATACATAAAGACAATGTCATTGAGAGCTTATTACAACTCTTGCTATGACAAAAAGATAAGGTTATGTTTTTATGTGAAAGGGAAATATAAGTGCACATAAAAATGAGAAAGAGAGAAAGATGATACAAACTAGGTTGATACTTTCAACTAGCTTTAGATAGTAGTATTGTGTTTCTTTTGTCCAAGTTCTCCCCTTCGAATATTTTGGAAGAGGATAGTTTAATTTGTGTTGCTAGATTTCAAAATTCAACATTTCAATTTGCGAGTGGTCAATGAAGCATTTAAAATTTGAACGAAGGTAACATATTTAGTCCATGAATGCTCAAGAACAAGCAATTTTGTTGAGGGTTAAATAAATATCTTACTTATGTTTAAAAGAACACAAGTATATCTAAAATTTACATTTTTTTAAGTCATGGATCATCCAAAAAGCAAGAAAACTCTATTTATCTACTTAACATTGAGAACCACAATTTCAATCATGTATAATTTATCCAGGTACCAAATTTAGTTTCTTCTCTTTAAAATATATATTTTTTAAATCTCATTGGGTGTCCCTACAAGTTGTTGCAACTTGTAGCAATTGCATTATTTTTCAAGATTGTGCCCTACTTCTCATTCATGACAATAGTACCATTCTGTAATTGAATATGATTTGACATCTATTCATATTAGTTTTAAAAATACATGATTTATTAGGATGGTTTGATTGAGTTTCATGATATGATTTTTTACAATGTCTTAATTGATTTTAGTTACAAGTTTTTGAAGTTAATTACATTTAGCTAAAAACTTATTGTATAGCTTAACATATTGTGTTAATGAAGAGTACCTTGCAAAATGCAAGCAAAAAAAAAGTTGCTTGTTCAAAGATTAAGATGTGGTTTTCATATTTCATTTTTTTGTGTGGATTTAACTAATAATTTTTAAAAATCATAGCAATAATACCAGAATAATATGCTATACAAGCAACATATCGAAGAGCTAGCACAAGTTTCTTCATTGTTTTATAGTTGTGATTCTAACCTTGTGGAAGAATATTGGTATAAAGATTGTAGTCACTTTTCTTGCTAAGGTGAACCTTACAATGATAAGGCAAAATTGAATGAGCAAACTACATTGCTATGGTGAACCTTACAATGATAAGGCAAAACTTAATGAGCAAACTACATTAATTCTAACAATTATTAGTTTCATGTATAAAATAACAATGATTTATGACATTATGTATCTTAAACTCTATGTACTGTTTAAAACATTACCTAACATCTTGGAGGGAATGATAACTCTGTGTGTGTGTGTGTGTGTGTGTGTGTGTGTGTGTGTGTGTGTGTGTGTGTGTGTGTGTGTGTGTGTGTGTGTGTGTGTGTGTGTGTGTGTGTGTGTGTGTGTGTGTGTGTGTGTGTGTGTGTGTGTGTGTGTGTGTGTGTGTGTGTGTGTGTGTGTGTGTGTGTGTGTGTGTGTGTGTGTGTGTGTGTGTGTGTGTGTTGATGAAGCCAATGATAAGTACTACTTATTCTTAACTAATTAATCAAGTCAATAATTAAATTAATAATAAATTGGTTCTAGTTAACTTCTTTCTCTAAATACATCTAACAATGGTCATAGTGTAACTACTAACAACCGTCTCACTTCTCTCTCTCACTTCTAATGTCATGCTCTCTCCTTTCTCAATTACAACTAATTAATTGACCACTTTTTTAACACTTGTCACTATCTAACTACTTGTGGCAACCATTTCACTTCTTAAATTAGTCAATGAATTTAGTAATAAATTTAATCTTATACAAGATTTCTCTCTCTCTCTATTTATTTATTTATTAAGTCATTATGACTAACAACCATTTATGTAAATTTACATAACTAATATAGTAATAAAATTAATTTTACATAATGTATGCATCTCTAAGCTTTACTTGTGTAGTGGCATGGGGAATTGGGCAAGGCAACAGAGGGACACAAACCAAGCAATCTCTCTCTCTCTCTCTCTCTCTCTCTCTCTCTCTCTCTCTCTCTCTCTCTCTCTCTCTCTCTCTCTCTCTCTCTCTCTCTCTCTCTCTCTCTCTCTCTCTCTCTCTCTCTCTCTCTCTCTCTCTCTCTCTCTCTCTCTCTCTCTCTCTCTCTCTCTCTCTCTCTCTCTCTCTCTCTCTCTCTCTCTCTCTCTCTCTCTCTCTCTCTCTCTCTCTCTCTCTCTCTCTCTCTCTCTCTCTCTCTCTTTGCAATATGGCTAAGGTTAGTGTGGCAAGCAATGGAGAAAGTTGGAGTGGATGAAACACCAAGGCAACAAAGTTGAGTAGACGTAGGACAAAGTTATGAGGCAATCAACTCAACAATCAACCAAGGAAAGGAGGGAGAGAGAGAGAGAGAGAGAGAGAGACTACAGAGAAGTAAATTTAAAGATCGAAAATGTTTTGTGTGTGTGTGTGTGTGTGTGTGTGTGTGTGTGTGTGTGTGTGTGTGTGTGTGTGAGGGGAGGGGGGGATTTTAGAAAGAGACAAAGGGAGGAGGAAGCGAGGGAGGGAGGGAAGAAAGACACACACACACACACACACACACACACACACACACACACACACACACACAGAGGCTAGTATATATGCAAACACTAGGGACTTACTCATCCGCTAAAGCAAAGAAGATAGAAAGAATAGGTCAATGAAAGCTTTGAAAATATAATAGTAACATTGAATCAGCAACTGCAATTGGGGCCTAATATAAGACCCCAACAAGGGCCTAACAAAGAGAGATATTTATTTATTTAAAATTTTTATGGAATTTTTTTAAAGAAATTTTATGGAGAAATTTGAGAGAAAGAGTGTGTGTGTGTGTGTTTGTGTGTGTGTAGAACTAATCATATGCTCCTACTAAATCTAGGCAGCTCCTGCACTTTGCTTCCCCGCAGCTCAATGCATCCAGTGCTACCAACTCCAAGAGAGCCACCATTAGCACCAACAAGCCTAGCATCTTGGTGCGAAGGCCTATACCTTGATACTAGCTCTCAAACGTTGCCTTGTTGAATGCTCCATTAAATATGAAATCGATTATCCTTAAGTTCCTCTGAGGCCCATTCTCACCTAATATGATTGGGCTCATTAGATCTCTTATCTTCTTGTGATCCTCATCCTTCTAATGTATAGCCAAATTGCTTAGGTGCCTTTGGTAGATTTTGTAGAGAGCATAACCCAAGGATATGTCAATTATTCTAGGGAGGACATTGTGTAATCCTTGAGACCTTTTGATGTCATGGTAGTATACCACTGTCGTCTGAAGGAATGATTCATGCTTATTTTGAATCTTCTTAGCCTTGCTCAAGGTTGTTTCTTGCTTGAGATCATCACCATTGTGAACAATTTTTGTGTAGTGACGACACCAACCACGTTCTCCTACTACAAGTAAGGGCCAAGGATCAAATGAAGTATCGATGCTTGAGGAACTTGCAAGCCAAGGATCAAATGAAATATCAATGCTTGATGAACCTACAATCCAATAAAGAGATTATGTTTTAGTACTAGTAAGAATGTGATACTAATTATCTGTGTTACCAAGTATCTTATAATAAAAGTAACTTCTTACATTTACATTGTGGTTTCAAGCAAGGATCACTTTTCATAAATTCGAAATGTCTTGAGTTTAGTGTGCACTTGTAAGTGCTTGTGATAAGCCTCACCCCATCAACATTGTTGGGGATAAAGGCGCATGTGCCTAGCCGCTCGTTATTAGTTACACTGACAGTACCCACATACCTGCACACATGTACAATACAGGTGGCGCGCACCCATCATTGTTACTTCATTCTTTATTCTTTTCATGACATTTGAATAAAGGAAAGGCCGGTCACATTGTGACTATTGGAGTTTCCACATTGTGTGTGCGTCTCTCTCTTGCTCTTGCTCCTTCCACCATAGCTCTTGCTTCCGCTCCGTGCTTCCACTTCATGGCTCACTCCCTTCAACTGGTATCAAAGACATCTTCCCTAAGAGCTCAAGCCCAACCCAACCAACTTGTGGAGAAAAGCTTCAATTCACAATTTCAATGGCAGTCATGGATTCTTCACCTCAAGGTATTCATTGAGCTCTACCTTCTTCCTGATTTCTTCCTGTCACATAAGGCTTGTCCTAGGGATTTCTTGGGACCTACTAGAGCTTCTCTAGTGCCACATTCCACTCAATAGAGGCAGTAGGAGTGACCAGAAATTCAGCGTGAATTGCATTTGTTTGTTGCTCTCCTTCCATGATTAATTTGCTCCTCATCTCCAGCTCCTATGCCCCCCCCTAAGCACTCTTGGGCATTCACTTAGCATTGTATTCAACACTCTGGGACTAAGTTAGACCTCATTTGAAGCTTCCAAGATCAACCATTGATTTATAATTTATTACTATTTGCTAACAGTTCAAGACAACACGTCACTCATTGTTTGGAGGTCACTTATGCTTCCCAGGATATCTATTTGATGCCATATCATCTAGGGATGCTATGCCAATGTATTGGAATGCTATTGGACTAATTTGAGCACTCTTTTGCTCAATTTTACAAAGGTTTTTTACTATTGTTTATAGCATGACTAAAGCTTATTTTATTAGTGAAAGCGTATACCTATTGCTCCGGAGTGCTTACCGACTACTTGGATTGATATACCGATGCTTATGGATGATGATATGCTTTAGCATGGTTCCAAAATGCATTTAAGCAACAATTGAAGCTCATTTTGATTGCCATTTTATGTCATTTGCTACATTAAGCATCCACTTGAGACGGTTTATGCCTATCATCCTTGGATGATACTCAAGCTATCCGCTTGGATATTAGATGCCTGATATGAATGCTATATATCTTGGCTATATATGACGAACATTTGGGCTCAGTCTTAACTTGCATTGAGTTATTTTGGAGCTTTGGATAGTGACATTGGTCTATTAATCATTGTCTCAAATGCTATAATGGATACTTTGACAACCATCTTGACTTGGATGCTCTCGAGAATATATTATTTGGACCTTGGATGTATGGATGCCTTCTACATGATGTTTTAAGCTTTGTTTGCTCATCTGGCATTTGACTTTTGTTCCAATGGGAGCCACTACTTGACCCTTGGATATTACATTGAGCATTTGGTTGCACATTTGAGCTTGAGGGTCTTCCAGTGAGACTATGGGACTTGGTGATATGTACATATTCCTGTCATGCTTTCTATATGCAGTTGATGCTTAGTGGACTAATCTGACATTCCTCTTGGATTGACACCTATCTCTGTCATGATGTTGTCAGTAATGCATGCATCTTGGTTGGTTATATATTGAGCTTTTGTTACATTGCTTAATCTGTTGTGGCTTTAGTTAGTTTCTTTTGTTACCGCAAGACCCACTCTATGCATGATGGTTATGCATATGGGATGTATCTCTGTCTGATATGCTTATTCTTTGACAGCTCTTGATGCCAACCGCATATTCACTCACTATTAGTTGAAGCTATTCCCTAACAGTTGCCAATTATCCTATATCAATGATTGCCTATCTTTTGCATTGATTTCTTATTGTTAACTTCATTTTCAGCATGTTCTAATTGCAGTTTACTGCATTGTTTATGCAAGCAATCACCTCCATTTAACAGTTCTTTATATTGAGCTTGTATACAATTCATTCATTAGTCAGTACTCCTTATTTTCAACCTAATTTAGCAATGGTTTTAGGGCTATTTGCAATAATTATAACAGCTTGCTTTGACAGTTGGTGCACTTGTTTGCCTTTATTATGACTGACGACTCGAGTGATAGTGCTATCTTTAATATTGATAAGATGGATGGCACTAACTAAAACTACTGGAAGGCCCAAATCTGACAAGTTTGTGTAGAAAATGCAAGTTATGCCTTTAAAACATATGGGTCTCAAGAGCGAATCTATTGATGCAAAGGATTGGGCTGAATTAGATTAGCTATGTAAGTCCACCATCATATTGTCCCTTTCTAATCATGTGTTCTATAATCTTTTCTCTAATGGGCATGGGACTTATGGAAAAAGATTCACAATGTCGATGACTAGTAGAGCCCAACTTCTCAAATGTACTGGCTAAAGCAACTCATGAACCTTTACATGAAGGACACTTCTATATAAACTCACTTAAATGATTTTCATTCCATTATCAGTCATTTGTCTTCACAAGGGATTGAATTCAAGGATACTCTACTTCCCTTATTCCTCTTGGCTATACTACCTAAATCATGGGATACATTTCAACTGCTTTGTGCCAAGATGCATATTGATGGGATATAGTTGCAAGATGTAGAGAGTACACTCTTGATTGAAGAGGTTAACAAAAAGAATGTCAATGCTTCCCGCACCTCATGCTTTGAAAGTTAGAGGCAATGATGATAGAGGCGGTAATGCCCACCGTGGAGGAGAGACTCTCAACAGGCTCGCTCTCAATCATATGGACAATCTCATAATAAGTCTCGTGACAATCAATCCTCATTGACTTGTCATTACTATGGGAAAGCAAGACAAATTTGACAGTAGTGCCATAAAATGCACAAAGATAAGTGCAATGAAAAGGGCAAGGATATATAATCGCAGTATTGTTTTTTGCAAGTCAGGTATTAAGATTAAAGAGATTAATATTTGCAACTTATTCTCTCAATACTTCATAGCTTAAGGTACACTTAATGTTAGTTGATAGATTCAAGGAATTCCTTTCACATGACCTCTTTACAAAGAGTGGTTTTACTCTTATCATAGTATGATTGGATTTGTCCGTTTGGGTAACAACCTAACATTGACAATAGTTGATATTGGTAATATCCAACTACAGTTTGATCCAAGTTGCATGTTTACTCTTCATGATGTACATCATGTATCAACACTCACAAAGAGCCTTATCACTACTAGCACTTTGGATGATGCAAGTTATATAGTTTATTTTAGTGATTCCTCATGGAAAATTACCCGTGGAAATCTTGTCATTGCATGTGGCGCTAAGTCCAATACTCTCTACCCCTTGCTTGTATTTGGATCAATTGACTATATTTTAGCAATGGATACAATTTCACATGTATCTTTGCAGCATCGTCACCTTCCTTGAAAGAAATGAAAATGCTTAACCAGTTACAATATCTTCCGTCCCTTGACTATAAGTGCTTTGAGTCTTATGATCATTGTTTATATAGCAAGCAGACACGTAACACGCATCAAAAGTCCGTTATGACATGTCTAAGTGAGCCTTTGACTCTTGTTCGTTCAAATATATGTACTCCCACGCCTTGCTAATCGTTAGATGGCATGAAGTATCACGTCATTTTCATTGATAACTATGTGCATAAGATTTAAGCATATCCTATTAAGCAAAAATCGAAAGTCTTAGATTCATTTCAGTATTGGCTTACTTTGGTTGAGAACCAATCTGAATGTAGACTAAAATATCTAAGGTCGAAAAATGGGTATAAATATGTCTCTAAAGCCTTTGAGCAGTTTTGTGATGAGAGTATGAAGTGTCAATTAACCACCCCATATAGCCCACCCTAGAATGATATAACTAAGCACGTAAATATGACAATTCTAGAGTGAGTTCCCAGTATACTTAACCAAACAGACTTACCACAACGTTTTCGAACTGAGGTAGTTACTACTATAATACACTTGATAAATCAATCCCCATGCATTACTTTTGACTATAAAGTTACAAAGAAGGTATGGTCTAAAAAACCCCCCTCATATGCTCATTTACATGTCTTTGGTTGTGAGACTTTCTACCATATACCCAAGGACAATCGCAATAAGTTGAATCCTAAGTCTAAAAATGCATATTTCTTAGTTATGAAGATGCAAGTAAGATAGGTTATCGTCTATGGGTTCCACAAGCTCAAAAGGTTATCTGCGGTCATGATATTGTTTTCCATGAGGAGAAAATGCATAAGCAGTCTAAGCATGTCATTAAGGTATACATGGTGATATTTTAAGAGCCTCCTACTATACAGTTAGCTAGACAACCTGTCACAATAGCTAATGTCCCAATGACCCAAGTCCATAATGCTCCACAAGATGTACAAGCCCCACATCCAGCTTTGAGGCATACTAGCGATAGACGATAATCTATACGATTTGAGTCCTCTATGCATTACGTTATGGTAATAGATGCTAGTGAGCCTCTTACTTATGATAAGGCCATGCATAAAGGTGATGATCTCTTGGAAGAGAAACATGCAATCAGAGTATGACTCCCTGCAAAAATATCATACGTGAGATTTAGTTCCTTTGCCTAGTGGCAAGTGTACTTTGCCATATAAGTGAATGTTGAAGTTGAAAAGTACCCTTGGATGCCCCAAGTTGGGATATAAGGCAAGATTGGTTGCTAAGGATTTCAAGTAAAAACATAGTGTGGACTTTGATAAAGTATTTTCTCTTGTTGTGAAGATGACTACCTTACACTTAGTACTGGCATTTTTACTCAGCTTGACTTGGATCTTTATCAAATGGATGTCAAGATGGCTTTTCTTCATGGAAACTTGTATGATGAGATTTACATGGAGCAACCTAAGGGCTTTGCAAACCCTAGCAAAAAACACCTAATGTACAGATTACGAAAGAGTCTTTATGGCACTAAGTAGACACCTAAAAAATGGAACCACAAGTTTGATGCTTTTATGTAATCACAAGAATATTCCCACCGTGATATGGATCCATGTTTATACACAAAGAAAACTCGTGATAGCAACCTTATGATTTTGATCCTCTATGTGAATGACATATTGATTGCTAGGAGTACTCATGATGAGCTAGATGGCTTGAAAGGTTAGCTCAAGAAGAGCTTTGAGATAAATGACATGAGAGAGGCCTCACATATTCTTGGAATGCACATTATGTGCACTCGCTTAAAGAGGCTCCTCTTATTATCACAGAAGTACATTCAAAAGATCCTTGAGCGGTTCCATCTGCAGGATGTTAAGTCTCCCTTATATGCATGCGCACGGAGCAATTTAATGTATGTCACGATAGCCACTCGTCCTGACATAGCAGTCGCAAGGGGAGTTATGGCATGCTATACGGCTACACCTAGCCAACGGATTTGGGATTCCATCAAGAGTATCATGAGATACCTGAAGGGCACAACTATGTACATATATTATAGTGGCAAGAATACAGGAGTCGCCGAGCACACTTAACTCTAATTATGCAAGACATACAGACACTCGAAAGTCCACCTCTAGTTATGTTTTCACTTTTGTTGGATGTGTTGTTTCTTGAATGTACAAGGTGTAGAAACGCACGGGCCTATCTACTACAAAGACAAAGTATGTTACGACCACTAAGGCTTGCAAGGAGGCTCTTTGGTTAGATTGGCTAGTAATAGACCTTGGCATTACTGATGTAGTCTCTACATTGCATTCGAATACTCTAGGTAGATAGAGAGTACACATAAAAGCCATGAGGACTACATATCCTTGCTATTGTTGGCCTTGTAAGTTTCTTTCCTTTTTTTTTCCTTTTAAAAAGTTCTTGAGGGAGAAATTTATATCCAATTTAAGTATAAGCACATTTTAAAAAGGCCTCACACACACAAAGCGCACGGGTGTGTGTATGTGTGAAGAAATTTGAGAAAGAGGAAGGGAAGGAGAGTGAAGGAGAGACGTAAGGTGGGGAAAGAAAAGTTAGAGAGAGAGAGAGAGAGAGAGAGAGAGAGGTTAAAGAGAAGTAAATTTAAAGAGAGGAAAGAAATATTTTCAGTGAGAGAGGTGAGAATTTAGAAAGAGAGAGGAGGAAGGGAGGGAAGCAAGGAAGAGACAGAGACCGAGAGAGGTCGGTATGTATGCATACACTAGGGCTTTAGACATCCGCTAAAGCAAAGAAAATAGAAAGAACAGATCAATGGAAGCTTTGAAAACATAATTGTGACATTGAATCAGCAACTGCAACAGGGACCTGTCACCTAATATAAGGCCCCATAGAAGTGCATCTCAAAGGCACCAGTCGACAAAAAAGTGAGAGAACTAAAAGTTATATTAAGATCTACAGAGACACCAGAGAAACATACAACAAGGACTAGAAACCAATAACAAAATTAAACCCTCATGGTAAGGTCTATGGTTTGCTTTGCCACTGTGGAAGATGCTGCGAGATATACAAAGCAAATTAAATTGATGATCAGGAATACTTGAAAGCATGTGACATATAGGAACCCAAAAAACGGTTACTAGACATTTGATGTTACATAAATGTCAGTCAGCAGACCTCAATTGTGCCTGATACATGTCATTATGCCTCTACCATGCTCTTCAACCATCATGCTTCTGATGATTGATACACCTGGAAAACCTCACCTTCAATCTTGTATTCTGGTGAGCACATGCATGTGCATGATGATGCAATATATGTATCTGAGCAGTGTTAAAGGTTCAATCCCCCTTCGATACCAACAATGTACAGAGGCCATGTGTGCCTATTCACTATATGAGAGATCATTCACCATGGGAAACCCAAAGATGGGCTTACTGAGATAAGGATCCTTTGAGATGGAATAGGCAACATAGCTGCAGACAGGTAAAATGATTGACAGGGTAGAGGCAGTTCTAGAGCTGCTAATGTCGGCCCTGCTTGTTTACTTGGAACCATAAGGACAACTCACAGAAAAGATACAGGCTAGGACAAGGCAGAAAGACCCATAAACACTTGAATCTACATAGGCCCTTCAGTAGGTTTGATTTGAATTTTCCTTGAAAGCATCCACTTTGTAAGTGGAAATTTGGAGCCTTTTTCTGGTATGTACTGAAATTCCTCTCTGGTATAACTTGGGTTACACAAAATGAGCAATTTAAACCAGCAAATAAATGTTTCATAACCTATATTTCTTCTGTACCTCCTGAGGTACTAATAACCTTAACATGTTTCATTCCCATCTTCTGAAACCTAGGATAATAAGGGACTATTCCCGTGTTCCTTACGGTAGGGTTTCTCTATCCCTAGCCTTGCATTGAGTTAAGCAATACATTTGCAGCTGGATCATTCAGTTGTTCATTGCTGAAACCCCGCCTTAAGCAGTCTACTTCATCCATCCCTTGGGCATGTAGGCACGCCAAAGTTAGAAGTATAGTACACAGCCACATAAATAGAGAGACGATGCCATCATTGGACCCCTCTGGGTCCCCTCATGAGACTACAAGAACTAGGTAATCAGTAGAGAGGCTGGGCATAAAATAGGTATTTTGCCCCCATAAACTTGTAAAATGACAACTTCCTACATTTGTGCACTACACTTTTTTAAAAGGATTGGACTGGACTGCATGTCAGATAGCACACTTAATGCTTCCATGTTCACAATGTCCATATTCTGAAGCAGTAAGGTTCCACATCGGCTCAGTAGCAAATTTCAACTCTGATACTAGGCCAATTCCAATACAGCACTTCCACTTTCTATGAGTAGCCATAGAATGAGATCATTTTCCCTTATTGTAAATACATTTTCAGTAGTCAGCTAGTCAAGCAACTATTGGCAGACTACTATTCGGATCAACTAGCTCCCAGCAAGTATGAACTGGCTAGACGAGCTTGAAGCTACCTGCAAACCCTATGCAAAAAGGCTGAATGAACAGACCAGCTTTCTGCATTTCTTTACTTCCTGATCTCTCATCCATTAATTATTGCATCTCAGCTTGCAGCTCCTACCTTGTACCTATCATACTCAGATTCATACACTATCTTCTGGTCTTAACTAGGCCCTCCCTCACAAGCTGCATCTGCGAAGGCTTAGTGACTGGATCAACTGGAACCAATTGACTCATCCAACCACAATTTATCATTGCAGGCTTCTGCCTGTTAAAAGAAACTCTTTGTTTACTCTTGTGTACACACATCACTTGGAAGGATTTTAGCTCTATCTTGTTGTACACATCACCTGGAAAAATTTTAGCTCTATCTTGTATCATTTTCGTGTTAATACAAGTAAAGTTTGTTGGGTTAAGAATGTCTGTATCTCAGCCATTTATGATTGCAAATTTCTGCCTGTTAAAAGATGCTCTTTGTTTGCGCTTGTGTACAGACATCACTTGGAAGGATTTTACCTCTACCTTGTATCTATCCTTTTCATGTTAATACAACCAAAGTTTGTCGGTTAGAATATGTGTGTCTCAGCCTACAGCTTTTCTTCTCTCTCGTCTGCTGCAGGGGTGTGATGGCTGGTGTAGTCCCTTTAGTAACAAACCTTGCCAGAAGACCTATGCTACCTAGATTCCTGGTTGTCAGGCAGTATGTTTATGTGTTGCCCTAGCCTGAACCTGCTCTCTACAGTACACGTCTGTTAGTCTGCTCATTCATGATCACTGTCAGTTGCTTGCAGCTGTTGCCCATTAGATAAGCAGTTGTGTAGAGTGATTTCATGCTGAAAGGACTTTCTGAGGTGATGCAAACAGAAAATTCCCAGACAGAAGGCTATGTGGAGGATCCAATAACAGACTTGAAAGTGGCGAGTTCCAACGCCTACTAGGGTGTTTTCAATGCTGCTTGATCAGCATCCAAATGAGAGGAGGACTGATTCAAACTGTGCCTCCCACACAAGGTATGTGGAAGATGTGGAGTGTGGAAGGAAATTCAATATTTATGGTAACAAAACAAAGCCTATTGCTTCTCCTCATGCACACTCAAATCTCACACCCTCACAACCAAAGTTAGGGATGCACTCATTTAGCTCACAAGGCTTGGATATTTCCTGCAGCTCTAAAGGCAAAGCAATGAAGTCATAGAACAAGGAACAAAGAGAGCAGCATCTTGGTGGCTTGGAACAGGGAAACACTATTCCCTAACAATGAGTAACGGGGAATGTATTCCAAGACAAGAGAACCAACTGTTTTGCTTCATTAGTCATGCATTTGCGTTCCTTGCACAATAGGTACCACCTATTTTGCTTCATTGGCCTCTTTGGGAGCTTCAAGTGAAAGCTTTAGTATTACCTTCAGTGCACCTTGTTGTCCCCAAGGTATAGAAGATGACTTCTTCTTGCCCTTGATGTCCTTCTTCGGAGCATTCAGAAATTGGGTGAACTAAAGATCCTTTGCTAATTCAGCAAAGAGATTTGCTGCTATCCTCCTGCGATTCTTGAACTCATTATCAAGTTCCTCTTCACTTTCCTCGTCATCAACCTTGTTATGCCTTGAAGGCCTTGTATCTCGCCCAATAGCAACATTTTCAGCTTGTTGTCTTCCATGGTCTAAGCCTTGTCCAAGATCAAGCATCGCATTTCCTTCTTCCCCATAGGACTGTCCACACTGAGAGGCATCATCACTGCTTGATTCCATCTCACTATATGAAAACATCATACTGTAATTTCTCAACTAAGTACAAAAATCAGTACTAGCACAAAGCTTTGGCTTGCAATTAGGTGCCTTGAGCCCACCAAATTAAGGGATTGAGTGGTATCCTAGTAATGGATTCATGAAACTAGTCTTCCTTCTAGGATAGGGTGGTAATTATTGATCAAGCACTTAATTACAACAATCAATAAATAAACATAAACTGAAAATGCACAATTTACCTTATAACTCCTGGACAATAAACACCCTGTTGGCCCCAAAACTAGCATCCCTTTTGGTATTTCTTTGACTTTATTGACTAATGGATTGAGTACAAGCTAAGATTTCACAATCTTCTTGGTTGATCCAAAAGCCCCTTGTTGTAAATGCAACCAGCACACAAAATGGGCCAATTGCTCCTTGAATTTCCCCTAGGACTTGTTTTAATTGGACCCCAACATGCCAAATGCTACCCAAATTCACACTTAATGGGTTGGCATCTGAATTCCCTAATAATTTTTCAAGTATTGAATTCACTATACAATGCCTTCTACTATTGATGGCATGGGTCCCAAGGTGACTACTAAATCCTAATTTCTGCAGAAATTTTGGGTTTACAAAAAATTTCCCTCTACTATTTACCAAATTTGGCTAAGATCTACTCTAAGTGGCTGAGATAAGCTGAAATCTTCTGAGGATTGACTGAAGGAGGCGAGAGAATGCCAAAGAGAGAAAATTCAAATATTTTCCAAAGAGAAACCCTCCAATCTGCCTATTGCCTGTTTCAACCAACAAGAAAAGTATTCGCCTGCAACCTAGGAGCACCAGAATTGTTGTTGCCAACCAGCTGATGATGTCGCTAGCCCTTGATGGGCCTTCTTTTGCTATGGCCTACTTATTAATGGATTTAGATAGTTGTCACCTACTGTAATTTGTTGTTTTCCACTTTTACTGGCTTCAGCTAGCCCCAAAAACGCTTTCTCAGTTTGCATGGATACTTTTGCAAGTGGCAACAATTTGAACCCAATTTTCAGCATTTTTCCGCCATTCAATTAACTTTTAAAATTAATTAATACTCAAAACTAATTACCCTCCCAAAATTAAATATGCCCATCCATACTGAATCCCTTTATTTGATGGGCCTAAGGCACCTAATTGCAAACCAAAGCTTTGTGCTAGTGCTGGTTTTTACTCTCAGCTGAGAAATTACAGCAATATGTCTTTATAGAGTGAGATGGAATCAAGCAGTGATGATGCCTCTCGGTATAGACATTCACATGGGAAAGAAGGCAATGCAATGCTTGATCATGGACAAGGCTCAAACCATGGACAGTAAGCTGAAAATATTTCTTTTGGGCAAGATGCAGGGCCTTCAAAGCATAAAGAGGCTGATGACCAGCAAAGTGAATAGGAATTCGATGACGAGTTCAAGAATCAAATAAGGACAGCAGCAAATCTCTTTGCTGAATGAGCAAAGGGTCCTCAATTCACCCAATTTTTGAATGCTCTAAAGAAGGACAACAAGGCAAGAAGGAAAAGTCATCTTCTACACCTTTGGGACAGCAAGGTGCACCAAAGGTAATGCCAAAGCTTTCATTTGAAGCTCCCAAAGATGCTAATGATGAAAAACAATTGGTATCTCTACTCTTTTGATACAAGGTAGCGCACCATCAACATGGGTATGCATCGAACTGATTGACAAGTGCCTTTAAGGTGGACATTATGACAGCTTGGAATAAGCTAGATGCCAAGGAAAAATTTTGAAAAAATACAATAAATTTGGGATGCATTGCTGCCTATCACTTCTTACCGCCTCGTATCCCTTTATAAGCAAGTGGAAAAATATGTTTGTGGACTGCCCAAAGGAATCAAGAATTTTTGCATTAAATCCACCATCTCTAGCATGTCTCAACTCATAGAGACTGGTGCTACAATAGATGCTTTGCTGCGTGGAAAGGATTCCAACTTCCTAGAGTGTGGGGAGAAGCTGAATAAAAAGTTGTTTTAAGACTAAGGAAAGGAGCAGCGAAAAAAAGCCCAAAACATCAATGGGATTGGTGTGCAATATTGTTAGTGATTAGTCCAATGATGATGCTACTGAGTGGTAAAGAGCATGGGGCAAAATTAGGGATCAACGTGCATTGATATTCTTTAATAATGGTGCACCAGCTAACTCCATCTCTATAGACATAGCAACCCGTCTAGGCATCAGAGAGGATGACATGGGATCCATGGAGGAAAGTTGGAATGGCATATAAAGGCTATGCAGAGGCTGCCACACCACTCATTGGAAAGCTTCATTTGCATATACAGGGATATATGGACAATGAAGAGTTCTTCATTGCTCCACTTGAGGGTTGTGATGAATTGCTTGGTATACCGTGGTGTCACTATATGCATGCAGTGATTGATTCTCGTGCAAAAGAGATCACTCTTCAGCATAAGAAAAACACACACACTTGAAAGGAAAATCTGTCCCTGTTATATCTGTAGCTTCTATTTCTAAAAGCGATGAAAAATCATCTTTCAACATACTTGGTTTTTACTAAGGATAAAGATGATAGTGAGAATATTGGAAATATGTAAGTTACAGAAGGATCGCATGTCCTTTCTAAAAATGTATGTTGATTGCTTCTCTCAATCACTTCCTAGGCAGCTATCACTTGAAAGGCCTAAAGATCATAGCATAGATCTTATCCCTCGAAGTAGCCCCCCTAATAAGCCACCCTATAGAGTCAGTGCAACCCAATAGGAGGAGATTATGAGTCAGGTGAATGAGCTGCTAGAAAAAGGATTGATTTAGTCCAGCTCATCCCCTTTTTGTTCTCCGATGCTTTTGGTGCAAAAAAATGATGGTTCATGGCTAATGTGTATCAACTATCGTGCTTTGAATAAGATCACAATAAAGAACCAATTTCCAATCCCTCTAATCAATGATGTTATGGATAGACTACAAGGGGCAGCCATATTTAGCCGTATAGATTTGAAAAATGGGTATCATCGGATACGCATTAAACTAAAGGATGTGCCTAAGACAGCTTTTTGGATATCTTTTGGGTTATATGAGTTTCTTGTCATGCCTTTTGGACTTGCGAATACTCCTGCCACTTTTAATCAAATGATGGATCATATCTTTAGACCATATAGAGCATTTGTGGACATAGAAAACACTTGGACATTGTGTTCAATGAATTGCATAAACATAGACCGCTTATCGATGATAAGAAAAGTGAATTCTTTTTTAATGAGATCCACTTTTTGGGCATATATTCGCATCATCCTGCAAAGATTGAGACATATGATCATGGCTACCTTTGAAAAATATGCATGAGATCCGCAGCTTCTTGGGTTTATGTTCTTACTACATGAAGTATGTGTTACCAGTCATGTTTGTCATGCCTTGTCATCTCTTGCCTGTGAGCCCCAATCTGAGTCCCACAAGGACTTTAGGAGCTCTAACCAAGTCTATCACGTATTTTGATGGAGAAGGTAGCTCATTCTAGAGCACTCACTCTATTGCCTTTCAGTGCATTTTCTCCTCCAATCAAGATTTTGTGTCCTGGGCAATTTCTATATACATCAATCTTCCTCACCTATTGGACATTGTTTACCCTTTCCAAGTTTTTTTTTAAATCAATCTAGCATTTTTACCAATATTAAATGCTAGTCAACTATATTTTGGTCCAAGCCAAATTTGGAGTTAGTTGGGCTATATATAGTCTGCCCTTGCCACACTTGGCATTCGTCTTTCTTCTTCCTTGGCAAGTGCACACTCCAACTCCATCATCTTCCCCTATCTCCGACAATACCGTCATCATCAACCTGATCTGGTGCCCTCACTAACGCTATGGGCTACCTGTAAGGACTGATAAGTCCTCCTTTTGTATTCAACATTCTTTCCTTGTTCAATACAGATTTCTTTCTTCTTTTCTTGCAATCCCTCTTTGTTCTCTTGTCTATGTACTCATGTTCCTTCTTCCATTGCGCACACTCACAATTATACGCGGGTTCATGCTTTGCAAAATAAGGATGTGGCATTAGATGGACAACACTCGAAATTTCAACATTTGAAAGGTTAAAGGAAAAGATGACTTCAAATCATGTGCTTAAGTTGCCTGATCTAAGGAAGTCATTTGAGATTCAGTGTGATGCATGTGGCAACAGCATTGGGGCTGTTCTTATGCAGGATGGCTAAGTTGTGGCTTATGAGAGCTACATTCTCCATGGTGCCGATAAGAATTTGCATGTCTATAAGAAAGAGCTCTTGTCTGTAATTCATGCGCACTATCTACATGGAAACATTATTTGTTGGGGGTTGATTTTACAATCCAAACAGACCAATAAACTTTGAGGTACTTTCTAATGTGCACAAAGTTATCAGAGAAGCATATGAGATGGACAATTTTTCTCGCTACATTTTATTTTCAGATTGTACATATTGATAGGAAAAAGAATGTATTGGTTGATACACTATCATGTAAGCCACAAATTTCAGCCGTCAACATGGTTTATCACACTAAATTGGATACCATGAAAAAGCAATGTGTTACTGATTTGGACTTTGCAAATGTTTATGATCAACTTTGCAATGGCCAAAGACATAAGCACTTTGTCCTTAGAGATGGATTTTTGACGATGCGTGGATGACTGTGTCACAAAGCAATTGAGGCATAGAGTTATCATTAAAAGTCATGCTCCTCCATCTGCAAGCCACAAAGATATTGATGCTACAATCAAGACAGTGGAGCATTTCTTTTGTTGGCTAGCTTTGAGACATGATGTAGAGCAATTTGTCAAGAATACATCAATATGTCAAAAGGTAAAGTATGGTAGGTAATACTCCGGACACCGAAATAGGATGCCAAACTGGGACGGGGAATGTCCCTCGTCTCGTCCCCAACAGCCGTTCCCTAATCTCAACCATCCTCTACGTTGTCCCTTGCTAGGGGTTTTTTTCTTTTTCTTTTGGACTGCTTTTTTTTGCCAAGGGGAAGGGGGGGTTTTTGAGTGGATGTCCTTTGGGGGGAGGTTTTTTGTGGGTTTTTTGTGGGACTTTTTCCAAGGACTTCTCCTTTTGTAACACATACACATAAAATCATCATATTTTGTATGAAGTCGAATCAATCAACCTACAATACACATACAATTTTCCTACAATGAAAAATACATGTATACATGCATGCACATGTATATGTTCTTTGGTAGTACACATTCACCCACACACATAGTAACATGGGACCGGTTTTGGGAACAAGGATGGGAATGGGGACGCAGATAGGAATAATAAATTGCCATCCCCTGTTACCATGAGAGGAGACTCTAACATGGGGATGGGACTGGGACGGAAGCTACAAAATGGGCATCCCCTATTAGTATGCCCACACATCCACCCATCACATCACATGCATATATTTTCAAATGCTATTTATATATGTTGTCCCCTCCCCCGTTCCAGCCCCCCGCCCCCGTTTCCTACTTTTAGCCATCCCCCGTCCCAGACTCTATCCCCGTTCCATGTTACTATGATCTCGGATGTATTCAACATGCATCCAAGGTACTATGCTGACAATATGTCTGCCATGAGGTCACTACTTAGTGTACTAGACACTGTAAGATGATGCAAATGAGTATGGTTGTTACCACAGTTCTAAGACTATACTTTTGCATCATTTTGGGATCAGTTTATGATCAGCTAGACGTGAGTTTTTGCCTCAATTTTGAGATCAATTTCTGATTAGTTTCAGCTCAGTTTTCGATCATTTTGAGAGCTGTTTACGATCACTTTTGGAATCAGTTTTACGTCAGTTGCTTATCAGTTTTTGCAATCACTTTGTTTAGGGTCACATTTGCAACAGTTTGTGATCAATTCTCAGATCAGTAAGTGATCACTTTATGCTCAATTTTCAATGGTTTATAGCTGGTTCCATGGATAGCAATATGTTAGTAAATGCCATTGACAGTTTCAGCCATAGTTTATGCAAAGAATATACTTTACTATGGTTGTGAAGTTAGAACAATTGAGAGCTTACGGATGCATCCGATGGGTGTCTAGCAACAATTCTAGACTGTTTTTTAGGTTTATGTTATGTTTATACTAGCTAAAAAAATTTAGCAAGGTTTGGGGCATATAGTATGGTTAGACAATAGTAGCCAATGTTGTGATTGTGATGCCTTATGGAAATTCCAGTGTAGTATGCTTTTCCTTTGGCACAATGCAGTGCAATCGAGGATAACTGCTAGGATTTCAAGGGGAAGGTCTATCACAAGGACGCTGTGGGTGTCAAAGGCAAAAGTTATAATAAGTTATATCAACTGGGTTTTGGTGGTCAATTGGTGTCAAGTATTGATCCTAGGACAATTGTTTGGCTAGTAAGTGTTCGTGGTGACACTAGGGACTAGCATTAATTAATTGATAAATGCCAATTTAAGAGTCCACAAAGGTTGGAGACCACTCTAGGTTGCAAATGGCCTAGCCAATTTAATTATGGATGGGTACATTTAATTTTGGGCAGGGTCTAAAAGGTTGAAATTACTTTTCAAAACTAAATTTAAAAGGCTGAAAATAATTTAATGGCTGAATAATGCTGAAAAATGGGTTTAGAAGGGTGCCACTTGGCACAATTACGTTTTTGTGCATGGTTTAAGCCATTCAATGCATTCAGCTTGCAAGAGGGAGAAATGAGATACTACTGGTCTGATTTGCAGCCATTGGAAGACCACCTTGAGCAACCAAGAGTAGGAGAAGACCATGCAAGATCAAGTGACAATAGTTCCAGCCCTTACAAGCGCTGGTGATAGCATTTATTTCTCTCTTAGCAGTAGGCAACTGCATTAAATGCAGCCTAGTATAGGTAGCTTTCTCTCACTTTCTCTAAGAAGATCTCAGCATTTCTTAGTAGATCTCAACCAAATTTGGTGGACAGCAAGGACAATTCTGCTGTAAACCCTGAATTTCTACAACAATTAGGGTTTAGCAACCACCTCGAGATACATGCCAACAAGAGAAGACATCGTACATTGAAATCAACACTTTGCAAGGGATTTCAAATGCCTACCTATCCGTTGTAAATTTGGGGCAGCATTTGGCTAGTTGGTGGTTCCATTTGTGCAAGTCCTAGGTGGAAATCAAGGGGCAACTAGCCCAAATTGTTTGTTGATTGTTTGTACAGCAAGGGGCTTTTGAATCAACAAAGGAGATTGTGGAATCTCGGCTTGTACTCAATCCATTAGCAATTAAAGTTAAAGAAATGCCAAAAGTGACACCACTTTTGGGGCCAACATGGTGTCCAATGTCCAAGATTATTAAGATAAATTGTGCATTTCAATTTATGTTTATTTGCTAATTGTTGTAATTAAGTGCTTGATCAGGGAACTATCACCCTCTCTAACAAGGCTAGTTTCAAAGTGCACAACTGAAGAAGGAACACGAACACGAAGAGAGAAAGAGGCAACATGAAGAAGAAAGGAAGAAATCTACACTATAATGCTGAATACAAAGGGAGGACTTATCAGTCCGTGCACGCAGCCCAAGACATCAATGAGGGCACTAGATTATGCTGGAAATGATGACAACAGCAGTAGCATTGAAGACACGGAAGAATGCCAAAGTTGAGGAGCAACCTGTAGAAGATGATAGCCAAAGTGAAGAATGTCCAGCTATAAATAGCTGAAGCCCACCAAATCTGGCCAATCTGCCATGGTTGGCCAAAAAACTGGCCGACTTGTTGCAAATAAACAAGGGGCTACAATAAATGCGGTCCAACTACATAGGAAAATCTAACAAATAGTGACGTGGCATTTTGGACACTTTGGAAGTAGGTATGCACTGGCAAGAGGTGTAAACCAAGTGACAAACATAGAAAAAGGCCTAAACAAGAGAAACGCACACTAAAATGCTAGAGCTCCCATGTCTCTCTATTAGACTCTAACAAGAGCTCACAATCGAGAGATGACAGACTGACAACACTAAAAGAGGCTTCGTGAAGAGATCCGTTGCATTGTCCTCCGTAGGACAATAAACCACTGATGACTCGAAATCCATGGTCCACAACCTGCTCTCGAACATAATGGTACCAAACCTTAATGTGCTTCATGTGAGCATGAAACACAAGGTTCTTAGCTAGAGCAAGGGCACTCTAGTTGTCCACACATAGCAGAAAGGGCCTATCTAGGGAAAACCAATCTCTACCAACATCTAACGGAGCCACACTGCCCCCATAGCAATTGAACAAAGAGCGCGGTACTCTAGTTCTATAGAAGAAAGCGCCACAATAGATTGCTTCTTACTGCTCCACGAGATAGCTCTTGAACCAAGGAAGAAATTAAAACTTGTAGTGGATCCTCACAAATCCACATCACTTGCCCAATCATAGTCACTCCATACAAAAAGAGTGGTCCCCCTCTCCATACATAATCCCATAGGATCAAGTCCCCGATAGATAGTGAATATGAGTAGGAGTCTTCATAAAAGAAGACAACACAGAGACCACCATGTCCATTCGAGTGTAGATCAGCTAGATCAAAGAGCCTTCAAGGCACCTATAGCGGGTGGCATCTAAAAGGGAATCATACTGCCAACAACTTGGACTCAAAGTCCATGGGGCAAGAAATAGGCCAACACTCCACCATACCAAACTCCGAAAGTAACTCAAAAATGTACATGTGCTAGGAAATAAAGATACCCTGTGCCGTCTTATAAATCTCCAAACCAAGAAAGAAGGTTATAGGGGAGGCTTCCATCGCAATCAAGTGGTTCTAATGAGGCCTTTACAACTTCATAGAGGGGTGGCAGGAAGAAGTTGAATATCACTGTGGCAAGAAGGGACATTTGTGCAAGGATTGCAAAGATTTAGCAGCTTCAGGAAGAAGAAGAAGCCAAATCCGAACTCCTCTATTGCGTCATCCTCTTCCTCAGACTCTGACTCAAATCCTCCGGCCACAGCGGCCACGGCCAAGGCACGGAAAGGATCATCCTCTTCAAATCGTGGGAAAGGCTTGGCCAGCCCTCCTCATGCTTTCTAATACAAGTGATGCAATCATCCTGTTAGAGATATGGTCATCCCTTGGACTGGCATTCATCATAGATGGGCTGTGTATATGCATTTCTTCTTAGGCTAGATATGCCACGTGGCAGTTTGATCAATCATCGCATTTATGACAGGTCCCATGTGTGCAGTCGCAGCAAGTTTGCCACATGATAGGTGGTCGTAAAGTTGGAGATGCCACATCAGTAGTAGTCTGCAGTCAGGACCATTTATTGAGCACAATCAGCTGCATTTAATGCAACCGACCTATGCAAATTTATTCCTTTTTATGGGCTATATATTCCAGCCAGCCTTCACACATTCACACAATTCTAATCACAAATTTCAAGTAGAGATCGTGCACACTGTAGTAGACTTTGAGGTGTATAGGTAATAGCAAGGTGACATCATCGAGGTGGAGATACATAGACATACGCACTGCACCCATGTACATATCTGCATTCCTTATTCAGCATTCTTCATATTGCAAATCTTCTGTGTTATTCTCTCTCTCTTCTCTATGTTTACTCTATCTCTCACTATTGGTCATAGGCTTCCACATTGCTACACTCTGACGGTATCAAAGCAGGGCAAAGGCTGATTGATCTTGGGCTGAACTGAAGAGGAGATTTCATTATGACACAAGGCTACATTTTCAGTGTTCGAGGGCGAGCGGGAGGGCTACATAGTGGCCAAAACAAGGTTGAGGCGAGCATGGGCATGCAGGAAAGGAGCGAAGTTACTCATTTCTACCGTGGATTTGCTGTTTGAGGAGGAAAAAGGCTATGTTTTGAGCCTTCAACTGCAAATTTTACCTTTTCATCACCTCCAACAAGTGAAGAAGGTGCAAGATGAGCAGAGAAGAGCCCTAGCAAGCTGTGTTCTACGATCAGAGGAGTATGCTTTGTGTTTTTGCAAGCATAGCACGTGAAGATGTCTTCTAAGGTCAACAAAGAATTTCAACCGATCATGGATCGCCGTCCTACCAGCTCTTCCTATTGATCAGAAGGTGGATAGTGAGAACTACCGTGTCTAGCGAGTCATGATGCTTGCCACTCTGGAGTCTTATGATTTGGCGGAGCTTGTTACAGAGACTATTAACCATCCTTCATCACAGTATGAATCCAAACTATCTATAGAAGATAAGGCGTCGTTTGCACAAGCTCATATGCATTGGGACAAACTAAATGCCCGCATCCACTCTTTTCTTTTCCTTTCATGTACTACAGCCATGATTGTCCATATTGATCACTTGACAGAGGCTAGGGACATATGGCTAGAGCTAGATCAATTGTACAACAGAATGACCGTTATGAAACAGATGCCTTTGGGAGTGCAGATGAGAACCTTGAACCCTAACAAGTCATCTTCTATGTGGGAGCATGTGAACAAGCTACAACAACTCCAAATGCAGGTTCAAAATGCAAGGAAGATAATCACATCCGAAGATATGGCGATAACTCTTTTGTCACGTTACCACCTAGATTTGGTGTTTTTTACTCCCCCTTGATTGCTTTAAGACAGAAGGCGACTCTTTGGTGGGAGGACTTGATTCCTATGACCTTGGACAAAGAGAAACGATTCAAAGGGAAAAATGCTTTCAAGTCGGAGGCATTGACAAGTCAATCCTCTCAGAAGAAGGGGAAGGACAACAAGAAGAAGAACAACAGCAAACAATAGACAAAGAGAAGGAATCTACTTGTCACATCTATGGCAAGACACATCACTAGAAGAAGGATTCCCTCGAGAAGGATAAGAAGGATACCAAGAAGGAAAAAGCTTCAAAGGATTCTGAAGCAGTGGTTGCTCCCTCATCAGCCACTTTCCTCCATTAGGAGGTAATTGAGGCATCAATCCCAAAGGCTTCTGATACTGCATTGACGGCCCCACATCCCCAGGAATGGATTGTTGACATCAATGCCTCTCGGCACATGACACCCTCAAAAGCATGTATTGCCCATTTGCGGCCTTCGCATGGGCAAATTCTCATTGGAGATAGCTCTTGTGTTTCCATACAGGGTAGGGGTGACATGCAGCTTATTCCAGATGAACGAGGTGATACTCGTACTTCAAAGATGCTTTATATGCCACAATTGGGTTACCATTTGCTTTCAATGCACAAGATTTGTGCTCTTGGCTTGTTGGTTGAGTTTGATGCACATCCATTCCAAACTCTTAATCATAGATCGAGAAAGATACTTTCTACAGGTTGTGAGGAGAATGTAGTCTACAAGTTGAGGTCTCCTTCTACCTTGACCCCTCTTCTTCTTACTTCACAAACACAGTCCGAGCTTTAGCATGCTCAGTTTGGCCACTTGATTTATGATTACCTACGGAAAGCGTCTAGAGGACAGCTTATTCAAGGTTTGCCAATAGCCTTGTGTATCCTGCATTCGTGGAAAACAACATCATAATACCATTCCCAACAAGGCTTCAAGGAGGTCGTCAACACCCTTGGAGCTGTTTCTATAAATCTTTCTGGACCTATGAGGACAGAGTCTCTTAAGGGAAGTTTGTACTTCATGCGTATTATTAACAATTTTAGCAAGATGACATGGGCTTACTTCTTGATGTTGAGGTCAAAGGCCTTCTCCAACTTCAAGGATTGGTTGCTCTTTGAAAAGAACCGATCGGGCAAGAAGCTAAAGACCTTGCGGTCGGACAACGAAGAAGAATTCGTCTCCAATAAGCTTGCCAAATTTTTGTGGTATCCACCAAGAGTTTGCAAACACCAACACCCTCAAGAGAATAGAAGTGTAATCAAGATGGCTTGCACCATGATGGTGCATCGAGAGACATTTAGTTTCTATGGGCGGAGGTTGAGGCTACTGCTGTCCACATCCTTAATCGATCCCCTACTTTAGCCGTTGATGGTATGACACCCTATGAGGCATATTTTGGATCTAAGCTTAATCTTTCTTATTTCATGGTTTTTGGATGTGATGCTTAAGTTCACATCCCAAAGACGCAACGAGACAAGTTTGAAGTGGCTTCCTAAAGATAGATGTTTGTGGGCTATAGTTCGCAGTCCCAAGGCAACCGATTGTATGATCCCGTCAAGCAGGATGTCTACACAAGTCAAGATGTTTGATTCGTGAAGGTACCAGTGAAACCAGCCTTCCTCCTCGGATAGGGTGGTAATAAATAACATGATTAAGCACTATTTACAGCAATTAACAAATTCACAAAACTGAAATGCACACTTTACCATATAATCTTGGACATTGGACACCCTATTGGCCCCAAAACGGGCGCCCCTTTCGGTATTTATTTAACTTAATTGAAGAAGAAGTTGATGTATAATGGGATTCTCCCAATCCCTTTCGGTATTCCAACTTAGTCTTTAATCTAATTTGCCCCTTGATTCGGACAGTCAATTGGCCTTCACCCACTTTGATGGAGATGGAAATGCCCCAAGTTCATTGATTTGTTGGTCCCTCCACTTGATTTTGACTAAAAACAACTTCAACCCTATTGAATCCAAGTCTTGGAGCTTCCAATTTCTGGCACACTTCCCAATGTTACTGCTAAACCCTAATTTTTGCTACAAATTACTGTTTACAACAGAGAAATCTAAAATCTCTCAACCTCTAGTGATTTGAATGTTGTAATCTTTGGAGCAAGATTGTAGAAAGATTGGGAGATGAGAAAGAATGCTGAGGAGAGAGAAAATTCAGACTTTCTTCGCAAAGAACTCCAGAAAATCTATCATTTACTACTGTTGCATTGTCTCAACAGCTTGTAGATGCAAAGAACTAAAGAAAATCAATCATTTATTGTTGTTGCCCTGTCTCAACAGCCTATAGATGTTGTCACTACTGTTGATTGGTCTTCTCCTGCCCTTAGCTGCCTCAAAAGGTCCTCCAATGGCTGCAAATCAAACCAATAGCATCTCCTCCCTCTCTCTTGCCGATTGAATCCACTCAAATGCCTCTCTCCAGTCTCTAAAGATGTTTTTCAGTCTTGCATGGGCATTTTTGACAAGTGCCAACCTTCCCAAATGGTTTTTCCAACATTATCCATAATTAAATATTAAGTTTTTGTCTTTAAAAACTGAAAATTAATCTAATAATTATTATCTGTGACCATCAAATTGACGTTAAGTACCACTAAACGTCACTTCTCTAATGTCACCAACTAACACTTAAAGCCAAATGAATGACCTTGGCACCAGATACCACCAAGTACCTGTGCGGCATAACTTAGAGCAACTTTTGCCTTTGATATCCCATGATTTCCTTGGGTCCTGGGCTCGTAAATTTACTCTAACCCTAGTTACACCTCACATATGCAACATTTACTTAACCATGTGGTTAAAAATTAAACCACATGTTAAGTGAGGTTTCAAAAATACATGTCCTCATGAGAAACCCATACTTGGAGATCCAAGAGATAGTTGGGTGTCGGCAACTATTCCTTTGGAGCCTATGCCTCTCAAAGATCCTTTCTCAATGGATGGGAAGTTTGCTTCAGCACTGGCTTCTCCTATTGTTTCCGTACCAACGGATATTCCAAAGAATTTAGCCGATAGTGAGCAACAAGGAGAGATCCAACCTCCTCATTGAGAGCATGATACACTGAGGAGTGGCAGCCGCAAGATGGCACGCGGCATTCTCGGGGGAACTAGGCACATTCCACAAAGCTTATTTGTAGTAATTACTATTTGATGATTCATGCTTTGCAGGATAGGGAGCCAACCTTCATGAAGAAGGCTTTGCAGTCTGATCATTGACAAAAGGCCATGAAGCACAAGTTCGAGGCAATCGAGAGGAATGGCACTTGGACCCTTGTGCCACATCCTCCTCATCAGAAGGTGATTAGCATCAAATGGATCTTCAAGACCAAATACCAAAGTGACGGCACTTTGGATAAGCACAAGGCCCACCTTGTTACTAAAGGTTTTGCCCAGCGCCCACGAGTCGACTTCCATAATACCTTTGAAATTTGCACCTACAACTTGGATGGCAACCATTCGTGCCATTTTTGCCTTGGCTAGCCATAGGAGATGGCCAATTTATCAGCTAGATGCCAAGTCCGCCTTCTTGAATGGAGATTTGAAGGAGGAGATCTATGCTGAGTAGCCTACTTGCTTTGGTTCATCAAATGGTAAGGTATACAAGTTGAAGAAGCCTCTCTATGGCCTCAAATTATCTCCAAGTGCTTAGAACGAAAAGTTAGACATGTTCCTCCAACAAAGATTGAGGTATCGGCGCTCCATAGTCGATCCACAGCTTTTAAGTCCATACTTCAAAGGGGAAACAAGCCTTATTTGTGCTTTATGTGGATGACTTAATTTTGACAAGTGATCATGTACAAATGTTCAAGGAAACCAAGGCAGTACTTCAAGAGAAGTTTGGAATGATGGACATGGGACTTCTCCATTTCTTCTTAGGGCATGAGATCTATCAGACTCCGATGGAGATCTTTATCTTCCAATAGCGGTATGTGCAAGAGCTCTTGACTACATTTGAGATGGAGGGATGCAAGTCCATATCAACTCCTATGGATCAGAACTAGAAGGCCACAGCCCATGTTGATTCACATTTGGTGGATGCTACCCGTTACAGGCAGCTTATTAGGTCCTTGATTTGGCTTTTGAATACTTGTATTGATTTGTGTTATACTGTAGGTTTATTGGCTAGGTTCATGAATAAACCTAAGAAGGTACATTGGCAAGCTGCTATGCAGATTTTGCAATT
Source organism: Lygodium microphyllum (assembly GCF_053477565.2). Taxonomy (NCBI): domain Eukaryota; kingdom Viridiplantae; phylum Streptophyta; class Polypodiopsida; order Schizaeales; family Lygodiaceae; genus Lygodium; species Lygodium microphyllum. The sequence continues at coordinate 60,710,162 of NC_141137.1, forward strand.
CTTGAGTGGGAGCCCTGATCTAGGGATCTTGTATCCAACAGGTATAGATGATTTTGATCTTGTGCTTACAGGTTGGAGCGATTCAAATTGGGGTGGAGATGTAGACCACAAGAGGTCTACAACAAGTTTTTGCTTTACCTTGGGTACAAGTACTATTTCATGAAGCAATAAGAAGCAATATGTGGCTGCCTTGAGGCAGAGTATCGAGCAGCGCCTTCTATCACATGCGAAACAGTATGACTTCGAAGGTTATTGGAGGAGCTTGGCTGCCAGCAGACAAGTCCTACTACCCTTCATTGACACAATGAAAGTTGCATTGCCTTGGCTTGCAACCTAATGTTTCATACTAGGACGAAGCACATTGAGATGCTTCATTCAAGAGGAGCTTCTAAATGAGACTATCGATGTGGTTTATGTAATGGAGGGGAATACTTAGTGTCACGTTGACCTAAGTATAAAAGGTGTAAGGGACACTGCATAGGTACCACTTAATGAATATACATCTATCCTTTCACCTTCTTCACCTTCTCTCCTGTCCTTTCATGGTGGCTGCCAACCATTTCTCTCTCCTCTTCTCTTCTTTCTCTCTCTACTCCTAGTCTTTCTCTCTCCTCGTCACCCTCTTTCTCTCTCCTCCTCTCCTCTCTACAGTCTTTCTCTCTCTTCCTGCACCTCTTCTCTCTCTTCTACAGTCCCTCTCTCTCTTCTTTCTCTCTCTCCTATCCTCTCTCTTACAGTGGTATCAAAGCTTAGGCTTCTTGATCCCAATTTGGTTACATTTCAACTAATTTTTCCTATTTCTTTAATCAGGTCATCTATGGCAAACAAGTACCAGGAGTACAGACTTACACGCAGCAGTGCATTAACCAGTGGACATTCCCAAGGAGAAGACACGCTGCATTGAAGGCATTTTTAGAAGTTGGAGGTAAAAATGGAGGCAGATCACTAAAGTTAGTAGGTCGTTTTTCACTTCAAGGTCACTTTGAAGACACTTGGTCAAAGATGGAGGTACCTGCTCATGAGACTTGTCGAGCTTCCTTCCTTGGATCATAAGCCCTTCATTGTACACCATAAAGCTTGGTTTATCTTTCCCCTCATCTCCTGCTATACAAAAGAACTTTCATGGTGATCCTTCCTTCCATCCCTCTTCCTACCAATCTCTGGCTTAAGACATGAAGTTCTTGAGTTTACTTGCCTCTTAAGGGCTCCATCAAAGCTTAGTCAAGCTTGCTGAAGGGCTTGGTCATTTTGGGGAGTACTCTTGAGCAGAGATACGTTTCTCCTAATGTGCATCGTGATGCTTCCCCTTGATGATCATGGTCAAGGATCACCGCTTTCCTTTTGATCCCGGTGGCAGTGCAGAGACCCACGTCTGTATGGATGACCTGCACGCTGGTGATGCTTACCATGCAGGTTATCCATTTGATCCCGGGGTTTGGAATTAGTGATCATCTTGTACTGAGACACCTTCCCTCATGCTCACACTACATACATGATTTCAGCCCTGCCTCCCCCCGCCCCAACTATCTTTTCCCACTTGTAACGCTATACAGAGTAGTACTCTGTAGCCCACTACCTGGCCATACCAATAAGTCCAATCTTTGTTTTTTAGGACAAAAACTTTATTTTGAGTGGGGATGGATTGTAATGGAGGGGATTCGGGAATACTTAGTGTCAAGTTGACCTAAGTATAAAAGGTGTAAGGGACACTGCATAGGTACCAATTTATGAATATACATCTGTCCTTTCACCTTCTTCACCTTCTCTGCTGTCCTTCCATGGTGGTTGCCAGCCATTTCTCTCTCCTCTTCTCTTCTTTCTCTCTCTACTCCTAGTCTTTCTCTCTCCTCGTCACCCTCTTTCTCTCTCCTCTCCTCTCTACAGTCTTTCTCTCTCTTCCTGCACCTCTTCTCTCTCTTTTGCAGTCCCTCTCTCTCTTCTTTCTCTCTCTCCTATCCTCTCTCTTACAATTTACTACAAGACACAAGACAACCTAGCAAAATTGTTTATGAAGGCGCTTCCACAAGCTTTACTTCAACGGCATTCCAAATCCGTCAACCTCATGCCACGTCCAGGATCTAAGAGGGGGTGTTAGAGAAAGGTCATCCCTAGACAAGCATTCATCAAAGACGGGCTGTGTACATGCATTTCCTGTCAGACAGGCATTCAAGAGCAATTTGTGTGATGGGAGCAGACTGGATATGCCATGTGGCAGTCTGATCAGTCATTGCATTTATGGTAGGTCCCATGTGTGCAGTCGCAACAGGTTTTCCACATGGCAGGTGGTCGTACAGTTGGAGATGCCACATCAGCATTCGGACAGGTGGCAGCTGTGCAGTCGGTAGTTTTTTCTGCAGTCAGACCATTTATTGTGCATAGTCAGCTGCATTTAATGCAGCCGCCCTGTGCAGATTTATTCCTTTTTTATGGGCTATATATTCCGGCCACCCCTCACACATTCACACAGTTCTGATCGTAGATTTCAGGCAAAGATCATACAAACTGCAGTAGACTTCGAGGTGTACAGCAGGGTGACATCATCAAGGTGGAGATACGCAAACAGCAAACATATGCACTGCGCCCATGTACGTGTCTGCATTCCTTGTTCAGTATTCTTCATATTGCAAATCTTGTGTGTTCTGTCTATTTCTCTCTCTCTCCTCTCTATGTTCACTCTGTCTCTCACTCTTGGTCATACACTTTCACACCACTACACTCTTAACACATCCCTCATGACTCTCCAATATCAAAGAGGAAGTATAAGAGGGTGGTGAGGCAAGGCAGGTAAGCCTCATCTATATAGGTATACAAGTGCACAAGTTCTAGAGAGGGACTTCCCTTACACATCGATCGAAGTCTGGCAAGTTCAAATCCTGGAGCTAGGATTGACATCCAGGTTCATGATGGGCTATTACTTGACAAGGGGCAAGATTGGCTCCTAGACCGAGCTCGCACGAGGGGACACTTAAATGATCTTGGCCAAAGGCACAGAATCCATGGTCATATATGTTCAGAGGCATTTTTGACAAGGTCTTGCATGCTACCACAAGACATTGTTGATGGACACAAACTTATGTTATGACTCCTCTCTATTTTTTAGGAGCTGCTACAATCGACATTGACATCAAGTTCTCTTGGAGGCACCTTGGTGGTGGTTTATCACCCACTACTTGGGTATCCATGGTTCTAGTCTGGTGATTCTTTGTTATATGGACTATGCTTTGACTTTATCATTGTATCATTGTATTGTATCAAATTGCCCATGATTTGAGAGAGGGTGTTAGCAGTCCAAACAAATCATGTGTGAGTCTGGTTATGTCGGGCCTGGCTAAGCATTTTAGGCATTTTATCGTGGCAATTATGATGCTTATTCGGAGCATTTTATGCTGGCTGACCAGCATTAAATGCTAGCGGACCTGCTTCTATTTTGGCTTTATTTTGTCTTTTATATGTCACGCTCCCTTCTCATTCAGTTACATCATCGCCTACAAGTTCTACGGAGAGAGGGAGCCGGTATCTGTTCCTATGAGCCAATGACTCACTATAATACGTATCATTCTTGTTTTGGTATATGGATTCCATTTCCCATGCATTCTTCTACGTTCTCTTCTTTGCAATGTTCTTTTGTGTTTTTCTCTTCTGTCCTTGTCTTCAACAGTTTATTACAGCACCTTTTCATGCTTCCATTGCTGCATCCACTTCTGACACTAAGAGACGGAGAGATTATCATGCCAATCCTCGCAAAGATCGAGAAGAAGGGAGGTCATCAAGCCTATTCGTATGGCAACATTCTCCTCTTCCCTCCCCTCATGCTTCACACAAGACCCATGACTACAGTTTGAAGATGCCCCTGATGGCACCCTCTATGCACGTACCCATGCTAACTCTTAAGCTAGATCCCTTTTTTTAATGAGCTTACAAGAATCTGTCCTAGTGCATATTCACAAATTGAAGACTATTACGTAGGTTCAGAAGAAGCTAGTGTCTCCCTATCATTAGAAGGCGTTTGCTCACCGCATATCCCTTGAGAAGAAACTTCGGATGCTTAGTATCGATGATTCTCCTTCCATGAAGGACCACATGAACAAATTGGAGGACATGAGAGATGACCTTGCATCTCTTGGACAGATTATATCTTCGAGGACATTGCCATGATTCTATGGACTCGATTGCCATCTCCAAAGTTTGATGTATTCTACACCAATTTTCTTACTTGGAGGACTCTAGATACACTTCTTTGGGAGAATCTTGCCCTGCTAGTCTTGGGCGAGTGGCTCAAAAATATATACATGTGGATCCAACTTTGCGATGGCAAGTTCGAGGAGAGGGACTTGCCGAGGAGAGGGAAGAAGGGGAAGCCCAGGCTAAGAAACAAGAGGACAAGAAGGATGATTCCAAGGATTCCAAGAAGAAGCCTAAGTGCCCCCATTGTGGCAAGTGCACTCATCCTAAGGAGAAGTACTAGCAAAAGTACCCCCATTTGAAAGCCAAGGAGAGGTCCCAGTATTCGAAGCCCCCACCTGTTACCCTTGAGTCTATCTTCGTACACTTGTTTGAGGTGGACGATACGATACTTGCTTCTTCTTCTGAGGAGAAGACTTGGCTCGTGGATAATGGGGCCTCTTCCCACATGACTTACCGCCAAGACTCACTTTAAGATATGAGATTCCGAGGGGAATCTATCACTGTTGGTGACAACTATTCGATCCTCATGCCAATAGGAACCATTCCCCTCTTACCAGATTGGCATGCTTCTTCAACCAAAGTCCTCTATGTATCAAATTTGTGTTTTAAACTCTTGTTTGTTTATGGTCTTACACTGCTAGGTACCCGCATCATCTTTACCCATGATGCAGTCACAATGGAGGATGCATCTTCAAGAGCTGCTCTTTGGACAAGTACACAGGAGGGTGGGCTCTACACACTCACAGTCCTTGTTGCACAGTCTTCCCACAAGCTTGGACTACTTTGACATGCTCGTTATGGGCATTTGAACCTTGATGCTATTCAATGGGCTTCTCGAAAGAAAATGGTAGAGAGACTTCCAGATTTCCCTCCCATTCACACTCTTTGCCCTAGTTGCTTAAGGGAAGCAGCATAGGCAACCTCATCCACAAGTTGCTACTCGGAGGACTTCTACACCACTTGAGTCAATACACATCGACCTTTGTGGACCTATGGGCATGACCTCCCTTAGGAAGGCCAAGTACCTGATGTTGATTGTTGATGACTTTAGTTGCTATGCGTGGCCGTATTTCTTGGAGCACGAGAGTAAGGCGTACTCCCAGTACTCGAGTGAAAGGTATTTGCGAAGACACAAACCTCTTTCAAAGCTCACAAGGTCCAAGCAGACCACGGCGGTGCGTTTTGTTCTAACCTATTTTCTCAGTTTTGTAGTGAATACAATATTCAGAAGGAGTACTCCCATCCAAAAACACCATCAAAACATGGTGTGATGAAGCGCTCCAATCGCATCATGCTCGAAATGACCCCGATTGATGTTGGATCATAGGACTCTCCCCCATTCCTTATGGGGTGAGGCAATGGCTACTACAGTATATATCCACAACAGGTCACCTACTTCATCATTGTAGAATATAACTCCCAACCAAGCTTTCTTTGGGAAAAAGCCTTCAACTTTCTACTTTCGCATCTTTGGGTGCAAGGCATATGTCCATGTGGATAAGAAGAAACAAGGGAGCAAACTTAACCCCAAGTCAAAGAAGCTTATCTTCGTCAATTACAGCATGACCACGAAGGGCTATTGGCTCTATGAGCTCAAGACTCAAAAGATCGAGGTGAGCAAGAATGTGATCTTCGATGGTGAGGCTGAAGCCTCCAAAGATCTGATTGATGGTTCGTTTGCTACAGGTGGTTCTTCGTCATCGATTAACCCCCCTTCTCGCGGGCCCCCCCCTCACCCCCTCAAAAAAAAAAAACCACCATTCAACCCCTTTCCTTCCCTTCCTTCCAAGTGGCCCTTGGCACCCCTCCTTCCTCTTCTCTCACCCTCTTTCCTTCAACCCTTGATAGCTTCTTCATCTACTATCTTCTCTCTCGAAATGACCCCGATTGATGTTGGAGAATAGAACTCTCCCCCATTCCTTATGGGGTGAGGCAATGGCCATAGGACTCTCCCGCATTCCTTATGGGGTGAGGCAACGGCTACTACAGTATATATCCACAACAGATCCCCTACTTCATCATTGTAGAATATAACTCCCAACCAAGCTTTCTTTGGAAAGAAGTCTTCAACTTTCCACTTTCGCATCTTTGGGTGCGAGGCATATGTCCATGTGGATAAGAAGAAACGAGGGAGCAAACTTGAGCCCAAGTCGAAGAAGTTTATCTTCGTCAGTTACAGCATGACCACGAAGGACTATTGGCTCTATGAGCTCAAGACTCAAAAGATCAAGGTGAGTAGGGATGTGATCTTCGATGAGGTTGTAGCCTCCAAAGATCTGATTGATGGTTCTTTTACTACAGGTGGTTCTTCGTCTTCCTTCTCGGAGAGGAGGGTGGAACTTGATCAAGCACTTAATTACAGCAATTAATAAATCAACATAAACTGAAATGCACACTTTACCTTAACAATCTTGGACATTTGACAACCTTTTGGCCCCAAAACTGGCGTTCCTTGCAATATTTTCCTAACTTGAATTGCCAATGGATTGAGTACAAGCTAAGATTTCACAATCTCCTTTGTTGATCCAAAAGCCCGTTGCTGTACAAACAATCAGCAAGCAATTCTGGCCAATTGTCCCTTGATTTTCACCCAAGACTAGCTCTAACGGAACCCCTAACTAGCCAAATGCTACCCCAATTCATAATAAATGAGTTAGCATCTCAAATCCCTAACAATTTCTTGAATTTCGGGTATTGATTTCAGTGTACAACACCCTTGCCTAGTCCCAAGGTGGTTGCTACAGCAGAATTCTCCCTGACTGTTGTTCCCCAAATTTGGCTGAGATCTGCTCTAAATGGCGAAGAGATGCTAAGAATAACTAAGCACAAGCTGGAGGAGGTGAGAAAATACTAAGATGAGAGAGAAATCTAGAATTCTTCGTGGAAAATTCCTTCAATCTGAAGGCTGCCCTGATCAGATTCCATTAAATGCAATCGCCTATTGTCCCAAGCCTCATAAATGTTGCCACCTGATCAGCCATGCCATCACTAGCCTTTGGAGAGGATCTCTTTGTTGTTGCTGCCTCCTGGGGCCCCCCAATGGCTGTCATCTGCAATAAGAGCTGAATTTCTGCACAGGAAAATGGACCACCAACTCTCTCTCTCTCTCCTTTTTCTTTCGTGAAGATAATTGAATTAAGTAGTAAATAATTTACATTAGACCATCAGGTCAGCTTAGAAATAATGGAAAATAACAGTCAATGAAGGAAAGTCTACACAAACTCTTAACACAGAAATATCACACTGAAAGCACAGCTGGTGTGGAGTGGACAGTGTCCAGCCAGAACCAGGTCAGCAGACACCATAGAGATGATTTACCACAACACTAAACCCCGGATTCAAGCCACATGACCATGAATCCCAGATATTGAATCAAAAATGAAGGCATTCCGAGTACGCTAAATATGCCACAAGGCCGTCCATCTGAGGAAATGGAAAAGGCAGAAATAATCTGAACTCAAAGAGGTCATGGAGGTCATCTTCCCCAAAATCCATGAACGAGCTGAAATCCGGTGTCAAGTCAACGAGGACCACACACGGAAAACAAAATTCCAAATTTGTCTTGCAATAGGGCAGGAGACAAAAAGATGAAGCACTATCTCATCACATGTAGTACAGAATATGCATCAGCCAACAGAGATCTTATGAGTACGCAACACATTCCTAGTAGAAAGAGCCCCAATAAGTAGCCACTAACTCTCTCTCTTTTTTTTTTTCGTAAATAACTCTCTCTCTCTCTCTCTCTCTCTCTCTCTCTCTCTCTCTCAACCTACATACCCTGAATGGCTCTCCACCAACCCCAAAAACGTTTGTCTCACTTGCATGAGTATTTTTGCGAAGTGGTAGCCTTCTAATCCCATTTTTCAACAATTTTCAACTATTCAATTATTTTTCAAAATTAATTAATTCTGAAAATTATTTTCAACCCTTCTAACCTTGCCCAAATTTGAATATGCCTATCCATGATTAAATTGGCTAGGCTATTTGCAACCTAGAGTTGTCCCCAACCTCAATTGACCCTTAGATTAGCATTACTTAATTAATTAATGCTAGTCTTTAGTGTCACCACTGACACTTAATGGTCAATTAACTATCCTAGGGTTGAAACTGACACCAACTGACAACCAAGCCCAGCCAGCATAGCTTGTCACAACTTTTGCATTTGACATGCACTCACTCCTTGGGGTCCTTGGTCATCATCCATGAAATAATTGTAATGTGCATCACGTGCTTTACAACCTTGCACATGCCTTACATCCTTACACATTTGATTATTAAATTAATTAAACACTGCTAGCAAGATTCAAGCATCTCAAAAATTTCACATCCCCATGACAGCTAACACTAAGAGGAATGATGAGAGAGTCTATAAGATGAAGTATCTTGCAGATGGATACTTGGACAAGCATAAGGCTAGGCTTATTGCTAAGGGATTTTCTCAACAAGCAAATGGTTAGGAGCTCAAGCCGTTACCCCAAAGAGGCCAGGGCATCAAACAAAGGGTACACGTTAGTTGCCCAATAGCCTACCAAGTCCTGCAGAGGCGAATGGAATCGCAATGAACTTTTTTTTAAAAGAGTATTTGTTTAGAGAATATAGATTGCAATCAATTGAGTGACTAACATGAGACTAACAAAAGAAAAGTCAGACCCAAGACCTTCATAAAACAAGCAATCTAACCCTACCATTACTAGGTATTGATAATAAAGGAATGGGCCTTAAGGGTGGTTGAAGCAAATACGATGGGTATGTAAAGAGACAAAAAAGATGTGTGGATAGCAAGCTAGACGAGCTAAGCAAGCAAGGGAGACTAGCTTAGAGACTGCCATGTGCAATGCCACGAATATGGTGAATTTGGAGTCGACCACTCAAAAGACCGAAAAGAGATAAATGTGCACAAATGCATGTTTACAAACAAAATGCTAATGCACTGGAGTTATACAAGACCATGCATGCTCATGCAAAATGCTATAAAATGATGCCACTCGACAATGCCCTCGTAGAAAAACTGTTCGCTAATCCAATGCTCTTTTGCAATTAGATCATCATGAGAGTGCGAATGAGAATACAAGAGTACAAAATATCAAATATCTAAAGCAAAGACTATAAAACCATCCTATCACCACTAAGAGAAAAAAGCCTTCCCCTCTCAAACTAGAAAGAAAAGCTGGAGAGCTGCACCCCCTCCACGACAAGCATACTTTTCAGTGGTGTGGCTACAAGCCGTGTTTGATCAAAGCAATACTGTTCCACTAGCTAAAGAGTATACTTTTGCTAAGATACAAAAATACAACCCTTAAAACAAACTACCTCCATCCCTAAGAAATAAGACAACAAGGTCATCTCAAAAGTGACACAAAGCTTGGCGCCGGAAGTGAGCTTCTCTATGTGATCGTCAAGAGTATGTGTGTGTAGGCACGACACTCAAAGACTCTAAAGTGGAATACTACGAGCCGATCGCCAAAGAATATCTCATTGGGAGTCCGTTGAGGAATAGCAGCGATTGAACATTGGTTAAGAATGTACACTGAGATGTTAACAGCCTCAACCCATAGACAATCAAGTAGCTCTCCTACTAGCAGTATAGAGCAAGCCATATTCATGATTGTTTGATTCCTATGCTCTACAACTCCATTCTATGAGGAAGAGTTGATAGAGGTGAGCTAGCAGGAGATCCCATGCTCCTGTAGAAACTCGAAGAACTCATGGGAGGTAAACTCACCACTGCTATCACTCCTCATGAGATCAACACGATATCCAATCTGGTTATGAGCCAGTAGGATCCAAGCAAACAAATATATGAAAGTATCTAACTTATGCTTGAGAAAGTACACCCACAAGTATCTAGAGAAATCATCTATAATCAAAAAGAAATAAAGTGCACCATTCAAGGTGTAGTAGACGTCAATCCACAAAGATCAACGTGAATCAATTTCAAAGGAGCCTCAACTCCATGTGTGGGCTGCTGACGAAATGGGGTACAATGATGTTTCTCAAGTTGACATGCTTTACAAATATCTCAAAATAGCTTTAGGCGTGGAAGGCCCTTCACCATTTGTCGATGTGATAGCTCATAAAGAGAATCATATCCAAGATATTCTAAGCGAAAATGCTAGACATGTCAAGTGTTCGTAGACTCTTATGCAATCGCTAAAGCCTAGAAGCAATGGATATCAAAGCCCTCAGCTCCCGGCTCGAAAAGAAGCTATGTCATGTGGTACAAGCCACTAGGCTGCGCCTCACCGTGAGCAATTACTAAACCAGCCAAAGAGTCGACTTTGACTATGGTCGCTGTGAAAAAGACCACTCGTCCCAACCAACAAAGCTGCTAAACAGATAACAAATTCATCCCAAGCTGGGGAACATAGTATACATCATCTAGCATAGGGCAATTTGGGCCCACTCAATGGCAAAACTTATGTGACCATGAGCCTACATCTTGACCGAGGAGTTGTCCCCAGCACGGATTATCCAGGTTGTAGGGGCTTAAGAGATTAAAGTGTCCAACATAGGGATCATGTGATGAGTAGCTCCACTGTCCACACTCCAAGGAGTAGGTGAAGTACTCAGTTGTAACAAGTAGACCTTTGAAGTTACCTTATCGAGCGGCAACTCGCAGATGTGGGCAAGATTCGCATCCTCAAATGTCTTTACAGAGACGATATGGGCCTCTACAAACCAATCAAACAAGCCCTCTGGTGTTAAAACGTTGTCAAATGTAATGGCTAACTGGTGGCAATGGGAGCTTGACCTCTCCACTACCCCTGAGATTGGTTGCTACCACCCTACCTCCCCTATTGAGAGTTGCCCAGCTAAGGGGCAAGGGTCTGGGACTTTGGTTTTGGTTGTGTGCCTCTAGCCTTTGATTGATGCTTGCCATCAAAATGGCTAGCGTTTTGATAATGTTGACAATATCTATTTTTCAAAGATACATTCTACTATCCTAGTTTGAGAGATAATTCGATATTCCCTTCGGTTTCACTAGATTGACTTTGAGTCTGAGTGGAATTTCGAGTTTTCTTGCCCTTTCCTTGTTGTCCCTTCGAGAAAGAAGCAATAAGAGTCCCTCTAAAAGAGAAGCCCCATGAAACTGATCGAACAGCCAAGCGTAACATTGTTGACACTCAAATTCATAGAACATGGACATTGTGGACTGTGAGATCACCTGCAACACAAAGTTAAAATACTTCTGTGGCAGCTTGTTGAGGAACAATGTGACCTGGTCATCAGGGAGACTTAAGAGCCCTTATAGTGGAGAATTGAGCAAGGAGTTGCCAATACTTTACCCACTTGATCTTCATGTCATCCCTAGCAATGATTTTAAAATTGTTAAGCTCATGGTCTAAGTTTATGCAAGAGGTCCTATCCCGAGCTGTATAGCGGTCAATCAAGTGTTCTCAATATTCGAACGCTAAATTAAAGTGCTGTAGCTAAGAATGAAACTCAAGCAATAAGCCCTACATTAGCTCAACAATAGCCAAGGTTGTTCTAGCCTTCCATGAGCAGATAACCTCGTATATGGAACAAGGGCAAGATCAAGTTGGGGTTCTAACCCTTCCACAATATCCCTTAAGTTATGTGAGTCAAGGATATGTCTCATTAGATTTAACCAAGTAATATAGTTAGACCCATTGAAACGAGTCTTATCATTAAATCCATGCTTGGCTATTGAGGGCAAAGGACCAAGAGGTGTCTAAGAAGATAGATAGAGGTAGTGTGTGTAAGTGGTGGAGGTGAAGGAGATAAAGAAACAAGAGGAGGAGGAAGATAGGCTCTAGGTGTCCAATGAGTGCCGATTAATACAGACACTCGAACATAAATGTTTCCATAAGGTACCGGTGAAGCTGGAGGCTCCAAGATACATAAGCCATGTCCAAATGTCGAATGGGATACTACATCCTTGTGGAAAGATAGCCCGAAAGTATGTGTATAGGAGAACGAGCCTCCATCACGAATACACCATCAAATAAGAGAAAGGAGAGGTCCTAAATGCTATACCTAAGTGCGAGGAAACCCACAGTGTGGTGTGTAGTGTAACAAGATGCACTTAATGGAGGCTACAAGGAGTGTGCAACGGAAGATGAGGGAGGGATAGGAGGGAGATTAAATGGATTTGTAATTGGTGTAATAGTGGAAAATGAGTTAGGTTCCTTTTGTCCATTAAATGCAAATGATGATTCACCACAAAATCAAATTGACGATGAGATGTAAAAGCAAAAGGACACTCACCAATGAATCTTGTAACTTTTGCTTACCTTTTCTTGAGTTCAAATGGAGAAAAGAAATCTATCTTCTTCGAACTAAGAGTACTCAACTCCGATACCATGTAAAGATACCCTGACGTAGCAACACAAATAAAACCGTACAAGAAACCATAAGCTCAACACGAAACACAGTTAGGTTAGGGTAACTCAAAGACAACGAACACATTAAATAAAAAGTGAATGAATATTGAATATACAATGTTTATGCAACAAACAAACCATGCAAGGAATGAATGCTAAACCTCAAACTCTGGTGTCTCAAGGACCGAGGTGGAGGTAATGAGCTAGAGAGTCTGTCATACTCATGATGAATCCCGCATCGCAGCAAGGCAACTTCCAAGATGTCACATAGCAGCAAATGCAACAAAGGATGATACCGGATCAATATCAAACAAGTAAAGAAGAGAGAAAACTAGCAGACAATTGCTAATGATGACGTAGCAGGCTGACGACAACAAAATGCATACTTGATGACATGACAGGTTGAGGGGAGCCAAAAAACATAGGTATGATGATGTGGCAGTCCATATACAGCAACAGCAAATCATAAATACAACAGTTCAACAGGTTGCCAACTGTAGACGATGTGGCTAATCAGCAAAGGCAGCAAAGTTTGATGTAGACTATGTGATGGAGGCTAGAACCTAAAACCTGCAAAAACTAGATTGGGGCTGAATGGAGAGCAGCATGCCTATATATTGAAAGTTTGGAGTCCTCGACAATCTAGAATCTCTCCCTATTTTAACTCTCTCGAACCGCTCCCTGTTTTAGGGTTTTCACATCAAATAAGCATTTTTGGGAATGTTCAAGAGGCTAATTAGCATGTAATCATATTTTAGCTCAACAAACAAGGTGGGTGAAGGCAATCCAAGAGCCAAAAGTCTAATACCCCTATTACCTCTCCAAAGATATGACATACACATACCATTTCGCTCTACTGAGTGCTTATCCAAAAACGGTAGGGTTTACACACATGAACACAGACTGGGCATGGCATACACTATAACAAAGAACTGAAAAACACAAAAGAAGAATAAAATAGTAAAGCATGCTCCATGAATCATGTTGAATGTTGATACAACGAAGTGAGCCTCAGGGTGTTGTGTCTATAGGACCAATCTTGAGGTGAGTAGAATCGAGTCAATGACATCAATCAAAGCTCAAAGATGACTGCATTGTCCTGGCTGATCAGGCGATGCACCTACAAATGAGGATGCTCTATCAAGGGAGAGAAAGGCAGTCCTCAGGGCAAGAGGATGTTGGAGAGGACACCAAATGATGAAGAACAGCAGTAGAGGGAGCCAAATGCAATCCTCAAGAGCTGTCAGTAGAGAGACTGGAATCCCTCCAGAATGATGGCTGCCATCAAGGTGACTGCTGGGCAGCCAACTGGAGGAGAAAACACAAAAGTTGCAGCAGATCAAAGCCTCTAAACAAAGAATTCTAGGCTGCTGAATGAAAGATGGCTCTTGTGGAAGATGTTTGGTGAGCTGGGTGGCCGTCTGAGAGCAACAGCATATGAAAAACACAGGTCCATCACCTACCAAAGACCTCCTGGATAGTAAATGCAGATCTGAAGCAGATGCTGAACACGATAGACAGCAGGGCAGCCGGTTCGCTAACTCCACTGGGCAGCTGGAAGCAGGGCAACAGCTGTAGGAGCCTTAGAACAGGCTGGCACCAGGATACATGAGCCAACTAGAGGTTGGCAAGGTCGTTGAAGCGGGTAATCATTTGGCACACATTGTGGTAGGCTGGTCAGCCTCTAGCAGCTCTTTGTGAAGCCAAACACAGCAATCAAAGAAGGCACTAACTTGTTGAGGGAGAGATTGAAGAATGATCAGTGGAGAGTGAATGAGGGTTATTACACACGCCCTATTTATAAGGGATTTTGGAGCATTTGTCCTATCATGTGCAATAAACACCCAAATAATGCAAATAAAGCCTTTTTGGGGCTGTTAATGGAGACCAAAATTAAGAATCAATGCACTACGACTAAATATAAATGTATCTAATGAATATGGACCATGGTTGCTTAGCACCCCCTCTCAGGCCCAAAAGGCACCCTAACGGTGTTGTGCCGCTACATGAACACATTGTGAAAAACCACGTGCAATCGCAATTTTCAAGCAACAAATAGCACTCCGGATAGGAGGAGGGGAGAAGGAATGATCTAGGAGAAACGTCTTGGGGTTTTACCTCCCTTTTAGAGCCAAAGGAACCATCAAATTTGCCGTCTGAGTAACAAAGTAGAAGCTCGTGTTTGGTGCAAGTTTTTGGGTATAGCAAGGTAAAACTGGATATGGTGAAGGGAAGACTCATTGTAAATAGGTTTTCTTAATCAAGGATTGGTTTTGGGATACTTTGAGCCTCTAATCTCTTGCATGTGTGTTGTTTCATCTCTCGTTGGTCTCTACTCTATGTAATCTCTATCATCATCTCTGCTCTGATACAAGAATCTGCCTAATCTCTTACTACCGTTAATCCTCGCTAAGAATCTCTCTAATATCAAATCCATCCATCCATTACTACTCTTATTCACTCCCACAGCCAAAGAACCAATGTCTTTTCACCATACGCACAAATTATCTTGACAACCAGGGGGGAAAGAGATACACACACACACATATACACACTCCACGCAGCCTGCTTTTAAATATACAACCAATTTAAACACAATGGGATCCCCAACTAAGGACAATCATGCTGCATAGGTGGTTGATGATGGGAACAACACCTACAAATATCGAATCTTGAATAAGGCCAAAGATCTTCCCTAAGGCATGCAAAAGCGGTCAACCAAGTATTCCCAAGTAAGGACAATCATGCTGCATAGGTGGTTGATGATGGGAACAACACCTATAGATATCGAATGTTGGTGTCCAAAATAGTAGAGAATAAGGCCAAAGATCTTCCCTAAGGGATGCAAAAGCGTTCAACCAAGTATTCCCACCACTCTAATCCTAGGTCAAAATGCTATAGCTATGAGTAAAATCCAAGGAAAATTCCTTGCATCAGCTTGTCGATAATGGAAGCATTTCAAGCCTTCCATGAGTGGACAACCTCTGGTGGAACAAGACGTAGATTTGGTTGGGGTTCCAACCCCTAGGCAAGGTTCCACAAGCTCTTTGAATCAAGGACATGTCTCATCAAGTTTAACCAAGTGGTATAGTTAGGTCCATTAAAACGAGTCTTATCAGCAAATGCATGCTTAGCTGATGATGACGAAGAACTGTGGGATGTCTGAGGGTAAGGTGGGTAGTAAGGGTAGGGAGAGGGATAGAGTGGGTAGGCAAAAAAGTCCGAGAGAGACCCACAAGTGCATTTGGAGGAGACATGGGGACTCTCAAACCTTGCGCAACTATCGATTGGGACACAATAGCATAACCACATGATGCACTAGGAATTGCCATGGAGGTGAACTTTGATATCAACTCATCCACAATAATCTAATTTAACAAAAATTACAAGAAGTAAATAAATCACATATACTAAAATACACACTCTACCACTTTAATCTTGGACAATGGACAATCTGTTAGTCTCAAAATTAACGCCCTTGCGGTATTTCTTTATCTTCAAGTGCAAATGACTAAGATTCACTGATCTCCTCCACTTATCCAAGTATCTCCTACCATCATAAATGACTTGCCCCTTGGTTTAATCGAGCATTGGCCTTCACCCTGCTTCTTTTGAGACAAATTTAACCCCAAATTTGAAATTGGTTGATTGGCTTCTTAAATCTCCCTTGAATTCTTCAATTTCAACTGCTGGAATTAAAGTCCCAAGCCCTCAATTCTGAGCATGCATCCCAAGGCAGCCATCAAACCCTAATTTCTGCTGTAAATTAGGGTTTACAAAATAGATTAGTCAAAATCTCCATCTTTAATGACTCAAATGGTTGGATTTTGTTGAGATAACTTGAGAGATGGCTGAAGGATGAGAGAGAATGCTGAAGCGAGAGGAAATTCAGACTTCCATCGCGAGAAAACAGAAGAAATTAATTGTTGCCCTATTTAGACAACCATGAAAGCTATCTCCACTAATGGAACACTTCAAACATGATGTTGCCTAGCTAAAACAAACCTCAAACTAATGTCACCTATTGTCGTAGTCTTATTTGGGCATGTCACCAAATCTTGGAGGGTCTCATACTAATCAAAATGGCATGTCAACTATTACAACAACAATGGCAACACTCTCTCTCTCTCTCTCTCTCTCTCTCTCTCTCTCTCTCTCCTGACTCACAGATACACAGCACTAGGTGGTTTGGAGAGGATGTGCTCTCACATGTGCAATTCCGAGAACCTTGCACCAAGCTATGGCTCTTCGATACACTGGTCACATCCACACTACTTTATGGAGTACAAATATGGGGGCCCAATCTTGACCACCGTAGTAAATCAGGATACACTTATGACGGATGGAGGTCGATGGAGAAACCCCTAGTGTCCATGATATCCAGGACAATCAGATGTAAGGCCTTAATGCCACATGAGATCATCAAAGCCGAGCTAGCAGCTACACCGATTGTGGTAGAGGCCCTCACCCGATCGGTCGCATACATACATAGCCTATGGGACTTACCCATACACAGATATGCACGGTTGGCCCTTGAGTCCTCCAAGCAGCTTGCCAGGAGGGTGATACTTCATGTTGGTATGCACAGATGTCGGCCTGGTTTGAGTTGCATGGCTTTAGCATGGACAAGTTACCCCTCTTCCAATACTCCCTTGATGCACCATCTCTTGATCTGAGCAGGTTAGAGATCCGCAAGATCATCAAGATGGATCTTACCCAATTGGATATCAGGAGGACATGGTTGATGCCAGGGCAGGAGCTAGGGATAAAGATGACTTTCTACCACGAGCATTTCCTTCATACTACAGATGATGGATTTATTGTTCGCTTGAGATGCATGGACACCCACCTTTCCCATGGGATCAGATGTACTATTGGCCAGTTGCGTACCTCCTCACATCAGCTAGAGATTGAGACTGGCAGATATAGATCCATCCCACTAGAGAAGCGCATATGCCAAATATACCAATTAGAGCCAAAGACAAAGGAGTATTATATCAGCCGCTGCCCAGCGTACTATGAGGTCCGTGGTCGTTTCCACCATCTCTTTAGAGACAGATTTGGACCACTATCCAAAGTCATGGATTTTACCGATCAGTGATGCCTTGGCCTCTTTCTTCTTGAGATATGACGGCTTTGTGACATGCGCCTCAAGAGTACAGCTGCTCTAGGACATGAAGGCCCTTCACAGAGGCAGCTCACAGACTTCTTTGCAAAGGAGACTCAAAAGACTTCAATACAGTTACAACCATAGTCCACACGAGAGCCTCTCTCACCGCCACAGTCCACACACAGACAAGGAGTACTGATTGATCGAGCCGTTCAGCTTAGTTGATCCGAACGTCCTAGGCCTCGACACAAACACCGACAACACCTTCATAGGCAGATACAGGGGATTATTGCTCGGGCTAGAGCTAGGCTCTCCATACCCACATGAGATTGTATCATTTGGAGCTCATTGTTACTATAGATAGAGCTCTATGTTTTACACATAGCCATAGTTAGTTTCCTTTCTTATTTTGCTTTGTGCTACATATTTTGCCCAAACGGTTGCACCCATACACATGATTGTAACTCATTGTCTCATAGGTCATTTTGGCCTTTTGTAGACATTAATATATCATTTCATTTCGTTTCTCTCTCTAGAGCCTCAAAAACGTTTTTTCCACTTGCATAGGCAAGTTTTACCAAGTGGCAGACTTCTAATCCCATTTTTCAGCATTATCCAACTTATCAAATTAATTTTTAAATTATTAATTCTAAAAAATAATTCAATAACTATTTTAGTGCTCAAAAAATTAATTTCACCATCCAATAATTAAATTAGCTAAGCCAATTTGTCTCCTAAGTTTCCCTAAGCAATTATTGAACGTTAAACCGGTATTAATCAATTAATTAATGCCTAGTCTCTAATTTCACCACTAACGTTAATGGCCAATAAATTAGTCTAGGTCCAAATCTAACACTAGGTGCCACCTAATTCCTATCAAACATCACTTATTACAACTTTTATCTTTGATATCAACTAATATCTCAAGGTCCTGGGCTCCACATGATGAAATTATTAACTTGCACCTCACATGTGCAAGTCACCTTTGCACATTTAATTAACTTTACATCAAATGCTAAGCAAAGAATTAAAATTTCATGTCTTCGTGATGGCCTCCCCGAAAGATACATAAGCACCAACCGAAATTGAAGATGTAGAGATCCTAAAGGCTATGCCAATGTTTGAAGAACCCCCTAGTATGGTATGTGAAGGAACATACGATATCTAAAATGAAAATGTAAATGGTATGAATGGTAACCGTGATGCAAGGGGAAAAAGTGAATGGGATGGATAGGTTTTGAAACTATGGTGTAAATTATGTGAATGTAAATGCATTAAATTGATTTTATTGATTTAATAATGAAAATTGAAATGAAGATAATAATACAAAATGCATTGAGGATGGAACACCAACCTATTCTAACTTTGAGAAGCATAATTCACAGAAGGGAAAGTAGAAATAGAGTTATCAATCTTTTTCTTATATCACCTCTTCATATATTAACATAGAAGAATGTATCTTCAAATAAAAAATAAAGAATGAATAAATGTTGAAACTTGCGTACCTTACACCGCAATAGATAAAAGAGATTGAAAGAAAGGAACATACTTTGGATCTCTTTCTCTAAGAGTGGGACCCGGTCCTTATGGAGATCTCAACGGCCCTGCAACGTCATCAAATTTATATGCAACATCTGACAAGAAAGAATAATATATACCTTCATTGAGAAGCTATTATCGAATTGACATCTTTCTATCAAGCTTTTCAATCTTCTCCGCTCTAAGAGACATGATCAACTTCAACTTCTCATCTATGATAGGATAAGGATGTGTCTCTCCATGATAGTTAGAAATATCTTTGGCTATGTTGAAACCTTGCGGAGTTGACTATGGAAGCCACTCTTGCTCAGTTCTCGACATAGGCTTCCTTGGGGACTAAGTAAATGTGAAAGTATTGGATAACTTCTACCCTCTATAGTTCTTGTTTCTAAAGATAAAGTTTTTCAATCAGGGGCCTACATTTCTTCAGTGAATACCTAGCTGTGATACATATAAAGAAATGCTCATCTACAAAATACAAACACAATCGTACAACAAATGCAAGCTAACAAAGAAACACAATTAGGATTAGGGTTAACACAAAGACAATGAACATAGAAGATTAAATGAGATTTGAACAATGAGTAATGCAATGCTCAATGCAACAAACACACCATGCAAGGTGAAAATGGACACCTGAACTTAGTGTCTTGAGGATCAAGGCAAAGAATATGAACAAAAGAGTGTATCATACTCTAACGAATTCCCAAATGCGGCAGGGAGCCTCCAAAGATGTCTGGAAACATGAAACACAACTCTATGATGGTCAAATCAATGACAAACAGACACACGGAGAAAATGAACAACAAACACAAGTACTGTTGATGTGGCAGCCTAGCAATACAGCAAATCTGGTAAACACAATGCTGTTGATGATGCGGCCGATCAGGCTCCAAGAGCAGTAAAACGCAAATCAGGCTGGTCATATAATGCAGCAAACACAGGAAACGGGCTACATGACAGCATGCCGCAGCTGGAGAAGGTACAGACTGCAGTCGCCTGGCTGGACAACAAGCTGGAAGGCTGAAAACAATCACAAACAGCAGCAAAAGGCTAGACAATAGGCACCCGATAATAGGTAATAGTAAGCGGTAGCTCGAACTAAGATATGATCCACAAACATGGTGTGGCAAAGAAGACACTAGCAAGCTACAAAAATGAGATTAATGTTGAGTGGCGGGCAACCTATATATTTATAGATGGATGGGTCCTCCCAAATTAGGGTTTGACACTCTCTCTAGGATTGTGTTTTTTCTTAATAAAAGTTTGGTGATTTAAATAATTAAGCTTGTTTTGGGGAAGTTTAATGTGGCTAATCAGCATGTAATGCATTTTTTGCTCAACAATGATGCGGCTCCTCAAGCATGTACCACTTTTTACTCCAATGCTACATCTACCCTCAAGTGAGTCTCACTTTAAGCATTGATGATACCATGCTACAGCCCATACCCTGATTGCTCAAAGGCAAGGATCTCCTTCCCTTGTTTATGTTCTCCCTACTCTATGGAGGGAAACAAGAGTGGTAGAGACACCAAATAGAAAAATGCCTAACATCGCATGCCTAAAATGGATAGACTTTGCACTTCTTGCCAAAATCCCAACCACTTTGATGACAATTGTCATTCAAAGTCTACCAATACTTTACTCAAATCCAAGACTTCCACGCCCAATCCAATCTCCGTACCCATTGACAAGGGTAGTTCTACTTCATGACGGTTAAGAAGGGGTATTAACCAAGGACCTGGCACACTATCTCCACCCCTAGTACCCATTCCCATTACTAGCTTCTAGTGTCATGGATTATGAACCACCCCCTCAATTAGCGCCTCATGGCTTGTGTGACAAGTCCCCATTTTTCCCCCTTCTTGGGCTATATTTTTAAGACCCCTCAACTAGTAACAATTAGGATCCTTAGGCTAGTCAACATTAGTCATTCCCTACTTACACTAGTCAAGCTAGTCATTTCATGACCTTTTAGGCTTATAATCAAGTCAGATGTATAAGCCAATTGTCTTTAGGCCAAGTACATTTCTAAAACATTTCTTACTTCTTTTGCACAAAAAGAATCTAAAAGTGAAACATTGGTATATGCAATTTCTCAAGACTCTCATATGCTATTTACATGTTTGGCTTGTATTTCAGTTAACAACTCACATTGCAGGATCTACAGGTTTTGACTAGACTAAAGCCATGGATTTCCGGCCTTGATTTGGTAGTTGAGCCTTGCACCCTTATCATCATCAGCACCACCAACATCAACATCATCAAACAGCAACCTTCACCAATGCCCTCTCCTCTGGACACTAGAGTATCTGGTGCTAGTGCTAATGTTGTTCATCATCATGAATGTTGTTGTCCTGCTTTCCTCATCTCCAAGAGCTGCCACCCTGACCTTCTATCAGCTGCATTAGGGCTTGTTGCTGCCACCTCTTCAGCCTACCTCTTCTGCATTTCCTCTCCAAATATGCCACCAATAGCCTGGCAGATCCATGCTTGCTGCTTTTTGTTGCAAGACATTGCTCTGCAGCACTGAATGTGGCCTCTGTGCTCTTCATTCTCTCTGGTACAACTGTGTTTTGGTATGCTTTGACTGCTGCACTGCTGGTCGATTCACCCTTGCATCATTCGGCATCAAGCATTGGTGGTTTGCTGCATTCGGGATCCTCTCCTTCAGCTTCTGTCAGACAGCTCCCATGAGAGAGTATAGCTATTGGACAGCCCTTTGCTCGTTAAGCATATATTGTATTACACCTAGCATACTTTGTTTGTTCACTGAGTTCATATCCAGGCATTCATTCTCTGAGTCTCCATTAGTTGTCCTTTGAGTTCATTTTAGTCATGTTTATACACTTTTGTGTTTTCTTTGCAAATCCTAGTGTATCCTCACACATAGCAGTCACCCTCAAATCTCAAGCTTACCCTAAAGAAAAAACTAACTCAAAATGCCAGTTCGCAAGTATTCATAAAGCTCTCTCATTGCCAACATTCACTTGAGCCTTAAATCGACAAAGGATTGCATGTAGAAATAAAACCAAAGTCAGACACTCTTGAGATCTCCAAGCACCCAATGGCAACAACTAGTTCAGCAAACACAGATTCTTCATGCATAAAACAGTTTCCAACACAGGGAGACAGGTTTCCCCTATTAATGCAATACATAGCCATTGTCCTTTGCTGCTGTAAGGCATTTCCATCTCAAATGATGAGACATTATAACAACATCACTAGTCCCGACATGTCCAAACGATGATCAATAACCATATATCTGTACACTTGGGAGTTGATTGCACCATTGATGAACGCCCTTGCAACACTGCACCAACTCATCTCCAAAATTACCTATGATGTGACTACACAGCATTGGATGCCAGAAATTCATATGGAAGGATGGATATGCTGCACAGGTCCGCGAGTGCATACGGCGTAAAGAATATATGATGTTTACCATTGCTTAATTCCAGCAATTGAAATGAATATAGAATTATTGATAAAAGCACTTCAACACTAGCTGATACCCCAGCTAAAAAACAAAACAGTTATCTGCACATCCGTACTTTTAAAACGCAGGTACAGAATGGGAGACCAAGTTGGCCAACTGGCAAAGTACTTAAGTACAATATTGCTGCAAAATTCTCCATTCAGGCACCCATATTGTGGATGCAAATAATTGCAATTTCGTCTTATAACAAGCTGACACATGGAGCAATCTTACAATACAACTGACAGCCAAGTCAGAAGCATTATCATAAAACTGACAACCTCTGAAATGGAACAAGCCTCCTTTGAAGCCTTGCAATGACATCACAATATGTTTACTAACACTGTACAAACTGTACCCAAACACAACTCTACCCTCCAATATTCATGGTAAAAAGTCTTCATTTACTTCAAGCTTTAACTTTGATTTTCAGAAAGGAGTCCACTTGTTGACGACATATTGGACAGCGGTTCATTTGAGCCTTGAAATCTGATGCACAGCCACTGCACATGCACTGCAACCAAAACATAATACACGAGTCAATTCTGTTGTTGGCCTCACTGATTATTTCTTGTTAGTAATTGAAAGAAAATAAAAACCATAAACAGCGCACACAATGGGAACAAACTATTACCACATGTCTGCATGGTATAACAGCAGTGTCCCGTGGTTCTGACATACAGATTACACAATCCTTGCCAAGATCATCTTCATCGTAACCACCCTCATCCACTGCACTTTCAATTCCATACAACTCTTTTAACTCATACCGTACACCATCCACCCAGATAACTTGTCGTAGCACCCGCACCTTGCAATCTCCATTGTCTTTCCTCTCAATGACAGCTTGAGTCAACTGTGCATTCACTGACTTTGGAAGTGGTCCACCAATATCTTCAGCTGGAGGCACCTCCTGGGAATCCTTTGCAACTGTCGAGGCTCTAATCACCAATGGACACACTTCATCTGGGCTTTCCCTCTCTAGATCACTCCTATCAATTGCATCCAAATATACACCAGTCCCTGAATCCTGCTGAAAAGTTTGCCCATAGCCTTTATCAAAAGGTACTTGCAATGGCTTGAAAAGGTAAGAACTCACAGGTTTCACACTGCAATCACCACCCGCCTTGGCAAGGTAAAAGATATTGAAGCTGCACAAAGATAATCCAAAAATATGAATATCTAATTAAAAGTTCCACTGAATTCAAAGTGAGCTCCTGCGGTCATGGTCAAATCAGAAGGCACAAATGTAACACGCATCATGCTAGACCCTTCCTTTAAATCAAGATTCAAGACCAAGCTATTTGTTGAGAACACATATTGGATGCTTACCTTCCAGGAAAATCTGCGCCGAAGGAAAACACAAGCAGATAAAACCCAGGATTTGCCTCATCTTCCTCCAACCTTATGGTGTCTTTTTGAATATTGACTGTGTTCCGGATTCTGATGGTAGTGCTTTGCTGTTGTGTTGATGATGAATCCTCGGGGGGTGAGCCCAATGTGCTGCTGATGCCATTGGGAGGGGTATATTGATAGCGAGGATCAGGGTACCTGGAAGATGGGTAATACTGGGAACCCTGGTGGGGCACAATGGCTCCATTGTAGTCGGGAGGGTGGTGCGGGGGTGGAGGGTACCTGGAGGGCTGGTAGGGTGGGGGCGGAAGCATGGGGGCCGGGGGGTATGATCCATAAGAACTGGAGTTCGGGGGTGGGGGAGTAAGGGAATAAATCCGGACGGGGGGATCACTTCTACGGCGACGACTGGGACCAGCGCCCATGAGGGGGGAATAGGATATACAAATATGTATATCAATCAGACTGCAGGGCCCTGAGACCGTCTTTCCTGATTCAATCTCTGAGACTGGGTGTCCCCTGAGACTGCACTTCCTAACAAAATCTCCGAGACCGGGTGTTCTGATGAATCTAACTGCAGGGCCCTGAGACTGCGTTTCCTGATTAAATCTCTGAGACTGGGGATGTCCCGGTGAATCTCTCAGTATGTATCTTCACTGGTGGATTTGTATGATGTTTCTTCACCGACTGACGTTTATCGGTTCTGCTTTCTTTTTCGCTAATTGACCTTGCAAGAGGCCCCGTGAGATGCCAGAGAGATGCCGTGCCAAACAGAGACTGGAATGACAGAAAGGGCGAGATATGGTGAAAGCGATCTTCCGAGAAATCTGTCTGAGTGTATTCTTGGTGCCTTCTCTTCGACTACCCTGTCCCTGTGATCAAAATTCGTAGTTGCTCTCCCTTCCTTGTCCTGATCGAAGATTCATTCATGCGCTCTCTCTCTCTCTCCCTCACAAATGTTGACATTTGACTCCGTTAATATGAAAGGACTCCTTGCTTTACTCTACAGGCGTCCGCATCATTGCTAGGCCTATCAAAGTAATCAAATTACTGGGTGAGTGAACACACCCAATAACAAATTTTATACATCACAAGGGTGAGTGAACACACCCAATAACAAATTTTACACACACCCAATAACAAATTTTATACATCACAAGGGTGCACTATGGCACGTTAGAGCATTGCCTTTGTGTGTGTGTGTGTGTGTAGCTTCATATTGACCATTTGCACTAGTAAAATCCATGCGCATCTACAACCAACATAAGCAACATCTATTGACCCTTGTCTATTGCACATAGAGCTTTGGTTGTACTTAGGGGGTGAAGAAGGAAGCTTGTATATACAATCAAGCTTAATTCAATTTCCACTCAACTAACTTTTCTAGCAATCGTGATTCATTTCGTAATGCATGAACTAATAGATATTAATATTTATGTGTTTTTAATGCCAAAAGCCCTTCAACTTCTACAATAAAATATATGAAATCCATTCATCCATGTAGTTTTGATCAAAATGTGGAGGATAAATAGCTTGAGAAAGTACGACCAATGACCACATATTTCAAAATAATATCACAACAAATGGAAGGGGGGAGAGAGAGAGAGAACACGCACAAACCAAGCAACCATTAAAATGCATGTACAAACTATAATGAATATGCATTGTAATTTGTACATGTTGTAGACAATGAAACAAGATACACGAACCATGATGAGTGCACAAATTGAAATAGTTAACAAATAGCAAAGACATGAGATGTGTGTGTGTGTGTGTGTGTGTGTGTGTGCGCGCGCGCGCGTGCGTGCATGCGCGCGCGCAATAGAAGAGTGTCCAGAGAACAAGTTCAAAGGTTGATTACAGCTATGTATACTTATGAATGAAATACGTAGTGGCAGATAATAACATGAACCATGCTATGCACAGGCAAGTATACCATGTTAGTGTCAATGTAATTAACACACCTAGTGATGATTGATAGCACAAGCTATGCAAGGAGTCTTCAAGAAGCATGAGCCATCGTAGCAATGTTGTACAAGTAGTAAAGTCCTAATTGCTCTCGACAATGGCAAGAACCAATCCACAAGTCATTCCAAACAATGAACTACAACATGTAAGTTACTACTCGTCTTTGTTCAAAATATTATAGTATTTTGGCTTTCATCTAATAGAGGGATGGCACCATCACAGGCAAGGAATAAGAAGAGGCTAAAATTAGCACCAAAGCTTTTGCAAAGGTAGGGGTCCAATGCTGTGAAGGCTAGGGCCATGATGGAGAAAGCCAAACTTGGAGCATCAAAGTTAGATGGTCAATGGGCCCATTATTCCTCCTCCCCTTCCTCAAAGACATCACTATATGGCTAGGTCCCGAAACCCGTTTGTAAGCATGTACAGCATGTTTAGGGGTGCTTCTTATTATGAACTGGATGGGAGGAGGGAGAGAGCAATGGGAATGGCAATGGAGAAGTACAATGTGGATAGGAGAAGGGAAAACATGATGGGGATTGTAAGGCAAACGTGGGGACAAGGTAGAGGGGGTAGTAGCACATTTGTGGATGCATCTCATGATAGTGGTCATCAATAGAGGACGAGTAGAGATAAGAACAGTGATCAAGGGAAACAAATAGAACAAATGGCCCATTCGTATAGCAATCATGCAACATGCAACCTCTTCTAGCTTCCCTTTCTCTCACCAAATTATCTTTTCCATCCTATGTAATTGCCATTGCCATCGCCTCAAGATCACCCAACACCTCTCCACCCTCGTTGCCTCTCTCTACATCCCCTACAAACTCCACCCCCTCCCCTTCATCCATCAATAACCAATTTGCGGCCA
The DNA here is from genome assembly GCF_053477565.2 of Lygodium microphyllum. Classification (NCBI taxonomy): domain Eukaryota; kingdom Viridiplantae; phylum Streptophyta; class Polypodiopsida; order Schizaeales; family Lygodiaceae; genus Lygodium; species Lygodium microphyllum. The sequence continues at coordinate 60,737,008 of NC_141137.1, forward strand.
TCTCCCACCTTGATAGCCAGTCTCCACCTTCACTACCTCTCTCCGCATCCCCTACGAGGTCTACCCCTTCACCTCGATCCATAAGCAACCAATCTTCAACCTTTCCCAACCTCAAGATTCCACCTCAGACTTCTAGATAGCATGTTGCAAAAAGCTATGTCACTTCATTCGTGTTTTAAGAAAATGAGAAAAATCCTAAACACAAAGTAATAATTAGTTGCAATTGTAAAAAGCAAGATATCCACACACGTAAGCCTTAAAGTGTGCCACATAACAAAAGTTAACAGTGGGTAATTTTTTTGGGATAGGCACCACCTTGTCACTGCACCATTCTATAAGCATATGCCCTAAAGGGCAATGATAATAAACAACATTTTGTTGGATGTCAAGCTAGCATTTTTGCATGGTGACCTACATGATGAGATCTACATGAGGCAAATATTTATAATAATTACAATCAGATCATAATACATCAAAACCTATCAACTAGATATTCCTTATACTAAATGTAGTTTCAATACCAATTTTCATTCATAAAATTTTCCATTTACTCTTAATATTTACTAATTACTATCCAAAAATACCTAAAAACTGTTATTTTCACCATTAAAATTCAATAACTTGAATTTCAAAAGTCCTTTTAAGTTAAGATTTAGTAGATAAATTCATCATGACCTAATTTAACTATTTTTTAGATTCTCATCCTTAATCTTTCACTAACACTCTTAATTATCACTAATTACAATTAAAAATAATTATTTTTATACTAAAATATGTATATCATCTCCAACATATAAAACTTCATTTTTTGGTTCCTTTCAATGCATTATAACTCTATTTTTATTTACATCTTATAAACATAATACAGAACTCTTAATTTTTCTTAATTATAGCCTAAAAATGGAGTTTTTACCCTAATTTCAGTCATGTCTCTACCATTTCAATCATTCTAATGTAAGAACTTTAATTATTCTCTTCCATTTTACTTTCAAAGATCATAAAATGAATGCATACAACCATAAATCTACATTCTATACATTTTTTATTCACTTTTCAATGAAAACATTCATACCTAATTAAGAAGATCATTAAGGATGATCCACCATATTTGAGAGTATTGGTGCTTGCTCCTCTTCTCCTTTCACTTTCAACAATCTTTAGAATCCTTAATCTTTCACTTGGCCCACTAATATGCACTAATCTCTCCTTAATCTTGTTGAAAACTTCTCTCTTTGCACTCAAGAATCATGATCAAGAATGGTATAAGATTGAAGGAGAGGTAAGAGAGGATCAAATGCAGCCAATCCATGTTGGAAAACGAGGCAACACTTGCAGCAAATCAGCAAGAAACTCCCAAAATGGTGGCGCCCATTTTATTTGTCTTCTTTCTCTCTCTACAACTCCCCTCTTCACTTGACAGCCCCCCCTCCTCAACTTCTTGAATAACCTCTTTTAAAAAATGAACCGTATTCCCACTTGAACCGATTTCTTTGACATCTCTCTTCACATCTCTGGACCTAATTTGTCACTGCTCATAGCTTCTTGACCTAAACTCCATGTATGCACGTTAAATTATACTAGTATTTCTACCCATCTCCAAAATATCTAAGATTTTCTCTTAAAAAATTTCATGCATCCACCTTTTATCACTTATTATTTTTCTGATCCCCAAATTCTTCATCTAAAAATACCCCGACTCTCAACTTCTAATTCCACCTCAGCACAACCCAAATATGGCTTTACAACCTTATTTATAATTAAATTTTATAAAAAATAATACATAATACAGAGCCAAAGCCCTTCAGTTTTACCAAAAAATAGTGTAAAAATGACACAAAATAAGAAGTTATCAATTTTGAAGTAGTTCTTCTAAGAGGGTAGTATATCAACTCGGCAACCCCCAAAATGATGGAGTGTGAAACACATACAATTCAATGGTTCCATATTTGACTTTTCATCAGCCAATCCAATTTTGGTCTACATGTGCGAGAGGGGGGAAAGTAGGAGTGTCACACTTTTTTATCATTAAATATTAAATTTTATTGACATTTTTATGCCTTGCACGAGCACAATTGTCATATTAAAACCATGTCGATGTTTCACGTGTTTTGAGCTAATGTTTTTAGGGTGGTGTGAATAGCTCTTAGGTATTACTATTTGTTAGCCAAGACCATTAAAACAATCCTTAAGCCCAATTGTTAGGATTGAAGGAAGTCGCTTAGTAATGATGGAATCTACGAATGTAACAAAAGAATGTGATGGCTACTATTAAGAATGATGTAACTAAAGAGGTTTAGGGTGGTTCTCACTTTCTTCTCTTTCCCTAACCAATCCATCTATCCCCCCCTTAAAGAAACTCTATCCCTAAAGCTTATCTTTCTCTATTACATTAATTTTCACTAACTTGTAGTATCTTTAATAGGCTTCCATTCATGTGCACCTATCTTCTCGTGCTTTGGTGATGATTGAGGAAAGTAAATTTGATCATGATGATAACTTAGATTTATGGAGGAGGGAAATAGCATTTACGATGGCTCAAGTAAATAGGATTTTAACGTGGTAACCTACATGTGAATGGGGGGCAAGAGGTTAGTATATTTACACGAAGAGGATTAAATGAAGCCCATACAAGCAAAATGATGTTGATGATGATCATGATGGTGATGAAGCAAATGATGTAGTTGAGGTGGATGATGATTATAAGGAAGAATATAATCTCTCTCTCTCTCTCTCTCTCTCTCTCTCTCTCTCTCTCTCTCTCTCTCTCTCTCTCTCTCTCTCTCTCCCTCTCTCTCTCATAATGTGCCCATTTTTTCGTAGTGACAATAACCTAAGTTCTCACTCTTGACACTTATCTTAACTTTGGAGATACAACATTGAGCTTAGCAACTTGAAAAATACCAAAAACCTTACATAGCAATACAAAAATTAAAGCACAATACCTTAGTCTTGAATATGAGAAAGGCAATGTTTCTCATTGGGGTTGAAAGGGCTGTTCATTGGTCTAAAATTTGTTAGTAAGCTTACACTAATAACAACAATGTTAACATTGACTACATCCCTCATATCAATGATTGCAACCATGAATAATGGCCATTATCGTAATGATAATGGCGATGGCTATGCTAATGTTGTAGATAGTAATCACACCAATAATGATAACCGCTAAAACCTTAGTCACATTAGCAATAACTTTTGTTATAATGACAGGTGTTATGGTAGCATTGGTTGTGGCAAAATAGTTATAATTGTCAAGATTGTGGGAGAGAAGGAAGGAGTCTCACTTGTAGCTTTCTTGCTTGCACAATGGGGGAATACACACAAGGGTGGAGGTTGAAAACAGTTTTCCTCTTCTTAGTTGTGTAGAACTCTAGTACATAGAAATAGAAGAACCCTATATATGGGTCTCAAACCAAACTCAACTAACTAAGGTGGCATACTAACTGAGCCACGAACTAGAGTAGATAAGGATAGCTGTCATGTAGCTATTATTCATGGGCGGTGTACCAACCGCATCTACAAACTAACAAGTCGGTGACATAAATGCACAACGGTCACCCTGGCATATCACGAGTGGAACTCGATATCTCAACACTCCCCCTTGAGCTCAATCCCAATTCCTGCACACCAAGCAGGTCTCTGAACTTGCGTAGCTTCTCTGCGCCCAATGCCTTCGTGAATATGTCAGCTACCTGATCCTCTGTGCTGACACAAACTAGATCAATAAGACCTAGTAAAACCCTCTCCCGCACATATTGATAATGCATCTCAATGTGCTTTGTTCTAGCATGATAGACTGGGTTATTTGCCAAGTGTATACTACTCATGTTGTCATAATAAATGACAACTGGCCCATCTGTAGGCTGATGCATATCATAAAGTAGCTTATGCAACCAAGCTACCTCACATGCAGCCATTGCTGCACCCCTATACTCAGCCTCTATGCTTGACAAGGCAACTGTAGGCTGTTTCTTGCTGCTCCAAGTGACTGCAACACTCCCAAAAGAGAACACATATCCACTGGTAGATCGTCTATCAGAAATGCTACCAGCCCAATCAGCATCAGTGTATCCATGCAACTGTATCTGAACCCCAGTCTCATAAAGTAGTCCATACTGCAATGTGGACTTCACATACCTGAGTATGCGTCTAGCCGCATCCAAATGCGGTTTCCTTGGAGCCTGCATAAACTGACTTACCAATCCAACAGCATAGCTCAAATCTGGCCTGGTAATAGTCATATAAATCAAACTTCCTACTATGCGTCTGTACATAGTAGGGTCTTCCAGAAGCTCACCTGCATCTGCGCTCAGCTTCACATTCTGCTCCAAAGGAACTGAAATAGGCTTACAGCCTGTCATCCCATATTTGGACAGCATGTCCAATCCATACTGCCTTTGCAAGATCTGTATCCCACTTGGTGATCTAATCACCTCAATGCCCAAGAAATAACATAGCTCTCCCAAATCCTTCATCTCAAACTTCTGCTTCAATAGCATTTTCACATGAAGGATATCTTCATCACTGTCACCTGTCATAATGAAATCATCAACATAAATGACAAGTAGCATAATACCTTTCTCTGTTTTTCTCACATAAAGTGAGAAATATGCCTTGGAAATCTGAAATCCAATAGTGACAAGATATTGTCCTATCTTGTCAGACCATGCTCTAGGTGCTTGCTTCAAGCCATACAAGGCTTTCTTCAACCTGCAAACAAACTCAGGATGAACAACATGCACATAACCTGGTGGCTGCTCCATATAGACCTCTTCTTGCAAATCACCATGCAAGAAGGCATTCTTTACATCCATCTGATGTAAAGACCATTCCTTTGATATAGCCATAGCAATGACTGCTCTTACGGTTGCCATCCTTGCAATCGGACTGAATGTTTCTTCATAATCAATGCCATATGTTTGTGCATACCCCTTGACTACTAATCTTGCCTTGTATTTGTTCACAGAACCATCTGCATTGTGCTTCACCTTATAAACCCACTTACAGCCAATTGCATTCTCACCTTTAGGCAAAGGTACCAATTCCCATGTAGCATTTGCTTCCAAGGTATCCATTTCTTCATCCATGGCTTTCTCCCATTTTTCTTTTCCCATGGCTTGCTCAAAAGAAGTGGGTTCTGGTTCCTGTATCACTTTGACCATATATGCATAGTGAATGGCTGTAAATCCATCATATTTCAGCCTATCCACAGGATACCTAGCTTTGGTAGACCTACGCAAAGTAGGCTCACTTCCAAGTGCTCTCAAAACATCCCTGGTCTTCCTTACTCCAGGTGTAACAATAGAAGGAATACCCAACTCATCATCAATGCTCTGTTCTGAGCCACTAGATTCACCATCCACATAAGAGTGACCTGCATTCACATCAAACATAGGCTGATCTACCTTCTCTTTTCCTTTTCGTGATACCTGCATACCACTATCTGCATTGCTTTGAGAAGATTCTCTTGATCTCAATCTGCCTATCCATGGCGAAGAATGTGAACCACTGCTAGAGGACACTCCAGGTCCACTAATATTTTGTGACTGCTGCTGTGAATTCTGTGCAGCATTACCATTTTGTGCATCTACATAATCAATCACATTTACTGGTTTATACCAACTACTCATCTCATCAAAAACAACATCTCTGCTCATTGTAAACTTACGAGTAGAAGGGTTATAGCATCTATACCCTTTCTGCTCTGCAGAGAGTAACCAATAAAGATGCACTTCTCAGCTTTTGGATCCAACTTGGATCTCAACTCATCTGGCACATGAACATAGGCAATGCAACCAAAAATTTTTAAATGAGAAATATCTGGTTTCCTACCAGTATACCTCTCCTCTGGAGTCATCCCATGTATTGCTGCAGTGGGAGTCCTGTTCATTATGTAGACTGCTGTAGCAACTGCCTCAGCCCAATAAAAATCTGGTAGGTCTTTTTCATTGAGCATGGCACGAGATACCTCTCCAATATGCCTGTTTTTCCTTTCTGCAATTCCATTTTGTTGTGGGGTATGACTACATGAATATTGCAACTTTATGCCACGCTCCTGCAAGAACCTTGCAAACTCATTTGAGAGGTACTCTCCCCCTCCATCTGACCTTAGGCATTTTATTTGCAGACATGTTTCTTTTTCAACCATAGCTTTAAGAGTTTTGAAATGCCCAAACACTTCACTTTTCTTTTTCATAAAATACACCCAAACTTTTCTGCTATAGTCATCAATAAAAGTAACAAAATAATGACAGCCTCCAAGAGATGCAGCTTTAGTAGTCCACACATCAGAGTGGATTAATTCCAATGGCTTCTTACTCTCTTGAACATGTCTAGGAAATGGTTTCCTTGCCTGTTTTCCAAACTGACAGGCTTCACATACCTTATGCATTTCTGCAGCCTTGAATTTAGGCAATCCTGCAACAATATTTTGGGCCTGCATTGATTTAAGTCGTTGTACATTAACATGACCAATGCGTTTATGCCAGATATCAATATCTGCAACTACACCGGTCCCATGTGCAAACATTGCTGCACTCAATTCAGGCATGTCTGCATCCAATGTAAACATTCTGCCCTTCTTATTTCCTTTTGCTATCAAGCGACCTTTATTTTTCATATCCTCAACAAAGCATCCATGAGGATTAAATCTGACCTGCAAGTCCTACTCAACCATTTGACCAATAGAAACCAGATTCTTGGTAATATTCGGGACATGAAATACATCGGATAGGTATTTCTTTTTCCCATCCTGTATAGACAAATGAATTTTTCCAATCTGCACAATAGGATGTGCAGTATCATCACCAGTCTCCACAAATCCTGGTTTTTCCATTTTCCTTGCATCCTCCATCCATTCTGCATGACCTGTCATGTGGTTTAATGCACCTGAGTCAACATACCATACATTGTTGCTTTCTTCTGCACTTGTCACAGAATTGTTCATGTGCTGCACCATAAACAAATGCTCATTTCTGTCATCACCCTATCTACTAGAAGATGCATAATTCCCTTGTTGCAGTTTTTCATTCATGATATCATTCTGCTTTTTATAGCAGTTTTTAGCCATATGACCCATTTTACCACAGTAGTAGCATTCAACATTACTGTTTGCATTTTGGCCTCTTTGCCATCCACCACGACCTCTTTGGCTCCCCCTGCCTCTAAAGTTACCACGTCCTCCTCCATAGGACTGGTTTTCTTGAGTTTGCTGCATATTCTGATTTCTACCACGGCCTCCTCTACCTCTGCCTCTACCTCTTCCAGCATTTGAGTAGAAGACAGTTTCTTTTGAAGTTCCTCCTGAAGAAGATGCACCACCATTTCTTTGCTCCTCAGAAATTAGAAAAGCAATCAACTCCTCAAAATCAGGAAATCTTTCACGAACTAAAATGGATGTTCGAAACTGTGCATAATCCTTTCCTAGACCATTCAAGGTCACATAAAATAAATCATCATCTTCCACTGGCGACCCAATGGAAGCAAGTACATCTGCAATCTTCTTCACCTTCATGTCTAAACTTCCATGCTTGGAAGTTGTTCTTGTCAAGCTTTTCACTGACAATCTGTGAGAGAGAATTAGACGCCATTACAGAACACTGCAAAAAATTATGTCACTGCAAAGAACACAGCTTCAACCTCACAAGGGCTAATCTGCAAAACTGACGAAAGTGGTATTTGACCACACAGTCACTTCCTAGTGACGATTTTGCATCAACAGGCAACAAGGATGATTCTATAACTCCCAATGTCTCTGCACACAAGCATATGATGCAATTTCTACAGTAACTTTTCACCGACCTGTAGAATAGTGGTCGCACATCATAAAACTGGGCCTTTTCCTGAGTGCGTGCAGAAAACTTCCGCCTCCAAAACAGGCCCCGAAATGGCCTCAAATCAAAAAAATAGGGCCACCAAGGGCTAAAGCCCTATCCCATAGCATATATTGCCCTCTTGCTTCACCGCGAAGGGCGTCTCAACCTGAGACAATGCACTCTTGCAATTTCCGGCTGTGCTACCTGCAGAGATCTGCTCCCAAAACAGAAAATGAAAGCAACACTGCTCCTCTTACTAGAACACCGCGAGCTTGGCTTGCTTTCTTGAGCTCCTTACCACGAACAAGGCTCTAATACCATGTCAAGATTGTGGGAGAGAAGGAAGGAGTCTCACTTGTAGCTTTCTTGCTTGCACAATGGGGGAATACACACAAGGGTGGAGGCTGAAAACAGTTTTCCTCTTCTTAGTTGTGTAAAACCAAAAGAACTCTAGTACATAGAAATAGAATAACCCTATATATAGGTCTCAAACCAAACTCAACTAACTAAGGTGGCATACTAACTGAGCCACGAACTAGAGTAGATAAGGATAGCTGTCATGTAGCTATTATTCATGGGCGATGTACCAACCGCATCTGCAACTGACAAGTCGGTGACATAAATGCACAACGGTCACCCTGGCATATCACGAGTGGAGCTCGATATCTCAACAATAATAGCAATAGCTATTATACGAATAGTGATAACAAAAGTAGTAGTCAATAGGATTGGTAATAGTAATAACTATACTAGTGACAACAATAGTAGCAGTAGCAGTAGCAACAGAAGTAGCAGCAGCAATAGTATAGAGGCTATTGCCTCATAAGTTGATGGCACAATAGGCCATCAAAAAACATGGTGTGGTGCCACCCTCACTAATTGGACAGTAAAAAAAAACTGCCATGTGGGCTAGCTACTCCATGGGGAGCAAAGAGCAAGTTTTTTGGGGGAGCTTTTTTTGGCAGACCTCTTTTTTTGTTCCACATAGCTCACTTGTTCTACCCTTCATTGCAACCTCCACAACTACCTCCAGCTCTACTTGTATACCCACTAGCATTGCAATCGACACCTCCACCACCACCACTCTCCACTGCCATCATCTCTTATTTCTCCTCCACTATCATCTGTTATTTCTCCTTCACTACCACCATCTCCTCCTTCTCTTCCCTCAACTTTCTCATTCTCCAATTCTCCTCCTACTCCACCACTACCACCTCCTCTTTCTCTTCCCTTGACTTTCTCATTCTCTGATTCTCCTACTTCCTCGTTCCATCTCTCTCTCTCTCTCTCTCTCTCTCTCTCTCTCTCTCAATTGATAATTGATTTGCGTCTGTTGTGTGTATGTGTGCGTGTATGTGTCTTAGACCAACACTTCAATAAATATTGGTTTCTCAATCGATGATTGTGTGATAGAACATTTTGTGTTTTGAATGAGGAGGATTGGTGATACAAAAACAAATGTGCAAGTTGCTATGGTAATAGAAGAGGGTTTAGTTGTATAGGAGTTGGATCCCATTGTTTTGTCAATGAGCATCGCATCAAACACAATTAAAACATTCACATGCATACATACATGTATAGAAAAAGTGAGTATTAGGGATGCAAGAATAGAGTTAAGAGGGAGGAGTGGGAGCTGCGAGAGCATAGGAGGTTTGATTGGTAGTAGTAGGAGGGGCTACACATGCAAGCCTACACCTCCAATGAAGGCCATGTGTCAAACTAGAAAGAGAGAGATTCTTGCTTATAGGTGTAGGAAATTATACGTGCAAGCCTACACCTCGAATGAAGGCCATGTGTCAAACTCGAAAGAGAGAGATTCTTGCTTATAGGTGTAGGAAATTATTTAGTTGTACAATGAGAAGGCCACTACTCATGCCATCCTAATAGGCCCTCCACTTGTAAATCAATGTGGTGGAGGTTGAATGTACCTTCATCAACCAATTCACATGCAAGTTATCGTTAACATGTGAACCCCATCGAATGCACACAGAAGAGAGAAAGAGAACACCAAGGAGAGAAAAGTTGAGGGTCTATTACAAACAAGGAGAGAGAGAGAGAGAGAGAGAGAGAGAGAGAGAGAGAGAGAGAGAGAGAGAGAGAGAGAGAGAGAGAGAGAGAGAGAGAGAGAGAGAGAGCTTGTAGCTCATCCAGTACATTGGTGCTAGATAATGTGAGCACCTATCGACATTGCAACATAAGGGAGGTGGTTGGATCAACTAATGAGAGATGGTGGGAGTGGCACGAGGAGGAGAAATTGGGGTGGATGGGGTGGATGGTGTGTGTGTGTAGGGTTTTCATTTCAAAATTTCTCAAGAGATAGACATTGAAAGAGGGAGGGGAGAGAGTACAGAGAGAGAGACAAACAAACAAACAAAGAGATAGAGACTAAGTTTTCATTTCAAACCTTCTCGAGAGATAGACACTGAGAGAGAGAGAGAGAGAGAGAGAGAGAGAGAGAGAGAGAGAGAGAGAGAGAGAGAGAGAGTAGAGTTTTTATTTCAAAATATTCACTTGTTTTCTCTTTCTCTGTCTCTCTCTCATAGGGCCGAGGGAAGGGGGGAGGGTGGTTGCCTACAACCCCTTTGCATACAAAATGTATATCATGACTCAAGCAGTGTGACATGCAAGAATAAAGACTTTATATTCTCAAACTTGATGTCCTATGGGACAAGCTAGCTGAAAATAGAGTGGAATAAGTAGACATAGGAGTGTCCTCCCTCGTGTGAAGGTCCACAAGCTTCTTCAACTAATACAATTAAGAGATAAGATGTTTCTTGTCATAAAGATCAAGGATCTTCTTCCATAACTCATATGCACCGCCCTCAATAGAGATAACATTGAAGTACCCTTGCTTAGACAAAGATAATATGATAGTGGACTTGCATAACTCATCAAGCTCATCCCAATCTTCTCTATCCCAACCTTTTGTTTTCAATGGCCTAACTTGCTTCTTCTACACCAAGACCTACCATCTTTGCATTTTCCAACATTTGAAGTTGTTACCATCAAGCTCTTCAATGTTGAAAATAGTACCACTAGATGATGCATGAGAAGTACCTGTGATAATGGCTACAAAGAGTACGGGCTCTTCTAATTATAGTAAAAATAGCCCCAAATTTGAGCTAAAAGGGTGGGAAAAAGGGGGGGAAAGAGGGCAGATTTGTCTACAAATTACAATCAAAAGAGTGCCAAATCAAAGTATTTGCTCTTTAAGAGAATGTTGAAAATAGTAATTACAACATTATTGTAGTAAATGTAGCAGTGTACCTCAATCCAAATGTATGCAAACAAACAAAATAGTAGGCTCCCACTACAAAGAATATCCTGATAGCAATTGGGATATAAAGAATGCAACTAGCAGTGAATAGACGTAGACCATCAGTACCAAAGGCTGTCAAGAACTCAAAGTGACAATAAACCATACATCCCATAAGCATATACATCATGCATGTAAAAGATGTCGAGAGCAACTAGAGAGATTTGCCAAATGCACACAGAATGGGTCAAAGAGCAATGGCATTCAGTACATAACCAATATGCATGTATATATCACTAACAAGCTACTAATAGAGGTAAGTGCCGATATCCAAAGCATACGGAGTCAAAGAATTCTACAGGTGGAAGTAATTGCATCAAGTAGCATACATGAGAGCACATACATAAGTCAAAAGAGTCCCAAAGTCTCAAAGGATCGAGATCTACATAAAAGAACCAAGCACACCCATTGAAGCAAATCTGAAATGATAAGTGAGCAAGCAAAGATCAATGCATATACATTAAAGCATCCGGGAAGCCTAAGCACATCAAAGATACATTCGACAACACAAATATCTATTAAGTCTTCTCATTATCCATAAGTGGCAAGCTCAAAGAAATTGATTAAGGCTCAAATACATAAATCATAGCTCAAATCCAAGCATCAAACCATGTCGTGATCATATATGAGCTTGAGCATTAGTGCCAAGCCTCAAACCATGTCATAATCATATCTGAGCTCAAGCATTAGTGCCAAGCATCAGCACATATATTTGGCACACCCAAATAGCATGAAGACATAATAGGCATAAATCTTATTAGTTAAAATGCTTGCAATACATCCACTAATGATTCCAACACACCAATACATAAGCATATGGGCATTATTAAAGCTCATATAGTGACGAGATGGCTATCCCAAACCTGTATACAATAGATTTGATGTGTATTACAACAATGACAGACCAATACCACTCAAAACCGAGAAGGTAATGACCATTGAGAAGCACTCAACAATGGTTCAATGGAGCCTTTGGAAGGCCTCTAACAAGTGGGAATAAGCCTTGAGCAAGTTGAGACCTAGTGCATACCTTGGGAAGAAGAGATAATGGTTACCATGAAACCTTGAGCTGAAGTAAGGAATAATGGAGCTCCTTGAATGCTTGCTTTGATACTAATTGGAAGCTGAGTGGAAGGTGGAAACATGAGTGGAAGCAAGAAGAGAGCAAGACCTATGGAGGTTCAAGAATGAAGAGAGAGATTGATATGTGGGAACTTCAATAGTCACCATGTGTGACTTGCCTTCCCTTATTCTATTTGTCACTAAAATAATAAAGAATAAAGTGACAGTGATGAGTGCTCGCTACGTGTAGTGTACAATTGTGTTGGTTTGTATACAAGTAAATGTAGGTGGCTAGGCATATGCAGCTTTTAACCCCAACACCACTTGGGAAAGGTGTTCAAATGACTACCAAATATTGCCTCCTCTACTAGCTAGGGTAGGTATGTATCACTTTTTCTCACATTCCCTCTTTTCTCCCCTCAATGACTCACATACTCATTCTCTCCTTGCATTATAAAGAAAACTAACTATGAAGAGTTTATGATGAAGATTGGGGGGCAGGAGTGACGTGGCCCAAATGACAAGTCGATGGACTCCCCCTCTTTGTATTTTCTTTTTTGTTTTACTTAGAAAAATAGACATTATAACCTACTCATTATTGATTATATGGCTTGGGTTTAAGACACAAATTTAATGAGCTAGCGATCAAGACATCCTTCTACGTTCAAGGTCTACTCAATTTCTAGCTTACTAATGATGGTGTAAGCTTAATTTCCAACTGCACAATATATCTATTAGCTGGATTCTCATTTCTTTGAGCATCCCAATTACCTTCCAGATTAGAAAATTTGAGACATTCAAACCTTAAGTGATTGAGCTCATTGCAATTTTAGCACTTTCTATCAGGGTAGTCAAAATTTGAGTGCCCCACTTTTTGGCACATGTAGTATCATCCACTCCTTTGATTCTCTTGTGAGTTTTGAGGATTAGGCCTTGCACTACAATAATTTGTTTTGGCCTCTTCTTGTATTGTAGGTATTCTCACTATCTTTGCTAAACTCTCTTATCAAGTTCTTAACACAGATCAAGTTTGGCTCATGGATTCAAGGTAGGTGTCTAAGGATAACAAAACTTAACAATTTGTTAAGCAATGGACATTTGGGGTGCATACTTCTTGAGTGTCACAAACTAGGAATAATAGGCTTTTAAGGTTAGGTCCAACTGACTCAAAAACAAATAATAAAATCATCTTTATTGATTGAAAGGAAGGTGGGAGATATCTTTATCATATCACTTCCTTCATCTGTTCCCAAGTCTGAGAAGCTTCAGCACCACTGCTTGCATCAAGGATGGACTTCACTTGTTAAATATAGTTGGGCAATCATAGATTGGTTTATATTGTTAGTATATCTATTGCAAAAAAATAGTCCTCCTTGAATTGAATTTCAGTTTTTGGGTTTGCTTTTTAGGGTTAATATTACCCCCCTCCTGGATGAGTGCCACAATCCCATGGCATTCAATGTCAATGCTAGTGTGTTGGTTTATTTATCATGGTTGTAAAATGTTGGGGCTTCACTTTTGATTTAAATTTCGATGCTTTACTTCTCTTTTGGGTTAATATTACCCCCCTCCTAGATGAGTGCCAGCAGTCCCATGGCACTCAATGTCAACGGTGATGTGCTGGTGTATTTACTCTAGCTATTGAATGTTGGATGGTTTCCATTTTAGCAATGGTTCATTGGAGGAGTAGTTGTCATCATGGTTCGTAAATCTGAGAGTTGGCTTTAGTGCTTGATAGTGGATGACTTTAGTTTAGGTGATGTTTGGTCCACAAGGATGATGCTACATACAAGAGATAATGCTAATACCACCAAGATTCATGGATCTTCATTGAAATAATTGGTAGTACTTGCAATAGTGTGCACTTGTTCAGGATGTGACTACCTCACCATGCAGCAGTGAATGGTGTGTTGTGCAAGTGCAAACAAGAGATGGCATTAGGAAAAAAATGAACTCACAAATGGACCCTTAAAAATAATATAGTTTAAGATGTGGACCTTTTGGATTGTCCAATAGAAAGGCTAGATGTTGACATCTTGTTGAGAGGGAAAAAATACTGAATATTTGATTGATTTTTGTTGTTTTTGAGGTCTGAATGGTTGATTTTTGATGGATTTAGAGTGATGTATGATTGATAATGGAAGTTTTTGAGAGTGTTTTGGATGATATTGATTATGTTTTGGAAGTTCATGATGATTCTTAGTAGAAATATGAAGCTCTGTGATGATTTGATAGGTTCTGTTGAGGTTCTGATTGGTTCTGATACCTTCTGTATAGCTTTTGTTTTGTTCTGATTTTCTTCTTGTATGAAGCATGGATTGATGATTGATGAAGGTTGAAATATTTTGAAAGCTTATTGAATAGTTTTTGATAGTTTGGAATGGTTTTAGTATGATTTATGAGGATATGTTGTTCTATGATGACCTTCTGTAACCCTCTGTAAACCTTCTGTAGAGCCTTTGTCTCTGTTCTATCTTTGTTCTGTAGATCTTCTGTAAGTGTTCTGTAGAATGTGTGTGTGACTTTGGATAAGTTTTCTAACTTTTGGAAAGGATGAATCTAAGTTCAAAAGAGCTAAAACAAATAGAAGAAGCAGCTGTTGAAGACTGGAGTGACAGTGACAGTAGTGAGCTATGAAGAGACATTGTAGTGGCTCTGGTGCCTCTTTGCATCAGACATACCTCTTGGGAAGTGCATCCACGACCTAAGAGGAATTATTGAGAGTCATTATTCAGTATTGTAGTGAGGAGATAATGTACGAGAGAGAGAGAGAGAGAGAGAGAGAGAGAGAGAGAGAGAGAGAGAGAGAGAGAGAGAGAGAGAGAGAGAGAGAGAGAGAGAGAGAATTCTATCAAAATAGTGTAACTGAATATGAGAGATTGAGAGGGAAAACTATGAAGAAATTGAAGATGAATACTATGTGATTGATTTCCATTAAAAAATGGTGTATTCTTTTATGTTCCTTGTTCTATTGATGGATTCTATGAAGATGTTGAAGATTATGGTTGATTCTATCAAATCTGTGGGAGATATCTACTATGATGCTGCGTGAAGATTTGTTGTTTTCCTTGTTTCGGTCATCAAAAGAATGAAATAAAAGCTTGTTGATGTTACAAGATATATTTTCTTGCAGTAGAATCCCCTTTTCCTTGGTGTTCCTCTTGGGGCTCCATGTTTTTTGTGCACAGCCAAGGAAACTTGCATCAACAAGCATAAGAAGAGGCTGAAAATGAAGGAAATGGCATTGCAAAGAAGAGAAGAATTCAATGGATGTTTGCAAAGTTCCTTCTTCCATTGAAGAGTTGGAGATTCTCATTGCCAAAGCCACTTTTCACAAGAATTTTATCCCACAATGGCGAAAATATATTACCATCATGATGCATGCTCTATGTGGTGGACTATTTCCTCTTCTTGTTGAGGCAGCAAAAACTTGCATCTTGATGGCAAATTCTTTGGGAACAAATTGAAAAATAGAGAAGTAGAGAGAATGTCTATCCATGGAAGATTGGTATTCATTGAGAAGTTTCCAGACATCATCAAGTGGGAGATCGTGAAGAAGCTTCAGGAGTCGTGGTCAGTGGAGGTTCACGAAAACAAGAAGGAAAATAGTTGGAATTTGTTCGTGGATGTTCAACAACAAGATATGTGGGATGCCTAGTGTACTGACAATCTTCTATTTGTCCAATTAGCAACCCACTGGAAGTTGGTAGACAGAGTGTTTTTCACAACATACACTGTTGAAACCCTCAAAAGCTGGCATTATTATAATGGCACAACAATGATCCTAAGAAGAATGAGTTTTAATACTTTCAAAACGAAATATCTCCCCCTTTGTAGTGGTTTGAAAGCCAAATTCAGAGATGTTGAAAAGAAGGAAGTAGAAGAGATGTTGGCCAGATAATCCCCCCAGAGATTGAATCCCCTCTTTGATTCTATTCTGTTAAGTACTAAACAACTGGTTGGAGCCAAGCCCCTGATGAATGATGCAATCAAGAGCGTTAGAACGAGTCCAGAGATACGTAAGAAGAGAGAATGCAAGAATCAAGGCTAAGAATGAGCTCGTAAGCAGAAGCCTCCTTTGATGCCCTAAAAGCACTCTTTACAAAAGTCCCCATGGCGACTCAAGGTCTCCTTCCTAGTTAGATTCGTCTTGGAAATATGAGGATATGCTAGCAAATGTAGTCCCATTGCCAATTTTTAAGGGAGAGTACAATGAATACCCTGATCTTCATGTAGCAGAATTTATGGTAGCATGTGTAGCTAACAATGCCAGAACCCCTGAGCATTGGTTAGCAATATTCCCTACCACTTTCAAAGTCGTGGTGTTTCAGTGGTATGAGAGACAAGCAGCATGAACTTTTGGCACATGGGACAACCTGAAGTTGGCCTTCCTCACTAAATTTAGGCGTGAAGGTTTTGAAGAGCGGATGTAAGAGGAGTTCATGAACCTAAGTCAGTCCTTTGAAGAAAGAGTAGAAGCTTATGTCTCGCGAATGGAATCCATCCTGAAGAGATGGACTAACCATCATTTGGACGAAGGTATCCAGAAAGGAGTGTTTCTCAGAGGCTTACAACCAGAAGTTCACAAGTTCGTGGAACTGAGAAGACCAGTCAATCCGCAAGCTAAAGTGAAAGGTGCAAGATTGTATGACGAAGTTGAAGCAAGGTTGTCAATGACTCTAGGAAGAGGAGTTTTACCTCCTCCCATGCCAGGAATGGTATACCCACCAAATGCAGTCCCATGGACAATTCCCTACTCCTATCCCTAGATGCAAACAGTGCCGCAATATAGTGCACCTAATCCATTGTGGTCACCACAGACGATAGTGCCTCAAATGATGGTTCAACCACAACAATAGTGGTCTCAAACAGTTCCTCCAATGGTGACTCAACAACAGTGAAACCATACCTACTGGAATCAACAATCCCAAGTCTCAACAGGAGCTCTGAATCAGAACCAGAACATAATACCTTTTGGATCACCCCAACCAATGCATGCAGCAATTATAGAAGCTTCACAAAACCCTACTACAAGTACTTCAGGAGGTGAAAATCTAAAGAACTTCTTATCCAACTTAGTTGCAAGTATAAAGAAAGAGCTTATGGATGTGATTATAGAGCAGCTATAGACGCTGCAGGTGAATACCGCCAATATATCCACCCCTACAGGAGCTAGGAGAGATGTGATGCGCTCTAATACATGGTGCAGAAAGTGTCATCCAACGGGACATTTAGCCACTGAATGTACTCGAAAACCAACCATTCCTGGAGCCTTCTATTCCTACTATTTGTGGAAGAACCATATAGAGGATATTTACTCTCTGAAAGAGATGCATGAACGAAGACAGAAGGATGAAAATGCAAGATTCAACTTGCTAGAATCCAAAATGACAACACAAGATATTGGACCAAAGCCTAGGGAGTTTGGTCCTAATTTCGGTCCAAGGAGGTTTCCCTCTCAAAGTTACAGAGAATGACAGTCTGGCGGTGGTCATAGATCTGAGGTGGAATGTTACAAGTGTGGAGAAAAGGGTCATATCTCCCCGAATTGTCCAAACCCTAGACAATCTGTGGATTACAAGCCCTTATGTAGCTGATGCAAAGGAGAAGGCCCACTGCAAAGGATTGTCCAAGTCCAGCCCCTGTAAAGGCCAATGGCATTGATAGCCAAAAGAAGGTACAAGAGCCTACCTCCAATTTGGTAGAATTGAAAGTTGCCACTATCACGCGCACCAAGAAGAAGGAACTAGTTGTCCAGAGAGAGAACAACTCTCCTGCTAAGACTATGAAGTTCAACCTGCCAACAGAGGGACAGAGCAGTACATGACAGAACAGTACAGTACAGAGCACTGCAGTGCCATTGAGTCACGGAGACAGTCCCAGAAACAAGACCAGAGGTCTAGGAGATAGACGATACAGAAGCACTTCCAAAAATAGAAGAAGTGCCGATGCTGCAATTGCTAGAAGAAAAAAAAAAGATGAAAATGGGTGTAGCCCCATTCCCGAGTAGGTTGGAGAAGCCCGTGGATCCTATCAAAGAATATGACTTGGTCAAAGAACTAAACACCTTTAAACCAAACTTAACATTCCGGTAGTTGTTGATGCTATCTTCCAACTGCCGAAAGAAATTCAAAAGCATCTTGACAAGAAGATGTGGACTAAGGATTGCTTCCCCAACAACAACAAAGTCCAATAGAGTCTCAGAACATGTAAATGAAGTAGATGTGGCTAACACCTTCCTAGATCCTGGAACCCTAGAGGACATGATAAGGAAGAAAATGTGCACATGAAGAATTTCCTCTGATAGCGGATGATCTTATTGATGTCCCTACAGAGACCTAAGAGTCCGAAGATCTCAGGGTGTTGGATGGAATGACCATGGTTCCATTTGGGTTGACCAATGGACCACAAAGTATGCAGAATATACATAAGAAATGGATCAAAGGCATAAAAATTAAGTTCACTAGTGGCTCCTGTCGCCCTGACCATTCTGTTTGGAGAAAAGATGATGATGATGTCCCCCAACAGATTCCAGAGCCATTAGAGCCACCGCTTCTAGAAGGTCCATGCTATGTGACATTCCTAGACGCATCCTTTGAAGATGAATCCCTAAGTCCAAAAGAAATCACCACTCACACAGAAGCAAGCAAAGCTCTAATACCCTTCCAGCAATATCAACAGACAAATGAGTCATATGTTCAGAAGAAGGACACTGGTTCTAGTGGAACATCAGATGAGGACACGACTCCCTTGAAAGAGTCAGACCTCTATCCAGAAGCAATCCGTGGGACATTTATCCGTGAAGTGGAAGGTGAA
The DNA here is from genome assembly GCF_053477565.2 of Lygodium microphyllum. Taxonomy (NCBI): domain Eukaryota; kingdom Viridiplantae; phylum Streptophyta; class Polypodiopsida; order Schizaeales; family Lygodiaceae; genus Lygodium; species Lygodium microphyllum. Next base: position 60,756,016 of record NC_141137.1, read on the forward strand.
AGACAAGTAACATTCTTGGATACTGATGGTACTGAACGTCACTTAAAAGTGGGTCTCAATCTTCTGGCAGAAGAACTAGTGGTCCTGTTAGATCTACTAAAGGAGAACTTAGATGTGTTTACTTGGTCATATAAAGATCTAAAGGGGATTGATCCCACAGTATGCCAACATCACATTGACCTCGAGCCCGATGATAAACCTGTAAGGCAAAGACAAAGGCATATGAATCCTAATTATTCTGCTCTGGTGAAGGCTGAATTATTAAAAATTCTTGAAGCCGAGTTCATTTATCACGTGGCTAATAGTGAATGGGTTTCACCCATTGTGGTTGTATCCAAGAAGAACGGGAAACTTCGAATATGTGTAGATTTTCGAAAGCTCAATTCGAAGATGAAGAAGGATCATTTCCCTATCCCTTTTACATACCAACTATTGGACACAGTGGCCATGAGCTCTATTCCCTTTTGGATGGATTTTGTGGATATAACCAAGTCCAAATTGCAGAAGAGGACCAATCTAAAACAACCTTCACCACAGAATGGGGGATCTATGCCTATAGAGTGATGCCATTTGGGCTTTGTAATGCTCCTACCACATTTCAACGAGTAATGATGGCTGCTTTCCAGAATCATTTACATGATTTCATTGAGGTGTATCTTGATGACTTTTGTGTCTATAGTTTGATCCGTGAGTACTGGGGACAGCTAGAGCAATGTTTTGACAGATGCCGAGAGTATGGGATTTCTCTCAACCCCGAAAAATGTGTCTTTGACATCTCATCAGGAGTTCTTTTGGGCCATATTGTCTTTGCACAAGGGATTGCAACACACCCGACGAAGATTGCCGCCTTGACATCACCAACAAATTTCAAGCAATTGAGAGGATTTCTTGGTCATGTGGGCTACTACAGAAGATTTATTGCACATTTTGCAACCAAGGAAGCCCCTCTGCACAAGCTCCTAAGGAAAGATGCGGATTTCCTTTGGACTGATGACTGTGAAGAAGCCTTTAATACCCTAAAACAACGCCTAATCCAAGCACCTATCTTACAGCCTCCTGATTGGACGAAGGAGTTTCATGTGCACACAAATGTATCAGTTGAAGGGCTAGGTGATGTCCTATGTCAAAAGGGCCCTTCTTAATTAGATCAACCAATATATTATGCAAGCTGAAAGGTCACTGATAGGAAACGGAACTACACAGTGACAAAGCTTGAGTGCTTGGCAATGGTGTTTGCACTAGAGAAGTTTCGACACTATCTACTGTCAACACATTTCAAGCTCTACGTGGATCATGAAGCCCTGTCCTTCCTGTTAAAGGACGACTGATGAGATGGTTGCTCCTATTCTACAAGTTCAATTTTGAAGTGGTCACTAAGCTTGGCCGTTCCCATGTCCTAGCTGATCATCAATCACGGATCCCTCAAACTGCCGAAGAGGAATAGGATGATCCAGACCTTCTTGATGCTTCCTTGTTTCTAGTTAAAATAGTTACTCCCTGGTATGCAGACATAGTCAACCTCCTGGCAACTCAATAGTATCCTCATGGCATCTCAAACCGTGAGAAGAAGAAGCTTCTGTTAGAATCAACCCCCTGCACTTTGCTAGGCGGTGCACTGTACAAAAGAGAGACACATATGAAGTGCTGCGAAGATGTGTTACAGGGGATGAAATCGGCATAATATTGAAAGTATGCCATGATGAACCATGTGGTGGACACTTCATAGGAGAAGTGATAGCCAAGAAGGCTCTGTTGGCAAGATACTGGTGGCCGACTGTCCACAAGGATGCACATGACTACTGCAAGAGATGTGATCCTTGTCAGCAAATGGGGAAACCCACCAAAACAAGTACCATGCCACTGCAACCTATTCTTCCCCTAAAGCCGTTCAAGAAGTGGGGGATTGATTTTGTGGGTCCCATTGATCCACCCACCAAATGGAAACAGAACAGATACATCTTAGTATGTATGGATTTTGTCACAAAGTGGTGTGAAGCTAAAGCTCTGAAGTAGGATGATGGTAATAGCGTAGTTCTGTTCATGTATGAGAATATTATTACCCGTTTTGGCAGTCCCCTTGAGTTGGTAAGTGATAGAGGTACTCATTTCCTTAACAAAATCATGGAGGAGCTGACGGAGCTATATAAGATCCGCCATCGCAAGTCCACTCCTTACTACCTTAGAGCAATGACCAAGTTGAGGTCACCAATCGCATCCTTTGCTCGATCCTGACGAGAACAATTTTCGCACATCGTCACGATTGGGATGATCGACTTATAGAGGTTCTTTGTGTTGGGGGTAAAGGCGCCTCCACCTAGCCGCCCATGTATTACTACATTGACAGTTACCGCCACTGCACACTGCAGGTGGCGAGTGCCCATCACTGTCACTTTATTCTTTATTCTTTTAGTGAGAGTTTGAATAAAGGAAGGCCCGGTCACACATTGTGACTGTTGGAGTTCCCATTTCTTGTCTCTCTCGTTCTTGCTGTTGCTCTCCCGCCATAGCTCTCGAGTGCAGGCTTCGATCCTTCTCACCTTTCAACTGGTATCAGAGCTCAGCTTTCCGACTCTTGAGCTTGGCTTGTGGCATTCTCAGCTTCCCATTGACTCCCTACTCGCATTGGGTCTTCTTCCCGGTAGCCATATTCGACTCCTTCAAGCTCGCGTCACTCCTCGACTTCCCAAGCTTCTTCCCGGCATTGTTGGGTATCCTCAGGGCATTACATCAGAGGTATTGCTTCATTCTCCACAGGGTTTTGTAATGTTTTCAAGTCACACAGGCTGTGAACAGTTTGGGGTAACCACCATTGAAGCTACATTGCTTCATATCTACATTGCCCTTGATCAAGACCTCTTGAGGCTTGTTGTGTGCCCCCTTGGGCACCTACTTGAGCCCCTCCTCAACCCCATTTATGCCACGTGGGTTGCAGGCCCATCTTGCGAAGTAAGGGAGCCAATTTGTTAAGACTTATCCAAACCTTAGCTTTGGCCAATCTTGTTTCTCCTCCATTACTTTGATCATGAACTGCAAAATGTAACTTTTTCCACCCATCGTAGTCCTGTGGCCTACGAACCATGACATTCCCTTCCTCATTTATGGGTACTAAGAGAAACTTCCTAGCCTTTGCTCCTCCAAAGCAAGGCTTTTTTGGCAAGTTACCAGATTTTCCTGATCTCTTCTCATCTTTTTGAATCATCACTTGATGCTTGTGTAGCCCAATTTCTGATAGCACTCACTTCACATTCCTGCACATTGCAATGGCTTCTTTTTCTGGTTGCATCCTATAAGCAAAGCAAATGTATTCATATACAAGTTTCTCCATGATTATGATAAAAGTATGCAATGAAAAAATGTGCATACGATCCAAGGGAATGTTGAAGATGAGCTTCCAAGTGGGATCTTCTCTATTGCAGGTCGATGCAACACTTGTCACCTTTCACCAGTTCTTCTTTCCGTCCTTTCCTTCCACCCTCTCTATCAAGCAATATAGGCATGGATTCTTTGTATTTGCACCATTGGAGATTCCACACATGCATTTTAAAGTTTTCAAGTCTCCTGCAAGATGCCATTCAACCAAGTATTGACCATACCCTTTAACCGAGAGCATCTCACCATGTTCCTGACGATTGATGATGCTTGGAATGCTTGTGTGCATAAAGAATAGCTACAGCACCTCAAATGTTTCCTTAGGAACTTCAAATGCAGCGAGCCACCACACATGGCGCTCAGATTGAACACTAAAGTTCCCTGGGTTGTTCTTGTCGAACTGTAAAGCTCTATTCATTAGAGGTACACTAACTCTTTTAAGCTTTACTCCTTTGACGACCTCACTTTCATTTAATTTTATAACAAATTACAATTTACCATTACATTCCTCAATAGACATATTGTAGTACATTACCATTACCGACTGCATCTTGTTCAAATTTAAATAGTAATTGTTGAGTTCGGTGAACTTCACCTCATATGCATTTTTTGGTCCCAACCTTTAGTGTTTCCACACATTGAACATGCATGTGATCTCCTATCAACTCCAAAACCTTTGTACTAAGTTGCCATCGGGCCTCTATTAACTTTGAAGGTTGAGGAAGAGGCACGATTCTATTTCTCTTCAGTACACGACCAAACCCAGCCTTCACACCTTTGAATATCTTTGAGTAAGCCGTTGTGCTAATGCCGGCCCTGTCACAAATAGATTGTGCATCCACAGTTGAGAACTCATTTGACATATATTTTAATGTGCACTCAATCACCTTTTCCTTCACAGCCTTAAACTTAGGATTGCTCAAAGCGTTTTCCAATGTACTTGCCTTCAGCAATCTACTAATACACGATCCAACCTCACCCTCACCTAGGTTCTCTTTCTGAGCTACCTTACATGCTTTGATATGTCACTTCCACTAGCCACTATCCACAATTAACTCATTGACTGGCTTCTTCTTTCATTTGCACTCCTGTGTTAGCTTGCTGTTGATCTTTCTCAAGTCGTCCAATTGTGCCTTTGCCTCCTCATATGAGATACCAATGTCATGGATAGTGTCCTGCATTGAAATAATTTGATTGTTTTGTTGAATTATAGTGTCATTCAGCTGTACCACTTGTCCTATGAGCTGCTGTATATGAAGTTGATGTGCAACGATCACATCATGGTAATTTTTTATGGTTGCTTGGCAAGTTGTAAGTACTTTGAATGCTTGATCATTGAGCCGCCTAGTATAACCAATTAACCCATTTTTACCCTTACACACATACTTCAGCAAATTTGTGATTCCTGAGAAAGTTGGAGGTCTATTGTTTAAGGGGTCAATTGGGTAGATTCCCCCATCAACCCACAAATCCACATGTTTCAATCCCATTTGCTTGTAACTCTGCAAAACTTGAGGGTTGATGTTGGTACGCTGAGTTCTTTTGAATAATGGGGCATATTCAATCTCTATCTCAATATGCAGCTCCTTATTTCCTGTATTCATTTTACTATTAATAGAAACATGGAGCCTACTTGGTTGTCACAAGAGGTAGAGTGGAGATGCACAAAGAGGCACACAAAGGCGCCAAGGGAAAGGAGGGTGTAAGTAATTCACTCTGTTAATGAATGTTGCATAAACACAGAGAAGAGGTCATAATAGAGCCATGAGAGAGTATAGATATGGGGGGAAATAGCTCAGAGGGTAGGGATGTCCAAGACTTTTCGTATTTTAGATATTTCTATTTTGCCTCCAAAAACATCTCCAAAAAACATGAAATTTAACCAGTTGGTTTGTTTTTTGACCAAAAGCTAGGATACAAAAAATCCCCAAAATATCTTAAAAGGAACTTTCGAAATTTTATTTTCCTTGTTCTCGATTAAAAAATCAATCACCTCATATCTACTAATCATTTTGCATTGAAAACGAAGCACCACACTCCCATAACTAACTCCTTTTTGAATATAAAATTTGGTTGAAAAAGACTTCTTGAATGAGGAGAGAGAAGGAATCTGAGTATATCTTTGTAGATAATATAAAAAAGGCAAAACAAGATTGCAAAAGTGGAGAGAGAGGAGGATTATTTTACTATTCTTCTCTCCTCTTTTTCTTATTTTAAGGAGGAGAGAGGGGGGCTAAAAGTCCCATTTGTGAGTTTATTTTTTTCCTAATGTTGAACCCTATCCAAGCCCAAAGTGTTGTCCCACACTGGATGACCTAATTGTTGTGAGGTTACTTGTACAGTGCTAGTCTCAGGGTGACAAATTGAGCTAGTGAACTAAAGGACGTGTCCTTGATGTGCCTGAGATTATGTAGTTGGGGAAAGGGACCATGCTTAAAATTCCTACATGAAATTTGAGTGCATGCATATGTTTTTTCCTTTATTTTATTTTCCTTTTTTTAATCCTTTTGTGACTAAGGAAGAGATTGCAATGTTCTTGACAAATACCCTTTACTTAGCATACAATCCTTTACAAACTCATATAAATTGATAGAAGACATTGGGAACAATGGGTACATGCATTTGGCAAACTTGCTCTCAATTGTGTCTTACAAAATGGTGGTACAATACGACGACAAAAGTAACATACTAAGATGAAGTTGTGCCATGGTGACACAATTGATTCTAATATTTATGTCAAAGAAGAGAGGTGGTATGCCACATATGGCATGCGTGCCTTTGCTCCAAAAGTTTCACTAGGAGACACAAGTGATTGCATGTCGTGTGATGAAAGATGGGTTTGGGAAAATACTAAAGTTCTTAAAAAAATTGTTGAAAGATGTCTTGAGGTCCCTAGGTTGGAATGGATAGGCCTTCTTAGGTTTAGTAGCTTGCACATTGGAAATCACTTTGGAAAATGATATCTCCCATGAAGTTGGATGTTATAATCATTATCATGCCTTTAGGGTTTTGGGCAATAAAGTACATACACCTACTTGTTGTTGGGTGGTCAGTAGTAGAAGATGGACTAGGCATACTCATTAGCTTCAAGAATTATTAGCACAACTATAATTGTATAGCCTATATCTATATGGGCTTCTTATTATGATACCTCCTATTCTCTTAGAGTTTGCATGCTTCGTGGAAGTCTCCTTGTCCTATTGCTTGAGCCATTTTTTTATAATACTCTCCCATGGTTTAATGAGTAATTGTACAATGCTTAGGGATATTGCTTGTCTAAACCTTGGATCTTTGTAGACTTTGAAGACAAATGCAATGGTGTGTTGGGGGTGAAGACACTTGTGCCTACACCACTCGTGTTTTACTACATTGATAGTACCTGCACACTTGTACACTATAGGTAGCGGGTGCCCATCACTATCACTTCATTCTTTATTCTTTTAGTGACATTTGAATAAGGGAAGGATGGTCACACATTGTGACTATCGGGGTTCCCACATCTTGAGTCTCTCTCTCTTGCTGCATCTACCATAGCTCACTCCTCCATTGCTTTTGCTTGCTTATGCTCACATTTGAGCTTCTTCCTTCAATTGGTATTAGAGCATTGGTTCAAGGAGCTTCTTTTTAGTGTACTTTAGCTCAGATTTGAAACCTATAGCTCAAGGTTTAATGATTGCCCCTCAAGAAGTTATGCATCAGTCCTCTTCATAGGCCTCTTCTTGGCTTATGTGGGCTCCTTCTTGACATTAAGTAGACCTTACTGAGCTTCAATAAGTGCTCCATACTGACCAGCAATAGCAGTAGGATCCTTAGCCATATCAACATGAACTATGCTTATTACTAGCTAGCACTACCCTTGCTCCATAACAACATATTTTCACATGTGCCTTCACTTGGACACTTGTGGCAATCATTTAGTAACTTCCCTGAGAATCTTTGGTTGCATCGGAGCACATTCTTAAGTAGAATATGCTCAAATAGTGGCAAAATATTCAAACATTCCTACTATAAACAAGTTTGGATAGTCTATAAACCATTCTCATATACTTCTATGATGCTCTTCGTGCTTGGTTTTAATGCTTGGATGGTTATCTAATGCTTGGGAGTCTCGTATAGATTGGATTGATCTTTGGATAGCTCAATTTTAACAGAGATATACTATTATAAATAATTTTGGACAGCAAGCTTTGGTAGGTAGAGCTTTATGCCTATCATGTATTGATGTCATTTGGCAGTACTACTTGCTTACAATGATGTTTAACATTGAGCTCCATGCTTGGATGCGATTATGGTTTGCTTTAGCATTCGGATTTGACATTGGTTACATCATTTATTTGAGCATTGGCCTTATGCTTTGGGTGCTTTAGTGGTTCGACTTATAAGCTTGAAGATTTTATTGGGTTTTATGCTTCGTGCTTATGCTTAATGTATCTTGGATGCTGTGAGGTGTCTGCTAGTCTCAATCCACGGCACACCTTTTAGTAGTCCATCAGTGGTTTTTCAAAAATGATGCCACTCGGTGCTCCCTTGAAACATCATGGGGTTTGTCAATTAGGCCCTACTGAGTCTACTTCGCAACGGGAGAGTTCCGGTCGAACCCATTAGGATCCACCTGAAGTTTTGGGTTCCTAAAATCGGATGGGTCTCTTAGCACCTAGCTAGCGTCAGTAATTTCAAGTCCCACTTTTAGAGGATTACTCGATCTGAAGCGGACTTGCCATTGCACTTTTTTCAAAGAGAATAGGAGACGGAGGGAAGTGCGGTATGTCAACCTTTCTGCCCATAAGGCAAAATCCCATTCCGCCGCCTAAAACAATGCAAGTCAGTTCTATCTAACGTCTAGTTGGTCTTCCTATTTCTATTGCCGATTTAGAAAAGCTCCCAGCTAACTGGGACCACCCTACCATTGGATGAATCCATCGGGGGTTATGCTGTTAACTGTCAGACGAACAAGGTGGAAAATCTGGAAAAGCTAAAGCAGAAGACAAAGGCCAAGGCAAAGTGAAACGGAAGACGAAGGCGTGCCAAGAAAAATCTAGAAACACAAGAAGCGTAGAAAAGTCCTAAATAAGGGAAAAAGGCACACAAGGAAAAGCGCAAGTCAATACTTTTGTAAAAGAGCGTAAGCGCATCATGATTTAATTTAAGGAGCGCCGGGCTCTCACCTGTGCAATTTGTAAATGTAGACGGGCGGTGGAAAGGAAGCTAGAAAGATAGAAGGACAATGGGAAAAAGGGCCTAGGCCACGGCCGACCATGTAGAAAAGGGAATAAGGGGATGACAGCCCAAAAGAGATTTAGGATTTTGTATATAAAGTTGAAAAGTAAATAGAAGCTCATTCTTGTGTGTGGCCAAAAGTGGGTCTCCTCTTCTTCTTCTTCTTCTTCTTCTTCTTCTTCTTCTTCTTCTTCTTCTTCTTCTTCTTCTTCCTGCTTGCTTGAGCTTATGCTTGAGAGAGGGAGTGTGAGAGTGTGAGGGAGTGAGTGTGTGAGGGTGAGGGACCAGGGAGGAGAAGCTCTCCATCTTCCCCTCTCTTCTTCTCTTCTCTTCTCTTCTCTTCTCTTGCTCGCGGCTATGGAGCTTGGAGTGTGGAGCTTGCTTAAAGCTTGCACTTGGATCGTGGAGCTATCGGAGTGCGCGTTAGAGGAGGTAACTCGATCGGCATAGAGGTAAGCTCACTACACTCGTAGATATGGATGGCGCGTCGGCTATGTGAGAGGTAGCCATTAGTACTCGGCTTGGAACGCTTGAAACAATAAGCGGTCTGTGGGTTTTGGGGGTTGAGCGAAAGCTCCCACATTTTAGTTCCGTTGCCGAGACCAATGGATTCAAGCCTTGAGCACTTGCGTGCTTCGAATCGAGTATCGAAGTAAGGGTTTTCCCCGAATTGGTGCTTGAGGTAGATAGGTAGGAAGCGAGGGAATTTGAAGAGGTATTTGATCTCCTTAGCAAGTAGGCTTTTGGTTTTTTGGATTTGGAAAAGCATGTTGGAGTAGTGTAGTTATTTGATTTGTGATTTGGGTGCATTAAGGTAGGAAAAAACAAAGAAAAAGAAGAAAAACAAGCATTAAGGTTTCTACTGTCATAACAGGGCATGAGGGTTGGATTCAGTTGCCGATTTGTATTTTGGAGCTTATTGGCTGCTCCAGGTATATACAACTCTCCCCCTCCATCCATAGCTTTGATCTGGGGGTGTGCATGATGGGTCGTGACCTGAATCATGTGATTTGAGTGATTTATCATTGCGCCGAAAAAAATCATGTTGTGCTCGGCCCATCCGAGTGACGGCGATTTTGGGCCGAGTCCCAGAATCGGCCCTCAGCCCACTTGGCCACTTGGCCCTCGGGCAACTCGGCCACTCGGCCCTCAAACCACACGGCCATTCGGCCTTCTACACTCGGATGCCTTTCACTCGGCCGGTCCGAGTGAAGCATTCGGACCAACTTTGAAATTCAGCCCGGCCAAATTCAGCACTTGGCCCTCGGCCCACTTGACTCGGCCCTCGGCTCATTCGGCCACTTGGCCCTCGGATAAGCAAACTCGGACTGGCCGAATTTGACATTCGGACCAGTTATATTCGGCCCTTTCTACTGGGCCCTTGGACGGGCCAAATCGGGGATTCGGCCCCTGCAACTTGGACTTGTTGGGCCGAATTTGGATTTTTTCAAATTTTAACCCGTAGACCTGAAACTGACCGAGAGACCATATAGAGCCGAAACCACATCATAGATCTATCACTGGGCTGAAATCTAGAGCAAGTAGTTCAAAACTTGGTAAAAAAAGGTCCTTCAAATCGCGTATGGTGTTTATCGTAATGGCCCTTCGGGCCGAGGGGGACTGCCCCGCAGAGGGGGGCTTTGCCCCCTCCGCACCTCCCCCAAGTAGGTTGGAGAGAAAACACGCGCCGTGATAGGTCCTCCAAATTAGACCCTAGTGTAGTAATGGCTCTATACGAGCATGGATTCTCACTTGCAAAAGAGCAACCAAAAGCCCATACCCGAACAGAGACAAACAAAGTCCCTAGAACCTCAATGGGCCAATCTAGCCAACAAGGGCAAAAAGGCCACACTGCAAAAACACGTACGTGTTGCATTCGGACTGCATCTGGTCAAAGTGGAAAGTAATAACATCAAGCTACAACAGCAAGGATGACTAGATATGACCGTCCTAATGATAGATGCACCTTGAATAGCACTGCACAGGCGATCCAAGACATCAGTGGAGAATCCACATCTGGTGGTGCAGTTGGGGACTCAAGGGCATTTGTTAGAAGGCTTAAATTTATGAGCCAAGACCCAGAAGATGAAGACATAGTACCGCCTGCTTATCTTAGGGTCAAACTCACCGCGAAAAGAGAGCACACTATCGATGCTCTAATTGATGAAGGAGCAGATTTTAATATCTTGACCTATGAATCATAGACCCTACTAGGCCAACCAGAGCTCACACAGACTAATGCAACTCTTAGCCCTTACAGGGGACACCCACAAGCACTTATAGGGAAGTGCAAAATCCTTGTGACAATCGAAACTGAAAGCTTGCCTATCCTATTTCATGTTCCTCCAAATAGTGCTAATTATGGGAAGGAAACCCTCCTAGGAAGACCCTTCAAAAGGGTGATCAAGTGTGAGGCCGACTATGTAGCATAGAGGATACAGCTGACACTACTAGTCCGGTCTATCCTTCTGAGGATGAGCCCTGCCCCACTCCATGACAACTAGTCCACACAACTTAGCATAAGCCAAGATCTGCTAATGGCTGGAGGCAAAACAAACATCATCATGGGGGCTATCCCTCTACAACAAACACTGCATGCCTCACCTCTCCCCTCCTCGTCATATGCGCTTGACAACCCACTGTATAATCCCTTCCATGCAAATAGTTTTATCCTACCTCAGGGCCTAATCCTTGGTTTGCATTTTGCAGGTCCCCCTACGGTAGCAGCCATGGACCACATAGTGCAGCTGGCATGCAAGGAAGCTCTCCGCCGTCGGAATGAGCATAAGGCACTAGCGCCCCACTAGAATGCTACATGCCTACTATAAAGAGGGTATGCACTGAAAATAGGCCCTAAATGACACCTCCCAAGACACAAGTTGAAAACCCCCCAAGCCAAGAGGACGAGGGCTCAAGGGAGCACACAAGGTGTGGCAACACCAGGCGTGCACGCTCCCACCAGACGCTCAAGCACCAGGTGCTCGAAAGAGAAGAGGGTAGCTCGAGACAAGCAGGAATTTGACGAATTGTTTAAAAGCATTCTAGAAATAGTTCCGACCAGGGACTACACCATCTGGGTTCTAGCCGACAGCTTCCCTGCCTAGCCTCATAGGAGCCCCTCACCGGCACAGCCTCAGTCGCCCAACCACCCGGACTTGCCCTACCTCGCGCAAATAGTGTAGCCCCTATGATATATAAGCAGCTTAACAAAGGCCATCCTGCCATAACTTTTTGTCTTTAAATGGTTAAAGGGGCAGGCTCCCACCTGTATACACTTTCCTTACCTATTGCTAATATATGCCATGGCTTTAACAAGCACTGGAATATGCATCGCAATCAGTATCATAGGATTTTGATAAAGTAATATCTTGACATGATTGCATCTATTCGTTGTACTTGAGGCATGCGACTTGCATATACTCTCATGAAGTGACAAGTGGATGTAGGATGATGCACGTCTTCATGCGAACGTGTTCAATGCCCAAGTCACCGCAAGACCACCAACCTCACAAAGAGTAGCAACAGAGCCACTCTACCGAAAGCAAAAATCACCCTTGCGAGTGCCCACGTTGCATAGCCTAGGGCATGATCTTAACCACTTCCTCTTTTTGGGTTACACTCTACGCCGAGCACTCACAGCAACTGTTACCCTAGTTATACCAATATCGTACGTTCCAAAGAGGGTTGCAATATCTCAAGTGTATCCCTCCATCTCAACAACTGCTTCTCTAACAATGAGGCTAGGACACAATCATCACTGTAATATCCATTTTTTGAGCCTTCGAAGCTTGACATTTCCCAACCCATTGAAAGATTGATAGCCTCAACATATTGCAATGGTTGTACTCAGGCAAGTCCAAAAAAAAAAGGGGAGAAAAGAGAAGAGAAAGAAAGAAAGAAAGAAAAAATCACAAGAAAAAGAAACAAAAAAGAAAACGAAAAAGGAAAAAAGACAAGAAAAGAATGAAAAGATACGAAGCACCCATGATCACAGTACAGTACCTAGGGGTCCTCAAATTAGGTACATTCAGTGACCTTGGTTGGCTGGCTCCGTCCCTAGTCCCCTAGCCCTTTAGCATCACCCACAATTGTTCAGGGCACATCAAGGGCAGGACATACCTAGGGAGCTTGTCTCGCCTACAGTTAGACCTATCACCTTGACCCATTCGCACGATTCCCTCTTACACTCTGCCTTAATACCATTGCAATCAATTGTGGTAAGCACCGCATGAATGGCCATGAAAAGTACACCATCCTCATCAAGCAAGTCCAATAGCTCCCAGCTACCGAAAGTGCGGTGCCTCTGTGTTCAATTATGCTACATTGTGTAGTCACAACGCAAAGGATGTCTCATACACCTTCATGTATACTTTTTCTCAACATAGACAACTTTGCTTCATCCACACATTGTTACAAGAAACCAACCTGCGGTCTTCTAAGTACATAATATCTAAGTATGCACAAGCACTCATATAATATCTGCACCAAAATATATACACAGTTTGGGTCCCCAAGTGCAAGACAATACTCTCAACTTGCTTAGAGTTCGACATGTCTCCCAAACTAATTGAACTATGTCTTGTGCACGATAGAGAAGACTAGCACTACCCCTAGGGAGAGACCACCTATGAGAGGTTTTCAATTGTAGGTATTGAAGACTCCAATGAAAGTGTCGTTTGCTCTTCATCGACACCCAACTCTGAATTCTTATCCTTTATCACCCTGCAAGCCCGCCAAGAATCGTTATGTGCAGAATCCCCAACAAACCAATACTTGTGCTGGCTATCAGTGCAATCCCCAACAAAGAACAACCCTACCACCAACTCCAACAATCCTACCACCAGCCACATAGGCCACCAACGTGCCCCCAATGACCATCCTCCACACCACCACCAACACTCCTCCATGGCAACCACCAATGTCCCTTCCACCCACGTCTTCAGTGCATGCTACCTACAACGGTAAGTGCCATGGGACTGGCACTCATCTAGGAGGGGTTAATGTTAACTGTCAGACGAACAAGGTAGAAAATCTGGAAAAGCTAAAGCAAAAGACAAAGGACAAGGCAAAGTGAAACGGAAGACGAAGGTGCGCCAAGAAAAATCTAGAAACACAAGAAGCACAAAAAAGTCCTAAATAAGGGAAAAAGGTGCACAAGGAAAAGCGCAAGTCAATACTTTTATAAAAGAGCACAAGTACATCATGATTTAATTTAAGGAGCACCAGGCTCTCACCCGTGCAATTTGTAAATGTAGACGGGCAGTGGAAAGGAAGCTAGGAAGATAGAAGGACAATGGGAAAAAAGGCCTAGGCCATGGCCGACCATGTAAAAAAGGGGATAAGGGGATGACCGCCTAAAAGAGATTTAGGGTTTTGTATATAAAGTTGAAAAGTAAATGAGAAGCTCATTCTTGTGTGTGGCCAAAAGTAGGTCCTCTCTTCTTCTTCTTCTTCTTATTGCTTGCTTGAGCTTGTGCTTGAGAGAGGGAGTGTGAGAGTGTGAGGGAGTGAGTGTGTGAGGGTGAGGGATCGGGGAGGAGAAGCTCTCCATCTTCCCCTCTCTTCTTATCTTATCTTATCTTATCTTATCTTCTTTTCTCTTGTCTTGCTCGCGACTATGGAGCTTGCTTGAAGCTTACACTTGGATCGTGGAGCTATTGGAGTGCGCGGGAGAGGAGGTAACTCGATCGGCATGGAGGTAAGCTCACTACACCCATAGATATGGATGGCGCATCGGCTATGTGAGAGGTAGCCATTAGTGCTCGGCTTGGAACACTTGAAACAATAAGCGATCCGTGGGTCTTGGCGGTTGAGCGAAAGCTCCCACATACGCCTACCCGCTTTCCTCTGATTATGGGTCATCTTTAGTTTTTTCATTACCTACAACACATTTATTAGAACATATACAATCATCTTTCTTAATTAGTCTATTAAGTCATAGGTTCCTTCACATAATTTATCTCACCAACATGCATATAGTTCGAACAGTAAAGCAAACTTCTTTATTATATTGGAAGTTTGTTACAATTTTCATCTTTCCGTCCCAGCGGAAGATATACAGAATTCCATAAGGATATTCTGTCCACCAAGATTCCACCCTCATAACTAGTATTTAGGGTTCCAGGATTCCATCCTGGGTCACAAAGGGACTCGTCAGATTCTTAGAACAATGCAGGATTTACAGCCAGAGCCGCCTTTGACACCTATAATTCCTACTATCTGATACTATCCCTACTGATAGACCTTTCGCCTACGGAGCTAGTCCAAGCCTCTCATAGCAATAATCATGACCCCCTTGGAGTAGGGTCTCGCCGCTAGCTTGGGGTTAGCCCAGCGCGATCCTTCCTTTTATTCTATTTGACAATAATTTCAATCAGAGATCTAAACTCTAGCAAACACAAACAATCCTGTCAAATGTATATCAAATGATGCAATGACAATCACCCCAACATGTAATTCATAGCTTCACATAGCCAAGGTAGACCTTATCCTAAGGTAACCTTACATTCTAATGAGGATTCTCCTTCCCATAAATAAGTGTTGAGTACATCTCTTATAACATGTTAAGCAAGACATGAATTTTCCGTTTAGGTTCACTTATCCAACATAAGCAAAATTCCTTAAAGAAATATATTGTGTCAATAACTCAACGAGATGATCTATAGGACTCTTAAATAAACAATCAGTTTCTATAACTATCTCTAGGAAACTCTTAATCTTGTCGCATTCGACCATAACTATATCGAATGCGCATAAAGACATATGCACAATAACCTTTGGCAATTAATTCTATCCTGATTCTATGACTTTGAATCTCAATTAATCTAGCTGCAAATCATAGTGATTAATTGTTTATGCTTGTACTAATATGTTTTCTAGATGAGTTATCAATTTGTGTGAGTGAAGAATATGAAAGCTAATATCTTATGTAATTATCTTATATAGCAAAATAATAATCTAGTAATGAATAACATGGTTTGGTAGCATGACAACATTAGGAACTTCATCTTTACTCACGCTCACATTAGCCACACCCAATGTTCCATTGGTAGTGGCAACTCCCGCAACCTCGGGTACACCTGTATCATTGGTAATACCCGTTGCTTGACTGGTTGCGTTGGTCCCCATGGGTTTTCCACTCTGTCTTTTTGGAGCCATCGTCCATGAGTAGTTCGAGAGATAGGAAGGTGGAATAGATTTGAGATGAGAGAGTGCAAGAGAATATGGCTTAGTTAAAGATCAAGATAAGGAATTTGAGCTAACTCTCTTCCTCTCTTCCTCTCCCTCCCTCCCTCTCTCTCTCTCTCTCTCTCTCTCTAGCTTCTTCTCGCAGCCTCTTGAAGGAGTATCCTTCTTCCTCTCTTTCTCTACCTCTCTCTCACAGCCTCTCAGGGTCTCCTTATGTCTCCCTAAGTGCCCCCCATGCCTCTTATTTATAGTGAATTGGAGAAGAAGGGTTGTGGCTAAGAAGAGGAGCTCTTGTGGAGGGGAATCTTGGAAAGATCAATGATCTGATGCTCAGATCATAAATCTGATGGTTCCATTGGCTTCGAAAGGGGGGTAAAACTACAAGACACTTTGTTAGAAAGCTCTCAGTTCACTCCTTCTTTTCTTTGTTCGAAGTGCTGTCTACTGCCTGTAGACTGCGATTGCGGCGCACGCGATTTCGCCAGTCACTTTCTTTATTTTTCTTTTTATAAAATCTTCAAACTAACTAATACATCACTTGTCTTTCCTTTTTAAATGACATCCAGTTCTAGAAATATCCATATCTCTCTTTAAAAAAAGAGAGGACAATATCTAAAATATTCTAGTCTTGTCCAAAAGTCTAATATTTTTAGACCATCCTTACTATGCACATTAACATTAGTGATTAATATAGCTCATCTCTCTTGTTCACATTATAACTTCCATGAAGGGTGGCTATGGTCCTTATTAATTCATAAAAATATCAAGTTACGACTCTTGATTTTATTTATTTATTTATTTTTAATATTAGTTAGTTATTAATGTGTTAATAACCTTACTAACTTATTAATTGACTAACTAACTTTTGAACTAACCAACCAACTTTTATTGCCTTGGAATATTATATCCTCCTCCCCTTAAAGAAATCGAGATGTCCTCATCTCGAGAGAAACTCTGGGTACTGTTGATGAAGAGCATCCTCATCTATCCATGAAGTATCTTCTTTAGGATAATGCTTCCATTGGACAAGGTATTCTCTAAGGGTTCTACTCCTCAATTTCCTCTCCCTTACATCAATTACTCTGTCAGGTTGTAGCTCAAGGACTCCTTGGCTAGGTATTACAACTTGTTGATCATCAAGGATATGGTTAGGGTTAGCTACGTATGCTTTCAATAAGCTAACATGAAATACATTGTGGATTTTTATATTCTCAGGGAGTTGTATCTTGTAAGCGCTTGGTCCTAAGCACTTGAGAGTCTTACAGGGTCCACAATATCTTGGACCTAGCTTCTTAAATTCTCCTATAGACAAAGAACTCTTCTTTGGATGGACACGGATGAAGACCATGTCTCCCTCTTTGAAGATTTGTTCTTGCCTTTTTAGATCAGCATACGCCTTTTGTCGGTCCTTGGCAGCTTGAATATCCTGTATGATACTCTTGATTTGATCATCCATTTCTTCTAACATTTTTTTTGAGGCTTCTACCCTTAGAGTAGGATCGGAAAATTAAGTGACATGCGACAATCTTGACCATATAGTGCCTGAAATGGAGTCATATGAATACTCCGATGATAGGAGGCATTATAGGCAAATTCCACTAACGATAGATACTAAATCCACCTTTTAGGTTCCTTGCTGCAATATGCACGTAGAATATCCTCAATTACTTGATTAATTCGTTTTGTCTGCTCATCAGTTTGTGGATGATAAGCAGTACTGAAACAAAGTTGGGTTCCAATGGCTTCAAATAAACTCTTCCAGAAGTGTGATGTGAAAGGAGAATCATGATCACTGATGATCCTTTTAGGTAACCCATGTAACCTAAAAATCTCTTTTACAAAAATTCTAGCAATATCTGAAGTTTTGTAATTGGTTTTTGTTGGGATAAGATGAGCGACCTTTGTTAGCATGTCTACGATTACCATTATTGAGTTATATCCTCCTTGTACAGAAGGTAACCCAACTACAAAGTCTATGCTAATAAATTCCCATTTCATCTGGGGAATGTCAAGTGGATGGAGTTTTCCTAGTAACTTGACACGTTCAGATTTTACCCTTTGGCAATTTAGACATTCAGTGTCATACTTAAGTACATCAACCTTGAGTTTTTGCCAATAATAACTTTTCCTAACAGCATTAAGAGTTTTTGCATACCCTGGGTGTCCTGAAAAAGGAGAATCATGTGATTCCCAAAGTATCCTTCTCTTGAGAGTCTGACTTGAAGGAATGCATAGTCTCATTCTAAAATAAACAAGTCCTTCGTCTTCATCTATAGAGAATTCGTGATACTTTTTGGGATCTTGTTCCTTATTTTGAACTTCCCAAAGTAATTGTTGATATCTAGGCCCTTATTTGCTTCATCCTTGGTCAACTCGATGATAGGATTAGTTGGCATTGATACCATTGTAGCCAGAGTTTCTGACCTAGATGGTTCTTCACTGATAAGAGCATCAAGGAAGGCTTTACGGCTAAGGGCATATGCTACTACATTTTCTTTACCGGGTCTAAACTTAATTTCAAAGTCATACTCCTGTAAAACCTTGATCCAACGTCGTTGCCTCATATTAAGATTAGGTTGAGTAAAAATCCACTTAAGACTTTCATGATCTGTGACTAAGGAAAACTTATTTCCAAGCAAGTAATGTCTCCATAATTTGAGAGCATGAATTACAGATAATAACTCTAGGTCGTGAGTAGCATATTTTTGCTTATGGGTTTTCAATTTTCTTGAAGAGTAAGCTACAGGATGTCCTTCCTGCATTAGTACACATCCCAATGCAAGAGAGCTGGCATCTGTGACAACTTCAAATTCCTTGCTTAAGTCAGGTAGCCTTAAAATAGGAGCAATTACCAAACTATGCTTTAGTTGCTCAAAGCTAGACTGTTTGATTGGCATCCAATTAATGGCAAATTGCTTTTTAAGTAAGTTTGTAAGAGATGCTGCAATTTGAGCATAGTTTCTGATGAATACCCTATACCATCCTGTTAGACCTAGAAAACTTCTCAATTTCTTGATATTGGTTGGGGGTGGCCAATCTTGAACATCCTTGACCTTGGCAAGATCTACTGATATACCCTCAGCAGACACTATGAATCCCAAGTATTCAATCTTCCTTTTGAAGAACACACACTTCTTCTTCTTGGCATACAACTTGTGTGTTCTCATTGTCTCTAGGACAATGCGAAGATGTGGTTGATGATCTTCTTCCTCCTTAGAATAAGTTAGGATATCATCAAAGAATACAAGAACAAAATCATCAAGATGAGGTCTAAACATGTCTTGCATTAACCTGTTGAAGGTAGCTGGAGCATTTGTCAACCCAAATGACATCACAATGAATTTGAAATGACCGTATCTTGTGTTGAAGGCGGTCTTTCAAATATCTTCATTCTTGACTCTAATCTAATAATATCCCGACCGAAGATAAATCTTAGAAAAGATCTTTGCTCCTTGTAGTCGATCAAGAAGCTCATCTATCCTTGGGATTGGGTACTTATTCTTTACTGTCACCTAGTTTAGCCCTCGGTAGTCGATACAAAGACGGAGAGTTCCATCTTTCTTCTTTTGGAATAATACTGGGGCTCCCCATGGTGAACTACTTGGCCAGATATACCCTTGTTCTAGTAGTTTCTTGAGTTGCTCTTTTAGTTCGATGGCTTCAGGAATAGACATTTTGTAAGGTCTCTTTGCCAATGGAGCGGCTCCTAGAACAATTTTGATCTCATGATCAACTTCTCTTTCTGGAGGTAACTCAGTTAGCTCTTCAGGAAATATGTCAGCGTACTCTTTTAACCAGGATGGTTCTTCTTCTGCATGACCATCTTGATTTATCTTATTAAGCTTGATCAAGTAAACATGTAATCCTTTCTTGAAGCCTTTCACAATTCGAGAAGCTTCTACCAATTAAACTTTAGGTTTCCCTGTTTCACCTTGTGTAGTTGCTATTTCACCATTCAAATCCTGAGATGTGACTTGACCTTTTCCACAATGGATATGAGCATCATTGGGAATCAACCAATCCATTCCTAGTAAACATTCATAGGCTCCTAAGTTCATTACTATGAACCTCATACTTGAAAGGTTTTCTCCTAGGTTAAACTCTACCTTGACAGTTTGTGTGTAGAAAGTACTTCCTTTCCATTTGCTAATTCCACAAGCATCTTTGATGCATTTACTATATCTATTCCTATCTTCTTAGCACACTTGGGTGAAATAAATGAGTGTGTACTTCCACAGTCCATCAAAACTTTAAATGATTTACCTTGATGACTAGTCGGTGTCTGTATTATCGAATATTGGCAATTTGGTCCTTTCCTGTGGAATGCACCATGAACAGTTGCTCTTTTAATATCTTCTTCCAAAGTAGGGTCTTCCTCCTTATTAGTCTCTTTTAGGGTAATATTTGACGTTATTCCTCTTGCCATAGCTTCTTGACCACGGCCTTGGGCAGCTCTGCCTTGATCTCGAAATTGGCCTTGGTGATGGTTCCTACCAAGCTTTGGACAATCTCCCGTGAAATGTCCTGTCTCATTACAGTGGAAGAACCTAAGACCATCCCTATTTCCCTGGGTAGGAACAAAATTTCCAACTATGTTGGATTTTGCCTTCTTCTTGTGTCCTTGGTAAAATTGGTATTGGGTTCTTTTTGCTTGACCTTTGAATCCTCCTTTGTTCTAGTTATTGTAGCTCCAAAACTTATTGTTGTTAGGCTTTGATTGTACTTCCCACACAATAGGAGCAGCTCGAAGCAAAGCATCCTGGAAGTTTATGGGGCGCATTGATTCCAAATGAGTGTTCAAAGGATAATTTAGTCCATTGCAGAACTTGGACACTTGTTGAACAATATCCATGTGGGGTGCATATTTAAGAAGGGAAACAAACTTGGAGTAGTATGCTTCCAAGGTCAGTCCCATTTGCTTCAAATTGAAGAACTCATTCATCTTTTGGGTGCGATAAGCTGGAGGTAAATACCTTCCTCTTACAGATTCTTTCAGCAAATCCCAAGTAATGTTATTTTCAGGGACACCTTGATCTCGACACCACTGCTTCCACCAAAGTCGAGCTTCGCCAATTAATTTTAGCTTAGCTATCATGGCTTGGTTGGCTGGGATAGTTCCAGCAGCAGCAATAAAATAATCTTCCATAGATTCGATCCAAATCTCTGCATCGGCTTCCACATTTTCATCTTTCCCGTCAAACTCCGAAGGTTTGACTTGCTTCAAAAGATTCCTTTTCTCTTGAGCTTCATTGGGAATTATTGTGGGTGCAAGATTCTAGGAAATTTCCAGCAATTCGCAAGTTAAATTTTACAAGTCTATATAGCGTCAATAATAGAGTTCAATACTCAAATTATCTCTCACTTAGTTTATTGAAACAACTCTCAAATAAAACTCTCATCCCATGCTAAAGTTAAATTGCAGTTTCAGAGGTTTCCAAAAAATAAGGTTGCATTATTTCTCTGACTGATAAAATATCAATCAATCTTTTATTACAACGGATGTACAAGGTAATCAGATGGAAGGAAATACATTATTCAGATGGCTCGCAGGCTCATCTTATTTTCTTTTAGGAAAGGATTCCCTACTACAATCTAAGTATGACACTCTGATACATCCTTTATGAAGTAACTTGGAT
Organism: Lygodium microphyllum; assembly: GCF_053477565.2. Classification (NCBI taxonomy): domain Eukaryota; kingdom Viridiplantae; phylum Streptophyta; class Polypodiopsida; order Schizaeales; family Lygodiaceae; genus Lygodium; species Lygodium microphyllum. Next base: position 60,777,426 of record NC_141137.1, read on the forward strand.
TCGGAGAGTAGATATCTAGGAATCTATATTTTTGAGGGAGTTCAAGAAATCCGTCTTTTTTGTAGTTGCGGCGGCTAGAGCGACCTATGACTTTTATTCTGTCAGTCGGAAGGATCTTCATAACTTTGCCATAGATATACTGGTTTAGTTTGATCTTCTTGCCTCTAGTATACATGGTTGAATTTACATTGGCCTCATGAAATAGATAGATCTTGACAACTTTAAGATCTTCCATCCATTTTACCCTTTTCAGATTATTTTGAAGATAAACTAGACGGCTTGCATTGATATAGCAATATCCTCCCCTAATCATCCACCGTCTTTCACAATATAGAGGCGAGGGGTTGTACAACTGATCTAGTACCCACATCATCTAAATTCTCCAGGCAAAACTGGATGAATGCATAGCTAACATAAACATTACTCGAAAGATCAAGAATCGCTTCCAAGATTCGTTACTCTGCCATAATTCAAAACATACATTAATAAAGAGAAGGAAACATGTCCTAGGCTATGCTTAGAAAAAAAACATTTTTCTTAAGCTTACGTTGTAATCTATACTAACGTGCGCTCTGATACCAACTGTGAGGTGTCCACTAGTCTCAATCCATGGCACACCTTTTAGTAGTCCATCAATAGGTTTTTCGAAAATGATGCCGCCCGGTGCTCCCTTGAAACATCACGGGGTTTGTCACTTAGGCCCTACTGAGTCTACTTCGCAACAGGAGAGTTCCGGTTGAACCCACTAGGATTGACTTGAAGTTTTGGGTTCCTAAAATCAGATGGGTCTCCTAGCAGCCATCTAGCGTCAGTAATTTCGAGTCCCACTTTTAGAGGATTACTCGATTTGAAGCAGACTTGCCATTGCACTTGGTTCAAAGAGAATGGGAGACGGAGGGGAGTGCGGTACGTCAACCCTCCTGCCCATAAGGCAAAATCCCATTCCGGCCTCCTAAAACAATGCAAGTTGGTTCTACTTAACGACTAATGGGTCAATTTACCGTCTTCCTATTTCTATTGCCAAATTAGAAAAGCTCCCAGCTAATCGAGACCACCCTACCATTGCACGAACTCGTCAGGGGTTACGCCCACCCGCTTTCCTCTGATGATGGGTCATCTTTAGTTTTGTAATTACCTACAACACATTTATTGGAACATTTATAATCAACTTTCTTAATTAGTCCATTAAGTCATAGGTTCCTTCAGATAATTTATCTCACCAACACGCATACAATTTGAACAGTAAAGCAAACTTCTTTATTATATTGGAAGTTTATTACAATCTCCATCTTTCTGTCCCAATAGAAGATATACAGAATTCCATAAGGATATTCTGTCCACCAAGATTCCACCCTCATAACTAGTATTTAGGGTTCCAGGATCCCATCCTAGGTTACGAAGGGGCTCGTCTAATTCTTGGAATAATGCAGGATTTACAACCAGAGCCCCCTTTGGTACCTACAATTCCTACTGTCCGAGACTATCCCTAATGACAGACCTTTCGCCTATGGAGCCAGTCCAAGCCTCTCGTAGCGATAATCATGACCCCCTTGGAGTAAGGTCTCGTCGCTAGCTTGGGGGTAGCCTAGCACGATCCTTTCTTTTATTCTATTTGACAATAATTTCAATAAGAGATCTAGACTCTAGCAAACACAAACAGTCCTTTCAAATGTATATCAAATGATGCAATGACAATCACCCCAATATGTAATTCAGAGCTTCACATAGCCAAGGTAGACCTTATCCTAAGGTAACCTTACATTCTAATGAGAATTTTCCTCCCCATAAAGAAGTGTTGAGTACATCTCTTATAACACGTTAAGAAGACATGAATTTTCCGTTTGGGTTCACTTATCTAACATAAGCAAAATTCCTTAAATAAATATATTGTGTCAATAACTCAACGAGATGACCTATAGGACTCTTAAATAGACATTCACTTTCTATAACTGTCTCTAGTCAACTCTTAACCTTGTCGTATTTGACCATAACTATACCGAATGCGTATAAAGACATATGTACAATAACCTTTGCTAATTAATTCTATCCTGATTCTATGACTTAGAATCTCAATTAATCTAGCTACAAATCATAGTGATTAATTGTTTATGCTTGTACTAATATGTTTTCTAGATGAGTTATCAATTTGTGTAAGTGAAGAATATGGAAGCTAATATCTTATGTAATTATCTTATATAGCAAAATTATAATCTAGTAATGAATAACATGGTTTGGCAGCATGACAACATTAGGAACTTCATCTTTACTCACGCTCGCATTAGCCACTCGATGTTCCATTGGTATTGGCAACTCCTGCAACCTTGGGCACACCCGTATCATTGGCAATACCCGTTGCTTGACCAGTTGTGTTGGTCCCCATGGGTTTCCCACTTCATCTCTTCGGAGCCATCGTCCACATGTGGTTCGAGAGATAGGGAAGGTGGAATAGATTTGAGATGAGAGAGCGTAAGAGAATATGGCTCAGTTAAAGATCGAGACAAGGAATTTGAGCTAACGCTCTTCCTCTCTTCCTCTCTTCCCCTCTCTCTCTCTCTCTCTCTCTCTCTCTCTCTCTCTCTCTCTAGCTTCTTCTCGCAGCCTCTTGAAGGAGTATCCTTCTTCCTCTCTTTCTCTACCTCTCTCTCGCAGCCTCTCGGTGTCTCCTTATGTCTCCCTAAGTGCCCCCCATGCCTCTTATTTATAGTGAATTGGAGAAGAAGGGTTGTGGTTGAGAAGAGGAGCTCTTGTGGAGGGGGATCTTGGAAAGATCAGTGATCTGATGCTCAGATCATAAATCTGATGGTTCCATTGGCTCCGAAAGGGGGGTAAAACTCCAAGATACTTCCTTAGAAAGCTCTCAGTTCACTCCTTTTCTTTGTTCTAAGTGCTGTTTACTGCCTGTAGACTGCGATCGCGGCGCGCACGATTTTGCCAGTCACTTTCTTTATTTTTCTTTTTATAAAATCTTCAAACTAACTAACACATCACTTATCTTTCCTTTTTAAATGACATCCAGTTCTAGAAATATCCATATCTCTTTTTTTTAAATAAAAAATGACAATATCTAAAATATTCTAGTCTTGTCCAAAAGTCTAATATTTTTAGACCATCCTTACTATGCACATTAACATTAGTGATTAATATAGCTCATCTCTCTTGTTCACGTTATAACTTCCATGAAGGGTGGCTATGGTCCTTGTTAATTCATAAAAATATAAAGTTACGACTCTCGATTTTATTTATTTATTTATTTTTAATGTTAATTAGTTATTAATGTTAGATAATTTTTTTTCACTTTAGTTAGTAACCTTACTAGCTTATTAATTGACTAACTAACTTTTGAACTAACCAACTAACTTTTGAACTAACCAACTAACTTTTATTACCTAGGAATATTACAGATACTCAGATGTCATGTCTATGATCTATTGAGATTGCAGTGCTCATTTGGCATTTGGTTTTGTTCTAGTGGGAGTCACTTAAGCTACTTGCATATTTGGCATTTGACCAAAGCTTTGGTTTTATGCAGTTGAGCTTACTTTAGTGAGACCGTGGAACTCAATTGAGTTATGTATATGCTCTTTAGATTCTATTTAGATGCAGTTGTTGCCTAGTGGGCTGATTTAATTCATACTTTGAGTCGGCACCTATCTCTGTCATAGGAGGTTGTTGTCAATGATGTATTATCCTTCTTGGCTATATATTGAGCCTCTTTACACTTGCTCAGTTAGTTCTGTATCTAGTAGTTTTCTTTCATTATAATGGAGACCTACTATTTGCATGAGACGTATGCCTATTGGATATATCCCACTTTGACACATTGAGTTTGATTGTTTTCAGTATTAGTTCCATGCTTAGTGATGACTACTAATGGTTCATACATATCCTACTTGTAGGATATACCCGATAGTTACATATTGGATTCTATCAGTTGATTGATCACACTTGGCTTTGGATTTTCTTCTGTTGTTATTTTTCGCTTGCTAAAATTATAGGTTTATCCATCATTTATGAGGATATATGCTTTGACTTGACCATCATTCTTTGGCAGTTAGTGGACAACCCTCCTATTTACTAAATTCATTTATTTAGACACTATCTTGGTGTTAACCCCAAGTCGAGATGGCGAAAAAATGAAGGAAAAAGCAAAAGGAAGATGGAAAAAGAGCAAAGACACGCAGGCGGCCTCTAAAGATGAACCGGGGCAAAAAGCGCAACTTTAAATGAAAAGGCGCCTCAAAAAACTCGGAAAACTCTTGTAAAAGAGCGCCAGGCTCCCTCCTGTGCCAATTGCAAAATATTAGATGGGTGTAGGCTAGAGGCACAAGGCTAGAAGAGGGAAATGGAAAAAGGACCTTGCCATAATGGCCGGTCATGTAAAAAAGGGATGGGTGCCGAAGGGATTTTAGGGCTTGTATATAAAGTTCAAAAAGTAAATGAAAGCTTATTCTTTTGATGCGTGGCAACAAGAGTCTTCTTATTCTTCTCTCCTTCTCATCTTCTTGCTTGTGTGTGCTCTTGAGAGAGGGAGTGTGGGAGTGTGAGGGAGTGAGTGTGTGAGAGTGAGGGATCAAGAGGGTGAAGCTCTTCACCATCTCCTCTTCTTCTCTTCTCTTCTCTTCTCTCTTCTTGCGCGCACGGCTATGGAGGATGGAGCTTGGAGGTGGAGGAGGCTTGAGGATGCTTGAGCTTGCATCTAGGATCGTGGAGCTACTGGAGTGTGTGAGAGACGAGGCAACTCATATCGGCACCAAGGTAAGCTCACTACACTCGTAGGATTGATGGCCCGTCGGCTAGGTGAGAGATAGCCATTAGAGCTCGCTTGAAATGCTTGAAACAATAAGCGGTCGGTGGGTCTTGGCGGTTGAGTGAAAGCTCCCACATTTTGGTTCCGTTTTGCCGGGACCAACGGATTCAAGCTTGAGCACTTGCGCGCCTCATATTGAGCATTGAAGTAAGGGACTCATCCTTGAAACAGAGTTTGAGATAGGTAGGAAGTTGGGTGTTTTGATCTTCGAAACAAGTAAGTATTTTGAGGTATTTTGTTTGTATGAGGATTGGAAATTTTGCATTTAGCGTAGGTTAGGATTAGGAAATCGAACCGGAAAAGGGTAGGGTTTACCGTTGCAAAACATGGAAAAAATCGTGCAAAAAATGGCAAAAAGCTCACTTCCACGAAGGGGTATAAGAGCCAAGAGGCCGAGGCAGAGCTCATTTGTGACCATTTCTGAGAGAGAGAGAGAGAGAGAGAGAGAGAGAGAGAGAGAGAGAGAGAGAGAGAGAGAGAGAGAGAGAGAGAGAGAGAGAGAGAGAGAGAGAGAGAGAGAGAGAGAGAGAGAGCCATCCCACGATTCGATTCGATCGCACCATCGACGAGCCTACCGCTCTATTTAGATATATGAATCCCTTTCCCTATTCCCCTAGATAGGATCTAGAGGTTATTGCTTATTATGATTGCCTAAATCGCACGAATCGACCAAAATCGTCCCTTTGCGGTCGTCGCGCCATCGCACTCGGCCCGTTCGAGTGGTCTTTTTTGGGCCGAGTCCCAGAATCGGCCCTAGGCCCCTTACCATTCAGCCCACTTGGCCCGAAACCCTAATTGGCCCTCGGCCCCGTCCGAGTCCATTACTCGGCCCGTCCGAGTCAAACCGTCCGAGCCAATAATCCGTCCGAGTTCAACATTCGGCTCTCGGCCATGTGTCACATTCGGCCCTCGGCCCATTCGAGTAACCTTGTCCGAGTCTGTTCTGTCTGAGTCAGGAATTCGACCCTCGGCCCTGTGCCTTGGCCCACCGAGTGATCCACTTGGATCATGCAATTCGGACCAGTTGGGCCGAGTGTAGATTTTTATTAAATTTTCAGAAATTTGACCTGACCCGGCTAGAACTCAGCAGCGCAAACTGTCGAAAGCCCTTAGGACGCTCAAAACTTGATTCTGGCACACGGAATATGCAAAATCGTAGGGCGCAACCGCTTAGCAGCTAGAAGTAGGTAGTTGCGAGACCCAGATACTTAGACGCAAACCACTGAGTTGTAAAGCCTAATTGGACCAAAAACAAACGAGGCAACATATTAGAAAAACCCTAAACCCTGCCAAAACGGCCAGAAAATTGACCAACAAGCCTATCAGGCCCGAAACAACGTGAGAGTGCATAAGACGCCTAGAAATTGGTTGCTGTACTCACCTTGAATTTCCGCACTTGAAGTACACTTAAGGAAACTGAAAGCCCGATTGAGCACAAGTGCACATGAAAAGACACACACATTGAGTGGCCATAAATTGAGGATTGTATTCAATAACTGAAGGAACTCACCCAGATAAACCACTCAAGGAATCCACCAGTAGGAGAGGACCCAAGGCATAGACAAACCATCAATGCGCAAAGTAGGACCAAGCAAGGGGTGCCGACGAAGTGGATTTGACAAGTCTACTGAACCTGATCGATAGCTTGGTGGAGCACGAGAGCTTGACAATGGTAGAAGAAAGTTCAGACCGCAGATCTAACGAGGAATTCGACTTAGGAGTCTTTCTAGATGCTATTCAGTCAGCAGTTACGACGCTCATGCGCGGTATGAGCACCGCGGCAGGACATCAGACGCTATCATCGCAGATCTAGAAGAGGAGAGAAAGCTAGCCCGTAGAGCATTGCAAAGCATATCTGAATACAATAGGGATCAATAGGCTAGGAGCCAAAGGCAGAGCATGGAGTTGCGAGAGGTGCAGCGGGTGTTGAACCTAGTTGGCAGAAATCGAATGGACCATGAGAGAGCACTAGAAGGAGACTTAACGCTGAGCGAGCTTCTCATGAAGCGGCTGCTCGATAACACAGCGGTAGAGCAAAGTGCCACAGTGCTAGTGACATTGCTGCTCCAGGATTAGGAGCAAACCAGGGCTCAAAGAGCTAGTTTAAAATCCCTATTGTTGCCAAGCAACTCGATAAGTACCAACCCCATGACAATCCATACAGCTTTGTTGAGTAGTTCGAGCAAGTCTGCGAAGCCAACGGCCTCAACGACCTAACTCAACGCTCTCAAGCGTTTGGCTTTGGGCGACAAGGGTAGGACGTGGTATATGAGCTTAGATATCGTAGCCAACTTCGATGGCCTCAAGGATATCTTCATTAAGAGATTTGCCGAGCCCGAATACTTCGACAATCTACTAGTACGCCTGATGAACATCAAGCAGAAAGAGAAGGAGGACATTCGCAATTACGTGACCCACGTGAGGAGTCTCTTCAAGAGAATCCCTACTGGAGAGCGGCCGATTGAAAGAGCAGTATCAACTGTATTCATCCAGCAGGATTCGGAACAAGGAACTATATAAGGCTTTGGTAGGCAACTCGAGCTTGCAACGAGACACGCTATTGAGAAAGCCATTCGAGTTGACGATCAGCTGAAGGAACGAAGCTCTAGGAGCTCGAACTCTGAGCAAACCAACTCGTGAAATTCAAAGAGAGCATCAGCCTCGAGTGAGTGATCAGCCCCATCATCCCAGGATAAGGGGAAAACCACCGAGACGACCGAACCAAGACTTGGCTGACGTTAAGATGGAATTAGCCAAGTTGCAAGACATGTTGAGACGACCAACGCATCCACATGTCCAATGCGTGTACTGTGGCGGAAACCACTTGCCAGTCGAGTGTCAAGACCCTAGGTCAAGACCTTGCACTAACTGCGGTAGGCTCGGTCATGACGTCGCACATTGTAGATTTCCAAGAAGACTTCCATACTCACAACCGTATGGCCAGCCTTACCTAGCAAACAGGCCGCAGCTATTTTTCGGAAGGGGAGCCCCATTGTCCCTCCCTGCGCCTAACAACATTAAGCCGGCTATTCCTAGGATGGAAATAAATTCCACATGCATTCCTAGGCCTCCTGGTCCTTATGTAACCCATCCATCGAGTGACGCTCCTGTCCACTACGTGGAAGAACCAATTGAAGAAGAGACCTACGTATACCCTTACATCTCGCATGATGACGAGGGCAACGCAATCCGCATGGATTATTGACCAGTGTCGGTGATGGCATTGGGAAGAGGACGAGGTAGAGGCCTAGGAAGGCAGACGCAGGATCCAATCATCTGTTGGACTTATGGTCACCCAGGACATGTCTCATCACGCTGCCCTGAAAGGGAGTAGCAAAACAGAGACAAGGCTGACCAAAGACGTGCAGAGTGCGGAATCACTCATCTCTTCATTGATTGCCCAAAGCGGAAGCCATCTTCTAGTTCAGCCAACGTGCCATCTGTCCCATTGGGACTGTTTGGTGTTGAGAACCTCGATGGGGAGGCCATGCCTATCCCATTGCGGGTCATGACCCGTGCCCAAATGAAGTAGGCCGGCATCTCTCTGCCAGGACCTAGCAATCTCGATGCAGCCTCGATAGGAAAGAAGAGCCATAGACGGAGGAGGAAGAGGTCGAAAGCTAAAATCACACTAAAAACAGAGAGTGCTACAACTCTGCCTGCTGGAAAGAAGGTCTCTGATGCAGAGGCAGAGACTTCAGCCCCTAAGACGGCCGCAAAGGGAAGTGCTAAGGTAGGGGAATACCCGCATCTGAAGCGATAGTTAGAGGCCATATAAAAGGTGAAGGAAGCTCAAGAGCATCTAAAAGACACGGAGCCCATCGTAGAGGATAGGATCGATGATCTCTCTAGCATAAGCACGCCGGTCTCACCTACTCAACCAAAGTCGAGAGAAGCAACTGCACAACAAGCAGTGCCGCTAAGGTCAAGCCTTGATGCTACAGGCCGCAGATTAGTCACGGCCATTGGCCAGGACAATCCAGGTTAGGAGAGAGACAAGCACCCAATGATCTCCTGACCACGTTGGTGACTACCCCTGTAACACTTAGCCTAGGAGATCTGCTTAGGCAGCATCCCACCCTATGGCAAGATCTTAAGCATTGGGTTGAAGGGTCACGAGAGCAGGTCACGGCTGACTCTCATGACCATGACGCAGAGATGCAAATACTGAGTTTGACGTTGCACTCAATGCCTAAATCCTTACACGTCAATGCCTTCTGGGAAGGTTCCGAGATGCATGCGGTATTACTGGTTGTAGCCCTAGGTGACACAACAAGAAAGGGAATCGTAGACACAAGAGCTAGGGTTAGTGTGCTTAGCCACACAGTGCTTCAGAATTGGGGAAACCCACCTATTGAGACTCCTAGGTTTAATGTCACACTAGCAAATGGTATGAGAGTCAAGCCATTTGGGGTACTTAAGAATTGGCTAGTGAAGATCGCAGGTGTCCAGTTCTCTGTTGACTTTATAGTCATGAAGGGAGTGGACTACGACATCCTATTAGGCCGACCCTAGATGTGCAACGCTAGAGTCATCGAAGATTGGGGTAATGGCTTGATCTTCCTTGGCAATAGGACGGACGCCGTGAGAGTAGAGATGGACACTTGGAAGACCTCACCAGTCGACTTAGATGCCATCTCTGCTATGCTCAAGGGTAATGCTTAGGTCCAGAAGTCCTATGGGTCCTTGACCAAGTATATCCCATGCCCAGAGGATGAGCGGGATTGGATGCACGTCCTCGCTACAATCGACCTGTCGTTCTCAGATCATGAGGCGTATGAGCAAGCCATCAAAACAATCGGCAAGGCTAACGACACACCCTCCGTACCAATCTGCATGATGGTAGGAAGCCTTCGTGGAAAATCGAAGCCTGTCAACTTCCAAGTCCCAACCAACAAAAGGGAACTCCAGGAGATACTGGAATACCTAACAGACAAGCTAGCTGGCAATCCAGCTGCAAATTTCAAACCCCTCCACGATCTCTTAGATGAATCCAAGTGGCAATGGACCAGAGTGCATGACTTAAACCTCATGTATAACTGGGCCCTAGTTCCTGACCAATGACCAAAGATATACCAAGCCCTAGGAGACAACGAGCAGTCTGATGAAGAGAATTCTAACGACGAATATGAAGACTGCCAATCCTTCAGTGATGAAAGTGAGGGTGAGGTAGATACCATGGAATACGACACTGAAGGACAAGAAATAGAGCAAATACGAGCAGACTCCAAGCTGCAAAAAAAGAGTATCTTCAGGATGGAGCGAGGAGTCATGCATATGGAATGTGATCGCACCTGGTTGGAACACGTAGGAGCCATAGACCTTGAGCAAGCAGGCCTAGCCAGCCAGGAACGACATCAGTACTTAGGATTGAATCACCATCTGAACTGTGTCCACCAAGGGAGACCACCTTTTCTAGCAAAGACAGAGGGTTCGACTCTGAATCGGAGGTTAGTTTCGATAGTGATCCAGAAATAGGGGGACCTACCCGTCCACCTGAGGCATAGACGATTAAGGCAGGAAAATGCAAAACAACCCAGGGATACACGAACAAAAGAACAACGAAAACCATAGGACCTCCCTAAATGATTTACAAAATTCAAAAAAGGGGATAGGGTAGTAGTTTTGTTAGGTGCCAAACGTCAAGCACAGACGAGCGAACCAATCGAGGGACCAGCCAAGGTCAAGGAGGTGGACCTAGCCCAAGAAGGGGAAACACCCCGACCAGTCTTCATTGCCGATGACTTGACTGATGAAGAAGAAACAAGTCTTGTCGCTCTCTTGCGAGAGTACATAGACGTGTTTGCTTGGTCCTTAGAAGAGCATAAGGGGGTAGATCCGAGTGTTGTGACTCACAACATACCCATGATGCCAGACGCAACGCTGGTCAAGCAACGACCGTACCCCATGAATCCAAAACACGCTCATGCTGTCAAAGAAGAGATTGATAAGCTGATGAGAGCAAGATTCATCTACAAAATTGAGCACACAGACTGGGTATCACCCATAGTCATTGTGATGAAGAAGAATGGAAAAATCCGAGTGTGCGTCAATTACAAGAAGGTGAACGCTGCTACCAAGAGGGACAACTATCCATTGCCATACATCGAGCACATGCTTGAGAGAGTGGCAGGCAAGGAAGCCTACAGTTTTTTGGACAGCTTCTCAAGGTACAACCAGGTGCAAGTGCATCCTGCGGACATGCATAAGACTGCCTTCACCACTGAGTGGGGCGTCTTTGCTTACATAGTCATTCCCTTCGGGTTGACTAATGCCCTTGCCACTTTCCAACGCCTCATGTGCACCATCTTTAAGGACATGCTTCGCAAGGAGTTAGAAGTCTTTGTCGATGACCTCTGTGTCCACTCAACCTGGATCGAACACCTAGACAAACTCCGAGCAGTCTTCGAGCGGTGTCGCTTATATCGTCTCTCCTTGAACCCCTTAAAGTGCCAGTTTTGGGTGAAGCATGGATGCATCCTAGGGCATGTGGTGTTGAAGAACGGCATTGCCACTGACTTCTCGAAGGTTAGGGTTATTGTTGACCTTCCACCCCCAAACAACTATAAGGGAGTTCAATACTTCCTAGGCCATACTAGATACTATCGGCGGTTTGTGTTGAATTATGCGTTGATCGCCAGACCCTTGTACAAGCTGCTTATTGCCTTTGAATGGACCGAAGCATGCCAACGGGCATACGAAGAGTTGAAGAAGGCTCTGACCACAACACCAATCCTACGAGCCCTAGATTGGACCATTACTTTCCACGTGCATATCAATGCTTCTAAATTTGCCATGGGGGCATTGTTGTGCCAACCTAGCGAACACAATTTAGACTATCCAGTGAGGTTTGCTAACAGACAACTCACTAAGACGGAAATAAACTACTCGACGACGGAAAGAGAGGGATTAGCCATGGTATTTGCTGTGAAGAAATTCCGGCATTATCTTTTGGCCACGCCCTTTACCTTCTTCGTGGACCATCAAGCCTTGCTCTATCTAGTAAACAAACCTTGCACTACAGGATGCATAGCTTGATGGCTCCTTCTGCTTTTAGAGTTCGACTTCTCCGTGGTGGTACGGAAGGGAAAACAACATTACATGGTTGATCACATGTCGCGCAATCCCACTGGAGAAGCCGCTAGACAAGGTATTGTTGATGAATTACTCGATGCCCATCTGTTTAACATTTCCAATGAGAGAGATCTATTTAAGGTTGATCTAACACCATATTGGGCAGATGACATAGTCCAAGTGCTTGAGCACGGACTGCCTGACCAACCGATAGAAAAAGCCTGACTTAGGCGATTAATCCTTAAGATCCAGCCTTATCAGCTGATTGTAGGCCAACTCTATAGGCTGGGGCACGATGGATTGCTGCGTAGATGTGTTTGCGAGCATGAGATGCACGATGTGCTCTCAGAGGCACACAACGACATTAATGGAGGGCACTTTAGTAGGGATACGACAACACGAAATGTGCTGCAGTCTCAACTGTGGTGGCCCACGATTTTCCACGATGCAGCACGATTTGTCAAGCACTGTGACGAGTGCCAGCGGACAAAGGTTCCGATTTGCAAGGATCAAATGGAATTAACCCCAGTTATTGCTCGACAACCCTTCGAAAAATGAAAAATTGACTTCATTGGACCCATCAGTCCTGCGGCACAGTATTCGCAGGCCAAGTACATCATTGTGGCCACCACGAACTACCTCACGAAATGGGCAGAAGCGAGAGCAACATGAAAAAACGATGCTAGAATGATTGCTAAGTTCTTATGGGAGCAAGTGATTTCACGATTCGACTGCCCCATCGAACTGGTCAGTGAGACCAAGGCACGCACTTCATCAATGAAGTGATCACGCATCTCCTGTCCACCTTCCTCATCATCCATCGCAAATCCTTGCCATACTATCCTCAAGCAAACGGCCAGGCCGAATCAACGAATAAGATTCTTGTCAATGTCCTAACCAAGGTTGTCTCTGCTTCACGCAGCAACTGGGACAACAAGCTGATGGCAGCTTTGTGGGCTTACCGCACAGCTTATAAAACGGCTGTTGGGTCAAACCCCCTTTAGGCTGACATATGGAACAGAAGCGATTCTACCATTAGAATTCTTCGTTCCTAGCCTAAGAATAGCTCTTCAAGAATGATGGGAAGGGAAGGAGGCATGGACACAATGCCTAATTGAACTCGAACGCCTCTCGGAGACTCGTCTTCTAGCCACCCATGCATTGATCTGTGAGAAAGCCCGACGCAAAAGCTAGTTTGACCAACACATCAAGCAGCGCGAGTTTGAATAGGGTGACTTAGTGCTCCTCTACTCAGTTAAAGGGCGTAAGCAAAAAATAAAATTTAGAGGTCTTGGACCCTTCAAAGTTCGTGCAATCAGCCGAACAGGTAAATGTCGAACTTGAGACCCTAGACAGTGAAGGAATAGGCTTCTTCAATGGCAGTTGTGTCAAGAAGTACTACCCTCCTACACATCCTTTGCATGAGCCACCGATGTTAGAACCGCCTGTTAAAGTGCGAGTAGCCACAATCACTGAAATTGACGATGAGGATGAGGAAGTCGTAGAGCCCACATACCATATCACGGTCACTACCAACCAAACATGTGCTTTTAATGCCCTGATCGACGAGGGAGTAGACTACAATGTCTTAACTCACAATCATTGGACCCAACTTGGAAAACCATGACTTCAACCCACCACTGCCAAATTAAATCCATATGGGGCCCACTCATGCGCACTTCTGGGCAAGTGCAGAGCCGTCGTCTCTATCGAGTCAGCGAATGTACCATTGATTTTTTACGTGATGCTAGACACTAAAGATGCGGGCACGGAGTCGCTGCTGGGGCGAACTTTCAAAAAGCAGGCTCACTGCAATGTTGATTACGAGTCGCAACGCATCCACCTCGCAATAGGCAACGTTCGCATTGTTACAGCTTTCAGCAAGGGCTGCGCGACCTCATCTTGGGCCACAAAGCCACCAATAGAAACATATGGAGTCAAGTCTAAGGAAGGGAGAAGTGCGCAGCCGCCACTCCCCGAATTTCATAAACCACAACCCATAGCAGCCAAAGCTAAGGCCCAACAGCCTCGCCTTCAATGGATGCCAACAGCCGCCTAGGAGTCGACGCTCCTACCCTCATGAGACCAGAAACTCTAAACCTAGGAGGCCCAGACGCAGTTACAGTAATAGACGCGTAATCAATCAAAGATGGGTCCCATAAAACCCTCTTGCACGCACAAGGCTACTATGAGGGCAATGCTTGGATATGGATACCTAAGGCCGACACGGCCAAAGGCACCACTCATACGCCAGCCTTAAGCTTGATCATCCCACAAACCGTAAAACCTCAAAACCACAAGCAGCAGAGCTTCCTTGACTTGCAACCATCAAGTTCATCCACGCATGAGCCCAAGACAATCACCCAAGCCTATCGACCCAAGCGACAGCCACCGTCACAAGCATCATCACCCGCCAGAGTCGATCCAACTTCCCAAATCCATCCTGAAAGCAGCAGGCCATCACTCGAGGTTGCTGCTAACCCAGCTAGAGTCCCAGCGACCCAATCGCAAGCTCAAAAACACTCACAACTGCAACTTTTCGTCACCAAAGGCTAAAGTCCTACCAAACCCCAACCACTTGCAGGCCTTAGACCCTCTTACAAGAGGAAATCCTTTTTCATACTAGTAGCTGATTTAGTTGAAGAAATAGGGGACGACGTGATGGATTGCATTAAGCAATTGGACCCCACTTTTGTGTTCCTAGCTTTGAGCTACGATCGCTGGACTTAGGCCTATTGGATGAATCCTTCGCAAATTGAAGTTTAAACGATGCCTTGTTCTTGGGAAACGTTTGAATTCGTGTTTGTAAAAGCCGCTACCTCCGCTGCTGAATTGCTCAGTAGTGAGATCTCCAAAGAGCAAGCAATCAAACAACGCCTCATCACGTCATATGATCAGCGAACCACTTCTGCCATCACACTGACCAAGAAGTTGCAGACCTGTCAAGACTTGCTGAGATGGAGTCTGAGTTCTTAAAGCATTGGTACACTCTTAGGTTGCAATGGAAAGTTGAAGGATGCCGAATAATGACCAATGCTGAGCAGCACCGCGCTATCAAAATAGCAGAGTATGACCCCACATATGTCGCGCCAACCTCATATTGAATGTTAACCACTCTTTGGGGTTGTCCTATAGAAGAACACATCAAAGGACACCCCTACCTCGACCGCTTGCTGACCAAGGAAGAGTTACACATTGCTAGCCGAGTCAACTCTGGTGACTTCCTAACAGATGTTCTCACATACATCACGTACGTGGGGATTCGGCCCTTTGATCTGGACCGCGAAGCTCATTTGGAATACAATCACGATTTCTATACTTGGCTCCTTCACACATAACCCCTACACATCCATGCCGAAAGCCATTAACCTTCTGATCCTAAATCCTAGAAAGCATTCTTCTCAAGCTGGAAGGGGAGGGGGTAAGGTGAATCAAATCAGAATTAGTAAATCAAAACAAAGTCAGTGAAACACATAGACATATATTATGAAAAACGGATGGGGTAGGAAAAGGGCATGAAAATTTTGAAGTAAAGGGCAAAAAGTCAAAGTCTGAAAAGGAGAATCTACATTGGATCTTAATGAAGTCATTCAAAAGCATAGAGTTTTTCTTTTTCAGTAAATTATTATGTCGCAAGCACTAATGAAAATTACGGTTTATGACAGGAACAAAAGATGTCGCAGCAAGACCACGCCCAGCAACTCCCGTTCATAGACGAGGAAAGAGAGCAATATCGCATCCACCTAGAAAACCGCGCCTTCAGCCAGCTTAAGTTTCGAACCGTTTGCAACATAGAAGTTGTGGTGGCTAGGGAGGAAGCAGCTAGGAGGTGGTCGAACAATGTAACCTCAGCAAGTACCTTGAAAAATTCTCACAGGAGCCGAACTACCTGAAGTGTGTGGAGTTCCTCAGATCATACAACCCAGACCAAGAATGCGGCACAGTGACGGTGGGTAGAGGAGAAAGTGCCAAGCAGGTGCAGGTCTGTCTAGATCCAGCCTTGGTGGAGAAGGTGTTGGGATTTGAGCCAAAGACGGAGAGAAAACAGAAGAGGGATGTCTATGCCATGCTGAAAATGAAAAAGGAGGAGTTGCTCACCAATGACGGCATCAGCATCCAAGACATTCCCGACGCAGAAGCTAGGTTGCAAGCAAAGCTAGTACATGTGCTCTTCTCCAGCCAGCGCTACAACTCCCTAATGCATCGAATCAGCATGCCTGTGTTGGAGAACATAGCGGCCCACACTCTGGATGAAGTTGATTGGAATGGGTATGTACGAAAAACTATCGACCAGGAAGCTAAAGCATTGGCTTTAGGAAGTGTGCCAGCAGGTGGAGGGTCTCCAGCCTCCAAGGCTACAGAAAGGAAGAAAGCTTCATCCAAGGCCTCTTACATCAGGTATGGAGGTGTCTTGACTATGCTCATCCAAGAGGCAGTAAGAGAGACGCAGAATGCAGAGAAGGGAGAAGGAGAAATGCTTGATAGGATGTCCCCTCACCAGTACAGAGAAGAATCTACCGATAGAACTGAAACAAATGAAGAAGGGGAAGAATAGGAAAGCAGGAAGGCGACCAAGAAACCCAAAAAAAAGACCATTCAAAGGAAGAAAAAGGATGACAAGGGCTGCAGGAAAGAGAAAGAGGACTTAGAGAAGGCCAAGAGAGAGTCCCTTAGGGAGGCCAAGGAGAGGGAGAAGAAGAAAAAATAGGAAGAAGAAAAGGAAAAGGAGCAATTATAGAAGGCTAAGAAGGCATCAAAACAGGAGGCAGAGGAGAGAAAAAGAAAGGAAAAGGAAGAAAAGGAGAAAAAGAAGGAAGAGCAGAGAAAAGCAGAAGAGGAAAGACGAAGAAAGGCTGATGAAGAAGAGGAAGAACTAAGAAGGAAGGAGGAAGAGGACCTGGCTGAAGCTACACGCCGGTCCATAGAACAACAAAGCAGAGCAGATGAACTGGGGAGTTTGAGCCCACATAGAGAAGAAAGGCCTAGGTCAAGCACACAAGTGCCAGAGATTGTGCCGCCCGCTGTCACGAAGGGCAAGGGCAAGGCCCCAATCCACCCAATTCCTACTCTATTGGTGCCTCCCACCGAGCCAACCACCATCACCCCCAGCATCCCCACCAGTGTAGACGTATCAAATCTTGTGGCATGGATGCAATACTTCATTAACAAGGAGATAGCCCAGGGGAAGAGCACCGAAACTACGGCTAAAGGGAAAAAGCGGCCGGCCACAGACGCAGAGTCTAGGCAAGATCCTAAATGACAAAAGGTGGAGGCGTCAACAACACCCATCCAAACAATGATGACACCGCCAGCTAATTACGATGAATACGTCACTGAGCTACTCTCTCAGTTGGAGAAAGCTAAGGAGGAATGAAAGCTAGCTGTGGCTGAGTTGGCAGCTGACAAAGAATCAATAGCCACCTTCCAGCTTGACAAAACAAGGATGACAGCCATGCAACAAAGGGAGATCGCAGATCTCAAGCAGGAAATAAAGGCTAAGGATGATCGGGAAGAGCACTGGAGGCAGCAGCTCGAGAATGAAACACAGGAGCTGGTGAAGATGCAAAGAGAACATAAGCTCCTGATAATGCAATATTAGGAGCTCATTGCAAAAACGGCTAAAGTTGAAGAGCTCATGGCTGAGCTCAACGCCAGGGATGAGAAAAGAAAGCAGGACATGGAGGAGCAGCAAGAAGAGATTGAGCGCCTAACCGATCAATTGAACTCTGAAAAAGAAGAACAGGAGAAGCTGATCAGGGAATTGGAGGACCAAGAGCAAAGGCTCATGATACTGACCTTGAAGTAAGGGGAGAGCATGGGGGAAATGAACAAGTGAGCAGAGGAGTGGGTGGTGCATAATGAAAAGAGGGTGAAGACACTGGCATGGCACCTCACTTTGGTAGAAAAGGAAAAGATCATTGCAGAGAGAAAGGTAGAAGCCGCCCAAGTGGCCTTCGGTGCCCAACAAAAAGCCTTCCTCGACACCATCATGGACACTACCTGCCCAGAGGAGGGAGAGTCATTAGAGGTGGCACAAAGGAAGCTCAGCATTGCATGCAGAGCCCTACATGCAAGACTGCAAATGCCACTCCAACCTGCGGAGGTTAGAGGCTGAGCCTAGACGAGCAATGGAAATACCTATTGCTAGCCGACCTAACCCCCCAGGAAGTGAATGCCCTAGGATTTGAAGAGAGAGCACCACAGGGAAATCGATAGGGGGAGGAAGCCGAACTCGAATTTGACATGGGCAGATTCAGAGAAGATGTCATCCCACAACCCCCCTTGCCGCACATTTAGGAACAACAACCACTTGACCTGCCCCTGGACAGACAAGCCACGCTCAAGGAGCGATAGAAAAAATTAGTGGAAGAAGCCAGAAGGTGGCTGCAGACCAAGCCAGTCGTGCAGCCATCCGCATCCCTCCCACCATGCCTCGATGACTTCCCAATGCAATTCCACACGGAGCTGGTGGTCTGGGAACGGCAGAAAATTGAAAAGGACCCTTTCTCTTTCAGCTTCCTTATGCCTAACAGCCTGAGAAGGGTCCTGCTGATCAAAGTAATGGAGGAGGTGATCACGGCTGGTAGCCGACTGGGCCAAAAATGGCTGGACGACAGGGCAAAGACCCCCACTCTGTGGGGCACGGAGGAAGCAGAATTTTGGTAAGACAAAGTGTTCGAAGTGCCACACACCGTAAGGGGCTACAACTGCCAACCCCTCTGGAGAAGGCGAATCTGCGATGTTAACATGCTCGCCTAGATGGCATTTTGCAACACCCTACCCTACGAGAGGAATGACCCCACATTCATGGCGTATCCTTGTAGGGTAGGTGTGGATTTTGTCGCCACCCTCCATGGGAGGCATGACTTTCCCATCATCTACAATTCCAATGCCACCTCCTTCGAGGATGCCCTCCTTTTTTATTTAGGAAGCCTAACCGACTCCATGACGCGCTTCCTCGCAGAATTCTCCTTCAGTCCCGATCCCGCTTTTATAACTACGTGTAATTACCTTAGGCTTCTTAAGCTCCTACTCAAGCACCGGCACCGCAGGAAAATGGCTTGCCTCCCCTCTTTTTTGATCCCAATGCTATTGATAGCTGCACTATGGCATGCTTGATGATGAGAGCTAGCTTACTCCCCTCCTTTTTCCTAGCTCTCCTAGAGGACATGAGTGACAGCCAATTCACTAGGTGTAATTACCCCTTCCTTTCCACCACCTCTCTCCATGTCTGCATGAACCTGAAAGGGTACATGCAAAGCCACCAATTTTTGTGCAAATCCATCTGTCCTCCTCCCCCCCCTCGTTCAGACGAAGAGGATTAGGCCTAGCTGTCATTCATTCCACTACAAAAAAAAAAAAGACTGGTCAACATCACCCACTTGTAGAAGCACTTATCACCACAAAAACCACAATCACTGCACCTAGGGATCCTTAAGTTAGGCGTGCCTGGTGGCTTCGGTCGGCCGGCTCCACTCCCAACCCCCTAGCCCTTTTTGCTCCCCCACTTCACGTTTAGGGCCCATCAAATGCACGACACACCTAGGGAGGTAACACTCACCTATGGTTAGACCTGTCACCCTAAGCCACTAGCACCGCATCCCCCTTGGCACAAATGGGATCCTCAAGTGTGGGACATCACCCAGGCTCGCCTGTGGTTAGACCCACCTCTCCATTCCACTAGCATGAGCACAATGCACCAACACGCTGAGGAAAGCACTCCCCTTAGGTAGATCACCGCACCTTCTCCTTCAGGCACCCCAAAAGCGCCAAACCACCAACCTCGAAGGCCCTCATCAACCTATGACATTCAGTTAGCTACTCTGACAAACATCATTCTTAAGCTTTCACAAGCACCTGAGTTTACATGTGGCCCTCACCCTTACACCAACCCAACACCGAAGTGCCATGGGATTGGCACCCGTCTAGGAGGGGGGTAATGTTAACCCCAAGCCGAGATGGCGGAAAAATGAAGGAAAAAGTAAAAGGAAGATGGAAAAATAGCAAAGACACGTAGGCGGCCTCTAAAGATGAACCGGGGCAAAAAGTGCAACTTTAAATGAAAAGGCACCTCAAAAAACTCGAAAAACTCTTGTAAAAGAGCGCCAGGCTCCCTCCTGTGCCAATTGTAAAATATTAGATGGGTGTAGGCTAGAGGCACAAGGCTAGAAGAGGGAAATGGAAAAAGGACCTTGCCATAATGACCGGTCATGTAAAAAAGGGATGGGTGCCCATGGGATTAAATTTAAGTAAATGAAAGCTCATTCTCTTGGTGTGTGGCAACAAGAGTTTTCTTCTTCTTCTCTTCTTCTCATCCTCTTGCTTGTGTGTGCTCTTGAGAGAGGGAGTGTGGGAGTGTGAGGGAGTGAGTGTGTGAGAATGAGGGATCAAGAGGGTGAAGCTCTTCACCATCTCCTCTTCTCTTCTTCTCTTCTCTTCTCTCTTCTTGCGCGCACGGCTATGGAGGATGGAGCTTGGAGGTGGAGGAGGCTTGAGGATGCTTCAGCTTGCATCTAGGATCGTGGAGCTATCGGAGTGTGTGAGAGAGGAGGCAACTCATATCAGCACCAAGGTAAGCTCACTACACTCATAGGAATGACAGTGCGTCGGCTAGGTGAGAGATAGCCATTAGACCTTGCTTGAAATGCTTGAAACAATAAGCGGTCCGTGGGACTTGGTGGTTGAGCGAAAGCTCCCACACTTGGTCTTGATTTTGGCATGTTTTGCTATCGTTTACAGTAGCTTGTTTGTCTTGGACAGTGCTTTCATTTATTGCATTATGGTTGGTGGATCAAATGATAGTGCTATATTTAACATTGAAAGTTGGATGACACAAATTATAGCTATTGGAAGGCACAAATTTGGCAAGTTCTAGTGCAAAAGTTACAGTTTAAGCCATTGAGACATGAGGGTGTAAAGCCCGTACACTTTGATCTAGAGGATTGGGTTGACTTGGATGAGTTATGTAAATCTAAAATAATTTTTTCACTCTCTAAGAAGGTCTACTATAATATTGTCTCTCAAGGATAGACTGCTTGTTGGCAGTAACAGGATAAGATTCGTAATATCTATGATAATAGAGCCTTGCATCTCAAATGTATTAGTTGATACCACTCATGGACCTTTGTATGAAGGAGGGGACTTCTATTTTCGTAAACTTAAATGAGTTGCATTCTACTTTTAGCCATTTGTCTTCATAGGGGATTGAATTTAAGAATAATCTTCTTCCCTTATTCTTGCAGGTTACATTGCGTGAGTCATGGGACACATTCTGTACATCTATGTATGCAAATATGCTCCATAGTTCTCATGATTTGACAATCATAGGCAATAATGGTAAGAGTGGTAATGACTGCCATTGGAGAGACTCTCAAAAATCTCATTGTCAGTCATGTGGATAGTCTCGCACTAAGTCGTTCCATGGCCATAAGTCTGCATTAACTTCTCATTATTGTGGGAATGAGGGTTGTATTTGGCTAGAGTGCCATAAAATGTGTGATAAGAAGCACAAGGAAATGGGAAAGAGAAAAGTTCAAGAAAAGTATAATGATTACAACATTGTCCCTAACAAGTCTAGCATTAAGATAGAAGACATTAATATAATGAAAACTAATTTTGATGATGATTACATACTTGTAACTTCTTCTCTTGATGTTTTGTAGTTGATTGATGAACCATCCACCTATGCTCATTATTGGCTAATTAATTTAGGGGCCTCATTTCATGTCACCCCTTATTGAGAGTGGTTCTACTCCTATCGTAGCATGACATGATTTGTCAAGTTGGGTAATGACTTGGCTTGGATATTGTTGATATTGAAGATGTCTAACTACAGTTTCCTTTAGGTACTATGTTTACTTTGTATGACATATGCCATGTTTCATCTTTGTTTAAAAGCCTACTTTTTGTTGGACAATTTGATGATAAATGTTATATTATATCCTTTGGGGATTCCTCATGGAAGTCTTATCCAAGCATGAGGTGCCAAGTTTGGCTCTCTTTATACCTAACCGGGTCTATTGACCATGTTTTGGTAGTGGCTATAATACCATATATATCATTATGGAACCATTGCCTTGATTACATGTCAATAAAGGGGATGAAAATGCTTGCCCATTTGTAGTATCTTTCACTCCTTGATTATAAGCATTCTGATTCTTGTGATCATTATCTTTATGGCAGGTAGACTTGTAGTTCTCATAAGAAGTCACGAATGGGTATGCCTTTGGCTCTTGTTCATATTCTGAAGTTTGTAAAGCCATGCCCTGCAAGTTGTTAGGTGGCATAAAGTACGTCATTACTTTCATTGATGATCACTCACATAAGGTCTAGACATCTCCCATAGAGTAAAAATAAAAAGTATTAGATATGTTTTAGTGCTGACTTGCTCTTGTTGAGAACTAGCCTAGGCTTAGGTTGAAATACCTATGATCTGACAATGGGGGTGAGTATGTATCTAAAGTCTTTGAGTAATTTTGTGATGAGAGGAATTAAGCATCATTTGATTTCCCCATACATCCCACCTCAAAATGGAATGGCTGATCATATGAATAGGACAATTTAGAAGTGAGTTAGTAGTATGCTTAGCCATGTAGGCTTACCACAACACTTTTGGATTGAGGTAGTTACTACTATCGTACATTTTATTAATAGATCCCCATGCACTGCTCTTGACTATCAAGTTACAGAGGAGGTATAGTATGGAAAACCTCTATCATATGCTCATTTGTGTGTCTTAACCTATGCTTAGTTTTGGCTTTGGTTGTATAGCTAGATTTGGACCTCCATGGCGGGAGAGCAAGAGCAAGAGAGAGAGACAAGAAATGGGAACTCCAATAGTCATAATGTGTGGTTTGTACTTCCTTTATTCAAACTATCACTAAAAGAATAAAGAATAAAGTGACGGTGTGACGGGCACCCGCCACCTGCAGTGTGTAGTGGCAGTGACTGTCAGTGTAGTAATACACGGGAGGCTAGGCAGAGGTGCCTTTACCCCCAATATTTTCTTGCTGGTTTCTTCTTCTTCTTCCACACACTATACAATGTACACAAAGTATAGATAATATACAACATAAAGGAAAGTGGCCTACTAAATCAAACAGTGCATAAGCGACTACACTAATCAACTGGCACTATGTCTTTGTCAACTCTGTAGGTAGGTGTAACAAACTAAATATAATAAGTGATAAGTCAATGGCCATGTGAGTATCATAATGACCACCAATGTGCTAAGTGTAGACGTGCGGACCCATCTAGCTAGGCGGTCCATCATCAATGTCCGCACATGTTGAGCTTGCTATCTCAACACTCCCCCTCAAGCTCAACTCTATCTCTGCAACTCCAAGTAAGCTTCGAAACTTTTGAAGCTTCTCTGCACCCAATGCCTTTGTGAAAATTTCAGCTATCTGATCATGTGTACTGACATATACCAAGTCAATCTCTCCTGCAAGTACCTTCTCTCTCACAAAGCGGTAGTGTATCTCAATGTGTTTTGTCCTAGCATGGAACACTGGATTCCTAGGTAGTTGTATGCTGCTCATATTGTCACAATGAATGACAACTGGACCATCTCTCTGCACATCCAAATCACCTAATAACTTTTGCAGCCATACCACCTCACATGCTGCCATAGTAGGACCTCTATACTCAGCCTCTATACTTAATAAAGCAATTATAGGTTGCTTTTTGTTGCTCCACGTAAGTGCTGCACTACAAGGGAAAACATGAATCCACTTGTAGATCTTCTGTCTGACATGCTACCAGCCCAATCTGCATCTGTGTATCCAAAGACCTGTATGTCCTTACCTACCTGATAAAAAAGTCCATAATGTAAAGTGTACTTCACATACCTCACCCTAACTGCATCCAAATGAGGCTTTCTAGGCATCTGCATAAAGTGACTAACAAGGCCAACAACATAGCTCAAGTCTGGCCTTGTGATAGTCATGTAAATTAAACTCCCTACTATCCTCCTGAACATAGTAGGGTCTTCTATCTCATCCCCAACATCATCATAGCTTTACATTTTGTTCCATTGGTACTGAAAGAGGCTTACATGCTATCATACCATACTTGGATAACATATCCAAGCCATACTGCCTTGGGAATAGCCATATACCATCATCACATCTGATCACCTCAATACCAAGAAAGTATCTCACCTCACCCAAATCTTTCATCTCAAAGTTCTTCTTCAAGAACTCCTTAACTTCAACAATCCCAGTGTCACTGTCACCTATAATAATCAAGTCATCCACATAGATGACTATGATGACCAAACCTGCATCTCCCTTTCTCACATAAAGTGAGTGGTCAGCATCAGAAATACAAAATCCAATATTGACAAAATACTCTCCAATCTTGTCAGACAATGCTCTAGGTGCTTGCTTCAGCCCATAGAGCACCTTTTTTAACCTACACACATACATGGGATGTTCTAAATCCTCATAACCTGCTGGCTACTCCATATATAGTTCTTCTTGCAATTCACCATGCAAGAAGGCATTCTTAACATCCATTTGTTGCAAACTCCAATCTTTGGCTACTACCAATGCAATCACACACCTAACAGTTGCCATCCTAGCTTCATAATCTATGCCATATGTTTGAGCATAGCATTTTGCAACCAGCCTAGCCTTATACCTGCTAACTGAACCGTCTGCATTATGCTTGACTTTGTAAACCCACTTACAACCAATAGCTTTCTTACCCTTAGGTAAGGGTACCAAATCCCAAGTCTTATTGGCTTCTAATGCAACCATCTCCTCATCCATTGCTGCATCCCAATGAGCATTACCAACAACATACTCAAAACAAGTGGGCACAATATCCTCAACTAGTTTCACCATATAAGCATAATGGTGAGCTGCATAACCTTCAAAACCAAATCTTTGAATAGGGTATCTAACCCTGCTAGATCTACGTACCACCGGATCACTCAATGGAGCTTTTACATTACTATGAGCTCTCTGTACACCTGGCATCCTGACTGAAGGAATGCCAAGCTCATCATCCAAACTCTCCAAACCACTAGAATCTCCATCAAATCCCAAATGACTAGTAGATGCATCATTACCATTGAGCACTTTTTTCTTTCCTTTGTCCTTCTCTACAACACTTATAGATCCACCTGAAGATGTGGGGCTACTCCTTAGTCTCCCAGACCAAGGGCTCACTGTAGGTGTAGTACCAGATGATTTTTCTGGTCCACTAAGACTCCGTGATTCTTGTTTATCTTTTTGCACATAGCTCTCTTGATCATTGTCATCATCCAAAACATCACCAACAGGTGTATACTAACTTCCCATCTCATCAAAGATAACATCCCTGCTCACTCTGAACTCACCTGTGACAGTAGTATGGACAACCTCAGACCAAAAATGTTTGGGCATATTCTTTTCAGCCATTAATGCCCATGTAACTTCTGCAATATGCATGTTTTTTCTTTCTGCAATACCATTTTGCTGTGGGGTATACATGCAAGTAAATTGCCTCTTTATCCCATGAGTCCTCAAGAAACCACTGAACTCATTAGAGAGGTACTCTCCCCCTCCATCTGATCTCAAGAACTTTACTTTTAAGCATGTTTCTGTTTCAACAGCTGCCTTAAAAGATTTGAAGTGCTCAAACACATCACTCTTTTCCTTCATGAAGTATACCCATAGCTTCCTTGAACAGTCATCAATAAATGTGACAAAGTATTTGATGCCACTAAGAGATACATTCTGTGTAGGTCCCCAAACATCTGTATGTACTACATCAAGTATATTTCTGCTCACTTCTCTATCATGCGAGAAGGGTTGTCTCACCTGCTTACCAAACTGGCATGCTCCACAAACTTTATGCAATTCTACAACTCTAAAAGAAGGCAACCATGTAACCAATCCTCTGGATTGCATTAATTTCAGCCTTTGCACATTTGCATGTCCAATACATTTATGCCATATTTCAATATGTGCAACTACTCCTTTTTCTTTAGCATACATAGCAACATTCATTGCAGGAATTTCAGCATCTAAAGTGAACATTCGGCCAACTCTACTTCCTTTTGTGACCAACCTGCACTTATCATTAAAGTCTTCTAAAAACAACCTTTTGCATTGAATCAGACCTGCAATCCATGCTCTACCATTTGGCCAACAAATACTAGATTCTTTGTAATTGATGGCACATGTAATACATCTGTCAGACTCTTTGCTTGGCCATTATACAAGGACAAGGGAACCTTTCCAATGTGTGAAATTGGGTGGCATGAATCATCACACGTCTGCACATGACCTGGGTCTTTTAAGTCCTACATCTCTCCAAATCATTCAACATGACTGGTCATATGATTAGATGCACCTGAATCGACATACCATACATCATCATGTGTCTCCTTTCCTGTAACTACATTCATCATATGCTACATAACAAACAGACGCTCATTTTTATCTTCATTCTGTCGTAAAGACGATGCATAGTTTCCTTGCTACAATTTACCACTACGAATATCATCCTTCTTTGCATAGGAATGGGCTGCAATATGGAATATTTTGCCACAATAATGGCAAACAATAGCATAATTTCTAGAACCTCTATTCTACCATCCACCTCTTCCTTTAGAGCTTCCCCTACCTCTAAAGTTTCCTCTACCTCCAGAAACCTGCATTTCACCAAACTGTTGATTGAACCTATTTTGCTGGTTATCACCAGCACGTCCCATACCACGGCCTCTCGAAGAGGATCTTCCACGTCCCCTTCTTGAACTCGAGTAAAATGCTTGGACCTGTTTACCATTTCTTTCAGATGAATCACCTTGCATATTGATCTCTTTAGTAATCATAAGAGAGATCAGCTCATCAAAATCTGGAGATGGCTTCCGTACATATACTGAAGTAACAAATGATTTCCATGCCTTCTCATTGTTAAGGCCACTCAAAGTGGATGAAACCAAATCATCATCATCCGACATTGCATCAATTGTTGCTAAGGCATCTACAATCCTCCTCAACTTCAACACATACTCATTGATAGACATTTTCCTTTCTTCAAGGCATTCAACTCTTGCTTGAGTTGAATCTTTCGTGCCTTTGTATTTACTGAAAACATGCTCTCAAAAATTGTCCAAGCTGCATGTGAAGTTTATGCATTCTTGATATGTCCCAGCATAGTATTATCAATGACTACAGATAGCCAGTACATCACCTTTTTATCTTTCACATTCCACTCTTTCCATGCTTTTAACTCATCTGCAATCGGAGGGATACCCACCAACTTTGGCTCCTTTTATTCACCTAAGACAAACTCATAAAGGCCCTTTTCAATAAGGAAGTTCATCACATGAAACTTCCATGAAGGGTAGTTTTTCTTGTCGAGCTTCTCAATAATGGGATTTCCACTGTTCTCTGCCATTATCACAAACAAGGATACAACATAGAAAGCTAGCCTTCTGCAATATTTCATAACACGTGTACAGCAATACACCAAGCAACCTTTTTCACTGATTGCTCAATAGTACATGTAATCTACAACCTATTTGTAGATAAACCTTATGTTTCCTTCTTGCAAACATCTCAAAAATTATAGATTTGCAATGTGTAACCTGCACACCCACTTTGGGTCAATACATCCAAAATCACAGTGTACCCTGAAACTGTTGTCCACAACCTTGCGGCTCTAAAACGGGGCCTGAAACGGTCTCAAATTTTTGCTCGACCCTGCTTTCGGTGCTTCCACAGGCACTATCCAAGAGAGAGAGTGGAAGAATGGGAGAGCTTCTTACCCGTTGCTTGCTTGCTCGAACCTTGCTTCTTCTCCTTCACTTCAGCCTCTCTCAGTGGCGCAACTCTGATACCATGTCAAGAATTGCGTGGTGGGGGGACTTGCTTGAGCTGGGCACCAAACACACACTGTATACACAAGAGAAAGCTCACTCAAGAACACAAGAAGAGAGATGGAGGCCAAAACGTTTTCTTCCTGATTTCTTCTTCTTCTTCCACACACTATACAATGTACACAAAGTATAGATAAGATATAACATAAAGGAAAGTGGCCTACTAAATCAAACAATGCATAACCGACTACACTAATCGACTGGCACTATCCAAGAGAGAGAGTGAAAGAATGGGAGAGCTTCTTACATGTTGCTTGCTTGCTCGAACCTTGCTTCTTCTCCTTCACTTCAGCCTTCAAAATCAACCTCTCTAAGTGGCGCAGCTCTGATAGCATGTCAAGAATCGTGTGGTGGGGGGACTTGAGCTGGGCGCCAAACACACACTGTATACACAAGAGGAAGCTCACTCAAGAACACAAGAAGAGAGATGGAGGCCAAAACGTTTTCTTCCTGATTTCTTCTTCTTCTTCCATACACTATACAATGTACACAAAGTATAGATAAGACACAACATAAAGGAAAGTGGCCTACTAAATCAAACAATGCATAACTGACTACACTAATCGACTGGCGCTATGTCTTTGCTAGCTGTAGTAGGTGTAACAAAATAAATATAATAAGTGATAAGTTAGTGGCCATGTGAGTATCATAATTACCACCAACATGCTAAGTGTAGATGTGCAGACCCATCTAGCTAGGCGGTCCATCATCAATGTCCGCACGTGTTGAGCTTGCCATCTCGAAGCAATTGGAAGATGTAAGAAGTTAAGACTTCACACCTAAAATACTGGAGAAGGAGAGTGCCAAGGTTGGGAAATATCTTGATCCAAAGTGACAATTGGAAATACTTGACAAGGTTGAGTGGGTAAGATAAGCCCAAGAGCATCTAAAGGATGTTGAGCCCATCTTAGAAGAAGAGATCAGTGAGTTCTCCAGTGTGAGCATGCCTGTCTCACTGACACACATAAACTCAAGAGATGCATCCGCACCTCACACAGAACCACGAAGACAAGGATTAGACACCATTGATAAGCAAGATGCTTAAGACCAGTGGCAAAAGAGTGTGGGGCAAGACGAAAGGCAAGTGGCTAATGGCCTACTTATAACATTGCTATTGGCTCCTATAATGTTGTCGAAGGGGGTTCTGCTCAGGCAAAGCCCTTCATTATGGCAAGAATTGAAGCAATGGGTAGAGGGATCTAATGAGCTAGAAGTAGTTGACTTGCATGAGAGTGACATAGCCACAAAGATACCTAGCCTCACATTGAACTCAATGCCTAAATCCTTGCATGTGAATGCTTTCTAAGAAGGCACATAGATGCATGCAGTCCTGCCAGTGGGGGCAACACTAGGAGATGTCATGAGAAAGGGGATTGTAGATATGGAGCGGGAGTTATTGTACTTAGCCATGTATTTCTATAGGTTTGGGGTAACCCACTAGTGGAGACTACAAGGTTTGATGTCACGCTAGCTAATGGCATGAAAGTCAAGACATTCGAAGTATTGAAGGACTAGCCCTTGAAGATAACAGGTGTCCAATTCTCAGTGAACTTCATTGTTATGAAGGGAGTAGATTATGATATCTTGCTAGGCAGACCATGGATGAGGAACACACGGGTAATTGATGAGTGGGGTAACAGTCTCATATTCTTAGGTAATAGATCAGAGGCAGTAAGAGTTGAGATGGATATTTGGAAGACCATGCTGGCGATCAACTTAGATGCCATCTCCTCTATCTTGAAAGGAGACACCCAAGCTAGGAATTCATGCAGACCCTTGACGAAGTACATTCCTTGCCCAAAGAGGAGCGGTATTTGTGGATACACGTGCTAGCCACTATCAACCTACCATTTTTGGATGAGGAAGAATATTATAAGCAGGCTGCAAAGACAACCAATGACTCCCATAAAGCCACCACACCTCAAATTCCAAGGGGTAAGACCCTACCATAAGGGCCACTCTGTATGATGGCCAAAAACCTAGCAAGCAAAAAATACCCACCCCTTTCTATATATTGTTTAGTAGACTTGAACTCCAGGGGATTCTTGAGTATCTAACAAAGGAGCTAGCGAGACACCCAGCTCCTAATCTCAAGTTGCTCCAAGATCTCATGGATGAACTAAAATGAAGATGGAATAAAGTGCACAACCTAAACCTTAGATACAATTGGGCACACTGATTACAGATGAAAAGAGAGTCGAGAATAGAGGCCTAGGTGATGACGAGTAGTCAGAAAGGTGGCAATTCAGACAATCAGTACGAGGATTGCTATCCCTTGAATGAAAGCTATGAAGAAGAGGCTAAGACGATAGAGTATGACATGAATAGTCGAGTGATCAAAAAAATAAAAGGAGACTCCGAGCTACAAAGAGCCAATGCATTTAGAATCAAAAGAGGAGTCTTCAAAAGAACTGAATGCGATCTCACTTAGCTAGATCACTTGGGTGTGATGGAATATGAGCAAGTAGGGCTGACGTGCCTCTCTTTAGGACAGAGTCGACCTCAGAGCTGTGACCACCAAGGGAAACTCCATCCTCTAGCAAGGGTTGTGAGTTCAAATTGCAATCGAAAGTAAGCTCTAAAAGTGATTCAGAGATACCCCGAACACCTAAAACTAGATGCACGAAAGGGGGCATGTTGGTCCACCTAAGGCGTAACGATTGGAGGAAAAGATAGGACAATAAAAAAGGTTGGAAGTTGAACATCAAAAGAAACCCCAATACCTACCAAAGTGCTTCACTAAATTCAAGAAAGGAGATATGATAGTGATATTATTGGGTGCAAAGAGATAAGGACAGACAACTGAACTGATAGAAGGACATGCCAAAGTCAAGGAACTTGACTTAGTAGGGAGAGGCCTCGACCCCTATCTATAGCTGATGACCTGACTGAGTAAGAAGAGGCTAATCTCGTTGCTCTCTTGCAAGAGTACATAGACGTATTTGCCACATTGCAAACTCAAAGGAGTTGACCCGAGAGTTGTAACGCATAACATCCCAATGACTCCTGACACAATGCTAGTAAAGCAATGACCTTACCCGATGAATCCAAAGCATGCTCACTCCATGAAAGAAGAGACTGATAAGCTATTGAAGGCAGGATTCATCTACGAGATTGAGCACATCGACTGGGTGTCACCCATTGTGATTGTCTTAAAGAAGAACAAAAAAATTTGAGTGTGCATAAACTACAAGAAAGCCAACACAACAACTAAGAAATATAATTATCCATTGCCCTACATGGAGGATATGCTTGAGAGAGTAGCAGGAAAAGAGGCCTACAATTTCTTGGATGGCTTCTCGGGTTACAACCAAGTTCAAGTACACCCCGATGACATGCATAAGACAATGTTCACTGCAGAGTGGGGTATATTCGTATACATGATCATGCCATTTGGGCTAATGAATGCTCATGCTACCTTTCAACATCTAATGTGCAACATCTTCAAAGACATGCTTGGGCAAGAGCTAGAAGTATTTGTTAATGATTTGTGCATGTACTCTAGCTAGAAGAAATACCTGGATAAGCTTTGTGCAGTCTTCAAATGATGTAGGCTCTATAGTTTCTCTTTGAACCCCTTAAAGTGCCATTTTTTGGGTAAAACACAGATGTATCTTAGGGCACATGGTGTCCAAGAATGGCATTGCCAGTGACTTCTCTAAATGACTTGCCACCATTTACCAACTATAAGGGAGTTCATTGCTTCCTAGGACACACAAGGTACTATTGATGCTTCATTTTGAATTGCGCATTGATTGCTAGACCACTCTACAAGCTAATGATTGTATTTGACTGGATCCAGTGCCAACGTGCTTATGAGGAGCTGAAAAAGGCTCTCACTACTGCACCAATTTTACAAGCCTTAGACTGGAACATAATGTTCCATGTGCATATTGATGAGTCAAAGTTTATCGTTGGAGCTGTTTCGTGCCATCCTGGTGTACATAATCTTGATTATCCAGTGAGCTTTGCCAGCAAACAACTCACGGATCTTGAGATAAACTACTCCACAATGGAGAGGGAGGGCTTGACCAATAGTAGTACACCTAACACAAAGTCTAAGGAGGGGATTTATGACTTGTCCTGCCCTACCAAGACTGACCAATTGCAACCCAAGGGAAACACAACCAAGACTACTAAACAAAAACTAAAATAGGTACCTAAATGCCAATCACCACCACCTAAGAGCTGACCTGTATCAACCCATGACTCTCAACTATCACACCCTAGGTGTAAAGACACGATTGGCATTCTATAACTCGACAAATAGTTAAGTCATGATGTGTACCTATAGCCCTCTTATGCGCGCAAGGTTACTTTGAGGGCAAAAATTGGATTTGGGTGCCTAGACCAAGAGTAGCACACGTGCCCCTCAATCAACTGCTAGTAATCCATCTCCAAAGACTAGTGAGCCACCTAAACCGGCTAAGCCACTTGAGTCAAAAACCAAACCCATCGAACCACAACATGTCTACTAACCAAAACTGTAATCAGTTGCCCCTAAACCAACCCAACCTAATGCTGCTAGTGTCCCAATGGATTCATGACCAACAAATAGTATAATAGATAAGTCCCAAACCACGCCCCCCTCACATAAGTGGCTAGCCTGCATCCTAAGGATTAGCCAAAGTAGCAGACACCACTCGTTAAGCTATCCAACCCAATCAAACCCCAACCTCCTATAGGCCTTAAACCCTCTTATGAGCAGAGATCTATTCTTACATTGGCCTCTAATCTAGTTGAGAACACACAGGATGACTTGGTCACATGCATTAGAAGCTTGGATGCTATCTTTACAATGCTTGCTAAAAGCTACAAACGATTGGACCTAGGACTCCTAGATGAACCTTTAGAAACTGATGTATACATGATGCCATGTACCTAGGAAGAATCCAAGTTCATGTTCATCAAAGTCCCCATGGTAGCCAAGGAATTGATCGCCGTTGAGATCTCTCATGAGAAAGCTTACAAACAAAGGCTAATCACCTCCTTTAGCAAGAGCAAGGTCTTTGCCACAAACCAAGAGCTAGAATAACCTAAAATGTTGGTTGTCATTGACTCCTCCTTTCAACGTAAATGGTACACTCTCCACCTTCAATGGAAACAAGAGGGCTACCCAATCATGACCAATGCTGAGCAAAGACATGCCATCAAAACCTTTGAGTATGGCCCTACTTATGTAGCTTCTACCTCCTTTAGAATATTGGCCATCACCCACAATCGACCCTTAGAAGATCATGACATGGCCCACCCCTATTTAGATCAAGATCACACATTGCCAGCAGGATCAACTTTGATGACTTCCTGATGTTCTAACCTACATTACGCATGTAAGTATTAGAACTCACACGACATGGATAATCATGCTCACTTGGAGTATAACCCACTCTTCTACGCTTGGCTAATGAAAAATTGAAGCACCTCAACCCTACACCTTATTCCCTTAACCCTTCATTCTCCAATCCTATGAAGGATTCACATCATTCCCAAGGGGAAGGGGGTAAGATGGGAAAGAAATGTGGCTCAAACCTCAACCAATGTTTAAAGGATGGATAAAAATCAACTTATGATTGAGAAAAAATTGTCATAATTTCTTTTGGATTGTGTGGACTACTTGAAGCAAAAGATTTTTTTAATACTTAAGCACTTCGTCTTTCCATAGCTTACATTCATTATCTACTTATCATCTTGCAAGAGTTATCTTAAGAAAACTAATGGTAAGCTATGGTATTGTGACAAGAACCTACAATGGTAGGCCATGACAAAGGCAAGCTTCTATTCACGAAAGAAAAACAGGCAAAGTATGGCCTAATGGGTGAAATAAGAGCCTTGAATTAGTTCAAGTTCAGAAACATCATGAACTTTGAGGACATAGTCATCATGAAAGAATCGGCCATGAAGTGGATTGTTGACCACCAATGCAATCTGGGAAAGTACATGGAGAAGGTCGGGAAAGCTATTGATTATAATAAGTGCGCGGAGTTCCTAAGAACCTTTGATTCTAACAAGAATCCTAGCATTGTGACAGTGAGACAAGAAGAAGAACCTCACACATGGTCGAGGTGGAATCAAACCCAGAAATAGTGGAAAGAGCATTGGGCTTGGTCAACAAGGTCAAGAGGTGACCTAAAAAGGATGTCTATATCATGCTAGGAATGGACAAATCCCTAGTGTACACCAATGACAGCATCAACCTAGCCAATATCCCAAACCTTGGAGTCAAGTTGCAAGCAAAGACAATCGATGTTGTGTTCCCTAGTGGAATGTACAAAACCTTAATGAGTAGAATTGGAGTGCCCTTGCTAGAGAGCCTTGCAGCCAAGTCCCTGGATGAAGTAAATTGGAATGGCTACATGCAAAAAACCATTAAATCTTTGACAAAGGCACTAGCCATAGGGACAAGAAAAGTGGGCGTGGAGTTTTCGGCTTCCACTGAAAGGATGGCAAGGAAGAAGAAGTCTTCAAAAGCATGAATTATAGGGTTTGGCGAGGTGCTAACCACCATAATCCAAGAAGCTATGGGAGAGGAAAAATGTGAAGAGCAAGTGGGGGAGACACCTGAAAGATCACCACCCCAGGAGCAAGAGCAATCGAGTGAAAGGACAATGAGTGAGGGTAGAGAACCAAAGATACCATCTGGCCAAGGAGGGCCTAGGAGGCCAAAGAAGGTGACTCCTCAAAAGGAGTGGCAAGAGACTAGGGAGAGAATGACCAAGGAAGAAAATGCCAAATTGTAGAGAGTGCAAATGGAGTCAAGGAGGTCTGAAGAAGAGAGAAGGAGGAAAGTAGAAGTAGATGTAGAAGAGCTGCATAGGAAGGAAGAGGAAGATTTGGCTCAAGCCATTTGTATGTGGGTTGAACAGCCTTCCAAGGAGGAGGAGGAGGAGTTAGCTTGTGCTATGAGTCCACTAAGGGAAGAAGGCCCAAGCACTAGCACCAAAGTACTAAAAATCGAACCACCACCGATGGCAAAAGAAAAAGGCAGCAAGGGCCTATTGTATCCAATCTCATCTGCTCTCGTGCCCCATCTTGTAACTACCACAACCACCCAAGGCATCACTAGCATGGTGGATACAAGCAACCTCATGGCTTGGGTGCAATATCTAGTGAATAAAGTGCAAGAAATAGCCCCAAACTCAAGTGGAGGAGCTTTGATGAGACTGGAACGAAGAGACCAACAACAGCAGCTGCTGCTCAGATGCTGAATCAAGGTAAGACCCTAAGAAGCAGAGGATAGAGGCATCGACAAATAACAACCATACCTACAATAGAACCGTTGTCCATCGGCTATGATGAGTACATCAAAGAGATTCTTACACAATTGGATAGAGCAAAGGTGAAGAAGAAGAAGATACACGTATGGTTGAATTGGAGGCCGAAAGAGAAGCATTAGCAGCCTTCCAATTGGAAAGGACTTGCCAAGTAGTAGGATACTAAAAGGAACTCTATGAGTTGAAGGAAGAGCTTAAAGCCAAGGAAAAGGAAGAAGATAATTGGCAAGAAAGGCTCAAAGAAGAACAACAGGAACTGATAGGCTTGCAAAGGGAGTACAAGATCATCCTCGTGCAACATGAAGAATTGAGAGGGCAATTGAGAGGATGGAAGAGGCAATAGACAAACTTGAAGCAACAGATGCAAAAAAGCTCAAAAAGAGGAAGAGCAATGAAGAGACATCAAGGAAATAAAGCATAGGTTGCTAATGGACTTGGAAGAGCAAGAGAGGCTAGAAAGGGAAATTGAGCACTTGGAGAAGGAGAAAGAAGAAGCAATCCAGAGGTGGAAAGAGGTGCAGCCAAGGATGGTGGCCCTAGCACAATGGCAAAATGAAATCCTAGAGGAGATGAATCAAAAAGTAAAGGAATGGGTAGCCAAAAGTGAGGGAAGAGTGAAAGAATTGGCAAGCCGTCTAGCCCATGCTAAAGGCAATAGAGTGCTAGCAGAGAGCAAGGCAGTAGAGGTCGTAAGGATGAGGATGGAAGCCCAGCAATGTGCCTTCCTTAGCACCATTTCAGATGTCATGCATCTAGAATAGGAGGAGACAATTGAAACCTTAAAGAAGAAGCTAGAGATTACCTGTAGGGCATAAGGCACAGCCTGTGTGTCCAGGCGCATGAAATAAAACCGAGCCTAAGCCAACAATAGCAAAATGAGTACACGCTAAGGGTAGGAATAACAATTCAAGAGATGCAATTGTTGGGGTATATGGAGCATAGGGACCACAAGAGCTAGTGAGAGAAGAAGAGCAGCAGATACCACTTCCTAAAGTAGGGCAAGATTTCAAGGTGGGTGAACAAGACAAAGAGCAAGTCCCACAACCACCCTCTCCAAGACTAGAAGCTCAACAGGAAGTGCCACCAGAGGATGCAACTGCGGAAAGAAAAGTAGAGGTCAGAAAGAAAAGGAAAAAGATGTTGGAACAAGCACAAAGAAGACTAAGGGTGTGACTCCTAGCAATCCCCAAAGCTCCCATCCCACAAAAAGAAGAACGATTTCATGTCAACTGGAACATGGAACTCGCAGTGTGGGAATAGTGGGAAAAAAAGTGCAAGCCCTTCGAATTTACTTTCCAATATCCACTCACACTAAGCCAAGTATTATCGCCTAAAGTGGTAGAGGAGGTGATAAGCTGGGAAAAAGGCTTGGAGATTGGTGGAACGTAGAAAGAGAGAAGAATCCAACACTATGGGGGATGGAGGCACATGACTACTAGGAAGATAAAGTCATGGAGGTGCCCCCAAGACCGTGAAGGGGTACAAGTCACAACCAAAGTAGAGAAGAAGAATTTGGGATGGGAACATGCATGCATAAATGTCATTTTGTAACACCCTTCCCTACGAAAGAAATGACCCAACATACATGTTGTATCTAAGAAGGGTAGGAGTGGACTTTAACCTCGATATCCATGACCGTTATGATTTTCCTAAATTCTATAATGTAAATGCTACTAAGCCAGAGGAAGGCCTTACATTCTCTGAAGATTACCTAAGGCCCTCCATCTCCCATTTCCTTAGCGAATTCTCTTCTTGCCCCGATCCAACTTTCATCACAACATGTAATTACCTTAGGCTACTTAGAGTTTTACTTAAGTAAGATCCCACTTCTCATGAATACCGCCTACCATCTTTGTTTTTTGATTTGAATGCAGGCATAGATAACTGCAACATGGTCAGTCTCATGATGAGAGCTACCCTTCTTCCATCCTTTTGCATGGCCCTACTAGAGGATATGAATGATAGCAGATTTACTAGATGTAACTATCCATTTTTGTCAACAACCCCTCTGAATGTATGTATGAATCTAAAGGACTATATGCAGAGTAGGAACTTCCTTAGTAAGTCCCTTAAACCCCCAGCCTCTTCCTCTCATGACTAGGAACATGAGGACTAGCTCCTCATGTACATTTTAAAAAAAGTGAAAAATAAAAGAAAAAGATAAAGATAAAGAAAATAGAAAAAAGACAAGACAAGATCAAGAAAAGAAAAGGAAATCGAGTAGAAAGTGGAACAACACACCTCACTTGATGAGTGCCACGATCACTGCACCTAGGGGTCCTCAAGCTAGGCATGTCCAGTGGCCTTGGTCGGCCCGCTCCGTCCCTAACCCCCTTGTCCTTTTTGCTCCCACTTCATGCTTATGGCACATCAAGGGTAGGATACACCTAGGGAGGTCACACTTGCCTATGGTAGACCTATCTCCCTAAGCTACACCCATTGCACTTTCCCTATACATGAAATGGGTCCTCAAGTGTGGGACAACACCCCAAGCTTGCATGTGGTTCTCACCCCAACTCCCAGTTCCATTGGCACAGACATAATGCACTGCACAGTGAGGAAGGCATACCCCTAGGTAGTGCACTCTCATTTCTTTTTCAGGTGAATCTGATAACCTGCACATCTAACCACCAACTTTAAAGGCCTTCGTCACCCACTCAATATACCCTCAATCTCCACAACCTCAACCATTTCAACACACTTCTCTCCCATGTACAATCCCCACAAAAGCCCCATCATCAACTTAAATGACCACCTTTCAATCACCCCAGCCCTCATCAACAAGTCCCGCAAGCGCCATGGGACTGGTACTTAGCTAGGAGGGGGTAATGTTAACCCCAGTGCAAGATAGAGAAAAAGGAAGCGAAGAAAATTTGAGAAATTTCAAAAATGTGGAGAAAAGTGGAAAAAGGCGGTCCAACAAAAGGATAAGAGGAGAAAAATCCAAAAGAGCAAGGGCAACCTTGAAAAGTCGAGGCAACCCCAGTTCGAGATGGAGAAAAAGAAGTCCAAGAAAACTCCAAATGCAAACACAACAGAAGAAGCAGGTAGAGAAACTTCCAAAAGTGTAAGGGTAGCCTCAAAAGCTAAGTCAAAGGCAAAGGTGCATTTTTTAAATGCAGGGCACCCCTAAAACTCTTGTAAAAAGGTGCTAGGCTCCCTCCAAAGCAAAATTCTAAAAGGTAGAAGGGCATACATAAAGAGAAAGGGCAACTAGAAGGGAATGGGAAAAGAGAACCTTGCCACAATGTCCGGTCATTTAAAAAAGGGGATGGGTGCCCAAAGGGATAAGGACTTTGTATATAAACTCAAAAAGTGAATGAGAAGCTCATTCTTTGGTATGTAGCTAAAGTGGACTCTTCTTCTCTCCTTCTTGCTTGTTGTGTGTGCCTGAGAGAGAGTGTGCCAGAGTGTGAGGGAGTGAGTGTGTGAGGGTGAGGGATCTTGGAGAGAAAGCTCTCCATCATCTCCTCTCTTCTTCTTCTCTTCTCTTCTCTTCTCTTGTCTCACGCGTAGCTATGGAAGATGGAGCTTGGAGGTGGAGGCTTGGGGATGCTTGAGCTCTCATCACAAATCGTAGAGCAATCGGCTTGCTTGAGGGATCAGGCTACTCATTTAGGCATCAAGGTAAGCTCACTAAACCCCAGTAGGATCGAAGGTATGTTGAGTAGGTGAGAGATAGCCATTTGTGCTCACTTGAAATGCTTGAAACAATAAGTGCTCCGTGGGTCTTAACGGTTGAGCGTGAGCACCCTCTACATTCTGGTTTCATTGCCAAGACTAGCAAATTCAAGCTTGAGCACTAGCGTGCCTTAAATCAAGCGACGAAGTAAGGGTTGCATCCTCGAACTAGAGCTTGAGATAGGTAGGAGATTTTGGGGTTTTAATCTTTGTAACAAGTAAGTATTTTGGTTTTTTAATGGTTAGGCAAGTAGGAGAAATCAATTCAGTATTTGAGTTTTGATATTTGTTGCATTTAGAGTAGGATAGGATCCAAAGATTGAGGAGAGATGCTTTAGAGTTGTTGTTGTGAAACATGCCCAAATAGGGCACAAACAAGGGAAAAATGGAAAAAAACAACCTTGCTAGTCCAATTGGACCATCGAATGTCCGATTCATCCAATCGAATGTCCGATTGGATGAATCGGACACCCAGATAGGACGGACCACCCTACCCTCTCCGATTTTGAGAATAGGACATCGGACTCAACCATCTTGTCCGATTTGGACGATTGGACACACTAGTTTGATTTTGAAAATCAGACTTGACAAAATTGGATAGAGTGAATCAGACACGCCATAATCGGATGTGCAAGAATCGGATCTCAAAAATAGGACACTTGTCAAAATCAGACCTCCGATTCCAAGAATCAAACACTGCAGAATCAAACTTTGCAAAATCAGACTAGAGCTAACAAGTAAAATTTGACAAATTTAGTGCATCGCAGATGAAGGAGAGCACCACCCGCGACACAGGAATCCGCCGAAAGCCTTATATGCATTTCTGAGCTTAAAAATCAAAGCCAAATGGCTAGACATGGCACTAACAGTCCCGTTAGCCTTTAGCCCTTGTTAGAGTTGTAAACTAACCAAAAGACCCTGATTTATCCTTGAAAAAGTGGAAAGACGTAGCACAGACCCTAGAGACTAGTGAGAGTAACCAAGAACGAAGCTTAAAGCCCTACTAGGCCTAGTACATAAAGGAGAGTGCGAGAGCCACACCTACCATCTTGTGTTTGCACTCATATTGATTTTGACCCTTGAAGTGCACTTAAACTGAAAGCCATGCACAGAAAAGAGTGCATGCACACATACACTAAGTGAACGTTAATTGAGGATTGTTTGTAAATAACAAAGAACACACTCAAACTTAACAATTCAAACAAACCCACCGGTATAGGAGAAGACCCTTAAACTTAGTTCGGTGATCAAGAACCCCAAGGGTAGAATCAAGTGAAAAGACACAACATAGGAGTCAAACAACGCATTGAGGATTGACATCATTGGGGACATGAATCTACCCGACTTGATCAACCTCATTGACACCCTGATGGAGCAAGAGTTTGCACACATGGCAGAGATCAGCATGAGCATAGACACAATGAGGAGCTTGATTTGGGGGATTTTCTTAATGAAATCCAACAGATGGTGAGCAAATAGGACTTGCAAACCCAGATGGACCCCCATAGTAGGCCATCCGAAGATATCATAGCAGATCTCAAAGATGAGAGGAAACTAGTGCGGAAAGCTTTGAAAGGCATAGTGGCATACAATCAAGAAACAACAAGCTAGAAGCTTATGACAGAATGTAGAAATGCAGGAGATCCATCGAGTGTTAGCCCTAGCAAATAGAAATCGAATGGGACCTAATGCAAAGAGAGAGAGAGAGAGAGAGAGAGAGAGAGAGAGAGAGAGAGAGAGAGAGAGAGAGAGAGAGAGAGAGAGAGAGAGAGAGAGAGAGAGAGAGAGTTAGAAGGAGACCTTATGCTAAGCGAGCTTCTCATGAAGTGACTACTAGATAGCACGTCAGTAGAGCAGAGTGTAGCAGCATTGGCAAACTCATTGCTCGCAGGATTAGGAGTCAACCAAGGCTCCAAGAGCTAGTCAAAAATCCATGTTGTTTCTAAGTAGTTAGACGAACAATGATCCCTACAACTTCATAGAGAAATTTAAGCATGTCTGTGAGGCCAACTG
This sequence comes from Lygodium microphyllum, assembly GCF_053477565.2. Lineage (NCBI taxonomy): Eukaryota > Viridiplantae > Streptophyta > Polypodiopsida > Schizaeales > Lygodiaceae > Lygodium > Lygodium microphyllum. The sequence continues at coordinate 60,818,146 of NC_141137.1, forward strand.
AACTCACCCAACACTCGCAAGCCTTTGGCCTATGCTTAGGCAATAAGGGAAGGACTTGGTATACCAGCTTAAATGCCAGAGAACGTAACAATTTCAACCCTCTCAAGAACCTCTTCATTAAGAGATTCTCGGAGGTTGGGTACTCAGACAATCTGATCGTACGGCTCATGAACGTGAAGTAGAGAGATAAGGAAGATATCATGGATTATATGAGGAGTCTCTTTAGGAAAATCCCAACAAATGAATGACCCATGGAAAGAGCGGTGTCCACAGTCTTTTATCAATGGAATATAAAGTGAGGAACTCTACAAGGCCTTGGTGGTAGGCAACTCAAGCTTGCAGCAATGCGTGCTAACTAGGGTCTTTGAAGAGACCATAAGAGTGGATGATCAGCTAAAGGAGAGGAGCTCTAGGAGCTCAAGTCGTGAAGAGACTAGCCCCAGAACCTCAGAAAGGGCAACCACATCCAATGAACGGTTGATCTCAAGTAGCCAGGATAAAGGAAAGAGTACTGACCAGAACGAGGTGCTAGTAGAGATGAAGATGGAGCTAGCAAGACTACAAGAGATGATGAGGAGACCTACACACCCACATGTCTAGTGTGTGTATTGTGGTGGAAACCATCTATCAATTGGGTGTTAGGACCCTAGGTTGCAACCTTGCGCCAATTGTGGTGGGTTCCATCATGATGCCATGCATTGCAGACTACCGAGATGACTCCCATACTCACAACCCTAAAACTAGCCTTACCTAGGGAATAGGCCACTAAATTTCTTCAGGAGGGGAGCCCCATTGGCTATCCCGGCACCTAATGACACTAAACTATCCAGTGCTAGGATGGAGATAAATCCCACATGTATACCCATGCCACCTAGACCTTATGTCACCCATCCACCGAGCAACACTCCAGTCCACTACATGGACAAGCCAAACAATGACAAGCCTTATGTGAATCCTTATGTCTCGTACCATGAAGAGGGCAATCCAGTCCTCATGGATTATCAACCAGTACTACTAATGATGGCTTTAGGAAGAGGGAGAGGTAGAGGCTTAGGGGGTCAAACCCAAGGGGCTAGGACCTTTTAGAGTTCGCACCATCAGTCGAACCGGTAATAATAGAACTCAAAATCCTAGAGGGTGAGGGCATAGGCTTCTTCAACGACAACCACATAAAGAAGTACTACCCTCCCACACACTCACTACACGAGCCTCCATTACTAGAATCCCCTATCAAGGTATGAGTGTCCACTATCATGAAAATTGAAGATGAAGATGAGGAAGCCGTAGCTCCGACTTAGCTGTGCGTGATTGTGACTACCAAGAAAACACATACATTTGATGCATTGATCGATGAGGGTGGTGATTTTAATATCTTCACTCACAATCCTTGGGTTCAAATTGGCAGACTATAGTTACAGCCCACTAACACCCAACTCAGCCCATATGGAGGCCGATCATATGCACTTCTGGGAAAGTGGAAGGTTGCTATCTCTATCAAGTTTGAAAGCTTGTCCATGATCTTTTATGTGTTGCCAAATATGAAGGATGCGAGTACAAAATTGTTGTTAGGACATACATTTAAGAAGCAAGAACTATGCAATGTTTGACTACCAGCCATCACAGCACATTCACCTAGCCATTGGCAATGCACATATAGCCATGGTTTTCAGTAAGGGTTGTGTGACTCCATCAAAGTCCTCCAAGTCACTAGTAGAGAAACCCACCATAAAGCCTAAGGAGGGGGGGGGGGGGGGGGGGGGGGGATGTGACTTGTCACAACCCGCCAAACCTCAATGCCAGAAAACCATAAAAATTAGAGTTAAGGCCTAGGAACCACATCTCAAATGGATGCCTAAACATCAAGGGACACCACCTAGAAGTGTGCAATCACGACCTTGCAAGGCTAGGAACTTGTATTCGAAATCTAGGAGGCACAAAAGAACCTATAGGTATTGACAAATGGTCAAGCCATGATGGGTCCCCAATACCTTATTGCAAGTGCAAGGCTACTACGAGGGTAATACCTAGATTTGGGTACCTAAAGAAAATATGGCCAAGGGTACTACTCAAATATTGCCCTCAAAATTAACCACACCAAGCCATGTGATAGAAAAATCACCAATGCCACAAATGAATCAGGCTACAAAACCCATATAGAGCCTCAAATGTATAGGCCAATAGAGCCTAAACAAACCCATCAACCAAAACCATAGCCTGCTGCTAAAACAGACTACCTCAACCAATTCCTACTAGTGCCCCTAAAACCTCACAAGCATCTGGTAGCGCAACATCCACAACTCCAGCCAATCCCATCACACAAGACACCCAAGCACACCCTCAAGATCAACGAAAGCCACAACAATTAGCTATCGAACCACCTATAGGCCTTAGACCCTCTTAGAAGCAAACATCAATTCTCACTTTGGCTACATATTTAGTGGAGAATACGGGGGATGACTTGGTTGCCTACCTTTGATGGTTGGACGCCACATTTACCACACTTGCTAAAAGCTATGATCAACTAGACCTAGGTCTTTTGGACGAGCCTTTAGCAATGGAGGTATGTATGCTGCCTTACTCATGGGAAGAATCTAATTTAGTATTCGTTAAAGCTCCCCAAACAATTGAGGAACCAATTGCAACTGAGATTTCCTGAGACCAAGCATGCAAACGTCTCATTACATCTTACAAGAACATGGTCCTTGCTCCCGACTAGGAATCTCTCTCTCTCTCTCTCTCTCTCTCTCTCTCTCTCTCTCTCTCTCTCTCTCTCTCTCTCTCTCTCTCTCTCTCTCTCTCTCTCTCTCTCTCTCTCTCTCTCTCTCTCTCTCTCTCTCTCTCTCTCTCTCTCTCTCTCTCTCTCTCTCTCTCTCTCTCTCTCTCTCTCTCTCTCTCTCTCTCTCTCTCTCTCTCTCTCTCTCTCTCTCTCTCTCTCTCTCTCTCTCTCTCTCTCTCTCTCTCTCTCTCTCTCTCTCTCTCTCTCTCTCTCTCTCTCTCTCCCCCCTTATACACACACACACACACATCCCTCTCTTCTATATATATATATATATATCCCTCTCTCTATCAATCTTTCATTTTTGCTCTCTTCTTCTTTTTCCATCTATTTGTCTCTTATATATATATATATATATATATATATATATATATATATATATATATATATCCCTCTCTCTATCAATCTTTCATTTTTGCTCTCTTCTTCTTTTTCCATCTATTTGTCTCTCTTTTTCAATGAGAGAGAGGGAAGGAGAGAGAGAGATGGACACATGAAGGTAAGAGACATAGAGATATAGAAAGGGATGCAGGGAATCTCTCCCTCCCTCCCTCTCTTATCTTCTCTCTTCCTCTCTCTCCTACACCATCTCTCTCTCTCTCTCTCTCTCTCTCTCTCTCTCTCTCTCTCTCTCTCTCTCTCTCTCTCTCTCTCTCTCTCTCTCTCTCTCTCTCTCTCTCTCTCTCTCTCTCTCTCTCTCTCTCTCTCGTTAGAAATCAAGCTCCACCTGTCAGTTTGTCTTGGTGTGTAACCAACATCTATGACAGCTAGTGTACAGCTGTCTCCATGTGACTGCATTAAATAAGTCGGGTTAGTAGTTAGTCAATGACTTTACTAGAGTTAGCTAGTCTAGTCAGTCTAGTTTAATATACATTATATTGGGTGGTTTATTGATGTTGAAGAATGAAAAAAAGACATTGAGAGCCTGAAGGCTCATGGATATGGTGTTTTTCCTTGTCTCTCTCTCTCTCAATCTTTGAACATCTCTCTCTCTCTCTCTCTCTCTCTCCGGGAGAGAGACAGAGGAAGGGAGAGAAACAGAGGGAGGGGGGGAGAGAGAGAGAGGGAGGGAGAGAGACAAAGGGAGAGAGAGTCCCGGAGAGGAAGGGAGAGAAACAGAGGGAGGGGGGAGGGGGGGAGAGAGAGAGAGGGAGGGAGAGAGACAAAGGGAGAGAGAGAGAGAGAGAGAGAGAGAGAGAGAGAGAGAGAAGGAGGGAGATATAGAGACATATCTACACACATTATTATTACCATGCTTTGTGTAGATTGACCAAAGATATGTGTTTTCAAACATCCTAACTAAGTAAATATCTACTTTCTCTTGTAGGGCCTCCAAGGCTGTAATTTGGATCTCTTTGACTATTTGGGAAAATAGGGCCTTATGGATCAAGAGATTTGAGCTCTTCATATACTTCCTAATCCCTCATACATCCTTTGAGTGATTGTTCCACCTTCTTCTACATTTTCTTAGCACTCTACTACTACAAGAGGTCTTCTTTGTCCCTCTTGTTGGTGAGGTTATGTGGCCAATGATGAGATTGTTGTTGTGGTGCGAGAAGCACAAGGTGCTATTATACATGACTAGGGCCTTCAATGATGAGCATCTCCATAGTTCCTTTACCATATCCATGGTTCTCTCTTTCATCTCAACACTCATCAAATGACGCATAGGTCTCATCGTCAAGGGAGGTGTCCTCATTGTCATCCTCCCATGGTCTCTTTCCTTTGTACTTATTGAGTATGGTCTTCTCCACCATTGTTGAGTGACCCATGGCCTCCATGACATGAGAAAGTTGAAATTTTTCATCCTTGCCACATTCGGAGCTTTGAATTTTGCCTAGGCAGTGGATGGGATCACATGGTTTGCTTCATACGAGCTATTCCTATACAGAGTACAAGTTGAGATCCCTAGATTTGAATAAGAGTGAAGTATGAAAATAAACTATGTACTTTCTATTTTAAGGGTAAGTGGGTCAAGGTGGGGTTCAAATGCAGGGGGAGGTGAGGGATTCACAAAGTTTAGGTATAAGACCATTTGGAGCCTTGACATCATTTTCTAGCTTTCATGCTATGTAACATATGCATTTGCCACATTACTAGTCTACCATCTTTCACAGCAAGCCACCATTTATTTCTAATAGATTCCAATAGAGAAATGGTCCTTACATTTTCCAATGTGATTGAACAATCAAAGGAGTATCTATAGAACCAATTGAACATTTCAATGAGGTAGCTTCTTTTTTGGTGACCTCCTCCACAAAAAGTATTCTTAAAATATGCATCATGAGCATGGTAATATTATCTGTAGGCAATGCAATATATGTTGCAAAAATATGGGTTATTAACATTAGATATGCAACACTAAATTATACACTCAAAATAAAGTAGAAGAAGACATGAAGTCAATACAATACCATATAATGGATGATGTTTGTTTCCCCTCACATATTGACAACTAATTTTGTGAAATATTCAACTACTCAATAGATTTCAGATTGATTTGAAAGATTTGTTGAGGATTTCATTATTATGGACACAAGCTTAGCAAAAAAATGCCAATCTTTGGCAATGAGCATTCTTAATGTTGGGATTTCTTCCAAGTTTGTACTTCATGTGCAAAGATCTTTCCAAAACTTCTATTTCAGCTTTAATAACTTGCCAGCAATCATACTACTTAGAAATCTTTTGGCCTTTGTCCATCTCATGGATAACTTTTGGGCTAGATGATAAGTTAGTCTTGATGCCCCTTGGCCTTTTGGATCTTAACATTACATCCATGTGTATGCTAATAGATTTCATCAATTCCTCAATTTTCTCCATAGCCACTTAGCATCTAGGAGGTTTCATGTATACACAGAATTGATGTATAACTTTAAGAGCTTGTTGAAGATGTACATGAGGCAATGTAGAGTGCAAAAATGAACATTGTTGATGTGGATTGGAAATATGGTATTTCAATTCTTTTCTAGGCACAATCTATTGGTGGGGTGGTGCCTTTCTATTACATGCTAATGCTCCTTCACTCCATGTGACATGCTCCAATGACTTTTTTTTTTGTTTTTATACAATATGTATGGATAAGGTAGTGATATCATTGCTAGTATCGCAATTTAATATACAGGAGTGTTTTGAGATCACTACCCAAGTGTCAATTGACATTAAATTCTCTAATTCCATTCACATTTAGAGCTTCTTACCATTTGCTTGCCTTGTAATTCTATCGAGATAAAGAGTTTGTTGAAAGATCTATGATATGCTTTTTGGGAATTGACTCTCCATTGGAATAGTGAAGGGATTACATTTTTGGGAACTAACTCTACATTGGAATAGTGAGAGAATTGAATGGAGGTGAGCCATGAAGTGGAAGCACGAGTGGGAGCAAGAGCTATGGTGGAAGGAGCAAGAGCAAGAGAGAGACACACACACCCAATGTGGGAACTCCAATAGCCACAATGTATGACCAGCCTTCCCTTTATTCAAATGTCACTAAAAGAATAAAGAATGAAGTGACAATAATGAGTGTGTGTCGTGCCTACAATGTGCACATGCGGGTACTATCAGTATAGTAATACACAGCAGGTGGCTAGGCAAAGACGCCTTTACCCCCCACAACCTCCCACTTAAAGGCAAATTTGCCTCAGTGAGGAGTGAAAAAAAAAAGACAATACAACATATACATAGATACAACAAGATGAGGAAAGATGTCATCTCATCCAACGCCCATCAACCTCCTAAGGAAGGCAAAGCGCTCTATAGAGAGGTTTTTCGTGAGTAAGTCTATAGGATTCTGGTCAATTGAGATCTTGACGTAAATAGGTCTATCCTCAATGACCTCATGAATGAAGTGATACCTCACCTTAATGTGTTTTGTATTTGCATGGAAGACTAGATTCATGGCTAACTGGATCACACTCATAGAATCTAAAAGTAGTGTAGGGATAGCATCTGCAATACCAAGGTCAGCAACCAAACAACCCAACCAAATGGCCTCCTTGCAAACCTTAATGGGGCTACAACATACTCGGCCTCTATAGTAGAAAGGGACATGCATTTCTACACCCTGGACATCCATGAAACAATACCTCCAGCAAAAGTAAACACATAGCCAGAAGTGGACTTCCTACTATCTATATGGCCTACATAGTCAGAGTCAATGTATCCCATAACTCCTATATCTTGGCTACCATAACATATGCACATATCCAGTAGTGCCCTTCAAGTACTTCATGATACCCTTCACGGCATCCCAATGCCTCTTGTCAAGTGTAGCCATATAACGTGCCACAACACCAACAACTACAAATGCAATATCTGGATGGGTGGCTATCATGGCATACATAAAATCACCCACTGCAGATACATAGGGAGGAATCTTGGCCATCTTGGCCCTTTTCTCATTTGTCTGTGAACAATCGATCTGTGATACATTCACATGAAAAGGTAATGGATAGCCAATAGGCTTCACATCCTGCATACAGAAAACACCATATTGAGGAAAATGGGAATTTTCCATAAGTTTGGGACACGTAGTCAAATCTTTGGATTTTGTCATAACTTGAACAATATAACTCCAAATCGAGCGCTCTATAGCTCAATAAATTCCATTTTTCAAGCACTTTCCAATGATAGGTCAGCTCATATGGTTTTGAGAAACTTATGGGCACGTTATCCGTGTGTCACCTTTTTAGTATTCAAAAAATGGGAATTGGGAGATTCCCAAACTCACTAATATTGTGCTAGAAGTATTCAAGGACTTAATGGATATACTCCTTCTGTGATAGATAAAGTGGTCCCTAAGACCTATTACGTGTAATGAGCATACCAAGTATATGAGAGGCATGTCCTAGATCTTTCACCTCAAAGCTCTTCTTGAGCTGAGCCTTAAGGGCATCTAGCTCATCATGAGCTTTCCCTACTAAAAGCATGTCATCCACATAGAGTACCAAAATCAGTAATGAGCCATCTTGGGCTTTCTTCGTGTACAAGCACAGATCCATAGCAGTACGACTATAGCCATGTGACTACATGAATGCATCAAATTTGTGGTACCATTCCCTAGGTGCCTACTTCAAGCCATAAAGACTCTTCCTCAATTTGCACACTAGTTCCCTTCCAAGCTCTACAAAACTCTTAGGTTGCTCCATGTATATCTCATCATGCAAGTCCCCATGTAAGAAAGTCATCTGGACATCCAAACTTATATAAGTCCAAATCAAGATATGTAGCCAAAGCCAAAACTAAGCGTAGGATGGTCATCTTAACCAAGGAGAGAAGACCTCATCAAAGTCAACACTATGCTCTTCCTTAAAACCCTTTGCTACCAATCTACCCTTGTATGTTGGCATGGGGTGTCCATGGGTACTTTTCAACTTGTACACCTACTTGCAAGGCAAAGCCATCTTGCCACTAGGCAAGGAAACCAAATCCCACTTACGATTCTTATGCAACGAGTCAATCTCAGACTGCATAACCCTCTCCCCCAAGATTGATTATCACCCCTGCACATAGCCTCATCATAGGTGAAAGGCTCTCGTGCATTTGTAACCAACCCACCTTATTGCATTTATCCTTGGGCACATGGTAGAAGGCCTCACATCCAAGGACACACAAATGAGCATATGAGGGAGGCTTTCCTGTCCATACCTCCTCTACAACCTGGAAGTCAATACCACTGCAAGGTAACCTATTAATGAGATACATGGCAATAGAGACTGCCTCAACCAAAAAATGTTGTGGTAAGCCTACTTGGCTAAGCATACTATGGACCCTCTCTTGAATATTCCTATTCATATGCTCAATCATACCATTCTGAGGAGGGCTGTAAGAGGCAGTCAATTGACGCTTAATACCCCGCTCATCACAAAACTGCTCAAAGACACGTGAGATATACTCACCCCTATTATCAGTCCTTAGGCATTTCAACCTATGCCTAGACTGATTCTCGACAAGAGCAAGTCAATGCTAAAAGATGGCCAAGACATCAAATTTCTACTTTATGGGATAAGCCCAAACCTTATGTGAATAATCATCAATAAATGTGACAAAGTACTTCACACCCCGAACTGACAAGGCATGGGTCCACATAAATATGAGTGCACAAGAGCCAAAGGCTCATCCATGCATGGAATACCAAACTTTTTATACGAATTACTAGTCTTCCTACCATATAAACAATGATCACCCGACTCAAAATGCGAGTAGGCAGAAGATACTACAAAGCACTAAGTATTTTCATTCCCTTAAGCAACATATGTCCAAGACGAGCATTCCAAAGAGATTCATGTGGGATAGAACCCACTAACAAAACATGGTCAATAGTACCAAATACAACAACCAAGGGGTAGAGGCAACCAGACTTAACACCTCTTGCAAAAACAAGCATGCCACGAGTTACCTTCCATGCAGAATCACCAAAGCATTTATGATAACCTGCCATGAAGCTGCCCAGTAGACATAAGGCTTTTAGTCAGTGTGGATATATGATATACATTATGCAAAACAAAAGTGCTACCAGAGGACCACTAGAGAGTGATATCACCAATGCTAACAATAGCAAGAGATCGATCATCACTAAGTGCATAGTACTAGATACATTGCGATAGGTATGAAACCACTCACGGTAGGGGGTCACATGAAAAGATGCACTCGAATCCAAGAGCCAACATTGTGCATGCATAAACTAAGCCTCTGTCAACTAAGAGGCATCACATCAAGAGGCTATTAAGATGTAGTCACCATCGAACTCCTCAAGCTACATGACATTTATCTCCTCAATCTTTATGTTGGACTTTGTAGGTATAATGTTACGATCATTGGATTTCTCTTGCACTTTTTCTTTCCCCTTTTCTTTGCGCTTATCATCGTGCATCTTATGACACTGTGTCTGTATGTGTCCTGTTTTCCCACAATAATGGCATGTAAGATAAGGACTACGTGCATCCACGAGACTTGCTGCATCCACTAGACTTAGACTGGGACTTTTGAGAGTCCTTCCGATGGAGGATCATTATCTTTCTTGCCACTTTTGCCACCTCTAATGGATAAAGCATGTAAAATATGGGAAAATCATTATTTTTCCTGTTAATTTCTTCAGTCAAAAGAGCACTCTCTACATCTTTCAATTTCAACCCATCAAGTTTGTTGGTACAGAGATTGCAGTGCAAAATACATCCCAAGACTCAAGTAAAGTGCCAAGTAGAAACAAAGGATGAAAATTATCCTAAAACTCAATACCCTATTGAAGCATATTCTTCATGATAGAATGAAGCTGGATAAAGTGAGCAAACAATGGGGTCCCCTCCTTCATGTGGAGATCTGTCAACTCTTTAAGCCAATACATCTGGGAAGCAAGGCTTTGCTTTGCATAAAGTTCTTGAATCTTTTCCCATAGATTCCATGCACTCTGATCTTCATCTTTAACAAAATTATTCTAGACCTCTTCAAAGACTGATAAAATGATAATGGACTTGCATAGATTCCATGCACTCTAATCTTCATCTTTAACAAAATTATTGTGGACCTCTTCAAAGAGTGATAAAATGATAATGGACTCGCATAGTGCATCTAAATCAGCCCAATCATCATCATCCATGTTCTCGAGTTTAATATATTTGTTTCTTAGTGTCTTAATTTGCAATTTCTACACCAAAACCTACCATATTTGAGACTTTCAGTAGCCATAGTTGGCCATCCAACTTGGCAATGTTAAACAAAGCCGTATCTTTGAGATGACCAGCCATAATGAGTCAAGAAGAGGCAAACTATGTAGGAAATAGCTTCTTGTTTAACAGTAAACATGTCAAAACCACTGCCAAAACAAGTTGAAAATAAGAGAAACTACTAAAATGACCAATTGGCCACCAAATAGTGCCAAAAGTACATCAAAATGACATGATTAAGCTCAGTAAATACATCATAGTATGCATAAAATAGCTTGTTGTAATAATAAATCACAGTAGTGAGAAAAAGAGAGCAAAAATGAGCTAAGAGTGATCCAAAAGTCAAGTATGACTACCAGGTCCGATTTTGCATGAGTGGGCATGTAACAAACATTGTAGCAGCCAAGAACCATGAACCTTAAGCTTTCTATATCTCTCAATAAGAAGGGCATTAGGCATGGGTGGATGTATGGGATGTCGAAAGTACCAAATTTATAGAGGTTGATGACTTGAAATTTCAAATCAATATGTGCTTTGCAAAGGCAACTTAGTTGTAGAGGGTTATCAGTATGGCTAAAATAAAAATTGGTCCACCTTCTATGTTGCTTATGATAGAGGGTTCCCTTACACAATGAATCAATGGTAATGGGAAGCAACTTGGTCTTCTAAAGAAAAGGATTGACATTGAAGAATCAAATAGCACATGGATTCTCAAGACAATGGAGAGATACAATATTGTGCCTAGTGGTGCTATGTGCATTAGAAGAACAATTTGAAAAATGCTTGGAGTGCTACTCCTTTCTTCAAGACTTAATGTATTTTATGGAGGGTTGTCATAGAAGACCTTTTACAAAGCAAATACTCTACAAATACAATGAGGTTTCATCTCTCTATGTATTTTGACAAAGGGATGAAGGGAATCTTTTTTTACCATGTTTTCTAAAATTTTAAGAAATTCAAAATCTTTTTTGCTTAAGTTTATGAATCTACTAAAACAAGTGGGTAACATAACTATGCTAACTAGAAGCAAGTCCTTGGTGATAGAGGAAACCTGAATGTAGAGTTAAGGAATACATGGGATATGAACATTGCAAATAAAAAAGGTTCAGTTGGTCAAAATGAAATATTGGTCTTCAAAAGGAGAAGCCTCCTGATGCATCTATTGATTTAGCTACCAAAGTTTTTTGGTTGATTGGTGCTACTATTATGACTTAGCTAGTCAAAAAAGTCCTATATAAGATGGTCTCTAAGTTGTTCAAAAAAGCATATGATCTATTTTCGGATAGTGTGAATTTCACTACTTAATATAATTATTCTTGCATCATTTAAAAAAATAAGGGGTTAACTCAATAAACTAAGGTTTTCCTTTCCTTATATTATTAAAGGTAGGGATTCCAAGGCTATTTAGAGAAAAATTCTAGAGCTAGTGGTACTAAGGTTTAGTTGATTGGATGATGTAAAGATTTTCACTTCTTAATATAACTATTGTCTTATCAATGAAAGGGTTGAGTATTTAGCTCAATACAATAAGTTTTTCGTTGCCACATACTATCGAACCTAGGGTTCAAAGGCAACAAAGAGAATAAATCTAAAGTTGAAATGGCAAAATACAGTTATCCATTCCATATTAAAAAATTTGAGAATTTAGCTCAACAAAATAAGTTTTCATTGCCCTATACTATTTAGTCAGGGATTTGATGGATATTAAAAAATAAATCTAGAGTTGAAGTGGCAATAAGAGAAGATTTAGTTCAATGAAATAAGTTTTTAATACTATACTACTAGAGTTAGGTTTCGAAGGCTATTAAAAGGATAAATCTATAGTTGAAGTGGGAAATGAAAAGGATAAATAGATAGTTGAGGTGGGAAACATTCGATAAATCTACACTTGAAGTGGGAAATGGAAAAAGATAATTAGATAGTTGAAGTGGCAAAACGATTGTTGCCCGGGATTAGGTAAGACTGTGGCTGCTGGGATTCGAGCCCAGGTCTCCACGGCCACAACGTGGAATTCTAACCACTAAACTACAGCCACATTATGGAAGAGTTTCATCTACATACATAAAAATTTTAACTATACACACATTTTTCGCGGCAAGAACGACAGCTAGAAATCCGAATACCCCGGTGGCATTGGAGCACGGCTGAAACGTGCAGGTCTTAAAACGATTAGTGATGTGTTTACGCGGGCCCAAGCTCCCGCCTTTAAGGTCCATGTCATGCGAACCTACGAGCTTTAATTCTTAGCCCCTCCCTCTCTCTAAACAATAAATTAATTAAATATCCAGGAGCCACTCGGCCTGTAGAATTGCCATGCGCTCGTTGTGTTAGTTCTTGGTTTGTGGTTGCTGAGCTGCGTGATTGTTTGCTTCCTTGGTAGGTTGGTCCATTTTCGTACGTTGCACAAGACATTTGGGACAAATTCTCACTTTCCTTGCCACATTGTGATTTGACAACAACATCATGAGCTTCTATGAGGAAGCTAGGTATGCATTCCCTCCCCCATAGAAGCTCATGGTGTTGAAAACTATAGGGAAATGCGAGATAAAATAACCCCTTTTCCTTCTTGTGTTACTATCTCGAACTTTGTATGCATTGGTTTCTATGTGGTACTGTTAAATGTGGTTGTTTTAATGAGTTGTAAAATGTATAGATTGCATTATGGTCAAATAGAAAATAGAAACACAATGCATTTCAAAGACCAAAATTTTTGTATACATACCTGCTCACGCAAGTCATCCAGAACCTAAGCCTCTAAATTGTTGCAATGAACACAATCTCCCTACCAACATAGAGTACAATTCAAAACTAGCCTCCGCACTTTGGATACAGTATGCAACTACTTTAGCCTATCACTCAACCATGCAAGCTCAAAACACACACCCACAAAAACAACAAAGAAAAGGATGAACATAGATCAAGAAAAAGGAACCCACGAAAAAAATTTAGGCACCACACAGGGATACTTTTCTCTTTCAAGAACAACCTAGTCCCCCCAAGGATCACCTAACCACCATCACCAATAAGCAATGCTAATAACACTAAATGCAATTGTCACACAATCTTATTGTCCACATACACTTCGCAAGCTAAGTGGTACACTGCGTTTGAGGACATCATAAGAGCAACCTAGCCCTCCAAGTTAATAATAGTCGGTACACTATCTTAATGTTCGTGGATACTTAGCACAAGCTAATCAGTGCAATGTGCTTGAGGACATTTTAAGTAGTAAAGAGGAAGATACATATAAAAATGGCTAGTGATTCCAATCCTTGAAGAACTGATCATTCAAAACAAGATGGCATACAATCAAAGCTTGGTTTTTGTAATACTCACACATATGCACAATCACACAATAAAGTTTACCAAAAAGGTCAAGCTTAATTTCTCCACATTTCCCATTATTGTTACACTAATAGCATTCTCTGGCAAATGCATCATATCTTGATTTTGCTACCCTCTGATTGTCTCAAATCATTTCCTTGAAGTTAAATCGACAACCAATGCCTTGTATTTTTTTTTAGAGCCACTACCCTATATCCTTCTCCAAAAGCTTCAAACTCAATATCCAACACATTTCTTGAATAGGCTCCTAAGCTTGGATATAGTACCCTACCTAGCACAATTTCTCAAAGCATTAAGAGAACTTTTAGTGTACATAATGATAAGGGGATTTCACATAGTTTATGTAATGTTTACTAGATGGTTGGAAGCAAACTTGAGATGATTGGATGCACTCTAATGACAAGGCCCATTTTGTGCACAATGAAATTAAAAACTCCATAGCTACTAGCAAAAATGGTAGCTTGCAAGATACCCTTCATGTTTCCATCCCATTTAGGGGTGGAGCTAGCCCCAACAATGGGCTCTATAAACTACTTGGAGAGAAACACATGGAATAGAGACAAAAGAAGGAACCTACAATGAAAAGGAAACACAATGCATCTCACATATATATCTGACAAAACAACACAAGCTTCTTGCCAATACAAAGGACATTTTGAAACAAACTTCCTCACCTTGAGGAAAACACACAACTTCTTTAATATATTGTGCAAAAAACATAAAATGAAAAAACAAAAAAAAACCACTTTGGGGTTAATTTTCCTCGTCAAACACAACCTTGCTCCCCCAACCATCAATTAAGCATTACCTTAACTAGAAGTGCTAGCAAAGCAAGTTCACTAATAATAGAATGTCAAGGCACATGTTGGATTGAAATGGGAGTTTGTGGTCTTCTATTTGGAGTTAATATGCTATTGTGACAACATTGTAAGTTCTAACTATGGAATGGTTCAAGACATTATAAATAGCTAGCCTTTCATGATGTTGAAACTCTCCATAAAGCATTGAATCACAACAAAGCAAAGAATAGCCTTATTTAAACCACAAATCTATGCTAATCAAATTTCTAGTTGACTATAAAAATTTGACACAATGTAGTGAACAAAATCTGAGCAAGGAGTAGACAATACATGGCCAATATGAAAAGAACATAAACTTCTTTAATTCCAAAAAAAAGTAATATAAATATGATTATATCTACCCATGCACTTCCACTGTGAAGCTTAGATGGCAATCGAAATAGATGATAAGCAAAGAGCTTAAGGCTAGCTGGAAGAGCTTTGACTAGGTGAAAGATAGATTGGTTATGGCTTTGGAAAGGTGGACTGGTTAGCCTGTTTGACCATATTATGAGCCTTTCCTAGTTGGTCGAGAAATATATCCTTCTTTACCGCCACCAAGAGTGCTATTCTAAGACCCCCATCAAGGGAGTTGCTAGTCCCCCTGAGACCCCCCAGCCCCAAGAGTTACTTCCGCAGGCCTCAAATCCCAAAATAGGGGATCTTGATAACTCCCATACCTTGTAGCTTAGTGGCCGCTTATGAGGGTGGGGCATTGAGTATATCTAACATCTCCCCCCCTTTAAGTCCACATGGAAATGAACTACATCCTTGACCCAATATCAAGTCTCTGAAATAAACTCAAAGCGAATTCTTTGTAAAATCTTTGGTGAAGATATCTACTCGTCTCCTCTATTCGACAATAAACAAGTTCTATATTCCCATCCTTGATCAAATCATACATATAGTGATATTGGATTTTTATGTGTTTAATATACGTATGAAACACTGGATTTTTGGCAATGGCAATGTAACTCTTATTGTTACATCTTAGGGTTGTTGGATCTTTATCCTGCACTCCCATTTGTCATAGGATTCTCCTTAATCATACTTCTTTACAAGCAGCAAAACAAGCTACCTTGTACCCTTCTTCATTTGAAGACAATGCTACTCTTGGTTGCTTCTTACTAATCCAAGAGAAGGTTCCAAAATCCAAATAGAAATAATATCTTGAAACTAGCTTCCTGGAATCGCTATCACTTGCTAAGTCTAAGTGACAATTCCCCGCAAGAGAACTTTTGGAGCTGCATGTGATACCATAGTCAAGAGTTCCCTTCAAGTATCTGAGCACCCACATCCCAATTTTTCAATGAATTTCTCGTCGTTTGTTTGAGAATCCGCTCAAAATAGCAACAAAAAAATGGATATCTTGCCTAGTGTTGCAAAAGTAGATAAGATTGCCAACTAACTTCTTGTACCTTCTAATGTTCATTAGTGATTATGTATCCTCAACGAATAAATTCTCATTGACTTCCATAAGCATTGCTATCTCCTTGCACTCTATCATGCCAAACGCTTTCAAGATCTTCCATGCATACTTCTTTTGAGAGATAAAGATTTGGTTAGACTTGAATCTCTAAGTAACAGTGCAACAAGCCCAAATTTGTTATTTCAAACTTGAAACTCAAAGCCTTTCAAGTCTAATGGATCATGTCTTCATAATCACCTGTAATAATAAGATCATCCACATATATGACAATAAGTACATACTAAGGTGTCTATGCCTACACCACCTTGTATTTACTATACACATTGTAATCGCGCACCTATACACTGTAGGTGGCAAGCACCCATCATTGTCACTTTATTCTTTATTCATTCAGAGACTATTGAATAAGGGAAGGTCAGTCACACATTGTGACCATTGGAGTTTCCACATATAATGTCTATCTCTCTTACTTCATCCCCCATAGCTCTTGCTTTGCTCTTGCTTCTACTTGTGTACTTCAACTCAATCTCTACCTTTTAGTGATAGCTCTTAGGATAGGTTTAAGTGGACTACTCTGTTGGATGATAAAATGGAAGAGCTTGCATTTTCCTTCTTCACTATATGTGGTTGCTCCTTGAATACCACATCACTGCTTGTTATGATCTTCTTTAAACCCTTGTTCATACAATTTGTGAGACATTTGCTCATATATAACCCAAGAATATCCATTTTGCTCTTTTCGATTTTAACTTGTTCCTTTTATCCTTTGTTACATGTGTACAAAATTCACATCTAAAGTTTCAAAATGTGAGATAGATGGTTTCTTACTAGTATATGCCTTATGAGACGTTTTTCCCTTAAGAGCCTTTGTGTAACTTTGATGAAGAATGTAGACTATAATATTAATAGCTTCAATCCAAAATTGGTTAGGCAATCCCTTGTGCTTAAGCATATACCTTGCTATTTCCATAATGGTGCAATTTTGATGTGTCAACAATACCATTCTATTGAGGTATATAAGGCATTGTCAATTGACATTTAATCCCTTTGCTCTTACAAAACTCTTCAAACTGCTTGAGTTAAGCTCACCATCACCATCTATTCTAAACTTCTTCACACTTTGATGTGTTTGATTCTCAAGAAGTACCATTCTTTAAACCTATCAAAACATTGAGCCTTATGATATCTTATACTTTCTATCTTGAAGAAAGTACACCCACATCTTTCTATTGTAGTCACGGATGACCAATATAAAACAAGAGATTCCTCAAGGCTTGTGTAGGCATTTTACTACATAAGTCAACATGTACCAACTCTAGAGGAGCCTTTGTTCTATTCTTACTTTCTTATGGAAATGCCTTTCTCTGTTGCTTGCCTATCATCCAACCTTCACACAGCTCCTTCATTTCATGTACCACATGTAGGTGAGGAACCATACCTTGCTTATGCATCTCCTTAACATTCCAAATCCAATGAGACCAAATATTTCATGCCAAAGTTTACTTGTGTCTACATTAGCAATTGCTATAAGATCACTTAGCTCATATAGGTTGTTCCTTCTTTCTCCTTTGTGACAACTTTGCTAGTTATGTCGAGAATTTTTGCACAACTTGGTGAACCCCACTTCATAGCCAAGATCAAAACTAGATGCAAGGTCGAAGCAGTATCATTCTATTTGGAAAAGCTTATTTATCTACATTCATTGTTTGAATGATTACATCCTATTTGTTTGAATGTAAATGGTAGCTCCTCATGAGAACAACATGTAAGATTGAAGCATGAGTGTTGGAGCATGTATTATTTAGCAAAGACAATTCATTTACTAGTAGTTTCTATTTTTTAGAAATGTTATATTGGTCATTATATTTTATATCTATAGGGTTGGCCTTGTATTATTATTGAGCCCCTAGACTATTGTTGACACTTTTCTTAAGGATGAGTAATGAGGAAAATAGGAAAAAACACTTATGTGATTAGATACATTAAATATACCCAAATCAAAAGTACTTTTGGCTTATTATTCATGATCATATTTAGGCTATTGTTTTTTGTTAAATTGGTGGTAGGTACTAACAATTGCTTCTATTATTTCTAGTTGGCAAGAAACTAGTCTTGGTGGCCTAAGATGCACTATTGGGCTATTTGTGAACAAAGAAGTGTAGAATGTTATAGCAAGCAATAAGAATCTCTATGCAAGGACTATGAAGTGTAGGGTGATTATCTACTATAAGCATGACTACATTACTATTGTGTTTCTAGTTAATAAAACACTACGTGTCTTTCTCTATATTACCACTATGATAAAGGGTTTAAAATCTTGGGTATTTTAAGTTTAATGCATTTGGGGACATATTTGTGTGCTAAATTTATAGAGAATTTAGAGCATATATGATGCTTTAAAATTATTATTGAAATGGTCACTTGGATTGCTATCCAATTTGGTATGTTAGACATGTTCTATGCATGCACCAAAAAAGGGCTAGAAAAACTTGTGTTGATCTTGGAAAAATGCACGATGAATATTCTTTAAGCAAATCTTTCCACCATTAAAATTCTTATAATGGTCAAAACTTGATTGCATGTTGTGAATCATGGATAGGGAATAAGGATTGTATAATCATAAGTGATAGTGACCTAAGACAAATGAGGCCTTTCCTTGACCTAAGACATGGGTTCCAACAATTAAGTCTTCCAATATTCCAAAGGGTGTGAATGTATGCATACCTAAAATCATGTCTTAAGGTATCCTAGTGAAAAGGAATGCACCATCCATCTAGACCAATCACATCAAAATAGATTTTACTCATTTGTGCAACCAAAAAAATGTATTCTAGTTCGTGTGTAAGCATAACCAATCAAATATGATGCTTCAATGAATATTCTTGAGCACTATATTATTTCCTTTTAAGATGACCTTCCTAGCTAGTTTTACAAGGTAGTAGACCTAAGGAGAGGCATTTCCCTTAATGCAGCTATGAGAAATTTTCAACCCTCAATTATGTTAGAAGCATTTATCATAGGTACCATTTGTAATAGTCGAATCAACTTCTTAGATCCTATATGGTTTTGACCTATGGAAAAACAATGCACCAATCAGCCAACAATCATAACCTCAAATCTTATGACCTTTTGGCTTTTGCAAAATACTACAATATACATCTTGATCAATCAATTAGCAATGCATTTGACTCCTTTCTTCTATGTATGGCCATAGGCCTACCAATGTATTAACTATAAACTACTTTGCCCTATCCTTGAAGAAAATAATTTGTGGCATTTTCAAATATGAATCCTAGTCTATGTCATGCTCCTCTAGGATTGTAAGTCTTGATAGTAGCAAACATACAAAGTCATGTCACTCTAAATTTGCTAGAATGGTTCCTATCTACTTAAATCAGTGCTTTGATAGCCTTGTTAGTGGCATGTATCTCTTGAAAATTTTCAAAAAAAGAATGTTTCATGTCAAGGCAATATTAGCTTTAAGTATATAGAGTCTTGAAGGGAAGAGGGACACTTAACATATCTACAATATTAACATGACAATAGAATAAGGTGAAGGGGGATTTCACAGAGCTTCACTAACATTGCATTCAATGCAGGAAGAAGAGCTTGCTTATAGCTTTCGTGGCAATCCCATTTCAATCCATTTGAGGTACACATTGGTTTCCCTACCTTTAAGACTTGTCCCAAACTAGAGGAGCTTCCTCACGCTTAGTTGAGCCTTGTTGAGAACAACTAATATTAAGAATAGCCAACACAAGCTCCAAGGTTGTTCATGTTGCTGTGACTGTCCGTCCTATCTAGGTAACCTTTCATTGACATACAACATCTCCTCTCGTTCTCATTTGGCTCCAATGTCTATATATTGAATGACTACATGCTATTCTAGTATGCTACATGGTTATGTTGATGTTTGGCACTAATTTTTTATACTCGAATATGCTTATGTTGAGCTCTATATCTTGGATTTGAGCTCAATTAGTTGCATTTAGGAAATGGCTATTTGCTTTAGTGATTTTCACTCATAGGCTTGAAGAATTATTGAAGGTTTATGCTCATACATGTATACATGATGTACTTTGGGTAATTGGATGCTATAGCTCTATGCATTGAGCTTTCATTTCTACTTTGGATACTCCAAATTTTCTCTAGTGGGAGTACTTGGTATTTCTTGTGCAAAGCTTGGTTCATTTGAGTCAATGGGAGACTCTCTTATACTTCATTAGTTTATGCATCTAATGTCACTATAAAGACAGTGGATTGATTTATCTTTGACTTCAACACCTTGTACTACTTATTTGTTAGTGGGTTGTCAATGGTGGATACATACTTGGCATGTATTGTAGTATGTATCTATGTGCCTAACACCTTGGATGTTTCAACAGTCTTTGGTACTCAATGGTCTATGTTTTGTCTTTGCATTGCTAGTTGCATTGTACATCTCGGTTGCTACATGGATTTCCCTAGTAGTGGAAGCTTATTCTTTTACATGTTTACCTACAGTTACATGGTGATTAACTGCAATTTTATGAATAGCCACACTAAAAATCAATTTTTAGTTATTCTTTTGAGAATAGACACTTATATTCAATACTCTAGAACTTCCTACTTGTGGACAACAGTGCATTAGCTCAATCTTCCTCCTGTTACACTCTTTTTTGCTTGGTTTCAGGATTGATTTGATGTTATTATAGCATCCTACACTCTCTTTGTTTGGCACATATAGTGGTAGGTACTTCAAGTGCTTCAAATGCTTCTAATGATAGTGCTATCTTCAACATAGAGAAGTTTGATGGCAATACATTCCAATATTAGAAGACTTAGATTTAGCAAGTATTGGTGCAAAAAAAGCAAGTCAAGCCACTTAAATTAGAGGGCATAAAGTTGGAACTTTATGATGCAGAGGAATGGAAAGAGCTTGATGAGCTATGCAAGTCTATCAATATTTTATCATTGTCAAAGTAGGTATAGTTCAATGTCATTGAGACTTACGGTAGTGCTTATGCATTATGGAAAAAAAATTGTGATCTCTATGATAAGCAGAGTCCTACAACACAATTGTATTGACTTAAGAAACTCATTGACCTTCATATGAAGAAAAAAAATCTATGTCTTCTCATTTAAATGAGTTTCATTCCATTTTCAGTCAGCTTACTTTATAGGGCCTTAAGTTTGAGGAGAATGTCAAGTCTCTTTTCTTGCTTATCACACTACCTGAGTCTTGGGATACATTCTACATTGCTATGAGTGCAAATCCTCCCGAAAAGGTGGCTTTCTGATTAAGAATGTAGAGAGTGCTTTGCTTAAACAAGAGGTAAACACAAAGAATGTTGATGCAACTTGTACTTATCATGCACTTACAATGAGAGGCAAATCTGGTGGTAATGGAAATAATAATTATGGTAGAGAGACTTACAACCCACTAGGGGAAAGTCTAAGTCTCATGGACAATCACGATGTAAGTCCCATGGTCCTAAGTCCTCTCCTACTTGTCATTATTATGGGCAGTAGGGTCACATAAGGCCGCAGGGCCATGAGATGCATAATGATAGGCATGAAAAAGGCAAAGGGAAAGCACAAAATAATGCCAAATCTTCTGATAATTGTAGCATTATTCCTAAGTCCAATGTTAAGATACAATAGGTAAATGTCATGGAATACAACTTACATGGTTACATACTTGCTCCTTATCACTTGATGCTACACAATTACTTGATGTTGCTCAATCTACTTATTCTCAGTGTTAGCGTCTTGATTCAGGGGCTTCTTTCCATGTTACCCTGCATCTTCATTAGTTTTATACCTATTGCACTGTTACAGGTTCAGTTAGACTAAGTGATGATCATGTATGCAACATTGTTGGCATAGGTGATGTGAGATTTTACTTTGGTACTAATGCTCCATTTGTACTTCATGATGTACATCATGCATGGGCTTTGACTAAAAGTCTTATCTCTGCTAGATATTTGGATGATGACAAGTATCATGTCTCTTTTTGTAATTCTGCATTGAAAATTACTCATGGTAGTCTTCTTTTGCTAGAGGTGCCAAGGTTGGTAACTTATATCCCTTGCTTGTATCTAGCTCCATTGATCATGTTTTGGCTATGACTCATCTTCCTCATGTATCTCTTTAGCATCATCATCTTGGGCATATGTTCCTTTGAAGAAATGAAAGTGCTCACTCATTTGCCGTATTTGCTACCTCTTAACTACTCATGTTCGGAATCTTATGATCATTGTTTATATGGCAAGCAAATGCATAACTCTCATAAAAATTATGGCTCTATATAGGTGTATGGGTGAGCCTTTGGCTCTTGTTCATTCATCTGTTTGTGGTCCCATGCCATGTCAATCACACACTAGGTGGTGCTAAGTAGTTTATCACATTTATTAATGATTATTCACGTAAGATTTGGGCCTATTCTATTAAGCAAAAGTCAAAGTTGTTACCCACTTTTCAGCACTTTCTTACTATGGTTGAGAATCAATATGGGCATAGGTTGAAATGCCTATGATCTAACAAGGGGGATGAATATGTCTCTAAGGCATTTAAGCAATTTTGTGATAAGAGGGTTATTAAGCGTCAATTGACTGTCCCGTATAGCCCATCCCAGAATGGTATTACAAAGTGTATGATCTAGACTACTCAAGAACGGTTCCACAATATGCTTAGTTAAGTAGGGTATCATAGTATTTTTGGGCTAAGGTAGTTACTACTACCATTCATTTAATTAATAGATCCCCATGCACCACTCTTTGTGGTAGAGTTACAAAGGAGATATGGTCTGGTAAACCTCCCTCATATGCATACTTGCGTGTCTTAAATGTGAGGCTTTCTGTCATACTCCCAAAGACAAATACAATAAGTTAGATCTGAAGTCTGTCAAATGCATCTTTCTTAGATATGATGATGCAGATGAGATGGGCTATCATCTTTGCAATCTGTAGATTCAAAAGGTTATCCACAACCATGATGTCATAGTCCATGAGGAAAAGATGCATATGATATGAGAGCATGTAGTTAAGATACGCATGGTGATCTTTCAAAAGGAGCCTCCTATTATAGTACAACTAGCCTGAGTTAGATAGGATATTGCAAGTTTTGATGTAGTGGCCTAAGATCTGCCTGTTGTGCAGGATTACGATGTTGGGCAAAGACAACATGTCATGCAAGCCCCACAACCAATCTTGAAACACTCCACTAGAGCTTCACATTCTCTTGATTGTTTTGAGCCCTCTACACATCATGTCATAGTGACAAATTTTGGTGAGCCCCTTACTTATGGACACTATGTGCAAAGGCGATAGTCACTCTTGGGAGAGTGCCATGCAGTCTTAATATGATTCAATGTAGAAAATCCATATATGGAATTTGGTTCCTTTGCCCAATGGAAAACATGCATCACCATGTAAGGAACGTACAAGTTAAAGAGTGTCCCTAGTCACCGTAAGCCAATATATAAGGCCAAATTGGTTACTAAGGGTTTTAAGCAGAAAAAGGGAGTGGATTTCAATGAGATATTCTCTCATATGGTCAAGATGACTATCATACACTTTGTATTGGCCTTGGTTGCACAGATGGATCTAGACTAGTACCATATGGATGTAAAAACATCTTTTGTTCTTAACATGGTACCTCAGGAATGGCATTATAAGTTTGATGCCTTTATACATTCACAAGGTTATTTCCACAGTGATATGGACCTGTATCTTTACACCAAGAAGACCCGCAATGGTAGCCTTATCATTTTGATACTCTATATTAATTATATGCTAATTGTTGGGAGTGCTTATGATGAGCTAGATACTTTGAAGACTCTACTCAAAAAGAGCTTTGAGATGAAGGACATGGTGTATGCCTCTCATATACTTGGTACACATAATCGCTCTAAGGGACTTCTCTACTTATCACAAGAGTATATTCATAAAGTTTTAAGCAATTCCATATGCATGGTGATAAGCCCATCAACTGCCCATTACCTTCTCATGTGAACATGCAACTTTTTTCTAGTCCGATAAAAAGGCCAAGCTGGCCAAGATCCCATATGCATCCACAATGGGCAACTTGATGTATGTTATGATAGCCACTAGACCTTACATAGCATTTGCAGTGAGAGTTGTGGCTCATTATATGGCGACACCTAGCAGGTGAAATTGGGACGCTGTGAAGAATATCATGAGATACCTTAAGGACACTGCAGATATGTGCATTTTTTATGGTGTCCCAAATACTAGTGTCGCAAGATACACAAACGTTGATTATGCAAGACATCCAAATAATAGAAAGTCCACCTCTAGCTATGTCTTCACTTATGCTAGAGATTATGTTTCTTAGATTTCTAGGGTGCAAAAATGCATAGCCTTATCTATTACAGAGACCCAACACATTGTAGCCATTCAAGCTTGCAAAAAGGCTCTATGGTTAGGCCGTCTCTAGTGGCAAATTTTAATATGACTATGACTTCTACATTACATTCAAACTCTATGAGTGCCACTTGGCACGTAATCTGGTCTTTCATGTGAAGACTAAGCACATTAATATCTATTATTACTTCATCAGAGAGGTGATTGAAGACAAGTAAATAAAGCTTGCCAAGATCTATTAAGATCTCGACTGACAAGAATCCTACAAACTTGCTCATTAAAAGTCTCCCAATGGAATGATATACTTCCTTAGGAAGATGATGCTATTCCTCATGCTATTGTAATTATCTATACACATTGTACTTCTATAACTTTTTTCTTATTTTTTCTACACTTGGACACATTTGCCTTTAAGTTTACCACCTGCACACATGTACACTACAAGTGGTGGCCACCTATCACTATCACTTTATTCTTTATTCTTTACATGACAATAGAATAAAGGAATGCATGCTATCCATCGTGATTGTTGGAGTTCCCATATACTGCCTTGCTCTTTCTTACTTGAATCTCCATAGCTCCTACTTCTCTCTTGCTTTTGTTCATGCTTCCACTCCTGCTTCAATTTTCAATTCATACAAGCTTGTGACCAGTAAACTATTATCATATTTGATAGATATATAAGATATTAGAATAGTGGGATAGGAAACCTACTACTTTTGTTCCTTCTTGTATTCCCTCTCATATAGAGAATGCTTCTAATATCATCCATTCACATGACTTGATCCTTTCCAAGTTCCAAAAGCTCGATTAGGCAATCTATTCTCTCTAAAAGCTCAAGGTTGAGGCTATCCTTGATACTTATATATATATATATATATATATATCTCTCTCTCCCTTCCCAACTATTATACACACACGATATCTTGCCAAGTCCTCATCTTAAGAGATCCCATGGTACGATTTTTTTGTTATTGTTGCATTTTTTCTACCAGCATCCTTATTTAAATATGATTGCATCTTCTTTGTGCAAAGGTTTCTTTAGCAACATCCATGTGGGCTTGTGATTAACAAACTATCATCCAATTTGATAGATTTATAAGATGTTGGAATATCACGATAGGAAACCTACTACTTTTATTCCTTCTATTGCTCCCTCTCACATAGAGAACATCCCTTGTCTCTCTTTTAATATAATCTACTCACATGCCTTCATCCTTTCCAAGTCCCAAAAGCTCAATTAGGCTATCTATTCTCTTTAGAAGCTCAAGGCTGAGGCCATCCTCTCTCTCTCTCTCTCTCTCTCTCTCTCTCTCTCTCTCTCTCTCTCTCTCTCTCTCTCTCTCTCTCTCTCTCTCTCTCTCTCTCTCTCTCTCTCTCTCTCTCTCTCTCTCTCTCTCTCTCTCTCTCTCTCTCTCTCTCTCTCTCTCTCTCTCTCTCTCTCTCTCTCTCTCTCTCTCTCTCTCTCTCTCTCTCTCTCTCTCTCTCTCTCTCTCTCTCTCTCTCTCTCTCTCTCTCTCTCTCTCTCTCTCTCTCTCTCTCTCTCTCTCTCTCTCTACTATTGTATGTGCATTCATAGCATCATTGCCAAGTCCTCTTTCTTAAGAGATCCCATGGTGCAATTTTTTGTTATTGTTGCATGTTTTTCTACTAGCATCTTTATTCAAACGTGATTGCATCTTCATGTGGAGTTTTTATTAGCAACATCCCTATGGATTTGTGACCTACGAAGTAGATTTATAAGATACTAGAATAGCAAGGTAGAAAACCTACTACTTCTATTCCTTCTTGTGCTCCCTCTTTACATAGAGAGCATCCCTTGCCTCTCTCTTCCAATATCATCTATTTGCACGCCTTCATCCTTCCCTAGTCCCAACAATTTAAGGAGGCAATTTGTTCTCTGTGGAAGATCAATACTTCTATTCCTTCTTGTGCTCCCTCTTTACATAGAGAGCATCCCTTGCCTCTCTCTTCCAATATCATCTATTTGCACGCCTTCATCCTTCCCTAGTCCCAACAACTTAAGGAGGCAATTTGTTCTCTGTGGAAGCTTAAGACTAAGGTCATCCTCGATATTAGGAGTTCATCACCTGGCCTATTTATATTGTGATCTAAGTCTATTGCTTTTTATCAATGCATGGCCCTACTTATATCAGGATCTAAGTTATCTTCATCAAACAAGAGCTAGCCATTTGGATACTATTTTTAAGTGATACCATTTGGACTAGTCATTAGGAGGATTGACTATATGAACTTCAGTAGGAAAGGCCAACCATTTGATGTTGATTTTGATTTTCAGGCCATAACCATTGAGAGGCTTTTCAAAAATATACTACTTGTAGTGTTAATACCCCCTTACAAGTTGTTCACATGAACCTATGCAATCCCCATGCGTATATTTCATTAGGAAAAGCCAACTATCTACTATTGATTGCAAAAAGTTTTCCCATGGATGTTTGGGCATGCTCAAGTTAAAAGGCATCTGAGAGCTTTCACAAATGGAAGAAAATTGTGGAGAATCAAACTACTCATTAGGCTTGGGCAATTTGTAGTGACCTTGGAGGTGCATTTCACTTCTCAAAATTTGACCAAGTATTGTAAATAACATGTCATTTTTTCAAAGTTGGCCAATGTTGTTTCACCATCTCAAAATGTTGTTGAGCGAAAATGGAACTATGTTAGAGATGGTACATTCTATGCTTCATTCTCTTTGGATTGGTATTGTTGCCACTACACTTCACACCACAATAAACCTCCTACTAAATTCTTGGTAAAGACATCTTATGAGGCCTACTTTAGGTATAAGGCCTTTGTCACTCATTCCAAAGCCTTCAAATGTCATCCCTATATTCATGTGCAAAGCAATAAGAGGGCCTAGTTACATGTGATACCATGTCATGCACAAAACAAAAAGAGGAAAAAGCTAAATACCAAGTCTAAGTAACATGTTTTTATTGAATATAGCTAGCACACTCAAGGCTACAAGCTCTCTACCATGATGCACATGAGATTACCATGAGCCCATAAGCATTTCATAAGAATCCAACCCTACCATCCATCTCTTCCTCATCAAATGTTACATCCACTTCTAGTGATCCTTATTTCATTCTATACATTCCATTCTCCTCTGTTTATTTATGGTTCGATCCCCAAATAGAGTGGCCGATCCCTCAGAGCTTGCAAGTTACCAAAGAAAACCATAGCGTTACATTTTGATATGCCAAAGCTCATTCCCCACTTGGTTGCCCACTCATTCAACCGATTTAATGTTGCTTGCAACTCCTCAACAGACTCTACAATAAGAATCAAATCATCTGCAAAAAGTAACCCCTGAATTTTCTCTCGAAGACCAGGAGCGCTAACTCCGAATCCGTCACCCTCGTTTATGATATCGTTAATAAATATGTTAAAGAGGGTGGGGGATCCTAGGCACCCTTGGCATACGCCTCACTTCACTGATATGGCTTCGAACAAGAGGTCTCCCACCCTCACCCTTATCTTAGAAGCTTGATATAGACCCTCTATGAATCGTGTGCAATGTCCTTCCACTCCGCAAGCCTGCAACTTGCAAAACAAGGCTTGGTGCGGCACTGTGTCGTATGCCTTTTTGAAATCGATAAAGGTGGCGTACGTGGGTTTGCCCTCCACACAGCGTCGCTCCACGATCTCTTCGAGGCATGCAACTTGTCCGATACACTCCTCGTGCTCCCGAAATCCAACTTGTGCTTTGAGGAAGAACTTGTAGCTCTTTAGGGCCTTATAGATCCTAGATACCACAATCGACATTAGCACCTTGAGCAACAACGATATTAGAGATATGCCACGCCAATTGTCAGGGTCGATAAGATCACCCTTCTTCAGAATGGACACCACAATGGATGACTCCAATGCCTTTGAAATCCTACCAGTCTCAAAAATCATATTCAATACCTTCAACATCGCTAGCCCATAGGGGGACTTTGGGATCTCCCTCTGTCCATGGCATCCATTATCTTTGTATACAATCTTGAAAACCTCTGGAGGAATGATGTCTATGCATGCGGCTTTGTGTCTCTTAAGTTTCCTAAGCACATGTCAAACTTCGTACCACGCAATAGGAATGTCCAGGGCCTTAATATGGGGCCTTAGGCGCACGCATGTGTCCATTTGCTTCCAGTGGTCGGCATTGTTACTTGTTCCTAGGGGGTCGTCATACACCTCAGAGTAGTGGCTCTCCCATATCTTCATGAGTTCAAGGGGTTCCGTCTATAGAGTTCCAGAAGCATCTTTGAGGGGTTGAGCATTTTGCCCACCCCAATTCCTGACTACTACAATGCCTTTTAGGAGCTTCCACCATTTATAAGCCAACCTGGTAAGTAACTACAGATGGAGGAGAGTTAGATGCTGATGAGGCACGCAACTTCTTTGCTCAATTGGGTATTAAGTTGGCTTTAACATCAATTTACAACCCTAAAGGCAATGGGAAAAGTGAGAGAGGGCACCAGTCTATTCTCAAAGCTCTAGCAAAGTCTTGTAGAGGAAAGATCAAAGAATGGCCTAAAATGCTACATTTTGCATTATGGACTGACCGAACTACTCACATTTCAGTGGCTGGCTATATGCCAACTAAACTTATGCATGGACAGCAACCAATTATGCCAATTGAAGAATCTATTCTCGTAGACCTTTTCCCTTGGCAATTATGCAAGAGAAGCTCTGGCTCTCAGTACCACGACAAGCTTATTTGGCTCGTTTCTGAATCTCAACGTACTCTTCGAAGGTCTCAAGGTGAGATCTGAGTCGCTTCCAACGCTTCCTTTTCAGGTTAATAGCTCGGCGTGCCTTGGGGTTGAGCCTAAAACGATTCGTAGGTAATTAAGGGGATCTAACCGACATGACTCCGTTTGCTTGTGCGATAGCCTTCACCGTTTTCGTGACGGCTCTTGCGAAGTGATCTAGGAGCGGGTCCTCTCCCTCTACCTCCTCATGGAGGTTGGATAGTGTTGCCCATCTATTGCTAGACAAGAAAGCACTTGCCACCGCGTCTACCCTACTCACATCGAAACAAGGCACACGTGGGGTAGTGGGGTTTAGGCATGTTACTATATCGTCAACTACTTGCATCTTGCAAGTGACAGGCCAATGGTCAAAGATGTCAGTCGCTCTAAAGATATGCGCTACTGTGAGTCTCGAAATCACAGCGTCATTCCAAACATAAAAGTCAAGATTTGACTTTCCATGGCCCATCTTGGAATGATATGTAAGCTTGAAACCAACGGTGCGCAGCACAAAGAATTCAAGGAAATGTGCCTCCAAATACCGACTTAATATTCTTTGCTTGCAATTCCAATCACCCCCGACTATGATTGGAATTCCCTTTCGATGTAGGGTCCTCATTCTCTGGCACGTGTCTTTCAACACTTCTCTTCTTGTTGCGCACAACTGCTTCTAAGGAATATACACATTCCCATGGATCCACGGCCCTTGCTTCCCTGTGCCGCAAGAAAAAAACTGCACTAGTAAGCAAATGGAAGTCCACTAGCATAGGTCGAATGCTCTATATTCCCGAGAGATTATGGTAACCAATCCTCCCGCCATGAATGTTCAAGCCCATGCGTTGGAATGAGTCATAGCTATATAATCGTAGGGGCCATCCACCTTGATAAATCCATCTCTTGCAGCCCAATTAGACGCCAATGTTCTTCCCGGGCCAGCATATCAAGCTCACCCCACTTGGAATGGATAGTTGATATTAAGACTCACAAAGATAGGTCTCTTGTTGAGGCCTTGGTTTGGTTGTGACGGGGTTGCAATCTTGCGCTCACTGAAGGTTACCGACAAGCAGGCGTGCCACCGACAAAACATACATTCCTCCTTGATACGAGTCAAAATGCTCAAGGATGCTTCACGAGACTCGATTGTGATGTCGAACCACATAAACCGATTTCACAAGCACCTAATTCGATTGCACTTCTTAACCTTCCGATACAAATCCAAACGGAGCATTCGTCTTAGGGCGCCCCACATAAACCATTCTGTGAGGCTTCCAACCTACAAATCACAATTCTGGAGTACATACGCAAACTCACTGACTTTAACACTATAGCCATGTCTCTGTCCCTCCTCATGAGGATAGTGTGGGTCTCACTACGAGGCATCGAGGGTCCCACTATGGCAGAGGCAATCGTGTCACTATTGCCAACACTGGTTAAACTGTGTACGATCAAGGCGTTACCTATTGTCCTGTTACAAGGTCCCTCCCTGCTCCTCTCACTCCCCCTATGTCTAGTCACTTGGGAGCTTTGCCACGCAACGACCGAGACATACGTCGTTCTCCTTCTCCCGCAATAGTACCCTTGATTGCGGGTTAATGCACCTGTCTCACTTGTCTTGTTTGGCAATGGTATAAACACAAAACCAAGTGGGATCTCCTCCATCACGTGGGGTCACTAAGGTGACGACACTAGTTGGGTACATAGAACTTCCATTTCGATCCTGGTATGCCTGGGGATTAGGGTTTCCACCCTCTCCTGCCCTGGTTTAAAGTCCCGACTGGCATGACTAACTCGTAAGGGTTAGGAACACTTCTCGTTCAAAGAGGGGGAGGAGGGCCCGTTGTGTTAGGCCAACCCACCCCTACGCCATTTACCTCGCCCGGCTCCAAGTTCTCTTTTTAGTATAGGGACTAGTGAGTAGGCAATGTCCAGTCCGCCACCCCGGAGCATCGTCACCCCTTAGGGGTTAGCACCCCCTTGCGGCCGGAACCAGGGCCTCGTGTTCCCCAACGCGTTGAATGTCTACCGCCCTTGACCCGACCCCAAATCAAGCCAATACGTCTCATGTTTCGGCAAAGCCACACTCGGGACCTTGAACTCAATACAAGAACCAACACCCACCTGCTCATGGGCCCAAATCTGTACAGACACGCAAGCAAAGTTCGGGTCCAGGTGGCAAGCGAGCAACATCCCTATGAAGCATTCGGAGGGGATGAGGTCAAGTTCTCGCCCTCACTTGTGCCTCGTAGCTCCACGAGACCATGTGTGCTCGAGTCCATTTACTTAAGAATCTTCAATCACCCCCGAAATGGACTTGTGCATTAGGCAGTCTGGATCGCCCCCTGTCACCCTAGGGCGAGTGCTATGATGCATGCTGGGATCTCTTGGCATCAATCCACTCCTCGAGGATTGGCCTTGGTTTCCCGGAGATCCAACCTGTTTGTCACTAGAGGCAATTTTGGGGACTTAGCCATCACCCTTTCCTTTCGGGGTTAGACTCGGTTTCCCGCAGTCCTGGGGGTTGCCATCCCCCTCGAGCTCCTGAACGGACCATGGGACTTCATACAGCATCTTGCCCCTTCCATCCTAACAAGACCCAAGGGAGCATCTCATGCTTCAACCACCCGTTTTCTGCCTCATCACTTTTCAGGGTCGGGGCACTATACTCAAGGCAACCGAGCTTGTTTATCCTACATGCCACATATTGGCAGCATTCGATTTACTGGGTATCATACTCTCCCCCAAGGAGCCTCAGCAGGAATTCCGTTGTGTGCCAATGTGAAGGGTTTCCACTCGGTTGCGTCTCATTGTCTTGCCTTGGGACATTTTAACAGGGCCTCCCCTCCCGCCATGGGTTTTCCATTGGGAAGGGTGATAAGCATTTGATAGGTCCACAAGACTAAAGTACGAAGCTATTCAGGTTTCATTTCTTTTCTCTGCCCTCCTCTCACATTTGCGTTCTGCTTCCACATGCACACTCACCAAAAAGCTGTTTTACAACCATGTAAAGCTCATAGTGTTTGACCTTTTCCAAGGCAACCAACAATTTTGACTCTGTAAAAGGGAATTCAGAGCAGATGTGGAGACTCTTTCCAAAGCTCAGCACAAAAACCAGTTCCTTTGCAAGGGCAGGCAGAAACTGAAAAGTTGTTGTAACCTGTCATATTGACATATGGACAATGGACACGATTTCAAGTTGCATGAAAGAACTAATGGTGGCACAAGTTCAGTCTGGCCAATGCGGTTCAAAATCTCAAGCAGTGCAACACATAGTTGGCATACCTACATCAGAGCTCCAATCCCCACATCGTTCATTGGGACATCAGATCCAATAACACTTTTGCTGGATGACAAACTTAAGGCTCCCTTGGCTAACATTGGATTTGCTAGATTGGTGATGTCAATACATGCAGTCACAACAGAAGTTGCCTTGAAGAGATCAAACACGATTGAGTTTTGCCTGCTTCTTGTCCCTTGCAAATATCCATGGGACACCTTGTCAACAGCTTTGGGGTGGTTCTGCTTGAGCTGTTGACAAGAAGACACCCCATGGACACTTGCAAGGGACAAGAAGCAAGCTATCTGGCAGCATATGTTCTCTAGTCTCCACAGGCAAGCCTGAGAAGATCTGTGATGTGACTCTCAGAAGCAAAAGATATGAAGTGCAGATGCCACACCCCTTCATGATCTGTATGGGGATGACCTGAATAAACGATTCTTCACCATTTTAGCCACACACATCCTTCACCAGCATTATCCAGGGGATTCTTGTCTCCTCTCGAACTACATGATAACTCCCAATGACCCCTCTGGCTCTAAGATCCTGTCTAGACCCCAAATTGTTTCTCATGAAGATAAGAGGATGCTGCCCCTTCTATGGCTTTGTAGTACCTGGGATGGTTGTCCTTCAGATTGATAGAAAAGTCTGTGACCCTATATCTTTAGCTGTTGATTTTTTTAATTCCTTCTTCACCTTGGCAGCCTTTCAATGCAGTAGAACATATGCATGATCATCAAAGGTGGCAGAAGACAGCAATCATGGTAGCCTCTCCTCATTTATTCTGCCAATGCCAGAACCTGATAGATTGTCTGCAAAGAACTTGTGTGCTATATCTGTGAGCTCAACTATATTGCAGCTTAGGTGCTTCTGCAGCCTACCATTCTTTATCACATTCATAAGCATGAGAGCATCGTTTTCTCTCCCAGCTGAGGAATAAATATGAGACAGCATGACATATGGTGTGACCTTCTCTGGCTCCAGTCTAAAAACATTCTTTGCAGCATACTCTGCGCGACTTATATCAACCTGATCCTTGCAGGCACCTAGCAAAGTCGTCCAGCTTACTGCAGTAGCATCAAATGGCATGCTATTGAGCAATTTTTCTGCTTCATCCAGCCTACCAGCCCTTCCAAGCAAGTCAATCATGCAATTATAATGATCCAAGGTGAGCTGTACCCCATGTACTTCAGTCACGCATTGGAAGTAGCGATAAGCTTCTTCAACCAAGCCAGAATGACTGCACGCAAATATAATGCTTGTTAGGGTAACAGCATTTGGTTCAATGTTTTCGTTTAGCATTTTTTCAAATAGCTGAATTGCTTGCTCACCTTGCCCATGCTGGGAATATGCAGCAATTAATGATGTCCACGATATTACATTCCTTGCTGCACCCATACTGTGAAAAACTTTGTGTCCATCCTGCAGCCTGCCACACTTACTGTAAAAGTTGATGAGAGCATTGGTCAAAACAACATCTGAATCCAGCGCACACTCTATAATGCAGGCATGAATATAATTTCCTTCAGTCGCAGCTGCATGAATAGAACATGCTGAAAGAATATTAATGAATGTGACTTTATCATGCTCAGGCATCTCATAAAATACCCTCAGTGCATCTTCCAGTCCACTGCACATACCATACATGTTAACAAGAGCATTATTTGCCACAATATCTGTACAAAATTCCCTCGTAATTAAGCAAGCATGAAGGTTTTTACCTCTGGGTAGGTCTGTATCACAACTGCAGGCATCAGCAACAGTGACAAAACTGCTTTTGCTTGGAAGGATTCCTTGGAGACTCATGGTTTCAAAGAGTTGAAATGCCTTATAACATGTCCCTTTCTGAGCATAAGAAACAATCATAGTGTTCCACGATATGACATCCTTAAGAAGAATACTATCAAATATTCTCCATGCATCCTCCAACCTGCCACATTTACCATACATATTGATAAGAGCATTTTCCAGTACTATATCATGCCCAAAT
This sequence comes from Lygodium microphyllum, assembly GCF_053477565.2. NCBI lineage: Eukaryota > Viridiplantae > Streptophyta > Polypodiopsida > Schizaeales > Lygodiaceae > Lygodium > Lygodium microphyllum. The sequence continues at coordinate 60,852,580 of NC_141137.1, forward strand.
TGCGTGACTAGCACTTGTGAATGTACCCACTTACCAAAAGTTGCAGCTGATTCATTAATACATGAAGACAGCAAAGTGGTGAAGGTGACTTTGTCAGGCATTTCTCCTTCCTGCTGCATCTGCAGGTATAATTGCAATGCTTCATCATACTGCTCATGCTGAGCACACACGGCAATTATTGCATTCCATGAGACCAAGTCATGTTCAGAGAAATCATCAAATACCTTTCTTGCATCATCCAGGCTGCCACACTTGCTGTACATATTGACAAGAGCAGTTCCCACGACGATGTCTGCATCAAAGCTGGTGTTTTTTATAAGATCATGAACAAGCTTGCCTTCAAATAGAGCTCCTTTGTTCACACATGCAGAAATAGCTGTCAGGATGGTAACTCTGTTTGGTTCTATTCTACCATGGTGCATCTGTGCAAAAAGGTGACCTGCTTGCCTACTACATCCAATGCCAGCATATCCTGCGATGATGGCATTCCATGATATCAAATCACGATCTGGCATTGCGTCGAACACTCTTTGTGCATCATCCAAGGCAGTACATTTGCTGTACATGTTGATGAGACTATTAGCAACAGCCATGTCAAGCTCGAAGCTGCCGATGATGACAAAGGTATGCACCAACATGCCAATCTCAAGGGCTTCCCGGTCATCGCAGGCGACAAGGAGGCTGATGCAGATAAAACTATCTGGCATGATGCTCTTGCACAGCATTTGTTGAAACACGAGGAATGTGAGCAGGCACAAGCCGTTGCGCAAGCATGCCTTGATCATGAAATCCCAGGACAGGTAATCCCGATGGGACATCAGGTCAAACCACTTACGAGCATCATCCACTGCTCCGCAATCTCCATACATCTGCAGGACAAGGTTCCCGAAGAACACTTGGGAGGCCAGGCCACTTCTGATGAGGCGATCGTGCACGAGCCGGCCCTCTGACAGGGCCCTGGAGCGGCCACACCGTCGCAGGAGGGAGGCATAATCGACGTGGTAGGGCTTGTCTCCCCTCTTGTGCTTGCACGAGCGCGCGGATGCTTGCTCTCTCAGAGCCGGCGCGCGCATCGATTCACTGTCCGTGCCGTGGTCATGATTTCTTCACCGCCCCCCAACCCGCCTCCCCTCACTAAGCTTAATCTTACCTTGAGAGTTACTTAAATTATAAAATTTCAAAACTAGGTTGCCGGATGCACCTTAGTAAAGGAGTTTCAAGTTCCATATGCAACTCTTGTATGTTTGTTATGTAACAGTTTTACTAATGTTGTTTACATATGTGATGTATTTTAAAGTGAAGTACGTTTGTAGGCAAGATTTAACGTTATTTAAATACATGGAGAATCTTAAAAAGATAATATGTATACTTTACATAGCAAGTCATGCTTGTGCTGTTTGCATTTAAGACAACTTGTTATAGCTAGTATAGAATCAAGATGTATGGCTTGTGTAAGGTGTACATACAACAGGGTTGATGCCCACATCTTGATGTATTCACTAAGATAGGTATTGTCATTGTAGGCACCATGGCCAAGTGGGAATAAGAACGGAAACGTTGCATTTTCCAAGGTAATATCTAGGCAAGGTGAGCTTCTTACAGGCAATCTGTCCGTCTTAAACATTGTTGTTCTTTCTACGAGACAATTATTATTCTGTAAAATGATGCATGCAAACTCGTGTTGATCAGCTCTTTGGAATGCATGTCATTGGCTTGGCTCGACTATATTGTCGAGCAAACTATAACATTTTTCATTCTCATGTTCTGCTTGGAGCATTGGATTGAATGGAGAGCTTTCACTATGGAGCTCTAGAATCATTTCGATGGATTGCCTACCCCTCGAGAATGCAAAGCCCTGTCCTTAGATGTGGATGTTCTACTATAGCCATGTAGTTTTGGATCAGTGGATCATGTAGCATGTTGAAAGCGAACACATCTGCAATATCAAATGTAGTCAAGTCAATTCTAGTATATGGCTACGAAAGTGATTCATCATTCCAAGAGACTAGAGGATTGTCGAGAATAGATTGATGGTCCAAGGTTCCGTTCGGAATCGCTGTTGTTGTTTTGGAGATCGAGACGGATGTATCAATGATGCTCAAGAGTTGAAGTTGTAATGGCTTTGCATTGAGAATTCGTTTTGTGTAGTCCGGTAACAATGAGACCACGTATTTATTTATGTCTTTGTTCGCAAGACATGATCGACATTTCGTTATCATCATGTTGACTCAGTGTTATTGGCATGCAAGGATAAGAATAGCGCTTAATAAAGTTGTTGTTACTTGTATTTCTTCTGTAGATGCATCGTTCTTTTGCGAGATGATAGCATGATTTTGTATTGTGACTATACCACTGGATGTGCACATTGTTAGTGTTCCAATGATGCTTTCACGTTTTGTTGCCCAAGATGATTCGATTTTTTCTATGTCATACCAAGTTGCAGCAGAGGGTTTTAATTATGCTTTTTTACAAGCCATAGTTTTCATTTTTCTACAAGTCCTGAAGGATGCCCTGTGACCTTGTTTTTGCATAGCATCAATTAATGCTGATGAGAGCGATAAATTTTTATCATTCAAGTAAACTACACTTATCATGAAAACAACATACTGTACTTCGTAAATACATATTTTTACAAAAATAAAAATATTATTTTATCTATTTTACATGCTAGAATGATGACTTTTAATTTTTTCACTTACTAATACTTCAAATAAATAAATGAAATAAATAAACATTAACAATACTTCAAAAACTAAATGAAATGAAAAAACATGCTATATAGCATACTGAAGAGATGGCACGTGTCTCTTCGTATTTAAATAATTATGGGGGAAGGTGCCATTTTCCCATCTATTCAAAATATGTTGTCTATTGAATATATACGGTTTCGTTTTTTTCAGTACATTTGAAAGATTATTACATTTTTGTTTTTTCCATACATTCAAAATATCGTTTTCCTTTCCTTTCGTTTATCTACTAATTAACTATTAACTACTACAAATAATACCAATACTACATAAGTCTAACTAATTAGCTAATGATACTACAACTACTAATACTACTAATAAGTTTAATTAACATAAGTCTAACTACTAATACTACAACTAATACTTAACGATCAACTATTACAAATACTACTAATAGTACATAAGTCTAACTAATTAACTAATAATACTACAACTATTGATACTACAAATAAGTCTAACTAATTAACTACTACTAATAGTACTAATAAGTTTAACTAACATAAGTCTAACTACTAACACTACATAAGTCCATACTAACTAATATATTTACTAACTATAATAATCTAATCTAATCCTTAAAAATAATATTTACAACTAAACATTAAAAGAATGAAGAAAGGACAAAGACAAGGAACAAAATTGTTCAAATAATCCTTAAAAGAACGAAGGTCGAAGATTCGAATCTAACCTTTCAATTTGTAAACGTGATGAACGATAAACTGACGTATGCATCTCCACATACTTGTGTATGACCTTGCTCCTCTCCTCACATAAGAGACAAATTTCATAATCAAGGGAATGGCCATACTACTTAACTCTTGGCGGTTGGACGCAAGGGGCTGCTAGCTCGGAGTGGGAGCCAACCATCCCCTACCGTGAACTACATGTGGCTAGGCATGTGGTGTATCTCAACCACAAGCTAATGATGTTGAACATTGTAGGGAAAAATAAGGGAAAAGAGACCCTTTCCCACATGGAAAAATGTTAACAAACTCGTGGTGTTTCATTTAACTTCATTGATTGATTGTCTATAGCATGGGCATGGTTATTTAGCAGCACTCACCCTCCCTCCTCTCCATTCACTTAAAATTAACCCTCATTTAACTTAAAACTTAAATGTCCCCTAAGTTATTAATCATCCTATTCCTACTAACTTAACGTTAATCCCCTTTTTACAACTTATACTAGTCAAACATCAAATTATTGACAAAACTCTAGTTGACTTCAACTTTATTCTTCTTACCAAAGTAGAATTGGTTCAATGTTTTCCCATGCACCTCCTACTTGAGTGGAAGTTGCATTTGTGCAGCTTCAAATCTACCTTGCTCCTAGATTCTAATTATTGCTTCTATCTCTTGTAATACACAATATAGGATGGGATGTCCCAAACACTCTAACAAAGTGAGAAGAGTGTTTTCTCCTACTTTGGTTGTTGCACTGCCAATTTGCTCACTTATGCTTAACTCTATACCTTCCATAGCCCTTTGAAAAGTTACATCTTCAATATACTCCTGCCAATTGGCCTCCAAGATGGAATGTCTTTTCTAAAGTCCAATCCTAGATAGCCCTAATAGCTCTTTAGTACAACTACACTTGCAGACATGTAACATTCAATTTGAAGGAGAAATGTGACCTCTAAAATTCTAAGAATTGCAAATTTTGCAAAAATAGGGGTTCATGGAGAGTGATTAGAGTCAAAAACATCCATTAAAATAGGGGCTAAGGGGAGCGATCAAAATTAAGAACATCCATGATAGATTAATAGCTTAGTTCTAGTCCTAACTACCATCCCTCCTCACTCAAATATATAAGGAGGATGCCTCCTCTCCCTCTTATTTTGGTCTCTAGAAAGTGCTAATACCCTTGGATGGAGAGTTTTTCCTCTGACTTGTCCCCAAACTTCACTTCTCGCAATGCCATCATGTCTAGCTTCATTCATTTTGCTAGCATGTTGCATGCTACTCTTCTCCTGTCACACGACAAAATCCCCTTACATTCCAAGAGATATGTTGAGTTTCCTAGTTAACTTATTTATCATTGAAACAAAAAAAAAAATCATCATCAGCTCCCAAGTCTACATAATATTAAATATTGTGATCAACAAGGAGCTATCTAACTAGCTTCTTCAGCATTGGTCTTGTTTTACCTTTTTTTTCTTGTTGATGATCATTCTTACATGGCTATATGTTCTTCTTTCCCTAGTGATTGTCATCTCATTCATAAAAGAAGAACTAGATTTTGTAGTAAAGAGGATGATGAAGAAAAAGTCATGAAGCCTAATTGGACTCCCTATTGAGTTGTTCCAAACCTTTTGGGATGTACTAGGAAAGGACCTATGTGGACTATTAAATAGCTCAACAAAAAGGGATATTTTTTACCTATGTGAGTAGGGCCTCATCAAAGTCACACCCCAAGTTGACTACGTAGATAAAGCCAAGTGATCGGAGGCGATCACCTAGGCTAAACATTGCTTATGAGATCATGGCAAGGCATTAGCCTAGAGAAGTAAATTTTTTGCTCCAAGAGTTAAGTATCCACAGTAGTATAGCTTTAACAATGGGATAAATATCCAATACCCAATTCATAATTTAGTCAGCGTGGAGTTGACTATGCAATCAATTAAGAAGACTCCAATAAGAGAAGTATGTACTAATTAATATCGATTTTGGAGAAGCTTATGAGAGGGTTTCCTGGAGTTTTATGCTTAAGGTTCTTAAGGTGTTGGGCTTTGGTGTTAGGTGTTTGAGCTCAAAAAATCTATGCAATAGAGGTGCCCATTGGCTCCTTTGCAATTCACACTAGCCATATAGCCTTTGTTAAGAGCTACTCATGGGAAAATGGTGATTAGAGGAATCAAGTTTCCTAATAATGTATCATTCCTCATGTAGATGTTCACATACAACAACTCAAGCCTTTTAGTAGTTGGGGAACAATGAGTTAAGACTTGCTAGGAGTGGATGATGATTTCTTGGTTATTTTTTGCATGCCAAGGTTAGCTTGAGCAACTTGGAAATGCTTTACATCAACAACTAGCGATTATGAGGCCGTTTATCCCTCCGTCCAATTCAAAACCACCTGTGGACAAGTGTGAACATGCAAGTTTGAACTGTGTTTTTTAATGGTTAAGTGATAACTATGATTAAGAGAGCCACAATACTCAAAATTTCACACAAGTAGGGGAGACGCGTTCTTCCCCATTAAAAAGTCATTTTTAATGTCTCTTCTGATCATCTTCCTCCTCCGAGGAAGGGAATGCTAGATTTCTTCATCCTCCAATGCTCCAGATCACACGAGAAATGATGCAGTAAATGAAAATATCCAATTTTAGTATTTCTCTCTCATGTTTCTCTCTCCTCTTTATTCCTTGTTCATATCGGTTTCATTTGGCTAAGTGGTATGTACTTCCACGAAGCTCGTTTCTCAAATTACAAGGTGTGGCTAGATTATCCACATTAAGCCTAGTGCTCAAATGGCTTGGCTAATAGTCCATCATGAAATATTAAACAAATATGTTGGAGGGGGGTCCCAGAGAGTACATATAACATCTGGATTTTTTCACATATGGTGAGTAGTTGGAATAACCAGTGAGTTACAATTGTATTGCACTCCCATGGGCTCATCAATTTTTGTAGGCTTAATGTTTTTTGCTAGTTGGTTCCACTACCACAAAGAGGTTTCCAATTTGTCTTGGTTTCAAGATGTAGAATCCATGCTAAATCACCATCATCATCTCTCTCTCTCTCTCTCTCTCTCTCTCTCTCTCTCTCTCTCTCTCTCTCTCTCTCTCTCTCTCTCTCTCTCTCTCTCTCTCTCTCTCTCTCTCTCTCTCTCTCTCTCTCTCTCTCTCTCTCTCTCTCTGAGCATAGATTGTTACATCCATGTGTGCCTTGAAGAAGGCTAGGGGAGTTTACGTAGCCTTAGAAGGGCATGTGAAGATAACAGGAGAGAGAGGGTGGGGGGTGGGGATTATAATAGATGTGGGGGAAATGAGGACCATGGAAATGAAAAGGTAGAAGGAAATTGGAGAGGGCACAATCAAGGAGGAGGAGGGGGCATCTATGGTCGTGGCCTAAAAGGGGGTCGAGGGTTCTATTGGGATGGGAAACATGATAGGTGGCCACCATCCTCCTCTCTCTTTCCCTTATCTTCCCATTATCTTCTTAAATCATTATCATAATATTAGTACTAATTAGCTTGATACTAACATATTTCTAACTTACTACCTAATTTAACTTGTACTATTGCTAGCTTATATAATCACCTAATCTATTGTCTTCTCTAATAATCTACTTGTAAAGGCGAGCTCAAGCTCCCAACCGCCAAGACCCACGAGCCACTTATTGTTCAAGGGAGCACTAATGGCTACCTCTCACATAGACGATGCGCTATCCCTCTCTACAAGTGTAGTGAGCTTACCTTGATGCCCAATTGAGTTGCTTCCTCTCTCAAGCACTCCAATAGCTCCATGATTCGTGATGCAAGCTCAAGCATCCTCAAGCCTCTTCCTCCAAGCTCCATCCTCCATAGCCATGAGCAAGAAGAGAGAAGAGAAGAAAAGAAGATAAGAGAAGAGAGGAGAAGGAGGAGAGCTTCTCCTTGAAGATCCCTCACCCTCACACACTCACTCCCTCACTCACTCACACTCCCTCCCTCAAGCACTCACAAGCAAGCAAGAGAAGAGAAGAAGAGAAGAAGAAGAGTCCACTTTGCCACACACCAAAGAATGAGCTCTCATTCACTTTTTGAACTTTATATAAAAAACCCTAAATCCCTTTTGGGCGATCATTCCCTTTCTTACATGGTCGGTCATGGCCTAGGCCATTTTTCCCATTGTCCTCCTTTCTTTCTAACTTAGTGCTACCGCCCGTTCATCGTTACAAATTGCACAGGAAGGAGCCTGGCGCTCTTTCACAGAGGTTTTGGTTGCTCCTTCTTGCTTGCGGCTTCCATAGTTGCGTCTTGTAATCCTGGTGGGTCCACTCTCTTGTAGGTGCCTTTTCCTTTTTTTTGCCTTGTGCTTTTCCTCTTGATGCCTTGTTTTTTGCATTCTTTGCCTTGTAGTAAACATTACCCCCCTCCTAGCTAAGTGCCAGTCCCATGGCACTGCTGGGTGGTGAGTTGGACGGTGTTGTGGGGGTAGCCATTTGGCTTTTTGAGTTTATATACAAGCCAAGTTGGAAGGTGTGTTGGAGAGATTTATGGAGCTGGAAAGCCCTTGAGTTGGATATGAGCTTTGGTGTTGGAGGGGTTTATGGATTTGGAAGGCCCTTGCATTGGATAGGATCCCTGGTGTTGGAGGGATTTATGGAACTAGGAGGACCTTGTGTTGGATATGATCCCTGGTGTTGGAGGGATTTATGGAACTGGGAGGCCCTGGCATTGGATATGATCCCTGGTGTTAGAAGGATTTATGGACCTGTTAGAGGGATTTATGGAACTGAAAGGCCCTTGATTTTGGAATGAGCCTTGGTCTTGGAGGGATCTATGGACTTGAAAGGCCCTTATGAGAGTCCTGGTGGAAGGTGTACTGGAGGGATTTATGCATTTGGAATTGAAGATAAAGTTGGACGAATCCCTACGTGGAGAGAGGCTAATGGGTGGATCCATCTTTAAAATTGAATATGGTGTTAAATGGATTCTTCTCCTGGCCCCTTGTAGTTTTCTTCTCTTGTGCTGTTCCAAATGAGCTTCTTCATTCACTTTTTAATAGGGGTTGCCTCAGTGTGCCCCTGCTTTGTTTCGCTTGCATGGTGACATTGTCACATACGGAAAGTGTTACCTCCCTAGGTGTGTCCTGCCCTTGATGTGCCCTAAGTGTGAAGTGGGGAATCAAAATGAGGCTAGGGGGTTAGGGACAGGGCTGACCCGATCGACAGAAGCCATCGAGCGCACCTAACTTGAGAACCCCTAGGTGTAGTAAATATCTTTTTCTTTTTTTTTTCTTTTTTTTTCTCTTATTCTTCTTCTTTTTTAAATAATTATAACGTTACATAGTCATGACAAAAGTTTAATCTTCGTCATCAGAATGAGGTGGAGAAGGGAGTTTAATGGATTTGTTAAGAAACTGGCGGTCCTGGAGATACCCCTTGAGGTTTAGGCGGACCTAAAGGGTGGTGGTGGAGAGAAATGGATGATTGCAGCAGGTGAAGCAACTATCATTCATGTCCTCTAGAAGGACTAAGAAAAATGAAGGTAATAGAGCAGCTTGCATCATTAGTCGGGCCATCACGCAACTATCTATAGCATTAGGATCAAAATGGAGTACTGGGAGGCTGCGCTCCTGCGGGGTGGGGTCTTGCCTAAGGAGTATCCTAAGCAGTCTAAGGTAATTACAAGTAGTAATGAAGGTGGGGTCAAGGCACAAAGAGAATTCATTACTGAATTGGATTAGAGTATCATACAAGCTCTCTGATGTGAAGACGAGGGCATCTTCATATGTAGTACAATGAGGATTATAGATTATAGGGAAGTCGTAGCAGCCGTGGACATTGAGTCAAAATCCACTCCCACCCTTCGAGGGTAAGGCATAAAGGTTGGGTCATTTTGCTCGAAGGGTTGAGTGTTGCAAAAGGCCATCCAAGTGTCCAGGTTGGAGTCATAGACCCTTCTCCTCCATTTAGGTTGACATTTGTAGCTGGCCACAAACCTTGGTACTTCAAAAATCTTATTCTACCAAAATTCAGTGTCTTCCATGGCCCATAAGGTGGAATTGTTCTCTCTCTCCTCCAACCATTTTTGTCCAAGCCTACTTCCGATCCTCCACCACCTTGATGGGCAAAACTCTACGCAAGGTGGTGGGGAATTAGAAGTTAAAAGTCGAAGTGGCTCCTAGATGTTTCTTGCCTCTCCCAGATTACAAGGTCAGTGTGGAAGCTCGCTGGGGCATCATCATTGTATGGTGGGATAGGTGCCTGGGACTCCCTCACTCCCTTGGCATTCCATTTTCTCCTTGTGTCCTCCACCATTTGTTTCCTTCTTGCCCTCATTGCCACCTTTCTTTCTGCAGAAGTGTCTGCGTGTTGCTGCTCTTCGGGCCATGGGGAAGGAGGCGGTGGGACCAGCTTCTCTTCTTGTGATCCCATTCCAAAGTTCACATCCACCTCCCTCTCCTAGCTTGGCCCCTACCGCTCTTCTTCGATGAACCTGAGTGCATCCACTTCCTACAAGGTTAGGTCTGCCAATAGGAGCTAGTGGCATTGCTCTTCTAGGTTTGGGATAACTCCACCAGGTTGTGGCGGTATCTATAGTTCTGCTTTCAATGAATTGTCTCTACGAGCCAATCCTAGTTTCTTTTTTATTGTTTCTATGGACTCTCCTTTCTTTGCTTGGGTGACGTCCAGTAGGGCATCTAGGAAGGCCTGTTGCTAGGATTGAAAGCTCACTTGGACGGCTATCGCTATGCTTTTAATAAGTATCTTTTCTTTTTTGGCTTGAGTGAGATGGCGAGCCAAGGCTTTGACTCTTTGCTTGTTTTGGCTAGCCCATTCTTCTACCCTCTTGTTCATCTCTTCCAAGCCCTCACCTTGCCTTTGTGACAAGGCCACTATCAACGGCTCCTGCCTTTTCTATTTTTGTACAAGTTTCTCTTTTTCTTATGTTAGGTGCTCAATCTCCTTTTCTAGTGTTGCTTGTCCCTCCCTTTGTCTTTGCATTCCACGCTCTGCTTCTTCTCTCTCTTTTCTTCGTTCTTCTTGCTCTTATGCTCTCTCTGCTTCTAGTGCAGCGAGCTCTTCCATGCTCTCTTGGAGTTTTCTTATTTGTGTTTTGAGCTCTGCCTGCAAAACCAAGACTTTGTACTCCCTCTACATTCCGACCAGCTCCTGGTTCTCTATTTCCAGTCTTTTTCACCACAGTTCTTCTTCATCTTCCTTGGCCCTCAGTTCTGCTTTTAGTGCATGGATTTCTTTTGTTGCAATGCCACTTGGCAAGTCTTTTCTAGTTGGAAGGCATTTGACATTTCCTTTTTTGTTTCTAGCTTTGCCACTATTGCTTTCTTATCCTCCTTTGCCCTTTCCAATTGAGTGTAGAGCTCCCTGACATGCTCGTCCTGGTCAGCTGGCTACGGCTCCATGGTAGTAGTATCTATTCTTGGTCGCCTGGGCCCTTGTTGAGATTTGGCGTCGGCAAGCTGCTGGTCTTTTCACTCCTATCGATGGGGTTCCCACATTGGAGGTGGGCATTGGGGTATGTGCCTTATCGATCAAGAACTGCACCCATGCCATGAGGTTGCTAGTGTCCATTGTGGTTTGGGGTGCCTGGCATTGCCGCGATGGTTGGGGTATTTGGCAAGAGGATAGGCGGGTTCAGGTGGAGTGCGGTCTTGCCCTTTCCTTCGGGGACAGGTGGAGGTAAGTCTTCTAATGCTTGGCCTCTGGTTCCTGGCGTGTCCTGCCTTAGTAGGCTCATTGTTCCTAGTTCCTCTTGCCTGCATTGCTGCTTTATGGACATGTGCATAGCTTGCGCCAAGTCCTCCTCTTCTTTTATTCTCAACTTCTCCTCTTGTTCGGCGGCTTTTCTTCTCTGCTCTTCCTCGGCTCTTTTTGACTCAGCCTTGGCTTTTAGTAGGTCGCAGCTTCCTCCTTTCCCTTCATCTCTTCCTCTTGCTTCTTCTCTGTCGTCTTCATTTTGGGCATCTTCGCCTTCTTCTTCTTGGATTGTGCTTCTTACTCTCCCTCTTCTTCACTCACCGTCCTCTCACTTGATTGTTCTTTGTCATGACGAGGAGGTGGCCTCTTAAGCGCTTTGTCTAATCCCTCTTCTCTGTCTTGCGTCTCTTTTATCGCCTCTCCGATAAGGTGATCAAGACTCCTCCATACCCTATGAATGAGGCCTTAGCTAAGGGCTTGTTCCTGTTAGTTCCCTTTGATGCTGGGGATTCTCCACTCGTCGGTCTACTTCCAAGGTCTAGTGTCATGGCTGATTGATCTATGGTTTTTCTGACATAGCCGTTCCTATCCACTTCATTCAGCTTGACTAAGTCCCCACACTCTCCAACACGGACACGCTGATCTTATGCATGAGTGAATTGTATCTTAGGCTGGAGAAAAGGGTGTGGATCACCTTGGCTTGCAACATGACCTCTGCGTTGGGGATGTCTTGGATACTTATGCCATCATTCATTAAGACACTTTTCTTCCTCATCCCTAGCATGACATAGACATCTCTTTTATGCCTCTTCTCCACCTTTGGTTCCAACCCCAGTGCCTTTTCCACTAAGGCCTTGCCGAGTGGGACCTGCACCTGCTTGATTCCTTCTCTGCTTGCCAATGACACTGTCCCACTCTCCTTATCGGGGTCATACATCCTTAGGAATTCCACACACTTAGTGTGTGAACTTTTCAATATACGTGGCGAGGGTGCACAGGTCCATGATCCTCCTGATGGCTTTCTCACTGGTCACTACCCCTTCGATGTTGTGGATGCTCCTAAATGTGAGTTGGTTGTATGCCCGATTCTCGAGGGAGAGGTCGTACTTCACTCTTTCCTCTTCCGTGAAGGGTAGGCGATGGGCTCGGTCTTGCTGCAACATCTTCAGCTCCTATCATAAGCCATGGTTTGCCATTAGTGCTTTTCCAAATAGTCACTTGCTAAAAGAAAAGACTTCATGCTTGGTAGATTAAATTGTTTTTAGTACAAAATTAAACTTTTTTCTCCAAGAAGTCTAAATCTATTGCTTTCAAATTTATTGTCAATTTCTCAATCACAAGTTGCTTCGTCCTACCATTGAGGTCCCCCATGTGTGCTTTTCCTTTACTGTTCTCCTTATGTGTTTGGTTTGATTCACCGTACCCCCCCCCCCCCCCTTTTTTGAATTGAGAAGAATCCTTCCTAGGATTAAATGTTTAGCAGATGAAGGGCCTGCAGCACTTAATCTTAGTGTTTTACTGTCGCATGAGCCAAGCATAGAAATTAAGGTTATATTCTAAAGTAGCATAGCTATCCATGTCTAAAGGGTAGATGCCTACATGCGTAATGTAAGTGAGGACATCAAGTAAGGAATCACTGAAGTCCACTCGGCTAGCAACATACAACTCCTCCTCAGTGAAGATGTGATCTAAATAAGGATGTCCTTTAATGTGTTCTTCTAAGGGTCAATTACGAATGGTAGTCAACACCCTATAGGAAGTTGGAGCGACATAGGTTGGGTCGTATTCAAATGCCTTGATTGTGCATTGTTGTTTAGTGTTGGTCATTATTTGGCATCCCTCTAGTTCCCATTGCAACCGTAGAGCGTACCATTTCCGCAAGAAGGAGGAGTTATTGTCAGCAAGTTGTTGCAACTCCTTAATTTCTTGGTTTGTGGCCATGATCGTGTGTTTGATATACGATGTAATGAGACACTATTTGATTGCTTGTTCCTTGGATATCTCGGTTGCAATTAACTCCTTAGCTGCTTCAGAAGCCTTAACGAATACGAATTCTAATTCCTCCCAAGAGCAAGGGAGTGTTCGTACTTTCGTCACTATAGGTTCTTCCAAGAGGCCTAAGTCTAATCGATCATAGCTTTTAGCCAATGTCATGAAAGTAGCATTTAGGTTTTGGAGGCAAGCAACCAACTCATCCCCAGTATTTTTAGCCAAATCCGCAGCCAAGGTTAGAATTGAGCGCCGCTCATAAGAGGGTCTAAGCCTAGCGGGTGGTTGAGGCTTGACAGAACTAGAGAGTTCAGCAGCTAATAGTCACAGTGTGGTTTGCTCCTTAGGTTGTAGCTTGGCCTCATGTTCGATGGGTTGGGTTGTAGTTCCGTTTGTGGTGCTACTAGATGCGTCTGAGATTTGAGGGGCACCATCAAGGCTAGATTTGGGTAGTTTCTTAGTAGCAGGCTATGTTCAGTGGGTTGTTGGCATTGAGGCTTGGTAGGTTGTGACGAGTCATGACCCCCCTCAGATGTGATGGTGGGTTTCTCTATCGATGGCTTTGTGGACTTGGAAAGAGTCATTCCGCCCTTGCTAAAAGCTGTAACAATGCGAACGTTGCCCATGGCTAGGTGGATACGCTGCAACTCATAGTCGACATTGCAACAAGCTTGCTTCTTAAAAGTCCATCCTAAGAGCGATTCTATGCCTACATTCTTAGTGTTGGGCAACACATAGAAGATTATCAGCACACTTTCAAACTCAATAGAAACTGCAACCTTGCACTTTCCCAAAAGTGTGTAGGGTTGGCCTCCATAAGGGGTGAGATTAGCATTAGTGGGCTGAAACTGCAGTTTGCCAATTCGGGTCCAATGGTCATGGGTTAAGATATTAAAATCACCTCCCTCATCGATCAATGCGTTGATGGTGCATGTGTGTTTAATCGTGACCGTCATGCGTAGTCAAGCTAGTGGTACTACTTCCTCATCCTTGCCATCCACCTCAATGATAGTGGCTACTCATACATGGACAAGGGGTGCTAGCATTGGGGGCTCATGCAATGGGTGTGTGGGATGGAAATACTTCTTTATGCAACTACCATTAAAGAAGCCTATGCCTTCACCTTCTAGGGTTTCGAGTTCTACATTGCCCTTTCGGCTGATGGTTTGAACCTTAAAAGGTCCTAGCCCTCGAAACTTTAACTTTTTCTTGTGCCCTTTGACTAAGTATAGCAGTACTAAGTCACCTTGTTCAAAGTTGTGCTACTTGACATGCTTGTCAAACTAGCGCTTGCATCTTACCTTCTCGCATATTAGTGCATGGGTGGCCAGAAACTGGGTTTTCAATAAGCATTCAAGTTCAATCAAGCGTTCTGTCCATGCCTCCTTCCCATCCCATCTTTCTTGAAGGGCTATCATGAGGCTTGCTACGAAGAATTCCAAGGGAAGGATTACCTCCGCATCATATGTCAATCTAAAGGGGGTCTATCCTACAGCCATCTTGTAAGCCATGTGGTAGGCCCACAAGGCCGCCATTAGCTTGTTATCCCAATCACTACGTGAAGCAAAGATGACTTTGGTCATGACATTTACTAAGATTTTATTTGTGGATTCGGCTTGACCATTTGCATGGGGATAATAAGGTGAGGATTTCCGATGGATGATTAGAAAGGAGGAAAGGAGGTGAGCTATCACTTTGTTGATGAAGTGTGTGCCTTGGTCACTGACTAGTTCAATGGGGCAGTCGAAACATGAGATCACTTGCTCCCATAGGAACTTTGTAGTGGTCTGAGCATCATTCTTTCTTGTAGCTCGTGCTTCTGCCCATTTTGTCAGATAATCGGTAGCCACAATGATGTATTTGGCTTGTATGCTGTGCCATAGGACTAATGGGTCTGATGAAGTCAATCCTCCATTTCTCGAAGGGTTGTTGTGCGATAATTGGGGTTAGCTCCATGTGATCATTACAAATCAAAACTTTAGTCCTTTGGCACTTGTCACAATGCTTCACGAATCATGCCGCATCTTAGAAGAGGGTAGGCCACCACAACTAGGACTGCAGCACTTTGTGGGCTATCGCATCTCTGCTGAAATGTCCTCTTCCAATTCCATTGTGTGCCTCTGTCATAGCATGTCATGTATCTCATGCTCACACACACATCTGCGCAGTAACCCATCTTGCCCCAGCTTGTAAAGTTGGCCGGCTATCAACTGATAGGGTTGGATCTTCAGGATGAGCCACCTAAGTCGGGCTTTTTCTATCGGTCATTCTGGTAGCCCATGTTCAAGCACTTGAACTATGTCATGTGCCCAATACTACGTCATGTCAGACCTAAACAAATCTTTTTCGTTGGATAAGCGAAATAGATGCATGTCTGGCAGTTCGTCCACAATGCCTTGTCTAGCCGCTTCTCCCGTGGGGATACGAGACAGATGGTCAACCATGTAATGCTACTTCCCTTTACACACCACCACAAAGAAGTCAAACTCCAAAAGCAGAAGAAGCCATCTAGCAATGCGTCATGTAGCGTATGGTTTGTTAACAAGATACAACAAAGCTTGATGGTCAACAAAGAAAGTAAAAGGCATAGCCAAAAGATAATGTCAAAATTTCTTTACGGCATATACCATAGCCAAGCCTTCTCTCTCCATTGTCAATTAAATCATTTCAGTCTTAGTGAGTTGTCTGCTAGCAAAGCTCACTAGGTAATCCAAGTTGTGTTCACCAGGTTGGCACAACACAGCTCCTGCGATGAATTTCAAAGCGTCAATGTGCACATGAAATGTGAGTGTCCAATCTGGGGCTCGTAGAATTGGTGCTTTGGTTAGAGCCTTTTTTAGCTCCTCATACGTATGTTGGCATTCCTCGGTCCATTCGAATATGATCAACAGCTTGCATAGAGGTCTAGCAATCAATGAGTAGTTCAACACAAATCGTCGATAATACCCTGTGTGTCCTACGAAGCATTGAACACCCTTGAAATCAATTGGGGGTGGAAGGTCGACAATGACCTTAATCTTTGAGAAATTTGTGGCAATCATTCTTTGACACCATGTTCTAAGATACATCCATGTTTCACCTAGAACTAGCACTTCAAGGGGTTCAAGGAGAGACAGTATAGTCGACATCGTTCAAAGACTATCTAAGTGTTCTCGCCAAGTAGAGTGAACACACAAGTCGTCTACATAGACCTCTAACTCCTTCCTCAACATGTCTTTGAATATTGTACACATCAGTCATTAGAAGGTGGCTGGTGCATTAATCAACCCAAAATGCATAACAATGTAGGCAAAGATGCCCCATTCATGGTGAATGCAAATTTATGCCTATCGTTAGGATGTACTTGCACTTGATTGTATCCAGAGAAGCCATCCAAGAAACTATAGACCTCTTTGCCAGCCACTCTCTCGAGCATATGCTCATTGTACGGCAGTGGATAGTTATCTCTCTTTGTATATGTGTTTATCTTCTTGTAATTGACACACACTCTAATCTTTTCATTCTTCTTTAATACAATGAATATGGGGGAAACCCAATCCGTGTGTTCAATTTCATAGATGAATCCTGCTCTCATTAGCTTGTCAATATCTTCCTTGACAACATGGGTGTGCTTTGGATTCATTAGATATGGTCACTTCTTGTTGACAGATGTTGCATCGGGTGTCATGGGTATGTTTTGGGTCAGCATACTCAGGTCTACTCCTTTAAGCTCTCCTAGGGACCAAGCAAAGACATCTCTGCATAAGCAGCTTTCCTAGAGATAGAGTCACAAGGGTTGATATCAATGTCGTGAGCAAGTTGCCAATCGATTGATGTCCATTAGGCTCTACGCACTTTTGCTAGTGATCTTGGCCAATCTACCTACCTATGATGTCTAGGATTTCTCCATGCATTGCTACATGGGGTGCGGATGCATCTCTCAATCTTAACTGCGTAGGCAAGACTGGTATGCTCACACTAGAGAGCTCATTGATCTCATCTTCTATGATAGGTTTAGCATATTTGAGGTGTTCTTGGGCTTCTCTCACCCACTCCTTGACCTTATCCACTAATTCCAATTGGTGCCTCGAGTTGGGATACTCCCCAATCTTGGCACTCCCCTTTTTTGTCGTCTTAGGAGTAGATGTTTTTGCCTCTACCTCTGTGACTTGCTTCCCCTTGGGTAATTTGGTGGCACTATCTGTCTTAAGCATTACCTTGGTCTTAGCCCTCTTTCTCCTTCTCCTACGGCTCTTCACAAGAGAGTGACGAGACTTGCTTCATCTTGCTCTGCCAAGTCATTGGTTATGAAGACAGGTCGTGGGGTCTCCCCTTCCCTGGCTAAATTTACCACTTTGACCTTGGCGGGTCCCTCGATTGGTTTGCTTGCTGGCCCCTGTCATTTGGCTCCCAACAAGATCACCACCCTATCTCCCTTTTTGAACTTCGTGAATCGTTCCGGCAGGTCTTGCAATTTTCACTGTTCTTCTGTCTGTGTTTCTTTAGATAGCTTCCATCGTTCCTCCCTTAACCATCGGCATCTTAGGTGGATGGATAGGTCCCCCTTGGTGCGTCTAGTCTTGGGAGGTTGAGGCATTTCATGATCACTATCTGAGCTAACTTCCAATTTAGAATCAAACTCGATATCTACCCTAGAAGAGGGGCTCTCTCCTGGCGGTTGTAGCTCAGAAGGTGAGTCCATTTGTAGCAGTAGTGCATCACTTGGTTGGGCTAGACCTGCCTGTGTGCTCCAACCAAGTTCGATCACAGTCCTTCTGTCTAGCTCCTTTCTCTACTCTAAGGGCACTCTGCTTATGTGGTCTAGATTCTACTTGTATTTGTTCGATTATACGTCCCCCAGTGTCGTATTCTATGGTATCAATTTCCCTTTCGCTCTCATCACTGAATGAACAACAGTCCTCATATTCGTCATCCGAGATATCCTTGTCCGGTTGCTCATTGTTCTCCAGGTTTTGACATTTCTCTTCTTGTTGGTCGAGGATTAAAGCCCAATTATCCTTCAAGTTCAAATCGTGCACTTTGGACCATCACCATTCAGGCTCTTGTCTAGGTGATCTTGGAGTGGCTTAAGATTCGTTACTGGATTGCCAGCCAACTTATTGGTCAAGTACCCTAAGATCTCTAGGAGCTCTCATCTATTGTTTGGGACTTGGAATGCAACAAGGTTGGGCCTTTTATGTAGGCTTCCAGTCATCATGAAGACTGGTACTAAAGGAGTGTCCTTGAGCTTCCCAATTGCCTTGATATCTTGTTCGTACTCCTCAGTGTCTAAGAATGGTAGGTCGATGGTAGCAAGAACATGCATCTGATCTTGCTTGTCCTTAGGGCATGAGATATACTTGGTAAGGGCCCCATTGGATCCCCTAGTCTATCCGTCGCCCTTCAGCATGGTGGAGATGGCATCCAAGCCGACAGGGGTTGTCTTCCATGTGTCCATCTCCACTCTTACGGCCTCCGTTAGATTGCCCAAGAAGATAAGACCATTGCTCTAGTCCTCCACAATTCTCACATTGCGCATTCAGGGTTGACCTAGTAGGATGTCGTAGTCCACTCCCTTCATGACTATAAAGTTGGATTCCCATGATCTTCACTAGCCAATTCTTCAACACTCTGAATGGTTTCACCTTCATCTCGTTAGCTCACTCCTACCCCTATGTCTATGATCCCCTTTCTTGTGACATCCCCTAGAGCTAGGACTAGCATGACAGCATGGATTTTCATGCCTTCCCAAAAAGCATTGACATGCAAGGATCTAAAAATGGAGTGTAGCGTCAGACTCGGTATTTGAGTTTCTACATCGTGCTCAGGCATGTCTGTGGTAATTGACTCATTTAGTTCTTCAACCCACTGTTTTAGCTCTAGCCATAGTGTTGGATGCTGCCTAAGGAGGTCACCTAAGCTAAGAGTTATAGCGGTGGTCACTAGTGTATTAAGAAAGTTGCTAGTCACTTGCCCCTCTCCTAAATCTGTGGTTCTTGGCCAATAGCCTTGGCTGGTTTGCTGGGCCAGAGCATTTAGACTTTGTCTAGGCGGCCCTGCTTGTGGGGTCATTGCCTCCCGTGATTTTGGCTGTGGGAGTGAGATTGGCGTGCTTATGCTTGAGAGATCATCGGTTTCATCTTCTAGTATGGGATTAGCATCCTTTAGGTGCTCCTAGGTCTCCTTCATCCACTTTTTCACCTTCTTGATGGCTTCGAGTTGGCGCTTTGGGTTGGGGTACTCCCCATTCTTAGCATTTCCCTTTTCTATCATTTGTGGGGCCGACATTTCTTCCTCTGTGCCAATGACTTTTCTTCCAATCGGCAGTGATGTGACACTTTCAGTTTTGAGGGTGACCTTAGCATCTGGTCTTTTCTTCCTTCGTCTCTAGCTCTTCTTCCCAACCAAGGTTACGTCAAGGTTGCTAGGCCTTGGCAATGATATGCTGGCCTGCTTTGTCTACACGCAAGTCATGACATGCAATGGGATAGGTGTGGCCTCCCCATCAAGTGTCTCCACACTAAACAACCCCAATGGAGCTGATGGCTCGTTTTTCGAACTAGAGGATGGCCTCTGCCTAGGGCAATCGACAAAGATGTGAGTGATTCCACACTCAGCGCATCTCAGGTTAGCCTTATCTCTATTTGTTTGCTCCCTCTTGAGGCAACGCAAAGAAATGTGTCATAGGTGACCACAAGTCCATCAACACACAATTGGCTCTTGGGTTTGTGCCCCTAGGTCTCTGCCTCTCCCCCTATCTAATGCCATCACAAGTACTGGTCAATAGTCCATAAGGATTGCATTGCCTTCCTCATCATACGACACGTATGGGCTTAAATAAGGCTCACCGCTGCTCAGCTTGTCCACATAGCGGACTGGAGTATCACTCGATGGGTGGGTCATGTAGGGTCTAAGTGGTCTAGGGATACCTGTAGGATTTAATTCCATCCTAGGGATGGGCAATTTAGCATCATTAGGTGCCAGGAGAGTCAGTGGGGCTCCCCTTCCAAGGTAGTTGTTTGGTGGCCTATTCTCAAGGTAGGGTTGATCGTAAGGCTGCGAGTATAGGATCTTCGAGGTAGTCTACAACTCATGGCATCATGGCCGAACCTACCACAATTAGCACATGGTCATGACCTAGGGTCTTGGCACTCGGCTGGCAAGTGGTTCCTGCCACAATGGATGCATTGGATATGTGGGCGCATTGGTCATCTCATCATCTACTGTAGTTTGGTTATGTCAATCCTAATCTCAGATAGCTCCTATTCCAAGTCAGTGCCCTTTCCTTTGTCTTGTGCGCTTGGGCTTGCTCTCTCACTTGGGATTGAGGCCCTCTCGGAACTCCTGGTACTGGATTCTTCTCGAATTTGAGCACCTGGAGCTTCTTTCCTTGAGCTAGTCGTCCACTCTAATAGCTTCCTCAAAGACCCTTGCCACTTCGTCTTGCTACAAGCTCGAGTTGCCAGCCAAGGCTTTGTAGAGCTCTTCATTTTGTATTCCGTTGATGAATACCATGGATATCACTCTTTTGATTGGTCTCTCGCCCATTGGGATTCTCTTGAAGAGGCTCCTCACATGGTTTATGTAATCTCGAATATCCTCTTTCTCTCACTACTTGACATTCATGAGTCGCATTAGCAGGTTGTCAGAGTACCCAGGTTCTGAAAATCTCTTGATGAAGAGATTTTTCAAGCTATTGAAATCGGCACGCTGTGTAGCATCCAAACTCGTGTACCAAATTCGGCCCTTGTCACCTAAGCACAGTCCGAAATCTTGGGAGTGTTAAGCAAGATCGGTAAGGCCATTGGCCTCGCAGACCTGTTAGAACTGTTCTACAAAGTTGTATAGATCATTGTTTGCTTGGTATTTGTCCAAGTAGTTCGCCACCACAAGGACTTTTTATTGGCTCTTAGAGCCTTGGTTAATCCCTAACCCTGCTAGTAGTGATGTTCCTAATGCTGCAATGCTTTGCTCTGTTGCCATGTTATATCTAGCGGTCACTTTGTTAGAAGCTCGCTCAGTGTGAGGTCTCCCTCTAGCGCTCTCTCACTATCTAATTGATTTCTGCCTACTAGGGCTAGCACTCTGTGGATCTCTTGCATTTCCAAACTCTAGCACAAGCTCCTAGTTTGTTGGTCTCGGTTGTACACAGCTAGGCCTTGCAGAGCCTTATGAACCATCTTTCTCTCTTCCTTGAGGTCTAATATGACATCCTCTATAGGTTTATTGCGGTGTTCTAATCGGGTTTGAACATCGTACTTGTGTACTAATTGTTGGATGGTCTCTGAAAAATCACCTAGGTCCAACTCTTCGTTGCTTCTACGGCCTGATCTACCCTCTTCCATGTCCAAAG
Source organism: Lygodium microphyllum (assembly GCF_053477565.2). Taxonomy (NCBI): domain Eukaryota; kingdom Viridiplantae; phylum Streptophyta; class Polypodiopsida; order Schizaeales; family Lygodiaceae; genus Lygodium; species Lygodium microphyllum. The sequence continues at coordinate 60,874,014 of NC_141137.1, forward strand.
CTTCTTGCTCTCGATCAAGTTGATAAGGCTGAGTAGATCCACTTCCAAGGTAGTGTAAGTTCTTGCTGTGTTCGGCTTTTTGATTGTGGTCTTCACTTGGGCCTACCTTTGGGGATTCGATCACCCTTCTATGTCTTTTGGTCTTCTCTTACTGGTGGGTTCCTTCAAGTTCTTAAGTCTGGGTGAGTTCCTTGTTAATTATAACCAGTCCTCAACTTACCCTCACTCTGTGTGTGTGTGTGTGTAGGTGTGCTCTTTTCAGTCCACTATGCACAACCATGATTTTTGCTCTTTCCAAGTGTGCTTTGAGGGCTAGAAATCAGAGTGAGTGAGAAAACAAGTGCCTAGACAACTCTAGCACTCTCGTCATGGGTTTTGCCTAATAGGCTTGTATGCTCAATTTTTTACTCTCCCGGTTGGTTTATAGGGTTCTCTGCTATTCCCTCCGCTCAGTTCATGATTTTTTAGTGCTCTAAGACTCCACTCGATGTTGCTGCCAGGTTGGATCACTAAATGGTCGACTAGTGTCACCTCGATGCTTGCGTCTCACTGATCCCTTTGTTCCTTGTGCCATAAAGGCGTCTCAAGTGTCTGTATGGTCTTCGAATATTCGTATGGTTAGTGTCTAGGTGGTTTGGTCCAATTTTCAAAATATTATGGGAAAATCAAACTCGACCCAACAAGTCCGAATTGCATGGACCGATTGACTGATTCGGATAAGCCGAGGGCTGAGTGACTAATTCGAACGGGTGGGGGGCCGAGTGCCTAATTCAGACGGGCCGAATGGTGAGCATCCGAGTCGAGTGGGCCAAGGGCCGAATTTCCATGTGTTTGAGTTGAGTGGGCTGAGGGTCGAATACAAGTAGGTCGAGGGCCGATTCTGGGACTCGACGGTGTAATTTGGACGGGCTGAATGTGACGTGTTTTTCTCGAGTCGATGAAAAATTTGTTGCGCCAAGTGATTGTGGCCTTCACACTAGCCGAGAACCTCCAGATCCTACCTATGCATGAAGAAGAAGGTGTGGGTATACATGTATTGGGCAACAAACTTGCCGACAATGCGATTGAAGCGGATCCACGCAATGGAGCTCACACACACTCTCTCTCTCTCAAACAACTAGGGTTTCAAATGAGCTCCCCCTTGGTCTCCTAGCTATTAAACCCCTGTTTCACAAGATTCTTTCCACTCCTGCCCCCTCGCTTGTCAACCTTAATCCCCTTTAGCACTCATTCTTCCCTTTTTTCCTAGATCTGTGCCCTGTTTGGCAGCCTATTTTACAACAACAAACCCTACACTTTTCCAACCGATCTCCTAACCTTAACCTACTCTAAATGCAACAAGAATCAAAAGCAAAGTATTGAACTAATTTCTCATACCCAACTAACCATCAAAAAACCAAAAATACTTAATTGTAGCACAGATTAAAGACCCAAAACCTCTATCTATCTCAAGCTCCGGTTCGAGGGTGAAACCCTTACTTCGATGCTTGATTTGAAGCGTGCAAGTGCTCAAGCTTGAATCCGTTTGGTCCCAGTAACAGAACCAAAATGTAGAGGTGAAAACTGCCAAGACCCGCAGACTGCTTATTCTTCAAGTATTTCAAGCGAGCGATAACGGCTACCTCTCATATAGTCGACGCATTATCTCTCTCTACGAGTGTACTCAAGTTACCTTGATGCTCGATTGAGTTGCTTCCTCTCTCAAGCACTCCGATAGCTCCACGATTCATGATGCAAGCTCAAGCATCCTCAAGCCTCTTCCTCCATAGCCATGCGCAAGATGAGAGAAGAGAAGAAAATAAGAGAAGAGAAGAGAAGAGAGGAGAAGGAGGAGGGCTTCTCCTCCAAGATCCCTCACCCTCACACACTCACTCCCTCACTCACACTCCCTCCCTCAAGCACTCACAAGCAAGCAAGAGAAGAGAAGAAGAGAAGAAGAAGAGTCCACTTTGCCACACACCAAAGAATGAGCTCTCATTCACTTTTTGAACTTTATATACAAAACCCTAAATTCCTTTTGGATAATCATCCCCGTATTCCCTTTTTCTTACATGGCCGGGCAGGCCCTTTTTTCCATTGTCCTCCTTTCTTTCTAGCTTAGTCCTACTACCCGTTCATTGTTATAAATTGCACAGAAGGGAGCTTGCCATTGTTTTACAGAGGTTTTGGCTGCGCCTTTATATTTAAAGGTGCACCTTCTTGCTTCCGGCTTCCATGGTTACGTCTTGTACTCCTGGTGGGCCCACTCTCTTGTAGGGTGAGTTTTTTTTTTCACCTTGCGCTTTTCCTCTTGATGCCTCGTTTTCCGCTTCTTTCGCTTTGCAGTAAACACTACTTATCAACATCATTAACAAACTATTAGAACTAATGTCAACTAACCAATAAATTTAATAGCTTTTACTCAAGCTAAAGCTAGTTTGTGTCAATACTAACCATATTAATTAGAGTAAGTATAGCACTAGTATTTAATCATTGAGTATTGAACCAACTCTTATTGACTAGCTTTTAACCTCCAACAATAATTCTAAACCATTAAGCTAGACAAACTTGGTGTTAATTCATTACATAAGGACCTAAGTCAACTATTTCACCAATTTTATTGACCTAAGTTTTACTTATTTTTCATTATTAATACAACAAAGATTGTTTGAGGATATATTGCATAAGTTGTACATTATTGTTGAAAGATCAACTTAGGTGTATTATATCCTCTTCCCCCTAGAAAGTAAAAATGTTCTCATCTCAACCATGGTATTATTTTTGAAGGAGAAGTTGCATCACATTTTTGCTCATGGGCTATATACTAGATGCACCTATGTTTTTGGATCTATTACATCTTTAAGGTTGGTTTAGAATTTGGTTCATGAAGGTATAAGCTACACCATGTGTCTCATATTTGTACCTCCACATGGTTGGCTACATGATAAGATCTGATGACATTTTCTTTATTTTCATCTACATCTTCTCTCTAAACTCTATTGGCTCATTTTGATTAATTATGTGCTTTTGTTCATCTCCTTTTCCCAAGTTTGCATGGTGGCAATGTCTTACTCTCAACATTAGAACTTGTAAGACCATTTGTGGGTGCAGAGTTACTAATGGTAGTCTTGAAAGCATCCCAACTCTCAAGCAAGATGACTAACAAGAACATGGCCTTCACTGAATCATGTAAGACAATATTTTGAGATGTCAGTTGGTTGAAAATAGTATTAAAATCATTGAGGTAATTAGACATCAAAGCACTCTCCTCCATATGAAGATCAATGAGTATTTTCAGCCAATAAGCATACGAGACTACAATTTCTTTTTCATATAAGTCACTAAGCTTTTTCCCTATACCTTATGCACTTGCCATGTCTTTCACATTAAATTACATGAACTTTGAAAGTGTCAACATAATAGTAGAGTATGCTAGCTCATCCAATTTCTCCCATACATTTGCATCCATGTCCTCAAAGTTAATCCCACTACATTCAATCAGCTTTACCTACTTCTTTTGGACCAACATGTTGGGGGGGGTTGAATGCTACATGTGCCTAGCCACCTATATATTTATCTTATACTTACTAGTCACACTCCTATATATTGTAGTTGGTTGTTATTCACCACTATCATTTTATTCTTAATTCTTACTATGACAATAGAATAAGGGAAGGTAGGTCACACATTGTGACCATTGGAGTTCCCACTTATGGTATTGTTTTCTCTTCTCACTCCAACCTCCATAGCTCTTGATTCTTACTTTCGCTTTGTGCTCATTGCTTCTAATCATACTCATCCCTTTTAATTGGTATCAAACTAGGCATTTGAGGAGCATTATCAACCTTGACTTCAACCCTGAAAAGAGAGCTTCACTTATAGTTTTCATAGTTGGTGTGCAGATCGGACGTTGTATGCTCGCGTAGTGAATGCCGGAAGGTCCCCAAGAACAATGAACTCTACTTTTTGCACAAATTACAAGGTAAAAAGCATGAACGACAAGAGCAAGAGACCAATTGGGTCCACTAGCATCGGTCACTACTAGAAAGAATGGTCTATTAAAGTCAGGCAACTGTAGAACAGGGGCATGGGTTAATGCATGTTTTAATAAGTCAAAGGATTTCTGTTGATTTTCGGTCCAATGATAAACAATTCCTTTCTTCAGAAGTTTGGTTAATGGTAAAGCAAGTAATGAAAAATTACGTACAAACTTCCTATAGAAACTAGCAAGACCAAGGAATGAGCGTAACTCATGCACGTTTTTAGGTACATGCCAATTCAATATTGCATCAATTTTCTTAGGATCAACTTTAATTCCATCAAATGATACAATATGACCTAAATACTCAATTTCTATTTTAAAGAATTCACTCTTTTCAAGATTTGCATACAGTTGATTTTCTTTCAATAATTGAAAAACCAATGACAAATGTTCATAATGTTCTTTCTCATTTTGACTAAACACCAAAATATCATCAAAGAAGACAATTACACAATACTGATATTTCAGAAATATACGGTTCATCATTCTACTGAACGTAGCAGGTGCATTAGTCAATCCAAATGGCATGACTAAAAATTCATAATGACCAAACTGTGTTCTAAATGCAGTCTTGAATATGTCAGACTTATCTAGTCTCACCTGATGATAACCAGATTTAAGGTCTATCTTACTAAATATAGCTGATCCTTGCAGTTTGTCCATAAGGTCATCAACTCTAGGAATAGGATACCTATTCTTTACAGTGATCTTATTTAAAGCGCGATAGTCAATGCACATATGATAGGTATTATTCTTTTTCTTGACTAACAGAACAGGTGCACCGAATGGAGAACTGCTAGGTCTAATCAATCCTCTATTTAGTAATTCCTCAACTTGACTCTGAATTTCTTTTTGCTCTATCTGGTTATGCCTATATGGTGCTTTGCAAGGTGGTTGTGTGCCAGGGATCAAATCTATCTTATGGTCTTCTGGACGTGAAGGAGGTAAACCAGGTGGTAGGTCTTCTGCAAAACAGTCCTTAAAATATGCAAGAAATTCTTTATGCCTAGGGTGCATATGATTATCTTTTACTTGCAATTTATTCACCCAAATAAGATAAGATTTACTACTCTTGCATAATGCACGTTTAGCTTGAGTATGCGAAAGCAGTGAAAAAACATTAGATGCATGCATACCATATAATGTTATAGTTTTTCCTTGAAAATTAATATGCATTGTGTGTGTGGAATAGTCTATATCTGGGTTATGCTGGTGACGCCAAGGCATACCTAAAATAATGTCACTCGACTGTAATGGAACAACTAAAAAATTTCTTCTTTCAATGTATTGACAAATTTGAATCTCTAAATCTTGCACTTCCTGTGTACCATTTTACTTAGTGCCTAAGAATGCAGCTTTGATACGATAATGCGTAGGTACAGTTTGTAAATTCAATTCTTTTACTAATTTTGCTGAAATAAAATCATGAGTACTACCGTCATCATGCAAAATAGTCTTTTCCTTTCCATGCACCAAACATTTCATAGTCAATAAAGAATGTGGAGTAGGCATACCTGGTAAAGTTTCGGAAGTAGTAGTAATGTCGTCCTCATCTTCAGTGAAATCAGACATATCTTCATGTTCGACTTCGTCCATTGCTCCAAGGTAGTTGATATGAGCTGGTGGCTTCTTTGAATGACAATTTGCTGCTAGATGTCCAGGCTGGTGGCATTTATAGCATACTATTGACTTGGCTTTGGTTACATTGTTTTCAATGGTGGGAAGTCTAGGTACATTTGGATTTGGCTGTGGAATAGGCTTAGGGTTTTGATTGACATTGGATGGTAATGCAGGTGGTTTTGCCCAATTTTTACGGAAAGATGATGAAGAGAAACGACCTGGATTAAATCTTCTAAAATTGGAATTGAATTGTTTTGATCCATAGTTACCATTGGCTTGGAATTGCTGTGGTCGTCTGTCTCTACCTCGTAGCTTATCTTCACTGTTGTGAGCTAGTGAAATGGCGTCTTCAAGGGTAGCAGGCTTGAACATGTTAACTTCAGTGTAGTAATGCCCAAGGAGTCCAGACATATACTTGCGCTTGTGTGTCGCTTTTGGTACGTCTTCAAGCATGCATAGCTGGAGTAGTGCATTCCAAAAACGCTCTGTATACTAAGGAATAGGCTCACGATCCCGTTGCTGGAGAAGATCCCATTGCTTAATAGCTTTCTCATGAAATTGCGGTGGAAGGAAATTCTGCATGAACTTCTTCTTGAAATCTTCCCAAGTAGCAGGACAATCTATGCTCTTGCGTACTACAGTCCACCAAAGAGATGCTCTGTCCACTAAATGATTAGTAACACACTTGATTTTATCTTTTTCTGCATAGGTTTCCTCATGGAAATAGTCGTCAAACTAACTAATGAATGCTAGAACAGTTTTTCCTTCTCGTATGCCATTGAAAGTACGGAATTTGAAACTTCTTTTACTTATCTTTGATTCCTTGCGAATGGTTTGAGCTTCGAGAGTTGCGTCGATGGTACGTCGAATAAGATCTTCAGCTTGAGGTTCTTCTTTGTCGGTAGACGCTCTTTGTAAATTTGCCAGTTGAGCTTGCAATGCTTGCCTAGCCCTTCGTTCTTCTTCCAATTGCATCATGATTAAGTCCAGCTTTTGCTCCATCGTAGGTTCAGGTAAGTCGCCTTCAGCCATAAGATCATCCATATGTGGTTCCGTCATCCTGCAAAACTCAAAAGACCTTTCTCACTCAAAATCAGGTTAGCGGGATGAGCGTAGCTCAAGTTCGGGAATACAAGGCTTATGTGTTTTTGGGGATAGCTTTCTCAATCTTCAGAAAATCTGTGATTTATCCTTCTTTGTATGCTGAAAATGCTTCAGCAAACCTGCGTATGGGTAGAGTACCTTCCAATGAACAACTTTGCAGTTCGGAGTTTCTGCGCAGGAACAGCCCTTCTAGGAGTTTTGAGCACAAGTCAGTTCTGACTCCAGTTGACTAGTCTGACTTGCAGAGTTGGAGACTTATGTGACTTTCAAAGTTGCAGACTTGCAGAACTTATTTGATTTATGGAACTTGCAGAACTTGATTGTTGTGGTGTGACCTGAAGTTTATGACTTATAGAATTGACTTGCTTTAGAGGACTAAGCTTGATTGATTAAGCTTAGGCTTAAGGAAGTGAAAACGGTGCAAATCGGGGGGGGGGGGGGGGGGGGGGGGGGGGGGAAGGGGGCGTTTTTGATGGCGTTGCGCAAATTTCGGAGGTCCTCAGAGACCTCGTGATTAAATTCTGAAGCTTAAAGCTTCTTCTAAAGTCTCTAAGCTTTAAAGCTTAAAGCTTGAAAAGTGAGAAATTGATGACTTATCTCTGGTTGTCCACGACTTGATGAAGGAGATGAAGGAGTGGTCCTCCGCCTATATAGCTCGGTCCTTCGCAATCTAATGACAGAAACAGGGGTTCTTGATCGCCAGAAGTCTGCCTGTATTGATGGTTCGCGACGAGATTGACCGTAGAGCCCGATCGTTCCAGGAGCTCTGCCTTCGCATGAGATGGGTAGCAATTGGAAGCTCTTGATCTCAGCTCCACTCTGATACCACTGGTGCGCAGATCGGATGCTGTATGCTCGCGTAGTGAATGCCGGAAGGTCCCCAAGAACAATGAACTCTACTTTTTGCACAAATTACAAGGTAAAAAGCATGAACGACAAGAGCAAGAGACCAATTGGGTGCAATCTCCCCCCATGCCTTGTGTGAGCGCTTCACAAAGCATGTATTTTATGTATATTTCTTCTTCATGCTCAATAATAGCCCAATTTACAAAAATATAACAAGTTTTTAGCTTTTGAGTTTGCTTTTACAAAAATAGGAATAAAGCTAATGGACGGTGCCCAAAGAGTCTGGCACGCCAATACAATGTCCAAATAGAAATAACATAACCGTGCGCCCATGCGCATATAAAATAATAATAAATAATCAATGCCTCAATAAATAGGCATGACAAAATATAGGCGTGGCGCCTATCAAAATATAATCCATAAATCAAATACTCGCTATCCTCCAATATTTTTCTCCGCCACTGCTGCTATCTCTACACATCAACTGAAGCATTCACAATCGTTAGTAAAATAATACAATTAAATCGATAAAAGTGAATACCTAGCAGTCTTCAGCTACATAAATAAATCAACTCGTTAGAAATAAATCCTAACGTTAATTTATTACGAGTGCGCACTCTAAACTCATAAACGTTTATTAATTTAATATGCATTTTGCGGAATCACCCGCTATGGAATCACCCATGTACATACTAAATTAATGAAACGCCCGAAAAGGACAGGCGTCCCCATCAACTTCTCGCACAAAGAATCCACTTTGTGTATGAGCCCCGGTCATCAAAGTTTACGGAATCCACCGTAAAACCTCACGGAATCCACCGTGAAATATGCCTCCTGGCATCAATAGTAGCCCCACTTTAGCCCATGCTTTCCTAGCCTTAAGAATTGTCATAGGATGATTGAGGTGCTTCTTAGGGCTTGTTTGAGACTTATTGAGTGTTGATTGAGATGAAGAACAACCACCATAGGCTCCATGACTACGCATGTTGGTTGTACTTGCTGTGTAGGTAGCTTGTCATTAACTCACAACAGCTCCATTGGTTCTCATTTGGCTCCTAAGTGTTGCTTCAACTATTGAGCATTAGTCCTGGCATTAGAGGCTTGGTCTTAAGAACCATTTCAAGTATATATGTTCAGCCATTGCCTCATCTTTTAGGAAAAGTCTATTGGTTACTATTTGGGTAGTATGTATTTGATTGCCTATTGCTCTAGTGATGCTTATGGGGCAAGTTTTTCATGCTCAGATGATGCTTTGATGCTTGGGAAAGGCATTTGAATGTGTTAGAGCTTGCATAACTCCATCATTAAAGAGTTATTTCCTACAATACCTTGTGGATAACAAGTATACACTATGAATGCTTATGCATTTGATGCCTACAAGCTTCTAGGATATGCCACATGGTTGTATTGATGCTTGAAGGGAGGAAGCCCCGAGTGGAAGCGCACGAGTGGAAGCAAGAGCTATGGTTAAAGAAGTAAGAGATCAATAGTAAGAGACATAGGATGTGGAAACTCCAATAGTCACAATGTGTGATTAGCCTTCTCTTATTCAAATATCACTGAAAGAATAAAGAATGAAGTGATAGTGATGGGTGTCCACCACCTACAGTGTGCAAGTGTACAAATACTTTCAATGTAGTGATACATGGGCCACATAGACACAGGTGCCTTTACCCCCAACAACCTCTCACTTAAAGGTGAATATATCCCTAGTGAGGAGAGAATAAGAAAAAAGTGAAAGTACAAATGTACATAAAGTACAATAGGATGAAGAAAGACATCATCTCATCCAATGCCTATCAACTTCCTAAGGAAGGTAAAATGCTCCATTGAGAGACTTTTAGTAAGCAATTCTACAAGATTTTAGTCTTGACGAGCTCAATAGACTTGTTCTCAATGATCTCATGGATAAAGTGGTAACACACCTCAATGTGCTTTGTCTTTGTATGGAAGACTGAATTCTCAGCCACAACACTCATAGAATCCAAATGTAGGGTAGGAACCATAGCAATAATACAAAGGTCTACCACTAGATTGCCTAACCAAAGAGCCTCCTTGCAAGCCTCAATGGGCTACAACATACTCTGTATCTATAGTGGATAGGGTTGTGTATTTCTACACCTTGGACATCTAAGAAGTAGCACCTCTAACAATAAAGGTGAAGGCATAGCCAGGGGACTTCCTAATGTCTACATGTGCTGCATAAATTAGAGCCAATGTATCCCACGACTCTTGTATCCTAGCCACCATAATATATGCATATATTTATAGTGCCCTTAATGTACCTCGTGATACCCTTTATAGCATACCAATGCCACTTGCCAAGTATAGCCATATAACATTCCACAACTCCCACTGCAAATGATATGTTAGGATGAGTGGCTATCATGGCACATATCAAATCCCACTACGAAGGCATAAGGGATCTTGACCATCTCAACCTTCTACTCATCAAATTGTAGACAATTTATTGGCTAATCTTCACATTAGAAGGTAAAGGACAACTAATAGGCTTAATAGCCTACATACGAAACTGCTCAAGGACCTTTTGGATGTACACATTCTACAACAAGTAAAGGAGTCCCTTAGAGTGATTGCGCATGATGTGCATCTCAAGAATATGTGAGGCCTGCCCCATAACCTTCATCTCAAACCTCTTCTTAAGTTGACTTTTCAAGACATCTAGCTCATCATAAGTGCTCTTAGCAATCAACATATCATCCACATAAAGTACCAAAACTATGAGGCTACCATCACAGGCCTTCTTCATGTATAAACATGGATCCATATCACTATGGGTATATCCTTGTGAATACATAAAAGCATCGATTTGGAGTACCATTTCCTAGGTGCTTGCTTAAGGCCATAAAGGCTCTTTCTCAACTTGCACACTAGGTGTTTTCTACCTTTGTCCGCAAAGCCCTTAGGTTTTATTAGTCATCTGTCAAGCCTATGAAATTCTCATGCTTAAGCCATGTGATTTTATTAGTCATATGTCAAGCATATATAAATATCCTACAAATGATGGTTTCCCTAACACTCCGACATTAGTGCCAATTAAACATCGTTTACCTAGACTCCATCATTATCCAATACACACTTTATATAATCACTATCAACGTAATATTCATTGGCCATTATTCCATGGTCATCTCTAAGATGTATAACATTGCTACCAACTCATAATCAAGCAAGAACATCTATCCATAAAGTATGATTCAACATTCATGTCCTTTTCTCATCACAAACTCTTGTCGCACAATTTTCACTTGAAAGTGGAAGTACTTCTCTTCAATTCTTACCCTTAAATTGAATCATGAACTCCTATTAAATCATTTTCCTCTAAGTGGATGGATTGCTCAATTACAACTCCTATTGCAAGTTACAACTATATCATTTTTCTTCCAAGTGGAAGGATTGCTCTTTCTAGCATTTTTCATCGGCTCTCTCTTGCTAATGTGGTTGTTAACCATCTATCAATAACCTCCATCTTAAGATTTCATTGTAGAATCATTTTCATGGATTGATGTCAAGCAAATTGAATTTGTTTGCAGCTCGCTCCATATAAAGTCAAATCAACAAGCCTCATTAACTTTATTATCAATACACTCAACTTTGGATACACCACAAGTTGTGTCTACACAACATCAATTTCAAGGGTCTATGTATACAACCCTTTTGATGTTTTCAGTTTGTAACACAAACCACATCACGCAAATCTTTGGCATTGTCAACATGTGCATGTATACTTAATCTAGCTTGATAATCATTAATGAGACTAAGGGAACTCCAATATCAATGCTTACAATGCTAATTGTTCCAATAGTAACATGCAATGCATAAAGACTTCACAAAATAATGCCCCTCCTCCCATGCAAGAGTGATTTCAACTGTTGACCAAAACATTCTTCACATATATTTATTGGCTGTTCCTACAATTTTCATACCACTAACATGTACTTTGGAGTGTGTATAACCATCTCGTGCTTCCACCATTTCATTTTGGAAGAGCACATGTCACATCATTGTCATTTATTTACTTTGTATGTTTTGCAAATTTTAACAAGTAGTCATTTCTCTCTTCTAATTCATGCTATGACAATTGTTGTACAACGTAAAGAAAGGGACCGTAATGACATAGCAAAAGGCTACCATTGCTCCAATATCTCACAATACAAGCTCATCAGATAACTTTTTGAAACTTAACATTATTGTTACAAACTCATTCGCAAGATTCATGCTACACAATTAGTATAATCTGCAAAATGTTTGTTTCCATATCCCCTCAGACATATGCTAGCACAAAGCTTTCCTGATGACTTTGTTGGATCCCATGCAACGGCAAAACCCTCATCAAGAGGGTCTAATAATTGCATGTCAACTTCTAACAGTTCAAAATCAAACACATGTTACATAATGCAAACCAGGTCAAAAAAACCCAACTCCAACTATCAAATTTTGTCAAACCAATATGTTATTACATGAAGCCATAAATTACATGTGAATTTTCCACTATTTAGGCAAGGTTTATAGACTTTGGGATTGTCACAAAATTCTTTTGTATGCACCATCAGATAAGAACTTGGGCAATTGTCTTTTCAAAAATTTTTGCAATCTATCAAGTAGTTACCAGCACGAGAATGTGCATATGTATGAATTGAGGTTTTAGGAATCAACTCCTAAATCATTAACATATCAAATGGACTCAAGTCATATGGAAAGGTAAGATTGGCTTAGAAAAACAAGAATGCTTTCCCTACCCATAAAATCCTAAAAAGTTTAGACATTGATGCGTTGATCTCTATTTTAGGTTTTAGACCTTCCGTATAACTCAAAAAAATAAATTTTCTAATTGCCTTTTCACACAACGCGCAGAGATCTTGCCTGCCACATAGGAGATAAACCCTTGAATCTAGGTTTTTTATGTGCACACATGTGTATGTGCGCATGTATTGTGCATGCATGTTTGCATGCACATGCTGCTACCACATAGGAGATAAAAAAACCCTTGAACTTAAGTGTTTTATGTGAGGGCACATGTGTGTGTATTGTGTGCACGCACATGTGCATGTGCATTAAAAGACAACAGTGCGATAAAAGATGGTTAACATCATGCAATTTATACTTGTGCCAATTATACACACGAAACATTCCTTCAGTTTTTCGTTGATGAAAAATATATTTGCACCCATCAAGGTGCATTTTTCTAGAAGTGCATTTTCTAAAATCTAGAAATTCTATAAATAATGGAATTCCCAAAAATTTACAAATTGTCTATGGACACATAGATCAAGAATGAAACCTTGCTTACCTAGGGTGACCATTCATGCTGCCACTACACAGGATCTTGCCATCATATGACTGTTAGAAGAGAGAGAGATAGAGAGAAGGGTTGGAGTAACTGAAAAGAGCCCTATGCTCTCACTCTCCATTATCTTCATATTCCATAATCCATATAACTAAGGTGGATAAAACACTCTAAGGTCTAAGGTTTGTAAGACCATTCACACCAAGTACGTACTGACTTATTTAATGTCCGCATGTGGTACAACCGGACAAGCTAAGTGTTGGGTACACACAACCTAAAGATAGTAAAGCTGAGCTTGAAGTCTTAACACTCCCCCTCAAGCTCAAGACAACATCTGTACACCAAGCAGCTGTCTAAAAACATTAAACTTATATTTACCCAAAGACTTGGTAAAGATATTTGCAACCTGCTCATCCATCTTCACATGCATAAGGTCTACTTTCCCTACAAGAACCATCTCTTTGATAAAGTCGTAGTGTACCTCAATGTGTTCAGTCCTGGCATGATACACTGGATTTATTGCCAATAGTACACTACTAAGATTGTCGCATAACAAGGTCACTGGAGCATCCACTTGTATGTCCAAATCAACCATAAGCTTGAGTAGCCATGCAATCTCACATGCTGCTAATGGAGCACCCCTGTACTCTGCCTCAGAATTAGATAATGCAACCATGGGCTGCTTCTTACTGCTCCAGCTAATCATTCCACTTCCAAATTGAAAGGCATAACCACTTGTAGATCTACGGTCATATGAGCATCCTACCCAATCCGCATCTGTGTAACTAATGAGTTTTAGGACCTTATCCTTCTCATAGAACAACCCATGATCTACAGTGGACTTTACATACCACATAATCTGTCTAATAGCATCCAGGTGTGGCTTCATGGGCTTCTACATGAATTGACTTATGCGCCCAAGTGCATAACTCAAATCAGGCATTGTGATGGTTAAGTAGATCAAGCTTCCAACCATCTGCCTATACATAGTCACATCATCAATTTTAGCTCCATTGCTAATGTCCAACTTGACATTCTAATCAAGAGGTGTCTCCAATGGTTTACATTCAACCATGCCATATTTCTTTAGCATTTCCATGGCAGAGTGTTCTTGCATCATCCATAAACCATTTTCAGCCTTGACATTCTGATCAAGAGGTGTCTCCAATGGTTTACATTCAGCCATGCCATATTTCTTCAACATTTCCATGGCATAGTGTTTTTGCATCATCCATAAACCATTTTAAGCCTTGGTCACCTCAATACCCAAGAAATACTTTAGTTCACCTAAGTCTTTCATGTCAAATTCAAATTTTAACATTTGCATAACATGTTGTATCCCAAAGTCATCATTACTTGTGATTATCAAGTCATCAACATAGATGACCAGCACTACCAAACCTTTGTTGGTCTTTTTTATAAATAGACTATGATCAACCCTGCCAATAGTAAATCCCAAACTCTACAAGTAACTACTGATCCTTGCATGCTAGGCTCTCAGAGCCTACTTTATCCCATACAATGCTTTTTTCAGTTTGCATACATAATGCTGAAAATTGGGGTGCATATACCCTTCAGGCTTATCCATATAAACATCCTCTTCCAGGTCACCATTGAGGAAAGCATTTTTCACACCCATTTGTTGAAATTTCTAGCCTTTAGCAGCAGCCAATGTGATCATTGTTCATATGGTTGCCATATTGGCAACATGGCTAAATGTTTCCTTATAGTCTAACCCATACTACTCAGCATATCCTTTAGCAACCGACCTAGCTTTATACCTCTCTACACTGTCATCCGACTTGCACTTAATTTTGTAGACCCACTTACAGCCAATGGTCTTCTTTCCTTTTGGCAGTGGCACAAGATCCCAAGTACTATTTTCAGCCAAAGCATCTATCTCCTCATCCATAGCTGTGCACCAATTTTTATCCATCACTACTTCAGCAAATGTAGCAGGCTCTTTGACCTCTGTCACCTTTGTCATATAAGCAAAATGCTTTGCAGAGTAACCACTATAAGTCAACCTATCCATAGGGTATCTGACTCTCTTTGATCGTCTAAGCTATGGTGCACTACTCGATTCCCCTCTCTCATGAGGTAGAATGTACCTATTTTGCCTAGTACCAGGCGTATACACTGTCAGAATACCAAGCTCATTGTCTAGACGGTCAGCTGAGGTCATAACCTGAAGTCATCCTGCCAGGTGTCATCACACCAGATGTATCATCAGTGACTTTTTCTTTTCTTTTGTTGTCCACCACATTATATCTCCCCCTCACTGATATAGTGGTGTTAGTGGACGGTGAGCCAGAGCTTCTCAATCTCCCTATCCATGGAGATACCATTGTACCACTA
The DNA here is from genome assembly GCF_053477565.2 of Lygodium microphyllum. Lineage (NCBI taxonomy): Eukaryota > Viridiplantae > Streptophyta > Polypodiopsida > Schizaeales > Lygodiaceae > Lygodium > Lygodium microphyllum. Next base: position 60,889,271 of record NC_141137.1, read on the forward strand.
GGGCATGTCACTCTAGTACTTTGCTACAAATCAACTGTAGAAACATGTGTAGAAGGCATATTTGATGGCACTATAGCTGGTGATGCATACCAAGAGGCCATCTCATCAAAGATGATATCTCTACTCACTAATGTATCCCGAGTAGAGGGATCATAACATTTCTATACCTTCTTCTCTTGTGAATAACCAATAAAGACACACTTATGTGCTTTCGGATCCAGTTTTTCCCTTTTCTCATCAGGTATGTGAACATAAGCAAGACATCCAAATACTTTCATGTGACTAACATCAGGCTTGTAGCCATACAGCTTCTCACATGATGTCATCTCATGAATATTTGCAGAGTGGGAGTCTTGTTCAAGATATACATGGCTGTCATAACAGCCTCAGCCCAATAATAGAGCGGCATACTCTTCTCATTCATCATTACTCGAGTAGCTTCCATCAATACCCGGTTCTTCCACTCAGCTACCCCATTCTGATGTGGAGTGTAGCTACATGTAGGCTACCTACGTATGCCATTTTCAGCCAAAAACTGTCAAACTCATTTGACACATACTCCCCACCATTGTCAGATCTCAAGCAAGAGATATAACAATCAAATTCCTTTTCAACCTACTTTTTAAACTGTTGAAAAATAGCAAACACCTCATCCTTTGTTTTTAGTATATAAACCCAAGTATAGTGACTGAAGTTATCAATGAATGTCACCGAGTACCTAGAGCCTCCCATAGATGCATTATGGGCTAGCCCCCACACATCAAAGTGAACTAACTACAATGGTCACGTACTATCTGAAACTTGGGTAAACCTATCACAAGCTGTTTCTTCTGCATCATTTGCAGCCGCTGAAGATTAACATGTCCCACTCTCTTATGCCATATTTCCAATTCTTTAACTGTGTTAGAGCCATGGGCAAACATTGCTAATTTTAGCTATGGCAAAGTGGCATCAAGAGTAAACATCATGCCATTCCTATGATCGCTAGCAATCAATTTGCAACCATTACCATACTCCTCAATAAAGCATCCATGCTTGTTAAATCGGACCTACAAATTCTGCTCATTCATTTGATCCATAAACAATAGATTTTTAGTAATTGATGAAACATGCAATACATCATGTAAGTTCTTCATCCAGCCATCATGGATTACCAAAGGTACTTTGCCTTTATGTTCTATGCTATGCTGCATGTCATCCCCTGTGCATACATAGCCATTCTTCTTAGGCACCATATCTATAACCTAGTCACCATGAGGTGTCATATGATTCGATGTCCGCGAATCAATGTACCAAACCGCATTCTCATGAGACTTCTCAACAGCCCTGTCTTTCACATATGTCATGGCAAACAATCTGTTCCCACATGCATGTTTTGCCTAACTGGACGTTGCATAATGTCCATGTTGTTTACCTCTTCTATTGCCCTGCTTCTTCTAGTAGTCCTTTGCAATATGACCATACTTTCCATAGTAGTGACAATCCTTTTTCTTATTAGGATTGTTAGATGGACACTGCTGCTGCTAGGAGCCTCTGCCTCTAGGGCTAGATCTCCCCCTGCCTCTGAAATTTCCACCTCCTCGTGCATTTGAACCCTGCTAGTTATTATGACCATAGGATACATTTTGTTGGCATGCTCTGCCAAAACCATAACCTCTACCATGGCTGCCACAACCACATTGATTCGAATAAAATACATCATCCTTGTTCTTGGAGCTACTAGAACCTGTAGTCAATCCAAGTTTAACCTCTTCATGAATAAGCAATGCAATCAACTCATTGAAATTTGGCATTTTAGACCACACAGAGATGGAAGTATCAAATGACTCACATTTAGATCCCAAACCATTTAATGTCACTGCAATCATGTCTTCATCCTCAACCTGTGTGCCAATGGATGCCAGCTGATCTGCAATAGTCTTAATCTCTATGACATAATCATGTATAGATCTGCCTTTTCTCTCCATGTTGTTGAATTTTTGCTTCAATTGTATCTTCTTGGCACTGGTAGTTGTGCCATAGTACCTAATCAATATGTTCCATGCATCTGCTGTTGACTTGCAGTTTATGATCTAGATTACCATGGCATTCAAGATACACAAAGATAACTAGTGTAGCACCATGCGAGCTCTTTCCAACCAAGCTCGGTGGGCTCGTCTTTGATCAGCTATAGGATTCCTCTCTAGAATTTCAGGTTTAACTTCAACACCTGTCACCAAGTCCCAATATCCTTTTCCTATCAGGAAATTCTCCATGCGGAAATTCCATATGGCATAACTATTTCTATCAAGCTTTTCCCCCACTAACTAGGTTATATTATTGTTTATGTCTGCATTTGCCATGTTTCAAACAATGCTTGACTACCTACAAGCCAACAAGTCTAACTGACTAACTACAAGCTTTGACTATTTATGACAATTTTTTGTAACAAATTCACTGCTGAAACCAGAGTATTTTAGCCCCTTAACATCTCAAAACCATCCACAACATGAGGTATAACTCGTAGGTACATCAGTCAATACATAAACCATGTAGGCGTTTTAACTTTGTCTTATGCAACCTTACTGTCAGAGTACATACATGCAGTCTGAAATCTATAAACTATCAGTGACTAGTAGCTGATTCACAGCTAAAAACGATATGTATACATATCATACATGCTCCAAAACTTCATAAACATCTGCTACTACATATAGCAGTCCAAATATGACCATACGGGCACAAATCAGTGCATAACCAGTAAGTACAAGTATCAAAACTCATGTTCACAGATTGCGATCAACAAATATTCACCAAAGCAAGGTTTATCTAGCTCCGAAATGTCTTCAAATCAGTTCATACATTTTCTTCAATGTGTCAGGGTCAATACATGACCATGCATACAACCATAGACACTCTAACTTCAAGAAGCAATGCCATGGACTACATTCCCTACTTGTAATCAACCAAGACACTTTAAATGCATTTTGTTTTCAGCTCCTGACTTTAGTTTTCAATAGCATTCAATGGTTTTCCTAATGCTTCAAACATTCCCAGACATATCCCAAACCATACATTTGATAGGGACCAATCAATGTCATGTAGTGCTTCAGGCAAAGACCATGTTTGCTGTCCACAGGTTTATGATGGTTTTCAGGCTATAATTTTTAGATCTATAAATGCATTCCAAAACTGAATTTTTAATCCTTTAATCATGCCCAAGTGTACATGAGTATTGCCCAGACCTTCACCCAGCATTCCAGGTAGTTATAACCATCATTCCAAGGCATGTATGGATCAAATGGTGCCCTGTATTAGTGCTAGAAATTCCAAGATAGATTTTAGCCTATCAGATACTTCCAGATTTGCATATTTTTGTCAACAAACTTCAGCCTATAAGCATGACAACCAATGTACATCTTCTTGAACATACCTATGCTCTAATGAAGTTTTCCAGACATGTCCAAGAGCTCCAAAAACTTTCCAACGTAAAGCATATGATGTATGTACCCTATATAGAGCAATTCAAGACTATTTCTAGGTTTACAATTCACTGTTACAACTCATAGATGAGCTCCCACAAAGGCAATAGCATAGTACAACCTTCAAGTACCTTCCAAAGTGTGTATGCAAGCTCTAGATCACTTGACTAGTGATCATTTTACTAATTTGCAGCCATGGGGAACAGTTTGGACAGCAGGCGCAAACACATGATGCAGCCTGGGGGTGTATTCAACAACTCTTTAACACACTGATGATCAATGCTCTCTCTAATGTGATCAACGAAGGCTCCAAATGCTCCAGACAGGACCCAAACAACCTCTGATAGCAATGGCAAACCAAATGAAGTAATGCATACCTTCAACAGGAACAATGGCAGTCAACCCCTCTTGTCAAGAACCTTGAATCTTCAAGTTCCAAGTCTGCTTCACAAATGCTATCCACCACAGAGCCCATTCATGGATCTGATACCATGTTAGAAGAGAGAGAGACTGAGAGAAGGGTTGGAGCAATAGAAAAGAGTCGTATGCTCTCACTCTCCATTATCTTCATATTCCATAATCCATATAACAAAGGTGAATACAACACTCTAAGGTCTAAGGTTCGTAAGACCATTCACACCAAGTACAGACCGACTTATTTAATGTACGCATGTGGTACAATTGGAGAAGCTAAGTGTCGGGTACACACAACCTAAAGATAGTAAAGTTGAACTTGAAGTCTTAATAATGACAGGAGTATTCTTTAGTGTAGGTGTGAATTTGAAACAACTATTCACCCATTCTCCTATTCCCCTCTCACTCTTCCGCCTCATGTTTCCTTTCATCTCATTGTCACAAGTATTGTTGGTGTTCAAATGATCTTTCGAACCCCATAGAAATGCATTGAATAACCAAATGATCAGTTAAGAAGTATATCAACAGCCAAGGCACCAAGACTAAGGTCACGACATGGGAGTGTCAGGAGGGCTACTTCATCTAAGCCTTAGCAAGTTGCCAAGTATGGATGGGGTTCACTTAGGTCAATTTCAGTTTCCATTTTGATGTCCACAGTAGAGGCAAGGGACTTTGACCTCACATGTTGCATAAATCCTGTAGTGATTTAAAGATCCATTCACTAGAACAATCAAGTCGCCCTTCTTGCCATCATAGTCCTCATCCACTCGTTGCACAATTCTTGCCACACAATCTTCACCCACTCTCCCTCAATCGCCACAATCTTTGCCCACAGTCCCTCACTCCCACCACCACCTTTCTCCCACTAGTCATCCCCCTCACACTTGTGGTTGCCAAGGGTTTCTAAAATGGGAAGTATGAAACAAGTTTCACAGGTTTCATTCAAGTTATGTAAAATGTTATAAATCGGTTTCATTCGAGATGGAAAAAATTTGTATAATGCAACATACATATTGAATATGACTCATATAATATAGCAAACACAAATTGATCACAATCATGATTCTATAAAATACAAATGAACATTCAACATAGCATCAATGTTTACATGAATCATGGTTCATTATCTATGACCAACATTATCTTTAAACTATAGAAAAAGCCATCAATATCCAACATTTTCACCTAGCATTTGAGTAATGGAAACACTTGATTGACCACTTTGTGACTTGAGACCAAGAGTTCAAAATCGTAAACTAAGATGACCTTGAAGTCAAGCTAGCTAAGTACCAGTGTTTACTCACCGAGTTTGCCACTACTCCACTTTTGAAGTCTTCTATAGCTAGGTCAATTGTTCCCTAACAAATTGCCACACAAATGCATTGATTTTGTACAAGTGATCTCAAGACTAACCGTGCCCACTTTCTATGAGTTGAATGCCAACCATTGCATTATGCAAGGTTGTTTAACCAATTTCATTAAAAAGCTCCTCCTATACCTTCAAAATGGGCTCTTATTTCCACTTCTCAAAAGGGGAAGAAAGGAAAGGGCAAGAAAGGTAAAGACCAAAATCAAGAAGAAAAGTCTAGTGAGTCACAAGGGAGCCCAATCTCAATTAAAACCAAGATGCCAAAATGTACCCAAGAAAACCCCCACTCACTACTACTAGTATGTCAAAATGTACCAGGATGGTAAAATGTAGCCAAGAAGCACCCATTAAGTCACAAGGTAAACCTCTCGTAGTGGAGGCAAGGTGGTGGCAACCAAAAACACCAGGGCCAATGGAGATCTAACAATCACAGTGCTATCGATCAACCATCATAGACCATTTTTCTCAACTCCCGAGGGGATGTCAGGCTAGTCTATTGGACCAATGATGGACTTCCATCTTCAAGCCCATCTTGCCTCCGTAGAGGCATCGGAGGTTGAGAGCTTGGTCCATATCTATGAGTTCTCCACATCAAAGGCTACCACAAAGGCCCACCTAACATGTTCTTATGTAGCTATCATGTCGTTTGGATTGTGGACAGTGGAGCCATGCATCACAGGACTTTGCTTGGTAATCTCTTCCTCTTCGATGCTCTAGCAACCAAGAATGTCCAATGTAGTAACAATTCCTATGCCAAGAGGGCATCGATCACGTCAAGTTCGATACTAACAAAGATTCAGATCTCACTTCATTAGATGATGTTTATTATATACCCAATATTGGGTGAATCTTCTATCCATCAATCACCTTTGCTACTTATGTGAAGTGCCATTTTTTAAATAGCAACCACATTCAAGGTTCTTAATACCAAAACCACTTTAGTGATTGCTCATAGTAGTAAGGTACCACCTAATGGCCTCTATCTTATATCACAGCCTTCTTTTTCCAGAGAAAATAAAAATTTATATTAACACTCCTCAGAACAATGTATCGCAAAATACAAAGTATATTACAAAGCTTGAATGAATAGCCAGTCAGGAGGTCTATAGCACCACACCATGTGGGTTCAAAAATGAAAGAAAGTGCCAAAATCCTATCTCGAGAAAAGCATCTCTCCTCCTCATAGTCTCCAAACTACCTTGCATTCTCTCCATCTCCCATGGAGTGTATACACAATCTCTATCTAGAAGCTAGACATAACGTCTACAGTAGAAATGTCCAAAACTCAGTAATTTGGCTAGATCTAGCCATCCATATGTACCAATGCAAAGAATTGAATTAGGGGCATATAAAAGGGCAAAGGACACATATACAGATAATCAATCTTTACATAGGAATACAACTTTGTCCTTCTGCCCTCTCTAGCTCCTCCTATTCTTTCATGACTTCTAGCCATCTCTCTTCTTCTCTTTAGTCTCTCTCTCCATTTCTAGTATTTCTCTCACCTCGTCACTCTCTTTTTCTCTTTTTTTCATTACTTCTCTCTCTTATGCTATCCTTTCTCTCCTCTTTCTCTCTCTCTTCAATTTACTTATTGACAAGTGGTAATCAGTGGTAATCAGAGCATTAGTCTTTGATCCATTTTCTCCTCTTTTTCTTTATATTCAGTCTCAATTTTCATCATAAAAACCAAATTCAGACAAGTACTACAAGTACTTGACATAGATAGTGACTAGCTAAGGTTTGCAAGTCATCTACAGTTAGAAGGAGACTATATCTAGAGATCTTCAAGGGTAGATATGGCGGTGGAAGGCTAAAATAGCAGATCATCATCAAATTTTCATGCAATTTTGAGGTAACTTAGTCAAATGGGAGTTAACGAGGCTTAGAAGGGAAGTAATTTGTTGTTACTTTTTAGGAAAGAGTTTCTTCTTCTTCATTTCTGAGACTCCATGGAACCTTCAACCCATTATCTCCACTCTATTCCATGAATCCATTTGCTCTTCAAGAATAAATGGCATAGAGAGCCTCTAAGCATTAGGAGCTACAAGTTGTATACCATTTTAGTGGTGGATGGAGTCCATTGACATAAGAAGATGCATTCAACAAAGCTAGTGCAGTTTGTGCTATTCTGAGCAGGCTAAAAACAACCACGTGTTGCTAAATACCATAATAAGGAAGCTTTTACATCATTTCTTGAAGCTTAATTCTTCATTTCTACCACTGTTCATCAAGGGAAGCCTCTCATCACAAGTATTTTATTCTTCTTGAAACCTTAAAGAAAGGCAACATTGAAAACTTTTCAAAATCTAGAGGGAAAATGGAGGAAGCAATGCAACCTTGGTACATGTCAAAAAGCTTTTCCATCTAAAGGCTTGGAAGGGGGGCAGTTGGAAGCACTTAGGCATGACTGAGAATCTAAGCTGCAGACGATGTGACTGCAATAGGGAGGTTGGCTTGCAACTTCCATGCACTCTCTTGGAATACAATCTTGCCTAGTGTGCTTACCTCACACTCATCGAAGCTTTATCGTGGATGGGATGATCCCCTTTCTGGCTTAGTCCCTAGCTTGAGTTTCCAAGAAGCTCTCTCCCCACGACCTGACGAACTCCTTTCTAAGGCAATCCACATGCAAACAAGAAGTCGACGATGGAGCAGTAGAGAATCACTTACCATCTGGTAAAGCATGAGGATATGAGAGGCTTCTTGGGCTGGCAGAGTTGTTGATGTGTTGCATGTTCACTTGCCTCGAGTATCACAGCAGGAGAACACAAAGGGGAAGGAAGAAAACAACAAGTCAATGAAAAGGTACATCTTTCTCTTCCGTTCGATCCATCTCTACTAGTACGAGTACTATATGACTAGAGTTCTTCCTTTGTTGTGTTGAACTCTGGAAAAGTGGCTGATATGGAGTAGAACTGATAATCTGGATAGGTTTGAATGCCTTTGTCATCAAGGGTCAACATACCACTTGCCAGTAGTATGGAGCCAATTTCTTGCTAATCCTTCACTCTTCTTGTAATCTGATTTCACCCAACGACTCATGCAAGTACCCCATGTAAGAAAGTTGTTGTGATTTTTATTTGATAGAGGTTCATATCTAACTGTGCAACCAAGGCCAAAACCAAGCATAGGGTAGTCATCTTGACTACAGGAAAGAAGACTTCATTAAAGTTAATACCATGCTCCTACTTAAAACCCTTGACAACCAATCTAGCCTTGTAGGTTGGCTTGCAGTGTTCAAGGATACCCTTCAACTTGTATACCCACTTGCATGGCAAAGCACACTTTTCACTAGGCAAAGGAATCAAATCCCATGTATGATTTTTTTTATAGAGAATCAAACTCTAACTACATGGCCCGCTCCCAAGAGTGACTATTACCTCTATGCATGGTCTCACCATAAGTAAGAGACTTACTGGTGTTTGTCACCATAACATAATCCATGGAGAGGGGAAACCGCTGCTCAAGCTAACATCTATTTCTAGTAGACCATCACAAAACAAGCTACAGGGCTTGTACATATTAGCTAACATCAGAGTCTTGGGCCACTAGAGCATCAACTACTGCAAGATATCTAGTTGGTTGTACAGTAATAATAGGAGGCTCCTATTGAAAGATCACCCTATGTACCTCAAGGACATGTTCAGGCTACTTATGCCTTTTTTCCTCATGAAAAACAATATTATGGCTTTGGATGACCTTCCGAGTTTGGGATCCCATAGGCGCTAGCCCATCCCACTTGCATCCCCATAACCAAGAAAGATACATTTCACAGACTTAGGATCTAGCTTGTTGTGCTTATCCTTGGAAACACGATAGAAAGCCTCACAAAAAAAGATATGCAAATGAGCATATGATAGAGGTTTTCTAGACCATACTTCCTTTGTGACATGATAGTCAAGAGTAGTGCATGGGGATCGATTAATCAGATGTACGATAGTAGTAACTACCTCTACTCAAAAGTGCTACAATAAGCATGCATGGCTAAGCATACTACAAACTTGTTCCTGAATCATCCTATTCATACACTTAGCCATACCATTTTAGGGTGGAGTGTATGGGGCATTCAACTAAATCTTAATACCCCTCTCACCACCACAAAACTACTCAAAGGCTTTAGATACATACTTGCCCCCTCTGTCAAATCGTAGGCATTTCATCCTATACCCATATTAATTCTCAACAAGAGCAAACCAACACTCTGAAAGGTAGCCAATACATTTAATTTTTACTTTATAGGATACACCTAAACCTTATACGAATAATCATCAATGAAAGTAAGGGCAATACTTCTACTATCTATAAAGGCTTGTAGTATAGATATACAAACATTAAACTGAACAATAGCCAGAAGCTTGCCCATGCATGTAAGGCTAAACTTCTTATGTGAATCACAAGTCTGCTTGCCATAAACACAATGATCACAATAATCAAAACACTTACAGTCAAGGGACGGAAGATACTGCAAATGAGTAAGCATTTTCATTCCCTTTAATGACATGTTCCCAAGGTGTAATTCAAGTGGCTTCTTGAATACATGCTTTTCATGTGGAAATGCAAACCTTGTTTGCTTTACAAATTGACATGCTTTACATACTTTAAGAATACTATCAACTCTAAACTTAGGTAAACCATCCATAATTTGTTTTGATTGCGTGTCTTTTAGCCATTGCATATTCACACATGAGAAATTCTCTTATGCAAAATGTCAATATCAACCACAACACATGAACCTTGTGTAAACATAGCAACATCCATTTTAGGAAAACTTACATCAAGACCAAATAATCTACTAACATGTTTCCCTTTTGCAATCATTTTGAGGATGTTATACAAAATAACTATCTAATGTGAACCAAACTTGCAATCCTTGTTCTACCACTTGACCAACAAAAACTAAAATTTTGGTAATATTTGGTACATACAACACATGTGCCAAGTACTTAGTTTTACCATCTTGCATACTCAAAGGAATATTTTCAACATGACTAATGGGATGAGTTGTATCATCCCCTTGTCTCCGCATAGCCTAGAGACTCTAGGCTACACATTTCTCTAAACCACTCTCCATGAGAAGTCATGTGGTTAGAGGCACCTGAGTCTACATACCATACATCATTCTTTGATGAATCATTAGTCGTCATAATGCTGATTAAGTGTTGGCTAACAAACAAATGTTTAGTTATGTCCTCATTGTTTCTACTATTGGATGCATAATTGCCTTTTTTTCCATTTTATTTTTAGCCTTCTTTTTAAAGCAATTTTTAGAAATGTGGCCTTTCTGACCACAATGTTAGCACTCCCTACTATCACAAGAATTATGTTGTCTCTATTAGAACTTACAACTTGGCCTCTTTGACTCCCCATTTCTTGAGACTATCCTCCTTTATTTTATTGTGCATCATAACTTTGACACGACCACCACCTTGGCCTCTACCATGACCTTACCTTGATTAGTAGAGTAAAGCATCTATTCAAACTTGTTTTTTCCTTAAGAAGAAAAGGAATCTAAGCAAACGTTCTTCTCCTTATTTATTAGCATAGAAATCAAGTCTGTAAAATCAAGAATATCATCCCTTATATTTATAGATGACCTAAAGCTCTTATACTCATCTCCAAGTCTATCTAAGCATCCATGCATAATATCAGCATCATCAACTACAATACTGATAGATCCAAGAGCTCCCATACTACTATTGATCTTCAAGGCATAATCATTAATGGACAAGTTTTCTCTTTTCACTTCTATTAACTTTAACTTTTTGAGCTATAGCTTTCTAGCTTTGTGTTTACTTCGAACAATCTTGCCAAATTCTTCCATGTAATAGCAGGGGTATCAAATTCTTGCAAACATCCCATCATACTATCTATGATACTAATGGATGGCCAATACATGAGTTAACTTTGTGTTTGCTCCCAATCTTTCCTAGCCTTTACATGTTTTGCAATAGCATTTCGTGTAGGAGCTTTGGGTGCTACTACCATGTCTCCTTCAATGTAATTCCAAACACCTTTATCCTTTAGGAATTTTTTTTCATCCTGAACTTTGATGCAAGACAATTGTTCTTATCAAGCTTTTCACTGATAATCTAGTTGAAGTTGTCAAATATTTTGGTAAAATAAAAAACTTACAAAAAACTACAATCTGCAAGCAAGTCAATAGCAGGTGTACCATAGCTAAACATGTAGCTTTTTTCACTGATTGCACAATAATAACCACAATCTCAACAAACATTTCACTAAGTGGAAATTTGCTATATTACCCTTTCCTTGGGAAGATCAATTAGATAAGGTTTGACTTCTGTTAGATATGCTAAATGCCCCACCCTCGTAAGGAGCCACCAATGATCCATGGTGCTCTAAGTTGTAAGGCCCCCATTATAAGGAGAAGCCACGTGTGAGCACGGATATTGGGTGGGTCCTGACTTGTATGTCAGATGAGGTCTATGTGATTGGATGACAAAAAGGTGACCTTTGTGGATCTACCCTTTGGGTTAGATAGAGTAGTTATGCTAGTAGCAACTCGAGGCACAATGTATCGAGCTGTAGGATGTGGGAGTTATTAGAGTCTCTTGTTTTGGGGCATGGGGATTGCAGAAGCGGCCCCTAACTAGGGGTTTCTCATAGGTTTTAGAAGCCCCCATGACAAGGATCTAGGGGCAACACCCCTGGCCCACTGGTAAAGGAAATATTCCCTAGCTAACTAGGTAAGATACATAATATGGTGGAACATGCCGATCAGACTATCTTTCTGGGCTATAAAAGGAGGACCCCTCTAAAGCCATTGTCAATTTATCTTTCACCCTGTGAAAGCTCTTCCAACTACCCTTAAGCTCTTTGGCTATCATTTTTTTGGATCACCATCTAAGCTTCATAGTGGAAGTGTATGGTGGATAAACCCATCTTTGTATCAATTCAGTTGAAATTAAAGCAATATCTATTCCCTTTACTGTCAGGCCGAGGGTGCTACCTCATGACCCCAAAATAGGAGTCCCTGTGATAACTCCTATGCCCCACAACTCAATGCATTGTGCCTTGTTGGTTCCGGCATAACTACTCTATCTAACCCAATGACTAGATCCACAAAGGTCACCTTTTCGCCATCCAATCACATAGACCTCATTTAACATACAAGTCAGGACCCACCTAATGTCTATACTAGCACATGGCTTCTCCTCATAATGGGGGCCTTGCAACTTAGAGCACAATGGATCATCGGTGGCACCTTACGAGGGTGGGGTATTGAGCATATCTAACACCCCCTCAATGTCCACCCAAATGTCTATGCTAGCTAGCACATGGCTTCTCCTCATAATGGGGGCCTTACAACTTAGAGCACAATGGATCATCGGTGGCACCTTACGAGGGTGGGGTATTGAGCATATCTAACACCCCCTCAATGTCCACCCACCATAGGTGAACTACATTCTCAACGAGTCTAAGGAGATCCTTCATAAGAGCTTTGGTGAAGATATTTGCTCCATTCTCCTCCATTGGATAGTAGACCAACTCTATCATCCCATCCTCAATCAAGTCACGCACATAGTGATACTAGATCTCAATGTATTTGGTGTACACATGAAAAACTGGATTTTTGGTAATGGTGATGCAACGATGATTGTCACATCTTAGCATTGTTGGATCTTCATCTTGTACTCACATATACCATAGGATCCTCCTTAACCATGCTGCTTTACATGTAGCAACAAAGCAAGTTGCCTTGTACTCTACTTCTTATTGATCTAAGAGAAGATTCTTGAACCTAAAGAGAAACAATATTTAGAAGTTGATTTCCTAGAATCACTGTCACATGCCCAATCAAAGTCATAGTTCTCCATAAGAGCACTTCAAAACTATATGTGATACCATAGTCAAGACTTCCCTTCAAGTATTTGAGAGCTCACATCCTAGCTTTCCAATGACTTTCTCATGGTTTTTTTGAGAACCTGCTACAAACACCAATAACAAAATTGATATCTGGCCTAGTGTTATACAAGTAGATGAGGCTAGCTCACCTTCACATGAGAAGGCAAAGGACAGCCAATAGACTTAACATCCTCCTGCATATGAAACCACTCAAGGACCTTCTAGATATACTCTTTTTGTGGCAAGTAAAGAAGCCCCTAAGAGCAGTCACGCATAATGTGCATCCCAAGAATATGTGAGACCTATTCCATGTGTCTCATCTCAAAGCTTCTCTTGAGCTCACTTATTTCAAAGCATCCAACTCATTAGGAGCTCTACCAACAATCAACATGTCATCCACATAGAGCGCCAAAATCAAAAGGCTGCCACCATCACAAGCCTTCTGTTGTATAAACATGGATCCATATCACTATGTGTATAGCCTTGTGAATGCATAAAAGCATCAAACTTGTGGTACCATTCCCTAGGTGCCTGGTTAAGGCCATAAAGGCTCTTTCTCAATATGCACACTAGGTATTCTCTGTTTTTTTTTCTCAAAGCCCTTAGGCTGCCACATATAAATCTCCTCATGTAAGTCCCCATGTAAGAAAGTTGTCTTAGCATCCATCTGATAAATGTATAGATCTAACTGTGCAACCAATGCTAGTACCAAGTGTAGGGTAGTCATCTTGACTACAGGAGAAAAGACTTCCTCAAAGTGAACACCATGCTCTTGTTTAAAATCCTTAGCAACTAATTTGGCCTTATAAATAGGATTGGGGCATCCAAAGGTGCTCTTCAACTTGTACACCCACTTGCATGGCAATGCATGCTTTCCACTAGGCAAAGGAACCAACTCCCATGTATGATTTTTCTATAAAGAGTCAAACTCTAACTGCATAGTCGTCTCCCAAGAGTGACTATCACCATGGCGCATGGCCTCATCATAAGTGAGAGGCACACCTACATCTATCACCATCACATAATCAATGAAGGGCTCAAACCACTCAGGAGGATATCTAGCTCTAGCAGAGTGTCTCAAGGCAGAGGCTGAGGAGCCTACACATTCTATCTAATATTGTCGTGGTCATGGACTACTAGAGCATCACCTACTACTATAGGCTATCTAGTTGGCTGTATGGGAGCAGGAGGCTCCTTCTAAAAGATAACCTGTCATATCTTGACTATCCGCTCAAGCTACTTATGCATCTTTTCCTCATGGAAAACTACATTATGGCTGTGGATGACTTTCCAAGCCTACAGATCCCATAGGCGATAGCCTATCTCACCCACATCCCCATAACTAAGAAATATGCATTTCACGGACTTTGGATCCAACTTTATGTGCTTGTCCTTGGGTACATGGAAAAAAGACTCACAACCAAAGACACACAAATGATCATACAAGGGAGGATTTCTAGACCACACTTTCTCTACAACCTGAAAATTAATAAAATTGCAAGGAAATCAATCGATCAAGTGTACAGTAGTAGTCATTGCCTCAACCCAAAACTACTATGGTAAACCTACATGGCTAAGCATACTATGAAGCCTTTCCTGTATTGTCATGTTCATGCACTCAACCATACCATTCTAGGGTGGGGTGTATGGGACGATCAACTTATACTTAATACCCCATTCATCACAAAATTGCTCAAAGGATTTAGAGACATACTCACCCCTATTATCTAATTGTAGGAATTTCAACCTATACCGAGACTGGTTCTCAACCAATGCAAGTCAATATTGAAAGGTAACCAAAACATTAGATTTCAACTTTATGGCATATGCCTAGACCTTGTGTGAGTAATCCTCAATGAATGTGACAAAGTAGTTGGCACCTCCTAATGACTAACAGGGCATAGATCCATAGACATCAAAATGAACAAGAGCCAAAGGCTCACCCATCCGCAAAGTGCCAGAGACGTCTTATGCATACTATGTGTTTGCTTGCTATACAAACAATGATCACATGACCCAAAACACTTATAGTCAAGGGGGGGAAGATATTGCAAACGATAGGACATGTGCCCAAGGTGACAATGCCAAAGAGATACATGTGGAACTGTAGCCATATACAAAACATGATTTAAGGATCTAGATACAACCAAGGGATATAAAGTGCTAGACTTGACACCAAGTACCAAAATAAGGTTCCCAACCACAAGTGATCTTGTAAAAAAATCCCCAAAGGAAACAAAGTAACCCTCAAAGGTGGAAGATTGTCCTTAGAGTCAATATCATGCAATGGCAGCTGGCCAAATGAAACTCCTCAAATGTTGAGAAACACTGGTACCTTCCTTCATATGAAAGTCCATGAGCTGCTTTAGCCAATACTTCTAAGAAGTAGGGCTCCGTTTAGCATAGAGATTATGGATTTTCTCCCAAAGATCACATGTAGACTACCCATCTATGACAACAATATAATAAACCTACTTGTTGAGGGACATAATAATCATAGACTTGCAAAGCTCATCTAAGTCATCCCATACATCTTGATCGTGACCTTCAAGCTTAATGCTTTTACAGTTGATCAGCCTAATCTGAGATTTCTTCACCAAAACTTGCCAAATTTGGGTCTTTCAATAGCCACAATTACTACCATCTAACTTTTCAATGTTGAAGATAGCAATGTCATTTGAATGACTAGACATACTACAAGAAAAAAAGAGGCAAAATACAAACCAAACATGATGTTGTAATACATGTGCTAACAACCCCAAATCCATTGCTAAAACAGGCTGAAAACAAGAGGTACATACCAAACAATGAGTTGTCCACAAACTATGACCAAAATAGCATCAAATGGAGGAGACTTCTCTCATAAATAATACAATAGTCTGCAACTATAGCATGCTTTAAATGAGGTACAACATACTCAAGCTCACTGCAAATAAAATTCAAAGCTCAATGTGACATCTAAGTGTTAAGTAAGTGGCTCCCACTAGAATAAAAGTTTGATTCCAGACAAGCAAACAAAGCTCAAATCCTCATGTGAGTGGCATCCAAGCATCCAAGATACCTCAAGTACATAGCAAGAGCATAAGACCTAATAAAAACTTCAAGCCTATAAGGTCATAGACCTCTAAAGCATCCAATGAAGTAATTGACAACAATTGATGTCAAATGTCCTAAGCTCAAATCAAAGCTCAAATGCATTCAATAGCATAACGAAGCATAGAGCTTCAATGTCATTCACCAATACGGTTTGATAGAATGCCCAAATAGCATGAAAGAGCATTAGGCATAGATTATCCCAGTTAAAAGCTTGTTGTCCACCATTGTTTGTACAACAATAAAATGATAGTCAAGGTTGAGCAAATGTGAGCTCAATCAAAGCCCAAAAGCATTCCGAGAGCATGGCCAAGCATGTGATCTCAAACCAATGACATATGATCCCCCAAGTATCCACGACAACAAAACATAGGTATACAGGCATCCCGAGAAGCATATACGAGCTCTAAACATTGAAGATATGGCTGTCCCTATTTTATGATAGCATGTTTCCCTATTTGCACATTTAATAGCTAAAGCCCAATGACTCAAAACTAATGCTCAATGTTAATGGTCAATGTCAAGAGGAGTGGTAAATAATGCAAAAGCCTTAGTCCAATGCCAAGGAGTGGTTGAGCAAGCACGAGTGCTTGAAAGTGGCCATAGCTAATAAAATGTGTTTGTATCTCCAACCCTAAATATTGAGCCAAATAATCCATGAAATAAGCTCAATGTAGGCTCAAGATTTCCCTGAGATAGCCCCAATAGGTCATAAGAAGTCCTAGAGTAATGAGAGCTCAATATGAACCTCAAGAGGTGGAGCTATGGTTGCCAATGGTGAAACCTTGCTGAAGATAACTCAAATGAGAACTGAAGCAATGTCAAATTGAGCTCAAGCTCATGGAGAACATGACTCTAATACCAGTTGAAGGGAGAAGCCCAAGTGGAAGCACGAGAAAGCAGAAGCAAGAGAGGTGTGAGCTATGGGAGAGAGAGAGACACAGAGAGAGAGAGAGAGATGTGGAAACTCCAATAGTCACAATGTGTGACCAACTTTTCCTTAATTCAAATGTCACTAAAAGAAAAAGAATTAAGTGAGAGTAATGGGCACCCTGAAGAGGATGCAATGGCGGTGGTGACAGTGGAGAAGGAGAAGAGGAAGATGTAGGAGAGAAGAGCACACCCAATGTAGGTGCTGTCAAGAATGATATGACAGCCTTATTGCACTTTATTGTATATATGAATAAAGAATATGGGTAGTCACTATACATGGGCAGGCACAAGGGCCTTTTACCCCAACAACCTCTCACTAAAAGGCCAATGGACCAGGGAGTGAAAAAACAAAGAAAACAAAAAGAGACAAGGTGAGGAATCATGACATCTCACTCAACACCCAATCGGAAAGTGAGTTGTGCAATAAGCGAGAACCTCTGTGAAAGAAGAGTCAAGCATCCCCGAGTCCATGACATCCAGGAGACAAGCGTTCCGGCAACTCCATATAGCGGAGCAATCCAAGAATGCTTCTCATGAAGCAAGCACAACTCATGAGTGCAAGGCTATAATACATAAGCATCAGAGTAGCACATAGCATTAGCGTGGCGCATAGGAGACAGCCGACAGCACATAGACTCTCCAAAGTCAATCATAAAAGAAGGGCTAGCATCCTAGAGATGGGGTCTCAAGATAGTATGTGGCCTCAGCAAAGTGAAAGATTGACATACAGTTATAGCATCAACCATACAGTGCACTGAACGCACATCAAGAGGCTTGAGAGATGTTTGCGTCTCGTAAGAGACAGCATGACGGTTGTGTATAACCTGCTAGACATCCAAATCCCATAACTTGTAAGCCTGAAAATCACCATCTCCATAACCAAGGAGGATACATCTACATGATATAGGCATATCTGGCATATATACAAATGCCTGGCAGCCAAACATCCTCAAGTAATCATAGGAGGGTTTCATGCCACTCGCCTCGTATGGTGTAATGCCATCCAAAGTCAAACATGGAGTCCTATTAAGCAAGTAGACTGTTGTCATAAGGGCCTCAACCCAAAAGCCATAAGATAACCCAACTGTGGTAAGCATAGAAGCAACCTTTGCCTGTAGAGTCAGGCACATGCCATGAGCAATCCCCTAATACAGTGGGCATAGGAAATCAATGCCAGACTGTTGACAATGGGACTGAAAGCTGGGAGAGATAGCATGACTCTCATAATCCATCTGCAAGCACCTAGACCTGCAACCAGCAGAATCCATAAACCTGTCAAGCATAACTGCAACATCCTCAATCCATACCAAGGAAAAAGCCCAAACACGGTGGGTAGCATGATCCATGAAGGTCACAAAATGCAAAGCTCCACCGAGTGATTGGGTAAGCGTAGGTCCATAAACTACGCAATGGACAAGATCTAGAGGATCATGCCTCTCACGATCACCATGAGCCAAAGGGTCTCTGCAAGGACCATAAGAACAATCAGGGCAAGCATCAAGATCTGCATGTGACATAGGAGGTAGCAATGAGTCTGAACAAGACAAGATCTCCATCTCTCTATGGTGCATATGGCCTAGGAAATAATGCCATAACAATGCATGTGGTATCCGAATAATTGCAACCATAGAATATCCCACATGAGAGACATGCACTAGGTAATGAGAACCAACTCTAGAACCTCTGGCCAAAACCAAGCAACCACAATAGATCTTCCATGACCTATCCTGAAGACAAATAGAGTAACATGCATCATGCAACTAACTGACAGAAATCAAGCTCTTACTGAGCATGGAAACATGTAGAACATCCCTGAGCATAAGAGAAGTACCATTAGGCAAAGCTAGGTGTATGTCCCCTATACCAACAATAGCATAATTCTACTCAAGGCCCAAATCAATACATTCGTCAACCTCCCTGTAAGAAGAGAAGCATGCTTTATGAGGGTAACATGACAAGATGCCATAGAGTCCAAAAGCCAATCAAAGGCATAGGCTTGATCATTGATCAAGTAAGCTATAGCGAAACAAGATGACAAGAGGACATGCTCAACTACATCATCATGGGTAACAACATGTACCTCACCACTAGTAACACCCACTGCATCTCCTATATCTCTGACTCTTTTCACATGTCAAGTCTGTCTCTGCCTCTACTACTCTCTAATCCATCTGAAACATTTTCTTTTAACATGCCCAAGCTTCCCACAATGGAAGCATACATCTATAGAAGAAGAATCTATAGAAGATGACAAGGAATCCAAGTCATCATGAATAGGGCTATCGATAGCATCCACAGAGCTCAAGGAGTCGAGGGCTATCCCAACATAGGAAACTTTATCATAAAGACAATCATCTGCAAGTACATCAGTGGTAGAAGCATGTTGCAAAGGCTCATGAAACCCCAATAGACGGGAGGACATAAAGGCATCAACCAAGGATGCAAAAGCTCCCACATGAAGAAAAGTTGTAGCCAACTGCATGACATAACCAACCACAGTACAGTAAAGCATAAGACATCTATCATAAGAGCATATGGTAATCAGCCATGAAATCAACCCATAACCATACGCATAAGCATAGCTTTGCAGTACATAATGTCATGGGAAAAGCCAAGTCAAGTCAAGACTGACAAGAGGCAAAAAATCCTGCAAGAGTCAAGCTCCAGGAAAAGCCCAAGAATTTGTACAACAACATCCAAATAAGTGGCTCTATAAAGCACATGACAGTAGACAAAGTACATAGCCAGGTAAGCATCAAGAGCAACTGCTCTCTAACCTGTATGGGCAAAAGCAATCCAACTAGCATAGAAGCTAGGCAACACAAAAACAACAAAGCCATAAGTGCTAAACCAAGCACTGTCAAGAAGTCCAGTGATCAAGGAGTAACCTGCAAAGAACCAAGCATCGATGATCAATGAAAGCTCAATAACCAACTGCCAAGACAATGAAGCAAGAGCTGCTCAAACATATATCTACATTCAAGTAAATCCAAGATCCATAATCGGGGCATTAAGGGCCAAATAGTATCCAAGCTACATAAGTGATAAGCCAACCAAATGCAAATTGCTCCACAAAATTCTAAAATGCAAGTTGATTCAAGCCCAAGCATCTGCCATACTGCAACCGAATCCAAAAGCATCCACATCAAACATTAGTCCCATAATGGATAGCACGGGGCATAAATCTTGTCGACTGAAATTCCAGTTGCAAAGAAAATAAAAGTGAACCAAGAATTGAGCTCTACTCTTTGCTCAAGAAGCATCTGGGAGCGTAAACATCAAAGTGGCATCATCCAAATACATCATCATATCATCCCGAATAGTCAGGAGCACCCGTAGACCATAAGTATAACCAAAATGGAGGTAAAATAAATGTCAACCAAGGTAGCATAAATCCCAACCAACAACCAAGTGTCCACATCCAAATCAAGGCTCAATAGCTCTCAAATAGCATATTCGAACATAAACCACGATGACCAAGCATCAATACATCCAACAGGACACCTGAATGTCAACAAAGAGCATTATGCATAAGCCATCCTTAATAAAACCTTGTTGCCCAAACAATGTACAATAGTAAATCCCTGCATAAATTAAGCTATGGAAGCTCAAACCAAGTCCCAAAGCATTTCAAAACATTGGGCAAGCATCCCCAAAGCATCTGGACATCAAATACCAAGTCTTGGGAGCATCACATAAGCTAAGAGCACGACATTTTCTTGCTGTAAATCAACTCAGATCTATTGCAGAAAATTCTGTGATCAGAATTTTGTAGATCTGACATCGCCATTGCATCCGGAGCATGCCAAAACCCTAAGTTAGACTCTTACCTTGCCTAAATCAGGTTCCAGATGCCCAAGATAATATGAGAAAAAATGGGATTTTTGAGACAGATTTTGAAACATGCGCAAAAAAACGTGAGCTACTATTGTGAGACCTACTGGTTATCCTGAGGATAAGGGGGCAAGTGGGGCCATACAAGGTGCCCAATGAAGCCAAGGAACACCTATAAAGAGCCTATGAGGGGTGGGGAGAGGCGGGAGATGAAATCTTACCTCGGAGGGAAGAAGCCATGGCTGGCATTGAACTCCAAGCTCTAGGTCTTCAATCCGGGCTAAAGTAATGCCAGGCCAAGCTCCATGATCAAGCTCTGATCCAAAGCTCTAATACCAATTGAAGGGGATGCAATGGCAGTGGAGAAGGAGATGAGGAAGATGAGAGAGAGAAGAGCACACCCAATGTAGGTGCTGTCAAGAATGATATGGCAGCCTTATTGCACTTTCTCATATATATGAATAAAGAATATGGGTAGTCACTATACACGGGTAGGCCCAAGGGCCTTTTACCCCAACACACCCACCGTCACCTGCAGTGTGCAGGTGCGCGTACTGTCAATGTAGTAATACACAAGCAACTACATGCGCCTTTACCCTCAACACTCTTTACTAATAAAATGACATGAAATTTTCTCAAAAATTTTGGGAAATTAAATTAGTATGCAAAATGCATCAAACAAGTATTTTCATTGAAAAAAAAGTAAAATATGAGCACATTTACACATTTGCACATTATTACATGGGTATAAACAATATAATTTAATGAATATCTTTAAAACACATGACACAATATGAAAAATTAAAACACGATTTTTAACCAAACTAAGTGAAATCATTTGCATAGATGAGTTAACCTCAGAAAATTAGTTTATGATTTACAACACCTTAATCTAGTATGGTGAGCATATTAGACTAAATCCATAAGAAATAGATAGGGACATGCTTTTCGTGCAACAAGATTATGGGAGGAATAAGAGAAAAATGTTCACAAACAAAAACTCTATTTTACTTTTGGAAAAATAGGGAATAGGTAAAAATAATTAGCTTTGTTCTCTATCATAAAAGTGGTAGATAGATTGACCAAAGTTGCCCACCTGGTTCAGATCAAGACTACCTACAACTCCTCTAATATCATGCAAAACTTTATCAAGGAGATAATCAAACTATAGAGACTACCAAATATAATAATCAGTGATAGAGATTCCAACTTCACCTTGAAGTTTTGAACTTGCTCATTCCTAGCTATCGAAATCAACTATGCTTCAGTACCACTTATCATATGTAAAATTGATAGTCAAATAAGGGGGGAGTAAGCTTATAACCCGAAAATACCACCCCATCTCAAGCTGCATAATGTATTCTTGTTTCAGCCCCAAATCTATGCAGAGTGCATAATAGGATTAAACTGCCTCATAAAGGAATAGTGTAAACTGCATCATGCAATGCAAAAAATACCTAGTATTATATCAGGCAACTCATAGAAAAACCAAATATAATGACATAGAAACATAGAACTACACTCTACAACACTCATAATGACAAACCAAGAATAGAAATCAAAATGTATGTTGGAAATAGATCAAAAATATAGAGAAACCATGGTGCCAACTGTCAGATCTCATGTGATATTAGGAAAATCCATCATACATTAGGTCATGAATATCAGCAGTGAACAAAAATGTGAGACACCCATAATACCTCTTCAAGTCACACTTCAAACTACCTATATAACTATAACTTCACGAGGCATACAACTTCTAAGGCATTTTAAGTCTACTTCATACAATAAATAGTAAAGACTAAGGCTCTAAACCATGCTAAGAGCAAAGATAATGTGTCAAGCCAATGGCTAACAATTCCATACGAGGCCATTTAAACCATATATAGCTAACCCTTAACATGTACTTAATGTTGAACAAATAGTGATGCCAACCCAAGGGATTCTTGTATGCAATCAAAAAGGATCCTTGAGATAAGGAAGAAGTCCTTGAGAAGTAGAGTCTCAACAGAATACCTTGTACAATTTAAGGACTATCTTGAAGAAGATTCCACATGGGTAGATGAGGCTACCCTCTAGGAAGAATACCCATGTTCCTCTCGAGATGAAGGCAACTTGATGTGTATAACATGGAGGTTGTAATGTCCCCATTAAAAAACTCTTACTAATCAAACAGTGTGAAATATTGTGACAATAAAATTAATGTGCAAACAATTTCAAACAAGTTTTTATGGAAGAAAAGTATTAGTACATTTGCACATTTACATGTTATTTGCAACCATAAACAATATAATGTATCTATATATAAAACATGGAAAACCCCGAAAAGTTAAAATATGACATTTAACATACAAACTAAGTGAAACTTTTTGTGTTGATGAGTTCATCTTAAAATTTTAGTCACTCTATGATTTTACAACACCTCAATTTGATATAGGAGCACATTAGACTAAACTCACAAGGATGGGAATATGCTTTTATGGAGTAAAATGATGCGGGGAATAAGAGCAAAAGAGTGACAAAACAAAAACTTTAACTTGCTTTTTGAGAAATATAGAAAGGGTTAAAAATAATTCAAGAAGCTACAACTAATAAATAAAAAATTAAACTAGTTTTGCCTTTTATTGGAAAGAAAAGCATTAGAAAAGAATGGAAACATATTATTCTCTTCCCCCTCCAACTTCTATAAAAACTTCCCTCAATGTGCAAAAATCCATACACATCCATGCTTCGAATCAACCTAAGACTTAGGGCCATGTGATCTTAAGCCGAACACTAGTGTGCTTTGATCAGAGTCTCACGTCCAAATTAACATACTTACCCATTTAAAATTGTGTACCTTCTTCTCTCCCATAAGACACCTTATCTTGCTTCATTTCTCTCATAGCTCACTTATTATAAGCCATGCTTATATGCGAGAGCATTTGGAGGCTATTAGGATGACCAAACAACATGAGACAAGCCCTAAAATTTTGAGTCTCTTAGAGCCATGTTGTGTCTTATGTAGCTACAAATCAATGTTTGAAGGTTGTTTCTTTGCACCTGTGTAAAAGACGTTCTCAAGACTAGTTTTAATGGCCTTAAAGTAATGAAGATAGATTGTGTGTGAGCCCATCAATAAGGAACCTTTAGTAATCCGGGAGCATATGGAAGTACCACAACCTAAATTGGCAATGGTTGTGCATCAACTCGAGGTTGCAGTAATTCCATTGAACAATGGTTGGCTTAAGGATGATATTAGGTTAGGAAAATTTAAGGTATTCTCCGTTAGATATCACTTCAAATAATTGATTTTATTAGTTTTATTCGTGATGTTGATTGTGTACATCTAAATGGATAAAAAAAGCAAAACCCAAGAGTATTGAAAAGCATTTTAAAAATAGCACTTTGCATACAGGAATTGTACTAGCTAAGAAGTAAATCAAATAGAGCCAAAGAGACCTTGAAACCAGCTTTAGATATCACTTTGCTTTTTAGGAAATAAAAATGAGGATAAAAGCAATAATAAATTCATGCATGGCATTTAAATAATTAAAATATACACTTTATTCATGGTTGATTTCTTTTAGTTTTGATTGTGATTGAGGTTATCTAACCATGAATCTATGCTTGTGACAACTAGACAAAAAGAATGATACATTGATAATACCATTGGGATCCCCATACCAATATTGTGGGATGCTAAAAAATAACTCATCTTGCAGGATGAGGCTCCTACAATCTTGTGGGAATGGTGAGTGTTTTGTTTGTTTTTTATAACTCAAGTACCTCTTAAAGCAAAGGAATGAGTGCTAAGTGCGTCATGATACAAAATGGTTGTGTAGGTACAAGGAAGTTTAGTAAGGCTTTGAGCTCATAAATCTCCTATGATTGTGGACGGAGTGCAATGGCATATGACTTGACATTGTGGAGTCAAAAGGACAACTTTACCACTCTTGTGGAATGAGACTTTTTTTTATAAAACTACCTAATTAATATATAATTGTTTTCCAAAGTGTTGGTTCATGTGCTCAAAGGTTGTATTGATGAACCCTATGTAATGGCTTACCAAAAGAAACTTGCTTTTATATGTACATATTATGGTATTATACCTTGCTAATTAGATAATCACAATAAACTTGTTTAAAAATTAGAAGGCATCTACAATTAGGTGGACCTAATAAGTCAAGTAAATTTTCGAACATTAGATAGAATTGTTATAACATGAAATCCCAATTGTAGTTGAATAGAACTTGCTTAACAACATTGTAGGGAAACACATTCCAATTGAAATACTAGTCCTAATGGCCATGGGAGTTTAAAAAATGACTTCACTCTGTATGACCAGGTGTGATGTTAGCCCACACTCGCCCTTGGTTGGTTACTAAGTGACCCTTCTTAGATGGACTTTAGATTGTCATTAGTGGTGACCATCCGACACTTTCCCCCGTGAAGTAGGACCAAAACTCCCATATCTAACTAAGTTTACCATATCTCGATAGGGGGATTAGATGATGTTGCACATGGACTTGGGATTTTGGTTGATTATTAGAGGACTCCTCTTGGTTATAGAGGAGGCACCTCGTAGTGCTTTGAAGGAACAAATCTATAAGGTTTTACTACAAAACAAACATATCAAACACATTAAATATAAAGATATATAGCCTAAATGCATGGATAGAGATGTTTTGGATGAAACAGATGAGCTTGTATGCTCCACTATCATGTTAACACTTTGAGAGTGTGCAATGAAAAGAGGAAAGTGAAAAGCATTGCATATGCCTTAGTAGGTATTGATGAAATACTTGATGATGATGATGATTTAGTTTCATCTGCTTCGAGTAGCCCTAATAATGAGAAGGCATAGAAAACGTCTATTACTTCTATGCATATGTACCCTTTTCCATGAAGTTCAAAGAAAATATCAAAAGCAACATTGAAAGTACACTAGTCACATCAAAAGGGTATAGAGAGAAGGAGACAAATCGATATAGGAGAAAGAAGGAACAATGTGACTCCAATGGCTAAAGGTACAAGGTTGCAACGATCAACCCCAACACGTAGCTCTACATGTTAACATGGCCACCAAATGATAGTAGGGGGATGAGAGAATGAGGAGGGCTCGTTGATCTCAAGAGGAAGAAATAATAGCTGCCATGAAACCTTGAGTTGAAGCTTTGAATCTAGGTTGAAGCAAAGGATGAAGGAGCTCCTCAAATGCCTACTCTAATACTAATTAAAAGGTAGAGTCCGAGTGGAAACACACATGCAAAAGCAAGAGCTATGGAAAATGGAGCAAGAGAGCAAGAGAGAGAGACATACACAGTATGTGGAAACTTCAAGAGTCATAATGTGTGATCTGACAAACACAGTATGGCAGATGGAGCAAGAGAGCAAGAGAGAGAAACATACACAGTATGTGGAAACTTCAAGAGAGTCAGGAAGGAGGGGAGGGCTGCCCTGCAGGCCAGGAAGTAGCCCGTTTTTTGTGCCGCAAATTTTGGGCTGCTCCTGGGGGGCCACAAGTAGGGGAAAGGTAAGGTTGCTACTACTCAATGTGCTGGTCCAACTGAGAGGAAGACCTTGGGACAAGCCAATCTTGCTGAGGAAGAGGAGGGGGAGCAAGATTTCTGAGTTTCTTGGGCTGGAGCTTCCATGGTAGCTTGGGGAAAAGAGGAGAGAGAAGGTCTTCTTGAAAAGTAACTGAGTTTTTGGCCTTCTCTAACTGTGCTACCCTACTTTTTGCCCGAAACCCTAAAAAACTTGCATGAAAATTAGTGACGACCTATCAAATTTGTCTGTCCGCCTCCAGATTTGTCCATGGTTCTTGGGAAAGCTCTAAGAAAGGCTGCCACAGTCTTCAAGAGGGCTGACAGCTTGCCTGAGTACTCCTATGTACCTGTAAAAGAGATGTAACTAGAGCTTTCTAACTATGGGAAACTGTGAGAGCCCTAAATCTATGGGGAAAGAGAAGGATCAAGGACAAAGCTCTGATACCACTTGTAATGAAGGAGACCTAACTGTCCTAACTAAGGGGAAAGAGAGAGAGAAGGACTGCAGAGAATTTCTAGTGTGCAGTCCCAGATGGTATGGCTGGAGAAAAACAACCATAACTTCCACTAGGGAACTCCGATCGGAGCAAATAAGGTGTTGGCTCAGAGCCCTCGAGGTATACTTTCAGCCCATGTATGGAGGATGGGGCAGAGAATGGATCAGGACCAAATCTGGTACAAAACAGGTGGCTGTCCAGATGCAGACTACAGCCCAAAACAGGGATCATGGTGAAGTGCCAGCCAACACAGCCTCCTTGAGGTGTGGAAATTTATCCAATATAGATGCTGGGTGCCAAGAGGCTTCCTCTATTGGTAGGCCTTGCCATTTGATCAAGTAATCATATATGGAACGGGTGCGGAGTTGCTTTTCACGTTGCCCAATGACCGCTTCCGGAATGTACTGAATAAGGCCCTCCTCATCTATGGGTGGGAGCTCCTCCACATGATCTTTGGGAGTGGCAATGAAAGGTTTCAATTGGCTCACGTGGAAGACATCATGGATCTTAGTGGTGGGAGGGAGTTGGAGGCGGTAAGCCAAGTCCCCGACCTTCTTAATGATCTTGTAGGGCCCATAGTAATGGTGTGCCAACTTGTTGCAAGAGCCATCCTTTAGCGTGGCATAACGGGACTTGGGGATCTTGAGGAGTACCATTTCACCCTCTTGAAAGTCAAGGGGTCTTATTTTTGCATCAGCATGGAGCTTCATGTGCTCTTGAGCCCTTTTGAGGTTTACCTTGCATTGTTGAAGTAGAGCTTGTATGCGGTCCAACTCTTCTTTTCCCAAGGGGTTGAGCTTTTCATTGAAGATCACGGTAAGAAGAGGCACTCGATAACCATACAATGCTTCGAAGGGAGAGACTCCAATGCTTGAATGAGTGGAGTTGTTGTAAGAAAATTCAGCCAAGTGTAGCCATACGTCCCAAGAATTCTGCACATCATGACAAAAATGTCACAAATAAGTTTCAAGCCACTTATTGACTCTTTCAGTCTGCCCATCCGTTTGGGGATGATAGGCTGTAGACGGAGCCAATTTGGTCCCCATGGAGCTGAAAATGGTCTGCCAAAACTGACTCATAAATTTGGTGTCCCGGTCATGTACTATGACTTGGGGCAAGCCATGCAACTTAAAAACATGCTCCATAAACTGAGTGGCAACTTGGGATGCTATAAACTGGGATTTTGTAGGGATGAAATGGGCTGCTTTAGTGAGTCGGTCAACCACCACGTAAATGCTATCCCAACCCTTCTTAGTTGTAGGTAAACCAGTGATGAAATCCATGGTAATGTGGGTCCATTTTCCTTCGGGAATAGGTAAAGGCTGCAACAAGCCACGTGGTTTAAGAGAGCTATCTTTATTTTGTTGACAAGGCACACATCTAGACACAAAGTCTTTTACATCCCGCCATAGGCCTTTCCAATGGAAGCTTTTTGAGACTCGATCATATGTTTTCAAGACCCCTAAGTGGCCAGCCAATTGGTGAAGAATGCATCTCTTCAAGGATCCTTTGGGTGAAGGGAGAGGCATGGGGAATCACAATACGGCCATGGATCCAAATGAGGCCATTATGGAGCTGATATTGGGAATTGTCATCCATGACACCTTTCTGTAATCTCTGGAAAAGAGGGCTGAATTCAGCATCAAGCAAGTATGCCTCTTGGAGATCTTCAATCCAATCATGGTGGAGTTTAGTGATGGATGAAACCTTGCATGCGCACATGCGAGAGAGTGCATTAGCCACTACATTGTCTTTGCCATGGGTGTGGGTAATATCAAAGTCATAGTTTTGTAGTGTCGCCACCCATCTACGTTGTTTGGGAGTGAGGTTGGGCTGAGTCAAGAAATATTTGAGCACACGGTGGTCACTTTTCACCTTAAATATGCTGCCACACAAGTAGTGATGCCACTTTTTGATAGCATGAATGACTGTCAACATCTCATGATCATAGACATGCAACTCTCTCTCTCTCTCTCTTTATCATCCAATTTTTGGCTCTCAAATGCTATTACCCCATGTTCCTGTAGCAAAACTGCACCAATACCCCGTCCACTAGCATCACACTGAATAGTAAAATCCTTTGAAAAATTGGGGCATACAAGGATAGGGCTGAAGTGAGCAAGTCTTTCAGCTACTGAAAACTGCGGGCAGCCAATTCATCCCATAGGAAAGCCTCTTTTTTCAGCTTGTCTATTAATGGAGCTACAATTGTGGCATAATGGCGAATAAATCTCCTATAAAAGGAGGAGAGACCAAGAAAACCACTCAAGGAGGTAGTGGTAGTGGGGGTGGGCCACTCCCGGACACATTGCACTTTTTTAGGATCACCTTGGATGCCTTTTTCACTAACGATGTGTCCTAAGTACTCAACCTCTGTTTGCATAAAGACACACTTGCTTTCTTTGGCAAAGAGGCGGTGCTCTCTCAGTACATCAAAAATCTGTCTGACATGCTTCAAGTGCTCATACATTGACTTGCTGTAAATGAGTATATCATCAAAGAATACCAAGACAAACTGGAAAACCCATGGCTGCAATATCTTGTTCATTAAGCTCTTAAATGTGGCGGGTGCATTTGTGAGCCCAAATGGCACGACAAGGAAATGGTACAAGCCACGGTCAGTTCGAAAGGCTGTTTTGACTTCATCACCCGCCTTCATTCTGATTTGGTGGTACCGGATTGCAAATCGATCTTAGTGAAGTAGCGTGCACCCTTGAGTTCATCAAGCAAGTCATCAATTCGAGGGATGGGGTATCTATTTTTGACGGTGATCTTATTGAGATCACGGTAGTCAATGCACAACCGGAAAGATCCGTCCTTTTTCTTAACCAATAGGACCGGGGAGGCATAAGAGGAAGAGCTAGGCTCTATGAATCCCATCTTAGTGAGATCCTTGACTTGCTTTGCTACTTCCTCTCTCTCACATTTAGAGAGCCTATATGCGAGTTTATTGATGGGCTTGGCATGGGGCTCCAAGTCAATCGGGTGATCCACCAATCTTGGAGGGGGAAGGGTAGTGGGAGGCTGAAATAGGTCCTCATATTCAGCCACAAGTGCTTTTAGTGCTGCATTTTTCTTCCCCAAGGTATGTTGGTCATCATTATCCTTATATAAATGCAAGACAAAGATTTGGGAGCGTTTCTTGAATTCCTTTTTGAGTTGTCTTGCTGTTATAAGCTGAAAACCTGCATTTTCTTTGATTCCCTCCAAGTGTACAAGCTGCCCATGCATTACAAACTCCATATACAGCTGAGAGAAGTCCATAGAGATTTTTCCCAACTGCTGAAGCCAATCACATCCCAATACAACATCCACGGGGCCCATATCAAGGGTAATCAAGTCCACCTTTGCTGTGTAATTTTCAGCCACGATAAGAGACACTTGTGTGCATACATGGGAGCTCACTTCCTCATTTCCATTGGCCACTTGAACCCGAAGGGGTTGCTGTAATTCAATGGGAACACATGTCAAACGGCTAAGAGTTGATTTATTTACAAAGCTGTATATGCTGCCACTATCTATGAGGATGTATACGCTCTTGCCATCAATGTTACCATGCACCCGTAAGGTGTTCGGACTCCTAGAGACAGTCCATGCATCCATGGAGATTGAGCAGGCTGATATGGCGGTGAATGACGGGTACCAAGGGTCATTCCCAAGCATATCATCAATGGGACAGCCACCGGGGTCAAAAGGGAACCCATCCGGTGAGTCATAAAACTGATCGGGATCAATATCCTCCTCATAGTCAGCATTTTTAGCAAGTGTCATTATTTGAGAGCTGTCATGCATGTCCTCTTCTAGCTTGTCACTATCTTCCAGCACATACATGCTATTAAACTTGACAGTGGCGTTCTTAAAGGGGCATTTGGATGCATGATCAGTCGTATACTTATCCCCGCATTTGAAACACACACCTTTGGCTTTTCTATCCTTGACAACTTCAGGAGGAATGAATTTTTGACCGTTGGAACCGAAGCCATTCCTGGCCTTATTTTCAACATACTTTGGGTCACTTTTGGAGGGTGGTGCTGTTCCAAAACTGCCATATTTCCTTTCAGCATTAAAAGTGGGGTAAGTACGAATTTTGGGCTGCCATTCCCTACATTGTTGCTGCGATAATTATTAACATATGGGGGTTGTCTAATAGGGTGTCTTGGCTGTCCTGCAATAGGCTGCGTGCTCTCGTTGCAGCGGTACTTTCGACCATAGCGTTCGGCCAATTCTATGGCTGCAAACAGGGTGGCTGGCTTTTGAGCCATTACATTAGCTGAGAGATACGCATCCAACCCATAAATGTATTTATGCAATTTGGCCTCATCACTAACTGCCTCAACATACATGGATAGGTTCATAAACTGGTTGGTATACTCCCTCACGGTGAGATTTTGCTGATCAAACTGATACCATTGCCTAGCCAAGCGTTCTTTTTCCACCGGGGAGACAAAAACTTGGATCATATGTATCTTGAACTCTTCCCAATCACGAAACTGCTGGTTTTCCTATTGAACAAATCTCCACCATGTGTGGGCAAAACCTTCTAAGTGAAGGGAGGCAAAAATGATATTTGCTTCATCGGTACGGGGGTAGATGAGAAAATAGGCTTCCAATTTAGAGGTCCATTCCTCTAGTTCAGCCGGGAATGAGGATTGCCCATTGAATTTTGTAAACACAATCTTGTCATGCAGCTCATTTGGGCCTGGTTGCCCATGAATGCCATGTGCTACATGCTATCCATACATGCCTTGTTGTCCAAAATTCCCATGGGGGCCATGCTGCCCGTGCATTACATGAGGAACAAATTGCCCATTAGGACCTTGCTATCCAAAATGTCCATGCTGCCCATTACCATATGCATGCTGCCCATTGCCATGTGCATGCTGCCCATTGCCATATGCATGCTGCCCATGCACTCCGTGCATTCCATGCTGCCCAAGATTTGCATTGGAGCCATTCCCTTGAGTGTGCACGTAGCTGCCGTTACGGGGGAGTTGGGGTGCCAATGATGGGCTGGAAGGATTCGTAACGGGGGAGGGAAGGAGGGGCTCATCATGTCGAGTGGAGGGCTCACCCATCTCATAAGTGCTATGGGAAATGCCATGGGTACCACCAAGACCTTGTGGGCTGCGCCCGGTCTCCAAGGGGGGAGGGCGGTTAGCCTCACGGGGAGGGACATACTCCTTGGGTCGATCCGAGGGGGGGGCAATGGCGGGGATGAGGGCGCCCATGAGCTCTATGAGTAAGTCCATCTTGGCCATCATCTCAGAATGACGATGATCTTGGCGGGTTTCCATCTCCCTGTGGCGTTGCTCCATCTCTCGATGTCGCTCAGCATGACGGGTCTCATGTTGGCATAGGGTTTGGTTGAGCAGAGACAAGCGATCTATCTCGAGGGCACCTTCTTCAAACAAGTCTTCACGATCCTCCTGGGCTGAGCTAGGATCGTTCATTGAGGCACCGGAGTCCCTTATTTCACACTGAAATTCCTCCTGGGCCTTTGCTTTACCCTTGTGGCCTACCATCCCAACTGCAGTCTACCAGACCCCTTGTTACAAAAATGATGATAACTGGAGCTAGAGAACTCCGATTGCCAAACTTTCTGATTCAAATGAAAGATCTTGATCCCCTCTACAAGACTATGTAAAAATATCTCCGACACTAAATGATTAGGGCTTTGCTATAATCACTTTTTATGGGCTGACTGTGTAGGACTGCTGCCTGTCCCATAGTACCTCTGGGCACGAAACTGTGTGGGAAACTGTGAGAGCCCTAAATCTATGGGAAAAGAGAAGGATCAAGGACAAAGCTCTGATACCACTTGTAATGAAGGAGACCTAGCTGTCCTAACTAAGGGGAAAGAGAGAGAGAAGGACTGCAGAAGAAGAGGGAGAGGAGAGAGAAAGGCAAGAAGAAGAGAGAGAAAGAGGGAGAGAGGAAGAAGAAGAGGAAGCCATGGGAGCTTGAGAAGGTGAAAAGAGAGTTTCTTGATAATTTCTGTCATGCCTCAAAATACCCTCTTACACCTTATATACCGTCGGTGTGACTGGTATGTTCCCATGCCATATTCTCGTGATCCTCATTCATTACACTTTCCCTTATTCAATAGTTATTGAAAGAATAAAGAATAAAGTGACTATCATGGGCTCTCACTGCATGCAATGTATAGGTATCTAGTCATGGTGTGTAGTAAATATAAGGCAGTGTAGGCATAGGTGTCTTTACCCCCAACGAATAGAGAAACACATCAGAGCAAATTTTGACATCATGAAGACTCAACTTCAAACCTGTCTCTATTGGAATAGGAATAAGCTTGCAATCCTCAAGCCCAAATCTTTACAATAATATCTCAACATACTTTGTTTGACATATAGCAATACCTTCATCACACTGTTAGAATTGAGTGCCTAAATAATTATGCACTAGACCTAATTTTGACATGTTAAAATTTGAATTCAACTTGATCTCAAAGTCAACAATATGTGTCTCATTAGGATTAATGAGTGGCATATCATCAATATAAACCACCATGATCAAGCTACTTCACCCTCATGGTTGGCATATAAGGTCCTCTTAGGTGGATTTTCTAAAAATCACATGTAGTCAGGTATGCATATCTTCTCATACCAAGCTTGAGGTGCTTGTTTCAAACCATACAATACCCTTTTCAAATTTCACACTTTGTTCCCT
The DNA here is from genome assembly GCF_053477565.2 of Lygodium microphyllum. NCBI lineage: Eukaryota > Viridiplantae > Streptophyta > Polypodiopsida > Schizaeales > Lygodiaceae > Lygodium > Lygodium microphyllum. The sequence goes on from NC_141137.1 coordinate 60,922,959, forward strand.
TGTCCCTTCAGCATAAAACAACAAGATTGACAAACATATACTTCATCATGTAAATCATTGTTACTTAGATTGCATAGTAGCCACCAATTTTTTTAAATTTTATGACTCTTTGAAAAACACAAGCTCATCCTCATCACACATATTAGAAACAACCAATGTTTTGATGCATAAGAGGCACTATGAGAGCTTGAACATGTACGACTAGTCAACAATGCATCCAACTTACTTTCATGCAATCTTTGCACTAGCCATTTTGGCATAATCTTGGACTATTAAATCTCTACTTTCTCATCACAATAAGTACATCATTCACATCCACATCAACAATAGGTTTATTAGTGTTATCACGAGAAACCTACCTAGGTTGAATAATTGTCTCATTTGGTGCTAGATGTGATTGTGCACCATTGGAAAGAGGCAACAAAGTGTCATAGATTTCTTATGAGCATACATCTATCTCTTTCATACATGAAAGTAAAGGTTGAAAAATATATTGCATAAAGTCAACATCACATTTGACCAAGATACACTTACTTTGCACGAATGGTAAACTTATAATCTTTGCTTTCATTATTGTATCCAACAAAAACACAATTTCGCAACTTATCATCTAACTTTTGCAATGTTACATGGGTACCATCATTAAGCCAAGCAACAAAAAATATACAAGTAACCCACAAATGGCTTTTTTCCATGCCAATCCTGACTCAGAGTGATAGACTATCAAGCCTTAGTGAGATGCCTTTTAACTGCATAGGCTACACGTAAAATAGCCTCAAGCCATAAATTATATGGCAAAACTTACCTCTTAATTATACATTGTGCAATTAGCATGAGAGATCTATTCTTTTTCTAAGCTAACCATTTTGTTGTGGTGTATACAACACCATAAATGGTGTCTTATCCCACATTCTACTAGACATGCATTAAATTAGAGAGTACCCCTTTACATCTTAGAGGTTTTTAAACCATGTTGACAAAATACTTGAAGCAAAAAACACTTCAAAGTTAACTTTCAAACATATAACCATGCATACCTAGAGTAATCATTGATGAAAGTCATGCAGTACAAGTAGTTGCCAAAAGATGTTATTTGCATTAGACCATAAACGTCACCATGCATAAGCTATGATTTATGAAGAATTCTCAATGAAGCATCTTTTGGAAATGAGGCACGTTGCACTTTACCCAATGCATCCTTTACAAATAAGTACATAAAAAATACAATGATTATGTGAAGAACCAATCTAGTGGGCTAAAATGTCTGACCATCTAAGGGGTACTATGAAAGAAGGTGCATGAATCCCAAATATGTAGGAAAACCTCTCTTTCATTTTGATCCTCTTAGAGCTATCCTCCCATCTCCCATGGAGAGTATGCATTTTCTATATCCAAATTCTTTGATAAAGACTCCCAAATGGATATACTTGAAGATCAATGACATGACTACATCTTGCAATCCATATGAAGCAAGCTAGGATGCTTTGCTAGCATAATCCTTTTGGGATAAGGACTCCCAAATGGATATACTTGAAGATCAATGACCTAACTACATCTTGCAATCCATATGAACCAAGCTAGGATGCTTTGATGGCATAATACTTTGGGGACAAGTATATAAATCACTTTATTTTATCCTTGATTATATGTGTACCAAGAATGTGATTTGCAAATCCCAAATCCTTCATGTTAAAGGTTTCAATTATTATTTTCTTCAGGGCATCAATCTCATACTCACGTGGCATTACATCCTAGAAAGTAATATTTCTTGTTTTTATTGCTCATGCATCTTCTTCTCATTGAAGATCATGTAATTACTACGAACAATCTTTCTACCTTGTGGATCCTAAAGGCGATAATCCATCTCACCACTTTGCCCATAGCCCAAAACAATGCATTTAATGGATTTTAGCTCTAACTTACTATGCTTTTCTTTGATATATGCACATAAACTTCATAACCAAATATTCATAAGTGATCGTAATAAGGCTTCATGCTTGACCATGCCTCTCCTTAAGAATGCCATCATCCAAAGTACTATTAGGTGACCTTGATTTATGAAAAATACAAATGTCATCATAGCCTTAACCCAAAATCCTTGAATAAGACTAGTATTAGATAGCATACACAACATCCTTTCATTTGTCATCCTAAGCATATTCTCTACAAGACCATTTTGGGCAAGATTTCCAGGTGCAATAGTTTCCTTTTATCCCATGCAAAAATATCTAAACTTATGAGAGACATATTTTGCACAATCGTCAATTATGAGATACTTAACTGTGAAAGCTCACACTTTCCTAGTTGCATTGTTGTTGAAGGTGATAAAATAGGATGTCTCACCTATATACTTTATAGGCATAGACCCACGTATTTTGAGACATAGAGCAAGGGACATCGTGTGCAAAAAGAGGACACATGATGCTTCTACTAATGAGGAGGAAGCAAGGAGATCTATTGAGAAACAAGTTGAGACGTTGAAATTCCCAAGTCAGCCCATTGTGCTACATAGACCTACCTATACCTCGTCCCCCTGATGAGAAATTTCAACCTGCGGTTGAATATGTGATGTTGACAAACTATGGGGAGCCATCTTACTATAAAAAGACTATGACTCATGATGGTTAGCTTAAGCCAGTGTTAGCTATACAATTTGAAATGGATTCCATTATGAAGAATAAGACTTGGGAGTTTGTTCATTTTCCAAAGGGTGATAATGCTTTGGTATCCAAGTGGATCTAACAATTGAAGGTTATTGGTGATGCTAAAGCAAAGTGCAAGTCAAGGTTAATATCCAAAGGCTTTAAGCAAGAAAAATATCGGACTTTGATGAAATAATTACACCTATGGTGAAATTGACTACTCTTCACATTGTGCTTGCCTCAGTAGCTAAGGATGATATGGACCTTGTATAGTTGGATGAGAAGACAACATTTTTGCATGGTGATCTTCATAATCTACATGCAATAGCCAAAATTTTTATGGAACATGGCAAAGAAAAACTTGTCTACAAGCTAAAAAAGAGTCTTTGTGTATTAAGGTAGCCCCCACAGGAATGGTACAATAATTTTGATATCTTTATATAGTCTCATCGCTATAATAGAAGTGAGACAAACCACTGCTTATATGCTAGAAAGGCTAAATATGGCAACTTGATATGTTTATCATTCGTACCACAACAAAGCATTCAATGTCTTTCTTAGACCCCTGATTGCCCATGATCCTAGTTTTTGTACTTATACTATTTTTTGCCTCTTTTTCCTTGAGTTTCCAATGCTTGACCATTTTTAACTTGATTCATGGATTTTCTACTTATGTCTTTAGTCGCTAGACTACTTGCTATATCATTAAACTTCAACTCAACAATTGAGGTTGAATTATTGATGGTTATCCTAAAGGTGTCCCTTGATGTAGGCAAGGAGCATAATAGGAAGATTGCCTTGAACTCATCTTCAGACTTCAACTTTTGAGCCTACATTTGGCTCAATATAATGTTGAATTCATTAGGGTGGGAGACAATAGTAGTGCCCTCGTTTATTTACAACTAGCACAACTTTTTCATATGATACACCTTATTAGAGGCAATTTCATTCTCATGAGTATTGCATAGCTTCTTCCATAAGTCATGTGCAATGGTCTCATTCACAACTGCAAAATATAGATTTTGCCAAGTGTAGCCTATAATAAGGGATTTGGCCAATACATCAAGCTCCAATGAATCTTCTCCAAACCTGCTTGTTGGTTTTGCATCTATGCCTCTTATGGGCCTTAGCTACTTATTTTGAATAAGGACATCTTAGATGTACTCCTTCCACAAATTGGCATTAGTACTATCAAACTTCTTGATGTTATATAGTTTATTGTCCATTATAAATGATGATGCCATTTCAGTAAGTACTAGTAACCAGAAAGTAAACAAATTATACCATAAAACTCGTAGAATTTCTACAACACCTACTATAATCAAAACTAAGAGAATATATAAAATGAAGCACTACTTCACCACAAGGAGGTGCTTGAGGACAAGTGATGGAGTTTATCAATATTCACACAGATGAAAACCCATCAAATCTTCTTACAAAGAGTTTATCTAGCACTTTGCATGATATAGAGTGTCAATGGACATTGGATAGTATATTCATTGTCTAATTAAAGGCACGTTGACCTTCAAGTGGGAGGTTTAAAGGGTAATGGTTAAAGGTCGAGAGGGCACCCTTTGTATATGTATGCATTATACATTTCTATATAGGTGAAAATATGGAAGAATAAGGATAACCAAGTACTCACTAGAAACTTATTTTGTGTTCTTGCTTTCTCTCTCTCTTTGTGATCCTCTTGGTCTCTTAAGCTAGCGACTTCACAACTCATCACTTCCTCTTACTAAAGTCCATTTTGTCAACCTCCTTCATCTTTGTTGTTGCTACCTTTGTTTTCAATAAGGCTTTGCAAGGTCAAAATGGAAAGATATTCTATAATCTTGCATTGTCAAAAAATGAATGGCAACATTGGCACCCAAATGCTTAGGATGTGCACAAGAGGGTTGTGTTTGAAGAAATCTAAGAGCAAAGTGAATATAGTCATCATCACCCTATTGTGTAGTATGGATAATGGCTAGCCTTGGGCTTGAGTGAGCATTTTATTACTCTTTTAGTACAAGCTAATAAGTTTTGGGATGGTCTACGATGGGAGATGGTACCTTGAATGAAGGGTGGAAGGTCAAGATTAAACAAATTGGACTTGCTGAAGCTATTGCCTTAGTTTGGAAGGAGCTCTTTACCATGAGGGCTAGTAGATCGATGTGGAGATTCATTATTCAAGAGGCACATATGGGATTTTTAAGGAAGCTTTCGAACCCCCTGCACAATGGTTTTGTAGCATCCAAAAACTTTGTGCTTTCTTCTCTTAACAAGGTTGTGATTGTGGTGGGATATCTAGTGAATTCTAGTTGGTTTCAATCACTATCATGAAAAAAAGAAGCATTGTCCTTCATCGACTACTAATTTTCATGATAAATTAGAGTTTGTGCAGTTGGGAACATGCACAAGGCTTTGGTTATGCCATGGTTATAAGGAATCTGGAAGAAAGAATCATAAACAAGTGCTTTGGCAAAGATAAGGTGAAAGAAGAGATGACCCTTGACAAAAAACACTATTCAAGGAGAAGGGTCATAGGGTTGTTGTTGGCCATTCCATCTAATTCGCTGAATTTTACCTCATGGAGGGTAGCCACTTGCAACTTTCCTTCCAGGGACCCAATCGTAAAGAGGTTGCTCCAACTTGCCTTTTATGCAAAAGGTGAGACAAGACAATGGAGCACTTATTTTGGGAAATCATAGAAGCAAACGAATGAAGTGAGAAGGTGGGTTAAAAGTGGTGGCTTCAATGATAGCATTCATAAGAGGGTAGTTTTTAGAGATACAACAAGTCTTAGTGCAGAAACACTTAAAGCCTAGAACATAATCAAGGCAATGATGATTTGCTACATTTGTCTTATTTGTATTTCTAGGCTATCTAGAGATGCTCCTAGTTTATTATGTCCCAATGGAACATCAAATTCTTGCAAAGCCTAAGCTATTTGCACCTTGAGAGTTACTAGAAAACAAATACAACGTTTATGAAGTTTTACTTAAAGCCTTAGGCAAGATATAGGGGAGAAGGCTATGTCTTCAACATTCTTCTGGTGATGTAATTATCATAATTTAGTCAAGTGCTAGCTTAGTTAGTAGGGATGTGTGTGTGAGTCTTAGATGATCATTAGATCGAATCCCCTTGATTGTGCAGTTGCACAATATGTTATCGTTCAGAATGCAATCTCAATCAAATTCCCATTTCAATATTCGACCAACATCTCATCTTCCAATAAGTCCACAATGGCATCGCATTACATAAAAATAATATAAATTGTTTTATTGTGCATATTAGTGTTCTGCATGTACAAAATGCTAGGCCGCTTTGTAGCGCTTATCTTTTAAAGTAATTGTGAAGTGGCAAGCAAAGTTGCCATGCTACCACATGGCAACTTTGCCTCAAGCAGTCAAGTCTGGATGGTCATAAGCACTCTGTCCAAGCAACAAAACATTAGTTATCTCCAATCACTTTGGATTACACATCATTGTTATAAAAAGGTTAGGTTTCCCCTTGCATTACACTATAGTCATGGCATCTGATACAATTGATATGTGTGCCTTGGTCCATCTATAAATGACAATGACAAAACTATCCTCCTACCGACAGAGGCACCAACTATCTATATTGGTCCATTATCATTTGCTCCCACCATGTTTGCCAAGCCTTTATAGCTCTCCGATTGCAAGATTGACTAGTTTTGGTGACACCAAGTTAATCTGCATTGCTTTACACTACGTTAAGCATCAACAATAAATTGTTGCAACAGTTGACCACTATGCAACATGCACACTTGAATATCCTTGCGCACCTGAAGCCAAAATGCATGAATTTGCATTTGGATAAGACAATTTCGTGTATGTTAATAGGAACATTGGCATTACTATAGGGAACCTTTATATGCCAACCGTCATCACCCATAGGGAAAAGAAGGACATATAGCATTGGCATATATGCCACGTGCAAGTTTGAAATACCAATACATAAACCACCCTAAGTGTAAACATGAATATCCTAGTGATCAAGAGTATTCTCATCACCCTGCCTCGGTATGATAGTTGCAACCTCAGTTTGCCACAAGAGTCAATTATTGTTTGTTGGGTCTTTGAACACCAAAAAAAGTAATTCTTAATTCTTGCACATGATTATTTTGCAATTGCATACCCACAAACCAAATGGCTAGTGCATATACATTGTGTCAATGCATCATAAACTAAAGCTACCTAAGTAAATTTGCTAAAAGGTTACGCATGACCCCTAATCGATTAAATAGCTCATGTTTAGTATCATAAACATAGAGTTGTGCAAACCTTGGTGTTTCTTCACATTGCATATTAGAAAGTGGAGGACCTATACAATGATAAATAGAGCCGTACACTCTAAAGGTGTAATCATTCTCGACAATAGGCATCTCGTCAACATTAGCTCCGAGTGATATAAATGCAAGAGCACTATTGTATCATATGTTATTTTTAAATATCCTACTCTAAGGGTGCATACCATGCAACAGATCATGCAATGGACATTGCAACAATAGCAACGTTACTTTTTCATTCTGACAACGATGCTTTCTGCAAAAAGATCGACCCTTGCACCTGAGTCTCATATCTCCACGATTTAGCTAAACACCTCTCACATATTTCAAAAAGACTCCCCATGGAATGCACATTCGGCTCCTAGAATAGCATTATCACTACTGTTGAATGAATATCCACCGTAGACAAAGTATGCAAAATGGAGCATAATCCACCATTTCGGGGATCAAATGTTGGAATATTATTAGAACATGACTGTTAACCATAGTATTTTTTACATTGCGGCCATTTCTAGCATCACAACCATCGGTTGATGCTAAAATATTAAGTGCAATATGATCAACATGCATCATAGTTAAATCTACATCAACATGTGTTTAACCAACTCATTATTCTCATTTGCAATTTCAACACTGTGAGACACACTCTCATTGCAATTGCTTGCTGGTGGCAAAGCATTAGTCAAACCCATACCAAACTATCCTTTAGCTGGTTCATTATTGCTACTTGCAATCTCAACATGAAAATGCATATTCCAAATATCATGCATCCTCTAGCAACATCCCATAATGGAGCTATCACGACGTAAAATCCCTTATAGGAGTTAAATGTTAGAACATTATCAACTTGTGACTCATTAATTACATGATTTTCTATATCCATGTGATATTGGACATTACAATCAACCATTGATAGTAAAGTAGTAGTCATTGTAGTTGACCTAGTTCACAATGACCATTTGGAATCTTTTGATGAAAAGGTAGGTTTTTAATATCCCAATGAATAGGTCTATCATGACCTTAAAGCCCTCTCTGAGCCTTGAGCCTATCAATTTGTCTTTGCCCACACCTTGTGGAGCTAAAGACATCCCTACAAATACGCAACACATCGTCACTGCAGTTGCTCAATGCGAACACCCCAAATTGATTGGATACCCACAGAATCTATTACCAACACATTTTATCGAAGACATGGATTAATATTAAATATATTATAAATATTAAAATATCAAATATTAAATATAAATATTAAAATTAAACAATATACTAAATATCACAGGATTATCAGAATTGCTCCATAAAAATCTCAAGAAAAAAACATCAAATTGATGTACCCAATACATTTTACTCAATCTAGCTTTGTTACATTAGTAAGCATTACACATCTTAGCACATCAGATGCAAGCTGCACAAAACAAAGCATGTATCATAAAAAAGCATTGGTCCAAGCACTTAAAAATACACAAGACAATAAAAGCTTATAAGCTCCATCCTAGCAAGTCTTCCTCCTTGGTTGCAATTGTTCATCTAACGACTCAATTGTTGCAGCAAAGCATTAAACCTACTAACATTCATTTGCAATTGCAAGAATAGTAGCTGACAACCCCTTTGGCAAATCACACGTTTGTGATTATCCCTAAGCCCCTAAAATAAAGCCACACATCATTCACCAGCATTAACCTCCTTCTCTTAAAAACAATTGTTGAAAGTGCCCTTACTTCACCATCTAGACCAATCGAGACTTGTTGAAGAAACTCTAGGTGTGCCTTGTCTCGCACACAACACCATGCAAACCTTTAGCCTATTCATGTAACTCTGTTGAGTACATGGCAAGTGCATGATCAACACGCGTGCATAAACCCGTCTGCATTTCCATCAACTCATTCATCTTGGTCTTAAGATTTTTAAAGTCTAAAGAACTTGAAGCAATCCTTATGTTTCTTCAAACACTTGTAGTTCTTGTACATTTAGCAACATGCGTTTCTTGTCCCCTTGCCACTTCTTTCATCTTTTGTGCATGTATTCTATTAGAGCCTACATTTTCGCTACATTCAATAGATACAAATGTTTATCTCCAAAAAAATTTATAGCACTTTGATGTACGCATGAGTAATACAACTATCTTCCATACCCATGTGAATGGCTACAAGCTGGCAAGTGCCGAAGAGATGAAGTCATGGCCATCTTTTAAATTCTACTAAATCCATTGTATTCAGTGGAGTTGAAAGCACAATGTCTGAAATATCTCCCATGGCTTCACCTTGTTCCATAACTACACAAAACGTTCAAGAGAATATAAGAGTCTCAACAAATAAATCTCAAAGTTGAAAGACCTTATTAGCAAGAAGATCGTATAGAGGAACAATTCAATGGTTCATGGCCTACCATTGATGCGTATATCCCATAATAAGGACATCCATATTACTATATTTTGAGGTGAAAGCACATCAAAGGCAAAAAATATTCATACATGAGCATAGGCATGCATGACCATGCATAAGCACATATATACATGTTGCTCCCAAATGCCTACCAAGCATCACATGTGAACCCATAGGTGTCCTAAACTGGAAAGCATAAATCATAAACTTGAAGGTGTCCTAGTCTCAAATGTATCCTAGACTCAAAAGTGAAAGAATAGAGATGCATTAGTTCTAGAATGCATAAGTAAATGCATATATGGCCACGTATGAGCATGTGCATTTTTTGAGATGAAAGCATATCAAATACTTCTTGGTATTATTATCGATGATGCTCCTAAACTTCGAGCTATCACAAACACAAAGGTAAAAACATTCATTTTTCTTTAATATGAGAGAGAGAGAGAGAGAGAGAGAGAGAGAGAGAGAGAGAGAGAGAGAGAGAGAGAGAGAGAGAGAGAGAGAGAGAGAGAGAGAGAGAGAGAGAGAGAGAGAGAGATGTACCTTGGTTGCAAGATCAAACTATATAAAGTATCAACTCAAAAGTAAAAGCTTAATCTAAATACTATCATCATGATGTAACTTAAGGTGAGAAATCCACAATCATCATCTGTGTTGCACTTGATGTGTTAGCTAATCTCGGCAGCCAATAAGATGCCAGCTAATCATGAGGTAACTCAAGGTGAGACCTTGAAAATTTCCTTTTTTGTATTATCAAATTACAATAAAACACACTATCAAGTCGTCTTTATGTCTCAACATCTTTAAGCTTTAACCATCCTATGTGTCTAATCCAACTTATGAAGGCACTTTAGTCAAATTATATCCATCATGATTGACTCAATGAAACTCTTTATTGTTATAAGCTTGATAGTGGGAATGTTACAAACTCATGAGTGTATCATTATCTACTTCTACAACACCTAAAGACTTACATTTGAACTCTTTCCTCTTTGTAACATTTTATGATCCTTGCAAAAGAAACGAGCATGAGTGACATAACAATACATTTGCCACTCATATTGTGGTAGAGTTTAAGAATATGTATTTTCAACTATAAATTCAACAATAATGTCCCTTAGTTAAAAGGAACAATGAAGTATTTAATGTGCCATTTTTTCAAGTATAAAAATGTTCTAAAATTTAGCATGTACTAACTTTGAGGCTAGGTCACAACAATAGCAATCAACGAAAAAATAGTAGCAACACATGAGCACTCACGTACATGATGCTTGCTCCTAAACTTCGAGTTTTCCTAAACATGAAGGTAAAACTCACGAGTGTACCATTGCCTACTTCTAAAACACACCCAGATATTTATATTTAAACTCTTTTCCCTTTGTAACATTTTATGATCCTTGTAAAAGAAACGAGCATGAGTGACACAACAATATATTATTTGAGAATGTAGTGATAGAGTTTAAGAATATGACTTTTCAACAAACAAATTCAATTGTAATGCTATTGTGTAGGTTCATTTGTTAAAAGGAACAATTTAGTATTTAATGTGCAAATTTTCAATAAGAAATATGTTCTAAATTTCAACATTAATAAATAAAAGAACCTCAAGGCTAGGTCACAACAATAGCAATCGAGAGAGACAATCGGGAAAAATTGACTATTAAAATGGTTTAAAACAATTTTATAAATTGCAAGAGACAAACAATGTATTTCAAAATGGAGATATTTATCAAATAACTCATTTAAGAAGTCTTGTAGAGATTACATATATCAACCAAACTACGGATTCGAGGATGAGCCTATGTGTCAATTCACCTGGGTTAACATCGCAAGAAATCTATTATAATAAACTTTCAAAGAAGTAAGTTGCACATCAAGGGCAATGTTCTTTGGTGCAAGATGATGAGCTTGCGTGGCAATTCATATGGGTTAACATTGCCAAAAACGTATTAAGATAAACCTTCAATGAAGTGAGTTACACATCAAGAGCAATGTTCTCTAGTGTGACTAGGTTCTCATTCTTAAGAGCAATTAATTGACATAGTCCATACTCTATACGACTCGCAACTATTAATAAGGTCTTTCGACTTCTCTTTTTGATAATCAATAAATACAACACTTGGCTACCAATATTTTTGGATATGCTCATATATGTCCCCTATATAACCCCTAATTTCTTTTAACTCGCCTTGTATCATTACTCAATTAGTAAGGTTTCCTTCATATTTCTCTTCCAATATTTCTCGATCCTTTGCAGGTGGTCACCAATATTGTCACAAAGAGAGATCAAAGCTTTTTGACGCCAAAATAGTGTCGTCACTTGCTTTTCAACTCCATTCAAGCGACAAACGATCCTCAAGAAACCAATAGAACTTTCATGCCCTCCAACATACTTGAGCACACGACAAATTGCCTTCTTCCTTGTGACCTCTTTCATTTTGTATATATTCGTTTTCATGTTAGGGTTGCATTGTATAACATTTGCTATAGATACGTTATTGTTTGCTGTAGAAGCCTCCATATTGTAGAAAATGCATACATTAACCTTGAGGAGTATATAAACTATTCTCAAAAATTAAAAATAGTGAAAACTCCTAGATGGCATTGGATTAGCCTTCTAATGTGTTAAATCTAATTTTGGTAAAGTTTTGAAGTTTAAGAGCCTAGATTTTCAAGTGATTTTCTAAGCAAATCTCTAAAACATCTTGCTTAGCCCATAAAATGAAAGTTTTTCACGTGGTATTGATATTAAAGGATATGTTTTTGATTACCCAAAATATTGTATGATCAATGTGAATATCCAATATTGATTGGATTTCCAACATTTTGGCTGGAAGATGAAGGAGTTCCAACATAACCATCTACACCTGATTATTTGATAAAGGTCATTTTGGAGAGAGAGAGAGAGAGAGAGAGAGAGAGAGAGAGAGAGAGAGAGAGAGAGAGAGAGAGAGAGAGAGATGCATCTAACCCAAACTAATAAATAAATTAATAAATATTCCTTCTTATCGACAAAACTAATAACAATAAACATAAACTTATTAACATATATACATGCATAATCTTATTGATAATATAAACCTACTAGCATTAACTTGCACACATAAACCAATAAACAATCAATGAACTTACTAGTAAATTTATAAATTAATAACAAATAACAATAAACTAATAAAGAACTAACAAATAAAAATAAACAAATCAATATATAAACTAATAAATAATAAATAAAATAATAACTAACCAAAGTTAAAATTTAAAGTAACTAAACTAAAAATCATTACTCTCTCACCACCTCTCTCTCTCTCTCTCTCTCTCTCTCTCTCTCTCTCTCTCTCTCTCTCTCTCTCTCTCTCTCTCTCTCTCTCTCTCTAACCTACCCAACCAACAAACTAACTAATCTATCCCCCCTCTCCCCCCCCTCTAACTAACCTACCTAACTAAGTAATTAACTGACTAACAAATAACCAAATCTCTCTCTCTCTCTCTCCAACTAATAACATTAACAAAACTAATTCAAACTAATAAATTAACAAATATATTATCGCACACTCTCTCTAACCAAACTAATAACAAATAAACCAACAAACACAACAAAATAAAATTCAGTGTGTGTGATCACCAACTACTCTCTCTCTCTCTCTCTCTCGCTAATCTCTCCCCCCTCTCTCAGTCTAACTAACCTCTCTCTCTCTCTCCCTCTCTCCACGTCATGGCACAAGCTGCCCAATTAGCTTGTGCAAGACTGGTGGCTCTCGATGGCTCTTGGTGGTGACCTATGATTCCTAGTGACAAGGCACTCTCTCTCTCCATGTTTCAGAGCTACCCCATCTCTCTCCCTCCTAATGGGCGAGAATTGAGATGCTCACTTTCTTTCCCTTGCACATTCTCTTTCGACGCTTACTTTCATTGCTTGCTTGCAACTCTTAGCGGCTCTTGGTTTGATGGCTCCTGGCATTGTCTTGGTGGTGGCAAGCACTCTATTTACTCTTGCATTGGCATTTGGTAGCATGGGACCTGGCGGCAACCGCATTACCCCTTTGTATGTGGCCTTCACTAACACATAGCGCCTTTGGAGATGCCGTGAAGAACCTGCAAGGACATGTTGATACACACACGCATAGAGAGAGAGAGAGAGAGAGAGAGAGAGAGAGAGAGAGAGAGAGAGAGAGAGAGAGAGAGAGAGAGAGAGAGAGAGAGAGAGAGAGAGAGAGAGAGAGAGAGAGAGAGAGAGAGAGAGAGAGAGAGAGAGAGAGAGAGAGAGAGAGAGAGAGAGAGAGAGAGAGAGAGAGAGAGAGAACCTCTCCCAATCATCACCAATGACCACCTTTCCACTTTTTTTCATCAATGAGGAGGAGTTAACCAATTCAAGTTTGGTTTGGGAGCCAAGTTCGAGAACTCTTTGGTGCTTCTCGATGCCTCCCGAACTTGCAACTCAAATAATAAAATAATATAGATATAGATATAGATGCATCGACATCTGGCAACATGGGACTTGGCGGCATCTGTAATACCCCTTCGTATGTGGCCTTCACTAACATATAGCGCCTTTGGAGATGTCACGATGAACTTGGTGGCCGCCAATCAAAGGACATGTCGATACACAGAGAGAGAGAGAGAGAGATGAAGTTCCTCTCCCAATCATCACCAACAATGACTACCTTTCCATTTTTTTAAAAATTAACGAGGAGTTAGCCAATTCAAATATGGTTTGGTTAGGGAGCCAAGTTTGAGAATTGTTTCATGCTTCTTGTTGCCTCCCGAACCTGCAGCTTAAATAATAAAATAATAATATACATACAGATATAAATATAGACTTTATATTTGCGAATTATTAATGCAAAATTCTATACTTAACCAGTAAGATAACCAGTAAGATTTGTCCAAACATTTGGTGGTATCAACCTACTTGTACGCATCGGTCATGAATACTACTAGTTTAGCTTGCCGCTAGTGCGCAAGTCAGAGAAGCTTTTGCTTGGTTTTCTTCTACAACTGCGGTTCCACACTGTGGTGGCAGCAAGCTACCATGGCTTCCTACTCCGACTTCTTCTTGGAGCTCAAGGTAACCCACGCGTACATCTGCATGGCAGTAGACATTTTTTCTCACATTAGGTTATCTCAATCTGCATTGTACCACTCGGTCTTTCATAGGCCATTCACAGACATTCTCTGAAATTTTCTGTGACTGTTTTTATTAGTTTTGCTTTATTACCTCATTCTAGCAGATCCAGGTTTAAACAGAGAGAGTTTGATTTTGATTTCACATTGTGCTAGCTTCTGGACTTCGTTAAGATCTGGTCTCTATGGTAGCTGATATACATCACATTTTGCCAATGTAAAGTAGGTGCAAGTTTGCAAGCAGCTGCACCTTTTCTTTCCCCTTTTTTTTCCGCAAAGGGTAAGTGTATTAATTATTAATTACTATGAACATAAAATACGGGTAATTGTATTAATTACTATGAACAGAAAATTCAAGAGTCAGAAGTGAACTATATGTACGGCAAAGAAACTGAAGAAACCGCAGTATGCCAAGAAAACAAATCATCTCTGGAAACGAGGCCTGCATACTGTAGCTGCATCTTTTCCTGACCACAGTTGGAAAAACACAGCACATTTTAAGAAGAGAAAGAAAGCACAGTAAACTTTTGGCCGTGCCATGGCAGCTGTCTTAATGTCAGATGTAGTGCCAATGGATTTGGAATGTTTTGGTTGAGGCAAACTAATTTTGAGCAGGCTTTTAGTGCGCCAAGTTGACTTTGAGCAGCCTTTTAATGCTCCTTGTTTATTCTGAGCAGGCTGCAGACCCTTTCTTCCTCATGGCAGGCCCCAATGTGATCGAGTCAGAGGAACACATATTTAAGATGGCACGGCAAATCAAATCTGTGACTGATGAGTACGTTGATTGTCAAATAAGATTCAGGCTATAAGTATGAACTACTGCTGAGAGTTAAGAGCTGTAGTACACTGTCAAGATGTCTTCAAGTCATGACTGGTTTGAAGGAAGCTCTGGCCATTGTGTGTATATGGTTGCATGCTTTCTCTTGCATGTGGATAGTTATTTACATCAGCACTTTGCTTCAATAGGCTTTTATCTGCATACCTGTGTGTATTTCTATCACGATTCCGTCTTTCTGCGTGTTCTCTGCTGCATGTGGGAATGCTTGGATACACTGGTTCTATGCTGGTGCAAACATAAGAGCCTTTATTCAGAGCACTTCCATTTATCGTGATTCCATCTCTCCATGTAGGGTTGGGTTGAAGCTGGTATTCAAATCGAGTTTTGACAAAGCCAATAGAACATCAGCAAAGTCCTTCCGAGGGCCCGGCTTGGTGGAAGGTTTAAAGGTTTTCAGCTATTGCTATCAGACTTTTTAATGTTTTATAGAACACTACAGTGTGCTGCCTTTTTTTTTTTTCCAGAAATTCTTAATATCTATGGAATGTAGGCTTATTGTTCGAGGCACCTCTGTCATTTTTGTGTATTGTAAATGCTTGAGTGTCTATAGCTAGGGCTTTTGAGTACGAAGTGCTGTGGGGACAGTTGGTACTGCTGTATGGAAAAAGCAGCTGAACTGAATTCTTTAAAGTCCCAAGGACCTTTTATGTTGAGCAGCATTACTGGTCAATCTAAATGACCCCCTTCAATGTCCATTTTGTCAGTCTTATGACTCTAAAAACTTGAAACTCTGCAGTCCTTAAGAGTCGTAACAATGCCCAACTCATAAGTAAGTACTTGTTGAAGTTTTAAAAAAATTACTACTGGTTGTATGCTTTTGTTTCCTGCCATGCTTGCTTTAAGTTCCACCCCACAAACACTGATAAGGGTGATTAGCCATGTAATGAGATTGGCTATTATCTCCCATATTTGAAATGTTTATGATTAGGTTTCATAGGTGGAATCACTAGAGTAGAAATGTAGATGGTCACACCATATATGGAGATTAGGGATCACTTGAGAGGATAGGATGTGCAAAGTGTTGCTTGAATTCAAGGCTCAAGCCAAGCATGCATGCCCACGATAAGTTGTGAACATATGCACATATGCAGAGCTAGATTGTGAGTTGCAAAATAATCCCATAAGCAATCACGATACATCTCCACAACTTTGATTGTAAGGCGAGGGGCCCATCCTAGCTTGCCAAGGTCAATGATTAATCTTAGCTAATCTAGTACCTAGTACAAAAAGATGGTGAGCTATTGATGAAAATAAGTGGGTGCTGTGCAAAGTGTACGATTGTGATGTCTCTATCAAAACTAACATAGGAATTCATGAGCAAAGCTTTATGAAAGCTTGAGTTGTAGTGTTATTGGCTCTTTAGTGATAGATTAGGAAAGCATCCCTTTGGTCAAGTGAGTGGGAATCCAAAAAGGGTTTGTTGAATGTTGAGAGGAAGTGAAAAACATGCACAAGTACAACTTGTCTAAATCCCATTCTAAGGAGGAGAGAGGACGGTGTTCTCAAAAGCGTATTTGCCATGTTCAATTAGATTCTAGAGATAACTAAGAATGAAGGGGTGTCACTATTTATGTACCCCTCATAATAATGTCCAATTCTAACCCTTGAGGTACATTGATCAATTTCTTGTAGTGGTAATGGGCAATGAAGTGGTACAAAAAACCTTTCTCTGGGAGTGAAGTCAATAATTACACTAGTGTAACCAAGTGGTAATGATTATCATCTCTTTATTAGTGACTATCTAGCATAAGCCTTGGGCTGGTAGAAGGCGATGCCACAACCCATGTGGAGATACCTACTGGAAAGTGCACCATGCTTAGAGTTAGCTCTACAGGCAAGTACTCCCTAGGAGAAGTGAGAGCATGAACTTGAGAGGTTCTATGACAAAAGTAAACGAGAAGGTTCCATACAAGATGGCATAGTTGTATCTTCACGCGGATGAACATAGGTGGTAGAACATGGCAAGCTAAGTTTGACAAAAATCAATTAAATGAGTAGGGTGGATGCTCTTCCAATCTAGTAGAAGAGGTTGCACTAAAAAGGCTAGAGCACAATCACAATGTATGCTAGCTAGTACCAACAATATCTTCCAAGGCTCTACTTTTGGCTTAGCTAGCAAGGCATGTTTGGGTAAAATTGGATCAATGATGACCAAGCCTCCCCTTCTAATGAGGAGTGTAACGTTCATTAGAAGCTCAACCAATAGATTGTGCAAAACCGTATGCCATTTTGCCATGGGAATTACTCCAAAAATAGAATTGGGTTTTATAGCCTTATTAAGCCACCAATGAATACGCAAGCAATCTTATCTAATGTTAGCTATTTATTACTACTAAAGTGAGGTTGAACGATGACATCCTAGGCCATGTTGGGCCATGTAGGAGTACCATCCCCTCATGCCATTGGACAATGGGAAAGTTGTGTAATGCTTGAGCTGAGGAGTTTACTGGGTGAATATTATAGAGAGATGCAATTCGTAGCTTTGGAGTAACATCAGCAACAAATTTCAATGTGACCACACAAGAAGAATCATAAGGCATCTCTATGGATTATAAAGAATAAAGTGTTGGAGTTCGGGGATCTATGATATTGTGCTAGTCTTAAAGACGCAAAGATTACAAGACTCATTTTTTGTTTTTTGGGGTATTAAGGTGTTGGATCAAAAACTAAAAAGATTGGGCTCCAAGAAATGCTTGATTCTTCTCTCTTCATATTGCCCAAATTACCCAATATCTAATCTAATTTAAGAATTTGGTGCGTTGTAACAATCTAGAAGAAATCAATTTGATAGGGTTTGTTTCCACCATTTTAATGGCTTATTCATATGCCAAATAGCATAAGATTATTGATTTACTCATGGATGGGGTAAATTATGCTTGTAAATTCTAATGGAGGCATTCCATACAAAGCAAGTGCACGACAACTAGGAGTGGAAAATTTTAACAGGCAATTAACATAAACTAACTTACACACATGAAATAAATGAGCAAATAAACAAAAACATGATTGAATAGGAGAGCTAGAATGCTTGTGCATGGTATATAACAATTGATAGGTTCCAAAGGTTGGCATCCCTTAGGGTATTTTTTTATCGTTATTCAAGCTTATACAAATCACAAGTGACTTGCTTTCATGAACTGGCACTCTTTCAATGCCAATGATTCCCATGTTCCTTGCTCTTGGATTAGCCCAAACTTATCTTCAGCTAGGTGACCTTGGTTGTGCTCACCAATCTTGACCAAATGCGTGACAAATTTGTAACAAACCTTTTGTATATCAATTGTTACCAAGACATGTTGGCTTAATGATATTCCAAATTAATTTAATGCTTATGTACCTTGAAAGGTGATTTGTATTATTTAAGTGTTTCAAAATATGATTAAATGTTCATCTTTTTATTTAAGGGTGGCCAATGGCCAGAACACCCTATAATTATACTTGGGTCGTCATTGATGAGATGTCCAAGATAAATTAAAAGTTTAGTTGAGTGGTCAGATTGACTAGAAAGCTCAGATGACTAAGACTTTTACACTCAGATAGTTACATTGACTAGAAGCCCATATAATGAGTGGCTTTAAAAAGTGAAACCAGATGCTCATGATCGAAGAAACAAATCATGAACCGGTGAACCTATATAATGAAGCTCTCTAGAAGCTCAATTTGGTGACTTTTAAACTTTAGGAGGAGGTTTAAAAACTTTTTTCTCTAGAACATGTGGCATCTAGAAGAGGACATGTGTCATTTTGAAGAGGCAAGTGTCCTTACACTTGTCATTTTTAACAAACACTTGTCATTTGTAGCCTTTACTTTTCACTTTTGAGTAGCTTTTCACTTTCGAGTACCCAAGCCCCACACCTACATATTGGAGGTCTCTCTTTTCATATGAAACAAGCTCTCATGATGAAATTTCAGCCGTATGCTTTGTACTCCTATCTATCTCTTATTCAAGAAGCACTTTCTATTTAGCTTGATTTAATCCAAGTACTAAAGAAGAGAATCAACTTATTGCTTGGAGATTGCAGAAATTAGAGTTTCAAACCCTAATTTTTAGAATTGCAGCAAATTACCCTTATTGTATATGGTTCAAGTCAGGCAGTTGGTGCCTGGGGTTTTGTTTAAATAAATTCTTGTCAATGAGGGGGGGTTGGTTCCCTCTCAACGTGGTGTTGACTCCTCTCTCTCTCTCTCTCTCTCTCTCTCTCAAACTTCTAATTTTCATAGTGATAATTGATTGATTTGGTTAAGTTCAAATTGTTGTTATCCTCATGTTCTTCCCCGCCCTTACAAATTTGCTCTGAATCATACTCTTTCAAGTGTATGTATAAGAGTTATGATGTCCTCAGCCCAGTTGACCTTCCATATGTGATATTGGTAGTGCAAACTTGGTCCCATACAATCATTGTGGAATATAAGCAAATCTTAGTTTTAAACGGATTTAATATTCTATACGAAGCCTCGGCCTTGTTATGCATCAATTTGAGTGATATGCGTGGTATCAAATTCTTCATTGTTGTTGTAATAGTCACCATGCCTAGAGCTTAGGGTTCTAGACTAGAAGTTAGAACATAATTGAATTAAAAATCTTAGGTGAAGCTTAACTAAATCATGAGAATCTCTCTCACATTTCTCATTCTAGTGACATATCCCCCTCTTGAAAGATCACAAGTGACCCCGATTGCACACAAATAAGTTTGGATAAGGCATATTAAATGACTAGTACATGTGACTAAGTAACCAAGCATATTTTTGTTACTACACATATTGCAAGGTGTACAATTATCAAAATGGTAGTCACTTTACTAAAACCAAGCACAATTGTACAACCCCATAACTATCAAAATGGTACTCAGTGCACAAGTAAATAATCAAGCATGATTGTAGAAACACGTGTCAGCCACATTGTCATAGAAGCCTCCAAGTTCATTGCTTGCAAAAGGCCATAGGGTGCAACAAACCAATAGCTTCTTTTAAGCAATGCAAATTCTTTACATAAGCATCCATTAACATTAGTATCTTGATATATTGCAACTATAGACCACAACTTCTTTTGACACCAAAGAGTGACCATGCATTTTAAAGGATCCATCCCTTTCAACGGTTGAACTTAGCATACCATATGCTTTACTTGCTACAGGTCCAAACACATCAAGCAAGAGCATGAGATATTCACATGTTCCCATATTTGTTGTGTGTTCCTCCTCAAAGCTCACACCTTAAGTTGATCAAGTTTACCAAAATAGCCAAACAAGATATGCAAAACCTCAAAACACAAATTCATGACTGAAACTGCAATATCTTGAACATAAAGGCTCTAGCAAGCTATAACTAGCTACCATATGATAGTGCAAAACCTCTCAAGATATGCCAACCAAGATATGCAAAACCTTAAAACACAAATTCATGATTGAAACTGCAATATCCTGAACATAAAGGCTCTAGCAAGCTATAACTAGCTGCCTTACGATAGTGCATGTCATAATGCCATCTTGATAAAGACGGTAAATTTTACCTCTTTAGTTGTAATTGTTGTGCTAAGAAATGCACTTAGCCACTTAAACAGCCCCAAAACATGCTTATTTTAGGCTTATTTTAGCCAAAACCCTAAAACGGGGAGCGGATCGAGAAAGTTAAGTGGGAGAGGATCTAGAACCCTAGTTTTCTATAAATTGGCAGCTAGCCCTCTACTCTTTCACAATCTCGTTTTGTAGGTTTCAAGTGTTACCAGCTTGCTGCCCATACCCCGGTCACGGAGAACATCTCAGCCCTTGTTGTCCATCACTGTTCCCTACAGCCTGGCGCCTGTTTTCAGCCCTTCGCATGCTGATTGCTGTTGTTTCTGCTTGGTGATTGACCGCTGTTTATCTGCACTGCTGCCGTATAGCCTACCACGCCAGTAAACTGCTGCGTTTGGAGGATCCAGCTGCCGCCCTGATAGTTTTCTCTCTCCTGTCTGCAGTCATTGCAATCTTTCTCTCATGCAGGCTGTCCTGCCTGTGTTTCAATTTGGGAATTCTCAAGGAAACTCCCAGTCACAACTCAACTTGGGTGGCAGAATGTACCTAAAAAGAATAGGCATTGTCAACATTGTCAAAAGGCTGGCCATTTTGACGATGAGTGTCAATCAAAGGCACGAGGCACAACACCAAAACCTAAGTCTTAGATCCTTGCCCCTTAGTCGGGCAACCCCCAGCAGGGGAGGCAGGATGATGGCAAGGGGCAGTTTAAAGGTCAGACTCACACTGCCATCGCACAGTCATCTCGGTCGACAACGTTCTCAACTCCAGAGGACTTGTCTGACTGGTCTGCAGAGGCCCATATCGTCTCCATAGAGATATCAGATGCGAGTCTCGTCCACATCTGTGAGTTGTCTCTCGACGAGGTTACTGCAGAGGCCCACTCGTCACACCCAAGCACTTCAGCTCCAGTTTGGATTGTGGATAGTGGAGCTACACATCACATGACTCCTATAGAGGACATTTTCCGTATCCAAGCCCTTGCAGCCGGGTGGGTCCGTGTAGGAAATAACTCCTCGGTTAAGATTTAGGCTCAAGGTTGTATCAGTTTTGCCACTAACAAGGATCCGGATTTGGCTTCGCTGGATAATGTATATCATGTCCCTCAGCTTGGGGTGAACTTGTTACCTGTTCAACAACTTTGCCGGTTGGGGCGAGCAGTTTTCTTTATAGTGATTACAGTTGAGGTTCTTGACTCTGAGACTGGTTTAGTGATTGCTCACGGTGAGGCACAGCCTAATGGCCTATACCACATGACTCATTTTCTCATTGAGCCAACTGTCGAGGGCTCCGTGTTCCATAGCTTCCTGGCCTTAGTCACATCTTGGGAGCCTATGCACAATGAGCGTCTTTGGCATTTTCGCAATGAGCGTCTTTGGCATTTTCGCTTAGGGCATCTTGGTTATGACTCACTTTATGAGTTGTCACGCCGTGAGTCGGTTGAGGGCTTTCCACGCCTGAAGCTAGCTCGAGATGTCTGTAAAGCCAGTCAGCTCGGGAAGCAGCACCGTACCCCATTTCCTCAGCAGTCTACACATAGAGTTAAGGAGTCTCTTAGATTGATTCACGTTGATCTTTGCGGACCGACATCCACTGCCGCTTTGAACGACACGTTGTATTTCTTTTTGATAGTGGATGATCATTCTCGATACATGTGGGGGTACTTCCTCAAGCATAAGTCAGATGCTTTTACATATTTTTTTGCTTGGGTGCTGCTGGTTCATAACCAGACTGGTCGTCGTGTTAGGTGCACGAGGAGTGATAGCGGTGGTGAGTTCATCTGCTACGAGTTTTTCGAGTTTCTATAGAAGCATGGTATTTCTCGCCAGCTTACCTCTACCAACTCCCCCTCTCAAAATGGAGTCGTAGAGCGTAGGAACCGCACAGTCATGGAAATGGCATGCTCTATGCTGTTTGCAGCAGAGCTTCACGAGTGCCTTTGGGTCGAGGCTGTTAACACTTCGGTGTACATCCTCCACGGGTGTCGGATTGCGGCTCTTTCTCAGAAGACCTCGTATGAGGCATTTTTTGGCTCTCGGCATGTTATTTTCCATTTCAGAGTCTTTGGGTGTCGTGCGTATACACATATACGCTTGATGACAAGATAGGTAAGCGTACTCCCCGAGTTGATCTCCTTATTTGTGTGGGAGATTCCTCTTAAGCGAAAGCCTATCGTTTGTTTGATCCTTGGACAAACAAGGTGATGTTAGGCGAGATGTTGTTTTTGACGAGAGGGATACCCTAGGACAATTTGATGCACACATCTATCGTTCTGTTGTAGAAAAACTTCTTTGGTTAATTTATACTAGGCCAGATTTAGCTTACTCAGTTAGCATACTCAATCAGTATTTCACAACACTTAGGATGTCACATTGGATTGCATGTCTTCGTGTGTTGCGTTATTTGCGGTGTACTTTTTCTTATGGCTTGACATATGGTTCTGGCTTATGTTTGCAGGGGTACACTGATTCTGATTGGGCAAGAGATCCTAACATCCGGCGTTCCCATGGCGGCTATCTCTTTACCTTGGGCACTGCTTCCATTTCTTGGTCCAGCCGTAAGCAAGAGACGGTGGCGGCTTCCACGGTTGAGGCCGAGTACCAGGCTCTCTTCGATTGGCACCATCGAGGCTATCTATGTGAGGAGTTTACTGGCGGCGTTTCATTTTCCATGTAACTCTCCCACAGTTGTCTATTGCGACAACCAAAGTGCCATTGCCCTTGTGGGCAATCCAGTCATCACACCACGGATACGGCATGTGTGTGAGTTCACTTTCACTTTTCCAGAGAATAGGTTGAGCTAGGCACTATTCGCCTAGAGTTTGTGCCTTGATCAAATAATTTTGCAGATATCTTGACCAAAGCGGTCAATCGGCCGGTTCTTCAGTACCTGCTACCCAGGATTGGCTTGGGTACACCCTTTCCTACTTGGCATAACACATATTCGTTGCATAACACATGGCAGTTCTCCTAAAGGCAGTTTCCCTACCCTTGCTTGCTCGCTTTGCTTGTCTTGCTAAGCCCACCGTTTTTTTGCCTCTCACATATTCAACACATGATTGGCAGATACACTCACTTTTATAATCCTTAGGTACTTATCCTCGTCAGTGCGAGGGATTGGCTTGCTAGTTTTGTGAATAACTTGGGTTTAAAACTCTCTTTATCTTTTTCTATTTGTCACTTAATCAGCCACTGTCCCTATATTACTTGTGTATTTTCAAAACACTTTAAAAAAAAAAAGTCCATTGTTGATTCCATCCGCCTTTGTAGGCCTTGGTAGGCCCTTGGGCAATCGACAAGCATCCTTGCTCCAATGCCCTCACCTCTCTGGGGTGATCACTTGGGCTTCCTTGGTAAGATATCCATCGCCTTTGTAGTCTTGGTAGGCCACTGGGCAGCCGATGTGCACCTTTTGTCCGATGCCCTGGTTGCTTTGGGGTGGGACGCCTTGGGGTAAATCAAAATTTAGGCTGGCCTACTTTTCTCGCCCTATTTTGGGCGTGAGAAGAGGTGTTGTGCTAAGAAATGCACTTAGCCACTTAAACAGCCCCAAAACATGCTTATTTTAGGTTTATTTTAGCCAAAAGCCTAAAATGGGGAGCGGATCGAGAAAGTTAAGTGGGAGAGGATCTAAAACCCTAATTTTCTATAAATTGGTAGCCAGCCCTCCACTCTTTCACAATCTCGTTTTTGCAAGTTTTAGGTGTTACCAGCTTGCTGCCCACACCCCGGTCACGGAGGACATCTCAGCCCTTGCTGTCCATCACTATTCCCTACAGACTGGTGCCTGTTTCCAGCCCTCCGCACACTAATTGTTGTTATTTTTGCCTGGCAACTGATTGCTGTTCATTTGTACTGCTGTCGTACAACTTGCCACGCCAGCAAACTGCTGCATTTGGAGGCTCCAGTTGCCGCCTTGACAGTTTTCTCTCTCCTATCTGAAGTCTCTGCAGTCTTTCTCTCTTGCAGGTTGTCCTGCCTGCGTTTTCAGTCTTTCTCTCTCTTGCAGGCTCCGTTTTCAGTCTTTCTCTCTCCTGAAGGCTATCTTAACTGCGTTTTTAGTCTTTCTCTCTCCTGCAGGCTCCGTTTTTAGTATTTCTCTCTCCTCACTGCTGTCTTCTAGCTTCTCACTGTTGCGTTTGTTGGTGTTCGACATCCAGAGGCTACCTTGCTGCGATTCGGGATTTGTTTGGAGTATGACACACTCTCCAGCTCATTACCCCTGCCCTGATCCTAGAGATACAGGCATTCGAGGTTCAATATTCATTCATTGCATAGTGTGTTTGCTGCATGAGCATTATATTATTAGTAGCCATATCATTTCATTTATTCACTATGTTCATTGTCTCTGAGTTACTCTAACCCTAACCCTAATTGTGTTCTTTTTATCAGTCTGTGCTTTGTTATACGGTTTCTGTTTATGTTTCTGTGTTAGGGTATTTTGCTTTATAGTAATTGCATTCATGTGTTCAACATGATCTTCCAAAGACCTTGCACTATGCATTCTGTGCCACTTTGCTAAGGACAATAACTTCTCTTCACTTGTTACCTCGAGACAACCATGAGCTCACCTTCTTAGAGAAGATGGGGATGTTCCAGGAATCCTTTATTGACATCAAGTATAGAAACTTGTGCTTGCACACGAGACAACCATAGGCTCACCCACTTGATAAAGATAGTGATGTCTTGGCAACCATGAAACTAGCTTGTTGAAATAATCTAAAGGGTAGTAAACTTAACTAACTTGTGTCCATGAAATAAGGGAGCAAATAAACAAGTCGCTTGAACAAGAAATGTAGAATGCTCTTGAAAGGTAGATGAAACATGATAGGTATCAAATGTTGGTGCCCCTTACAAGATTTCTTTATCATTATTCAAAGCTTACATGAATCACAAGTGGCTTGCTATAGAAAACAACACCTTCTTAATGTTAGTGATTTCCACGTGCCTTACTTTTTAAGCAGTCCTAACTTGTCTCTAGTACTGTGTCCTAAGTTTCATCAACCGAAATGCACTCTAAATTTCTCCCCAATTATGCATAATAATTCATGCTGGCAGCTGTCCTCAACCCAATTGATGTTCACATGTGACACTTAAAGCGCAAACTTGGTCTGACATACTGTGTGTTGCAAGCAAGATGGAATACAAGTAAATCTCGATCCTAAAGTGATCTAATCTACTATACGAAGCCTCAACCTTGCTTATGTATGCTTTGCTTTAATCTTTGTGCACCTAATTTGCTGTCAAACTGAGTAAATTCAGACATGCACCACTGCAACAGCCAACCGATATTTAATTCATGCCTTTATCCAAAGAATGATTACCTTATTCCTTGCTATATGCATTCCATTAGGTCTTACCTTTCATTCCCCTAATTTTTCCATGCATTTCTCTTGATAGAAGAGCTACAATCTCACTTTCTTTGTGTTGAACTTATCCAAAGATGTTTCCAATGAAACAATTGAGAAGAGAAGGAATCTAGTAATATATTGTTCACAACATCCAATCCACATTGCTACATTATTTTTATACTGCAACCATGTGCTGAATTGCAGCTATCCAAACTGTCAAGTGAATGTGATATGCCTCAATAATGACATTCAGTATTTTTGTAACATGTGTGTAAATAGTGTTTAGAAATGGTTTTTTAGGTCATTTTGGATGTGTGGACAGATTGTAGTAATGACTCGTTTTGGTTAAATTTTTCTAATACATGGGATTATTTCTTATCTTTGAGCTTGATTTTTAGCTAGGCTGTCTCATAAAGTTGGAAGAGAACATCAATGAGAACATTTCATCCTCTCACTAGCCTACTCAAATTCTTCACTATTTTGGAGATATTGGTCTCAAAAAATAGAAAATGATGTTTTTAAAACACTTTGTTGTTTTGGGAAAAAAAGGTGCATGGGTGTCTCAACGTATTTGGAGTTGACACAGTTTCTTAAAAGGAAAAGTAGGCCGAGGGGCTCTATTCTAATTCTTCATGATCATGAGATTGAGATTGGGATTGTGAGTGTGATCGAGAGAGAGTGACATTGCAATTGAGATTGAGATCCACATGTACATGACTTATGTTGGGGGTGGTCGGGATGTTTGAGCTCCATCTAGGAGTGCATGTTGACAAGTTGCTGCTGCTACTCTATAATTCTGATCAATTATAAATAAATTTCTTCTTCTATTCTCTTATCGTCATAAATCTCTTTTATCAATTTGGTTTTCTTTCTGGTCTAACGTGATTGCAAAGAAACTGCATTGCAAATGACAACAATACATGCATAAAAGGGCTACAATGATTAATTGCTTCAAATTAATTGGTATAGGCTTGTTTTCAAGCGGTTTCCCGTGGCACAACTAATTCGTGGATGTGACTATCACCCTTATTGTTAGACTGCTACTAGCCTTGGGACGATTGAAGTGTCCAATGACCTTGCCACCATTGTTGATAGACTCCTATCAAGCTAGTATTATCCAAGCATCCAATGGACCTTGTCATCCTTGCTGATAGATCACACTTCAATTTATGCCTTTCAAATGCAGGGAGCTGCCCTTCAAAGGTGGTCTACTAGATCATTGAATGAGGTGTAGAACTTTCCTTGGCTTTTGTGTGAAGGCAAGTAGGATAAGGTAGCTTGGAAGTTAGTCCGTACAATAGTCTAAGAGACACCTTCTCAATGAGTAGTAAGGTAAGGTCCATGTGCCTTTGTTTTCATATTAGCATATGTGGCTACCAACATGAATGGCTGAGGCCGAATTTGAGCAACTGTTTGCCTTTCTTGGGAGTACATGTAGTGAACATATAGGACATTGAGGCCCCCATGTTTCTTTGACAAACAAATGACCTTAGACTTAAGTAATCAAAGTGCTTTTATCAGAATTCAATACAAAAATGTATCAATATATTTTTCACTGCTAATCAAGATACGTCGATGAAACTTAACTTATTCTCCAGCAATGATTATGTTCCCAATGACATTTTAGTATGAGCTTTAAACTGGAGCTAGAGTTCCAACCAAGTACCAACAGATCCACAACTTTCTTTGCAATGGAACCATTAACAAAGCTAACCATGAAAGAGTGCTGATATATAACTGATGTCTTAAAGCCTGCAGTTATAATATGTCTCACCAGGCATGCACAAAACTCTGTTCATGTAGTGCTTATCAAAATGAGAGTACTTAGACAATCAGGCCACATTAATTCTAGAATTTGGTGCGATGATGGTTTTCAATGGTCATAAAAGCGCACTATTTCTTCAAAATCGACCTAGTAAACATGCTGGTATCTTTAATTGTACTGAACTTTTCATGCCAATGGCAGATTTTGGAGAAGGTGAAGACCACCTTTGGTCTACCCATAGTAACTGATGTACATGAAACCTATCAGGTAGGCAATGCTTTATGTAAGTTCACTTTTTATGGATGCACATTGATTTATAACTTCAAACGACTAATTTGAATATGAAGTTGTGTTTCTGCTACAAGGTCTTTCACCTCAAATGATGTTTTTCGAGGGAAATCTATTGATAGTTGGCCTAGGAGAACCTTCTTAAAATTTCTAGCAGGAGAATATGGACCATTTTGATGATGAAGAAATCTCATCTCTGCCCACCAGCATTGCTTTTAATTGTGTCATACATTCCCAGGACTCTGTTCTGAATATCAGTGGATTTTTCAGGGATTTATGTGGCTGCATGATAAACTTCATTGTCTGCTTTACATTGCTGATATCTAAGCTGTGTCAAACTCCATCTGCCTTCTTGGCAGAAAAGAAAATCTTTTATTGCAGTGAGGATTCTAAATATGTGTAGGAACTGGACCTTCAATTCATGATAGGCTTGCTTTCCACATCAAACCCTCTTGCATGATGGATTTTTCTAGCATCTTAGTTTATTCTTTTCTCTTGGGCTTTCATTCTTAGCTCTTTTAAGTGTTAGGGTAAACACTACCATCATTCCTGCTAGTCTATGAGATATGGACATTTAATTATTGTACCTCAGAAGTTGGTTGTGTGTTTAAACTTGGAGCCAGGTGAAAAGTGCCAGTGTTTTTGTCCTTGTTTTGTATGTGGTCAGTTGTTGGTTTTTTGCAGCTGACATCAGGTGTTTTTAGTGTGAACCAGTGGGGAAGATAGCTGACATTATCCAGATTCCAGCGTTCTTATGTCGTCAGGTATGACCAAGTCATTGATCTCTTTGAAAATGATTTTTCTTAGTTTCACATATCTATTAATAGGTTTCATATGTATTAAAAAGATAAACCGACTTCAATACTCTTCTTTGTTTAGCTGCATTTGTTTTTCTGCTCATTATTCAGACTCGTGGCTAGTATGCAATTCCCTTTGATTTATTGCTGGGCAAAGGGTCAGCCAGCTCTAGTTGGGAGATTCGTGATCATGGGATGCAGGGAGATGTGTGAAGCTTGCATACTACAGAGGTTTGCCATGAGATGTACTCCATAGGGAGATGCTCAAGCAAGCACAACTAGTTGAGTCTCAACATTCTTCTAGCTAGTGGCACTCCACAGCTTTGTGGTTATGTAGGTGGCTAGGTCAGGGCATTTTATTGTGGTTGTCTTTCAAGTTTATGCCTTAAATTACTTGTGTTCTAATAATATGCTGCTTTGGTTTACTATATACTATTTTCTTGTACATGCATGATCCTCACCAAGGGTGTCTCTGTGGAGCATCTCCTCTTGTTTTATCTCATCTAAAATTGGTATTGGAGCAAGAAGACCTTGTGAATTAAGGTACGATTAAAAAAAGCTAAATTTTCAATCAGCAAAAAGCAAAAAAGACCTCCCAAACTGCCATGTACACAACTGCCTGAAAAGTGCTCATGATGGCTCCAAAAGTACCGCAGTTGCATCAAAAAGTTGATGACTTAAGTAGGGAGGGCAATTGATACTGTTGCCTGATCAAAATAGCCAATGGGGAACCCTACTGATCTCACGACAGTAACACAGCATTAAATTGCTGAGAAAGGTCAATTTTCAACTCCTAGATTGTCCATGACTGCTGTAAATAGGAAAATTGCTACCATAAATGCATAAAAGACAGCAGATCTGCATTCGTGCTTGACCTGGATAGTTACTGTAAACAGTTCCAGAACTTCAAAAATTAGCTCATGCTGAGCTTGAGAAAGGGAAAACAGCAAGCTGGTGCAGATTCGTGATGCTTGTTCAGCCAAGTGGACATCAACTAAAAAGCAGCAGCAGCTGACTGAATTTGTTGGGAAGTGATGCTGATTTGGAATTTTGGAATCACTTTGAGCTGGATTGGGCATGTATGGAGGGGACCGCATGCTGAATTCATATGCAGCTATGACAAAATTTAAGGAAGTGCTTCACCATGTATTTGTTCAGCTAATGAATTCACTTTTTCTTTCTTTTTCAATTCCAACATAATATTATAAGAACACGAAAATGAAAGAAAAGGTTTTAATACAAATCTTGCAGAGTGATTTTTAGGGTAGAGATGAACCCACCAAAGTGAAAAGGTGCCTATGACTGATCCAAAAGTATACATTGAGGCAGGTGAGAAAAATTGGAAACATTACATAGCTGCTCCGGAACAACATGAAACATTGATGTCTCAAGTAGATAACATGGAGATGCAATTGTGCATGTTCATGTAGATGATGGACATCAAGAATTGCAATTAACAACTTTAGTGGAGCTGGTTGAGAAGGGTAAGGGAAAAGGAAAAGAAACATAGGACACTAGGTCCATACCCATAGATGCTAATACACCTTCAACTTCAAAGGATGTTGGAGATGCAATTGGGAACCCTATTGTCATATCTAGTGATATTCAGCCCAGACAACAATTCCTAAAGGTGAGGGTAATCCTGTCCTAAGAGACAGGAGATCTCCATAGATATTTCATGAGAGACCAGGAGTTTCAGAAATATGTGTGCATCAGGTATGGTTGCAGCTACTGCTCTCCAACTCTTGAAAACCTTGCTCCTAATACATCCAAATTGGTTGATGAGGCTAGCCACATCTTTGATTAGGGAGAACATACGACATTTGGGATGATTGCATGATTGGCGATTGATCTTCTTCATCACAGTTGGGCCTAGTGTCAGGTTCGTCTAACCCTTTTGAGTCATTTGAATCAAAAACCTTCCTATGTGTTTCCTTTTGTATGCATGATTTCAATCGTGACAAGTTTGAGGATGTGAATGTAAATTGAGGAGGCTCTTGAAGTAGACATACTTTTGTAGGTATATTTGATGCTTCGATTTCCTTCGAGTATGGTGTTGGTAGCTACTATTCTCAAAACCCGCTCATCCCTCAACCTTATGGTCAAAACATAGGTCTTCTTTCTTCCGCTTTCGTTAACTTAGAATTGCACTCCATATTTGCATCCAACACACTAGGATTTGGATCATTTGTTTCAGTTACTAGCACCTTATATTTTTCTATACTACATGTTAGCTATCCACAGGTGAATGCAACTTTGCATTCTAGTACATCGCTTTAGTAGGAATGCCACCTTCTAGCAGTGTGCCTTACACCCACCCACAAGTGAGCACACATGTTTATCTTGGGACGGTTGTGATGGATATTCCCCTCACTCCCCTTGGACACTCACCACCCCATTTAGTTGCCTTTTTTTGCTTCATCCTTCTTCACGGTTCTCGACACCTCACAAAGTTCCACATTAGGCTTCTTCTCCTTTAGCATTGTTATCCATGGTTGAGAGGGGGTTTCTTTACTCATTTGGTACCTATAGGTTTTGGCATTATCTTTTTGCTCGACATCGACATCCCTTTTGCATTACATGATCATCATCATCTTTGTCAAAGGGTGCTTAGTGAACAATTTTCCCACGTTGCAGGACATTGTCCAAGTGGTACCTTGTTTCATGCACATTCTCATCATGTAGCATTCCTCTATGCATCTCATTGTGCATAACACCTTTAAGCACACTGCTCTCTTTGGATTTCGAGTTGTCTCCATTGGCTGTAAATACCTTTACACCCCTTTCCTTCGTCATTGACACCCTTGCAAGCTCTTGTCTACATACTATCTGGTTTGTGATTTGTGAGCTAACCATCCCTTTTCCCTACGTGGACATGAATTTATCCAAAGGAAAGAAAAAAGTCTAAAGTAGTTTTATAATGCCTTTGTTGGTCTTGATAGACCATTGGGCAGCTGATGAGCTCTTGGGGGCCCTGGTTGCTTTGGGACCTCTTGGGGTACACATAGGGTGAGCTACACTTGGCAAGCTGTTTTGGTTCTAGTTTTGGGCTTGAGAAGGGGTGCTAAGCTAAAAAAAGTGCATTTTATGTTAGATCTTAACAAGCTTATTTAAGCAGTCTCAAAACTCAAACTTAAATGCTAAGAAAAGTTTTTGTCCCATAAGCAAACTCCCACAGTTCAGTTGGTTCGTCGTCTATATGTGGATGGTGTGCTAAGTCACCTAGTATCCTGGCTTGGTTGGTTTAGAGCTTCAGCCTGCCCGATCTAGTCTTCACCACTTAGTGGCTGCCAGCTCCATTGCTTGTGGCTGCCACATGCCTTCAACAAATGGTGCCATCATTTCCAGCAGTCACCCACCAGCCTAGAGGTTACTGCTGCTTCACTTTGCAGCCCAGCTGTATGGTGATTGCTCCTGCACTGCTCCATGACCTGATCCAGCCTGAGTTTTGCTATTTACACTTGGCACATGACCATCAACTTCCAATGATTGCCTCAGCTTTTGACTGGCTATTTGTGGGCATCCAGGTTGGCGGACAGCCGCGTTTTCAGCCTGATCAGCTGTTGTCCTGCCATACTGCTCCTAGAGGTCCCCTTTTGTTTTGACATACTCCTATAGGCTGCATTTTTGTTGCCTGCTCACTCCTCTCAGCTCCAACTAGTGGTTGCAGCACTTGGGATTCGTCTTTGGTGCATGTCACACTCTTAACACCTCCCTCAGCCCACTTTCACGAGAGCCATTGGTTGTTGGATGGTTTTGCCTTTGAGCATTCTTGCAAACCCTAGTATATCTTCACAATCACTAGTCCTATATTAGATTGTGAAACTCTATCGTAAGTAGCAAAAAAGGGACCTTAGGAGAGCCTTCTAATACTATGGAATTCATAGCTATGGCGAAAACCTATTATAGTGAACAACCAAGGCAGCATGTAGATGACCCTGGTCTCAAAAAGTACTAGATATTGAGCTAAAAAATAAGTTACCCAATTGATTAGCTCTTTAAAACAGCCCCAAAATAGTAAATTACTAGAAGTTTCATTGAACGGGGAGCGGTTCTAGAGAGTTTTTGTGTCCCACATGCAAAACCCTAATTTGGGAGGATCATTCCACATCTATAAATTGATAGGCTGCCCACCATTCAGCCTCATCCTTGTCTTGTAGGTTTTGGCCATTAGCCCTCCTTCACTAGCTGACCGATCCCCAAGAATTGTTGCTATGTGGTCTATGCAGTTGCCTAATCTTCCACTATTTCTAATGATCAATTGCCATAATCTTTAGCAGGTCATTTTTGTGTTTTTAGTACCCTTCTTCATTAGCCTCTCCTTTGATTGGTGGTTATTGCATTCGGGATCTCTCTCTAGTGGATGATACCAAGGTTGTTAGGTACGAAAGGTACGGTACAATAAAATACAGTACTAATCGGTACCTTAAGATTTTATCAGGTATGGTATGCTATTAGTACGAAATAAAAAATTGCATTGGTTATTTTGGACTATAGAATAGAGCTAAAATAGCAATGTCACTTAAGTGAATAACATGAATACGTAATAAGGTAAAACTTGATGCGCAACACGTACAATGTGCTACAAGGAGATAGATGGGAGTGTATACATGATACATGGTACATGATATAAAAAAGCAAAGTGTAAGGTGGATGGACAAGGAGGCTCTTTATTCTTTTGAGAGAGAGAGAGAGAGAGAGAGAGAGAGAGAGAGAGAGGCTTGGAATTGCATATTCATCTTGAAAGTTGGGAGAGAGTGTGAGAGAGGCTTGAAATTATGATAATAAACATAAGGCTTGGAAGTTGGAAGATATTGTATGGTCCAAGCTTCATGGGCAAAAAGTAGTCTATTTTTTGGTACGAATTGGTATGGATATGTACGATATGGTTTGGTATTGGATGGGATGAACTAGTACCTACGTAGTAGTAATGCAAGTATGACTCTGATACCATGTTAGAAGATGCGGATCTAGAGCATGACAAAAGCTATGGTGGATGAAAGATAAAGACCAAACTTATAATGACATGGACAAGTAGAGACAAACTGTTACACAAGTGAATTAGGTTCCAAGATGGAAGCTTGATAAACACAATCTTGTGTAGGATCGACAACGACAAGACACTTAACTGAAAGTACAAAGCATCATAACATTGTATTCATTCCATGTGAAAGTGATAGTTAAATACAATGCTTTATAGAATTTGGGTTGTTCCCCTCTCCTCATTGTGCGTATGGGATTCAGGATAGCTCTTCCTGGAGCATACATCGTTTGTCTATTTGGATTGGAGCTGACATTAATCATCTTCAAGCTTAATCAAGATATTCCATTTGCTTACTCTATGAAATCTCTCAATAATCCACTTGCTTTAGCTTTTCCACTTGTTGATGAGGGATTATTCGGATCAATAGATTAGAGATTAGTGCTCTTTCTATTAATCAGAGTCTATTACATTAAATCTCAACATTTATTTCAATCTTGTTTCATCATGGATGCTATTTACAAAGTTTTGATGCACAACCTTGACTTCATTGGCTGAATTTCTTTACTCAAGATTGAAATATTATAAAGGGTAAGTACTAGCAATCAGTGAGTCAATGAATTGCATTGGTAAGACCCTCTTCCCATACAATTTGTCAAAATTTTCATTCTATTGCATTTCATGAAAAGGTTTGAATTGATATTTCAATAATGTATCGCCATGCTGATTGAGTAGAGTAGCATGCTACTGCCATGTTGATATTCCCACCGAGGAAAAATGTGAATGTTGGGGGAGATAGTGAGACAAAAGAGAGGTGACTCTCCCTCACTATTAAAGATCTTGAAGGGATGCAACCAATTGACCCAGGGGGAACTTTACCCACCTCTCGGTGATTTGGAGCCCGTGTAGGGAGCCTATCCTGCCGTTTTATCCCTCACACAAGTACAACTAGCGGAGAATTCAAGATTGAAGTGCTTTCAAAGACTCAAGTACCTTCAAGAGCAAAATAGGGACTTTACAGGACACTGTGGGGTCTTTATAGGTCTTTATTGATACCAACTTCATTGAAGTACAGGTGCAGGTACTATAGGGTGCCCAGAGGTCCTATTCAACCTCTTACAGGGTTTGGTAGCCATTTGGAACTATCATTTTACTCTTAGGGATGGAAACATGGTATTTACACTGGTTGAAATAGGGTGCATGCCTGGACAGCTTAGATTCAAAGATTGAATTGCAGAATTTTCTGTCCTAAACCTATTATGATGTTATTGTGATGCTGCGTGTCCACCACTGTGAAGCCATTTTGGAGTGTTCTAATGACAGTCATTTGTGTGGAGGAGAATTCGGGGTTTTGAGATGCTGATCCATTGTCAGTTTCAATGTCATTATTGCCTGCAGAATTTGTCACAATCACTTGCAACTTAAATGCTTGTATGACACTTGGAGCTCTAGGTACAAGCCAAGAAATACACACCGACTCAACAAAATTTGGTTTGGAAACAAAGTCAAGAGTGAGTAGTGCTCTGGTGGATATGTATCTCAACTATGGCCTCGTGGAAGATGCACACTAAGTGTTTGACCGGCTGCCTGTTTGAAGTACAGCTGCATGGAATGTAATGATTGTTGGGTATGCAAAACGGGGTTTTGAGGGCAAAGCTGTAAAGTGTGTTCAACACATGCAATCTGAGGGCACGTGTCTTGATTTTGTCACTTTTCTTTTGTGCTTAAAAGTTATTGGTGTTACAAAAGATTTAGAGACAAGCCATCTTTTACATGTTGAAACAATCAAACGGGGTTTGGAAAGAGGGCTTTTTGTGGCCAACACACTTGTCAATATGTACGGAAAATGTGGCTTGCTTCGAGATGCCCAACGCATGTTTGACAGATTGCCAGTTAGAATTGTAGTAGTGTGGAATGTGATGCTATCCAATTATGTAGAACATTGCCAAGATGGGTAAGTGTTGAACTGTTTTAATCAGATGCAGCTAGAAAGTGTGCTTGCTGATGTTGTGACATTTATTCTATGTTTGAAAGCCTATGACAATACATGAGCCTTAGAAACAGGCTAAAAGGTACATGCCGAGATCAAGAAATCTGGACTAGAAAGATATCTACATGTGGGAAGCACATTGGTGGACATGTATGGCAAATGTGGTTCTATTGCTGTAGAAGGAAGGGAGGTGTTTGACATGCTGCGAGCCCCCGGTGTTGTGCCTTGGAGTGCAATGATCAAGGTATATGGTAATAATAATGAGGGTGACATGGCCACGAAGTGTTTTGATGAGATGAAATACTATGGTGTGAAGCCAGATTCTGTTGCATTCACTAATCTTCTGACTGTATGTAGCTTGCGTGCGGTTCCTCTATCGTAGCAACAATCCCCTCTTCTGTCTAAAATTTGCAGTTATTGGATGCTTCAAAGGAATTTTGAAGATCTTTAGGGAGACTTGCACTTGAAGCTAGAGCAAAAGATGCTGCTTGTGTTGGATGTGAATGGCCTTCTTGTGGATACTTACTTTGACACTGAGCCACTCCCGAAAAAAGCACCAGATGCCAAACTTGGCAGATGCTTAGGTATTAAGCCTTTTTAATAGCACTATATAAGATATATTTTTGGGGAAGAGTTCCTACAATTTTACCGAGACAACTGTGGTTGGCATATGGTCTTTTGCTCAGATGCACAATGAAAAGAGATTGGTTGATTTTGTGTTGGGAGACAATAAAAAAAGATTAGCATTCTATTGGGATCAATCAGACTGTACGACACTAGATTGAAAGCCCCTAACATCAAAGGATTGTTGAATGTTGATAGATGCATGCGCTTTTTGAATGGTCTCTTTGCGATGCCCTGTGTCATAAAGAATCCAACCCTCATACACCAAGCGTTCATAGTCTGTGAGAGTAAGCCAATTGTTGCAAGCGGAGAAATGGAGGCCGCAATAAGCATGGCAGAGGTGATACCAACCCAATTAGGTGTTCCAACTGTGGTCGTTGTTGTCTCAAGGACAAGGCCGTGAAGCGGTTCCTTGTCAGGAATATTGTAGATCAAGCTGCTATTCAGGATGTTCAGGAAGGTTATGTTTATGATGGGTACACTCTACCCAAATTATATGCCAAGATGTAGTATTGTGTCTCATGTACTATCCACTCCCATGTTGTGAGAGTACGATCTCACACTGCTCACAAGATTAGAGAGCCTCCACAACACTTCAGGCGAAAGGAGGATATGCAAAGCCAAAACCCTCATGTGAATGTTCTTGCTGTCAGGAACTAGATGTCGAGGCCCATTTGGTCATATGCCATCTTGAATTTTGCAGGATTTGGATATCATCACTCAATGCCTGATGTCATAAAGCATGGCTGAAGATTTGGGTGATGATGTACCACTGGTTGTGATTATTTGAGCTTGAAGAATCATGTGGGCAATTAATTCAGGGAAGGCACTATACTATTTGCAGCCAGACAGAGCGCCGATAAGGAAAAAAAAGAAAATCTGATCGTGATTCCCTTTTGCTTGTGATGAATTGGTTTCTGAGTCAGATGATGAAGACCTGAAAACAACCACCTATCATCTTTGATATGACTATAGCAAGACTAATTCTAGACTTGTGCTCACATACTAAATTGACAATCAAAACAACAGTTGTTCTATAGCAATCCGCAATTGCTTGCTATTCATCTTGTCTTTAACATGAATGTGCTCTGAAGTCTTGATATTGTTGAGGGCTTTCAGCATATTGGATTTGGAATAGAGTTTTACCTCTAGTACACACTGGTTCTAATTGTATTGACAGCTATATTGGTTCTAAGTGTCTATTATGTGTTGATTCATCGCTTCAAGTTGGAGCACTATAAGAGTGTGACTGCAGTGGGCTACTATGTTATGTGCACTGAGGTCAAAGAGTTGGAGCAAGCATCATGGAGTGAAAGCACAGCTTTGAGATGCGTTAAGAATTTGATCCTAGCATTGAGTAGCTAGATGAATTTGAGTTTGTGTAATCAACTTTTGTGAATCAGTAAATCAATTCGTTTTGAGTTCTTTGAGTGTTTGCTTTCTTTCGTGCTTGTGATCTCAAGTAAACAGAGGCCTGGGCCCTTCCGGCAATCAAACTATGAGATGAGAATTCTCGATCCATCTCATAATGTGCTATAGCTCGTCAGAGGGCATTGTTGGCTTTGATTTGAATAAAAAAGTTTAGGAATCGGAGCTTCTTACCTCAAGTTGTAGTCAATTTTCTGACAAGGGGTACTGCAGGACTACACTACTATGGCAAGACATAAAGGCAAGAATAAGGCCCATGATGAGTATGCACAACAAATCAGAGATTCCATGCTAGATAATATACCTCAAGAGGGAGATACACATCGACACCTCCCTTAGCTCGCTTCCATGAGAGCCACCGATTGTTAGACAACTCTGTCCTTGAGCATCTTGTACATTTTTTCCTTCATTTACTACATTCATTTATTTACTTTGAAGTTCTCTCTCTTCTCTATTTGTGTTTGTGCATTTTGTGTTTAGGGTTTGAATTTTGCACGTCACTATCAAAGTCTTTGTGTTTAAGTCATGGTTGTACTTTTCACATTTCCTTAGTGCAGACCCTAGCACATCTTCACATGGTATTAGAGCCAGTGCTCTTGTAAAGAGTATCGTGTGGATATTGTGAAGGCTTGGTTTTGTGCGAGGTATACAAACGTCATGTAACTTATTCATAATGTCTTAGACACTTTCTCGGGATCCCATGATGTCTTATCAAGCTTCTCCATCATTGGAGGCCTTGAGTAGGCATTATGGATTTGGCAAAGAAGACGACATCCCATCTTCACCTTCACTTTCTTTTTCTTCTCGTATTTAAGATTTTGGTCACTTAACAGAGGAGTTTGAAAAGTAATTGCCCATCAGGTATGGTCGAGCTTACATCCCTTCTACCAGCTTTGCTACTTCATTTAGACCGATTGGTGAGACTAATCACCTCTTTGATCATGGAGGGCATATGATATTTGGGACCATTGGCAACCCATCTTTCTCATCTTAGCTAGGCCCAGTGTTAAGTTTGTATAACTCCTTTGAGTTGTATGAATCAAAACCCTCTTTTGTTTCTCCTTTTGGTGCGTAGAATGCGGATGATTTTCAATACGTAAACTTCAATAGACTCTCGTTTGATCCACACCTCGATGTCCTCATCTTCATTCCAAAACCTTAGATTGCACTCCACTTTTGTATCCAACACACTAGGAGTTGGACCTTCCATTTCCGCTCTTGGCACTTTCTCTTTCTCCACCCCATATTCTACCTACCTTCACTATATCTTTTCCCCATAGGACATTGTTAAGGGGAATGCTATCCTTTAACATTGTGCCTTTCACATATCCACAACTAATCACTTTCTTTTACCCTAGGATAGTTGTGATGGGTATTTCCTTTACTACCCTCGTGTTGAGAAACCACTTCTTCAGCTTACACATTTCTTTTAGGGTTTTGCATTGTTAGCCCCAAAAAGAACTGGTGTCCACATTTTGGCCACTGTTTGAGTGGGTGCCACATAGTGGTGCACCACCCTAGATAGCTTATGCCTATAAATATGTAGTCACTTCATTCATTCTTACTACTCTTTAGTCATTCTTCACCCCTTTTCCTTCGTCATCGGACACCCTTCCCTTCTCTCACTAGCCCCTTCCATTGCCCCCATATCCTATCAAGAGGACATTGCGGTTCGTGGCTCGTGGTTGCCTTCATTCTTCCTCTTCTACTTTAGGCACCCTATTCCACATTATCAGATTTTGTGTTTTGGAGCGTCCTTTTACCTGATGTCACTTCTATACAACTGGCAACAACATCCGGCTTGCGTTTTGCATCTTCGGAGTATCTTTACTAGTAGGCATCATCTTCTTTTCATCTTGCGTCACCCTAGTATCTACGTTTGGTAGTTACGAGGGCTTCGCACCTTTTGGCGTCATCCTTCTTCTGCTTGTCGTCAGTTTTTCTACACATTCGTTAGGCTCTACCTGCTGACGTAAGCATTCATATTTGCGTTTGGTAGTCAAGAGGCATCTGACATTTGCGTTTTACATCTTGGCTCACTCCTCTGCATGTGAGGATTACGGTTTACTTCCTCAATAGTTAGTGATCATCTTCTTCATTTTCGATGACGTCAAAGGATTGTGGTTCACTCCCTTGACAATTGTCCTTCACCTTCTAGTGATTACTTCGATAGCCCACTGCTTGGAGGACCGTGTTTCACTCCCTTCAGTGTGTAGATTTCCGTAGGTGTTGCCACCCGATTTA
Organism: Lygodium microphyllum; assembly: GCF_053477565.2. Lineage (NCBI taxonomy): Eukaryota > Viridiplantae > Streptophyta > Polypodiopsida > Schizaeales > Lygodiaceae > Lygodium > Lygodium microphyllum. The sequence continues at coordinate 60,963,218 of NC_141137.1, forward strand.
GATAGTACAATGCAGTTATCTTTTGAGCTTCGGCTCTGCCGTATCAACTTTTCTTCTCATAGCATGATTCAGTGTATCATCACTGTGTTCTTTTTGTGTTTCTAAGTTTCTCTTCTCTCTTTGTTTGCCATACATACTTTGTGTTTCTCCTTGCAAACCCTATTGTCTTTGTACACCGTTGCACATTTTGACATGGTATTAGAGCATACCTAGCATTTTGACACCGCGGTCACTCACCTCCTCACTCATTTACCTTCTAGATGCAAGGATTTTATCCTTTGTTTATGGTGCGTTGTCACACACTCCATGGGTCACTTTTATGTAGGGATTTCCATCTTTTGTTGCATGACTTGCCACATGCATGGTGGGTTTTCTAGGATTAATTCCCAAGTGTACTCCACTCCTCCACCCTACCTACCTTATCTCCCCTACCCCCATGATCCTTCTTATAGCACTACCACTCCTATTGCTATGGTCAAGAAAGCCTTCAGAGATAAGACTCGTTTCAATGGGTCGAATTTCACTACTTTATTGAACCTGATGCAACAAGTGCTTGAATCTTAGGGCCTTTGGGACCGTGTCCCTGGTCTATAGCCTATATTAGACCGTCGATTAGCTCACTCTAATCACATCCGTCAATGGAGAGCCCACAATGGCATAGTCTATGTTGAGCTAATGCAAGGGTTGTTTCTTGAGTTCCACTCTCAATTACAAGATTTTCCCCTCGCATATGAGCGTTGGAGTAATCTCATGGACTATTATGTAGTGTGAGATTACTCTCGATGTATGAATCTTGATTTTGAGCTTAAAGAGTTTTCCATTAAGGAAAGGGATGATCTAAAAGTAAAGTTGGCCAAATATTGGCGGTTACTCGTTGAGTTTGCCACTATTGGCTCCTCGAAGTTAGATGATGATTGGGTTACATTCTTTTTGAATAAGTTGCATAAAAAATACTTCCATTTTATTCAACACATTATCTTGTTGCCTTGATTATTGATCTTCTATGAGTTTGTCAATTCGTGCGCTACGTGAGACTGCATAATTAAGTCCACAAGAAGTCCCCCACATATTCTTATTTAGAGAGGGATCTGGTTGCCTCTTCCTTGTAAGGGAAAATCGGAGGTAGCAAGAAGTCACAAGATATGAAGGCAAGCCAAAACAAGGGTGACACCTCTTCCTTCGATGGAAATAAAGACACTTAACCCATCTAGCAACAACTCCCTTAAAAAAGAGACCATTGTGATTGCCTTCACTCTTGTTGGACAGTCTACTGGGGCTACGTCTCACGCTGTTGTCCCATCTAATCCTTTTGCCCTAGTGACTGTTGGACATGTGGCATGTGGACAACCTCAGTAGTCTTTATCTGTCAATACTCTTGAAGGATTAGCTGATTGGTTTATTGGCTCCTCACCCATTGCACTCTTTGAATCCATTCCTAGGTCATACTTTGCCTCTCTATCTAGTACCACTTCTCCACCTTGTCTTGCATGTCATTGGTAGCAACCTGTTGATGAATCTACGTGATGGTAGCCACATCCTTAGTCTTTCCTTCTTCATTATTCCGCTGCATTCACTCATCTATACACACTCATTGCATTGTGTTTTCATTTAGCTTTCATTTTCTATTTTGTTTTGCTTTGGAGCATCTCACTACTATGCTCTGTTTTGTAGATTTTGATTTCTCTTGTAAGGTTTTTTATTTCAATGTATGTCTTGCATTTTCCCACGAGGGACATTGTCCAAGTGGCACTTGCTGTATGCACATTCTCATCATGTCACATACTCCTTTGCCTGTTATTGTGCATAACACACCTGGACAGATCATGGGTTATCTCCATCGGCGGTTCTTCACCACCACCTTACCATCCTTCATCACCCTTTCCCTCCTCATCATAGTACCTCGAAACTGCGTTTTGGGGTTGCGAAATGGACTGGCCATTTCGGACCGAAACGAAAATGGCAGACGGGCATTTCGGCATCTTGCGGTCCATTTTGGGGCAGTCCAGCTCCTGCCTCCTCCTCTTCCTCCTCCTTCTACTCCTCTTCTTCTTCTTCCTCTCCTCTCCTCTCCTCCTCCTCCTCTCCTTCTTCTTTTGGCTTTTCTTCTTTTTCTTCTTCTTCCTCCTCTTCCCATTATCTAAAGGCTAATCATGGCGTTGGATCCATATTGAAGGCATGTCACTCCAATCAAGGGATACGAGGGCTCTGATGGATCAAAGAAGTGGTGGTGTAACTATTGTGGATTGGAGAAATTGGGGAGCATTACGTGCATGAAAGACCACTTGGCATGCGTTTCCAACAAAGACATCGGGCCTTGTTGTCCAGACTACAGTTGCCAATTGTTCATTGACATTGATACTTATTACTCAATAGTTACTAGAGTCTAGAGACTAGCACACAATGCTCAATGCTCACTGGACTTTGGAGTTTTGACAGATTATTCCCATGACGTAGTTACATGTATCATTGTATCTTGATTTCACTTATTATGCATCTTGATTCTTGTTTCATTGTTCTTGATGCCAGTCTCCATTGTTCTTGATGTCAGTCTTCACTACTCTTTAGATCATAGATGATTCATGAGTCATAAATTATAATTCATTTTGTTGCCTTAAGTTTTTAAAATCGAGTTTCAACCATTGAGTCTTGACTCTTCAATCTTTACTCGTGAGTCGTGACATGTGTAATGAATCATGATTTCAATCATATGACATGAAGACTCAAAGTTTTGTATGAAATTTGGGTACATGTTGTTGTTGGCATTGATATATTTACATATCCACATAATACTGTATTTATTTTAGTGTACAATCCGAAACGCCGTTTTCCCATTTCCAAAATTTGGCCGAAACTCCAAAACTCCAGTTTTTCCCGTTTCCGTTTTCCCTCTTTCCAAAACTCCCCTATACTATGCTCCTCATCAACACCCACAGCCACTAGAGAGTTACTTGAATATGCATGGCTAGAAACTAGAGCAAACAATGTTTGATTCATATTAGTATAGTTCTTGACTAGGGTCTTTCCACCATCTCTTGTGATGCCGAAAGCTGAACCATGAAGATACCCTGCCCCATAAGCGTGGCATCAGCTATCTACGAGGTGCCTTTTCAGGATGGTGGGACTGAAGGCAATTGCAGAGTTTTCTGTTGAGAGTAACATCCCACAACCTGTTTGAAGGCTGATGATTCTGAGTACTCTGTTGCTTGCACTGACTGGAACTGCTCATTCGAAAGGATGGCTCAAGGCGAAGGGATGGGGGATGACAGTTGGCTACTCCAACACCAGACAAGTGGTTTCTATTTCATGATGAGGAACAGCCTGTTGTTGATCTGCATGTCGAAGACGGGATGAAGGCTGCTGCAAAGAGGGGGGCAGCTCAGGATACATCTTGGGAGGAGGAAAGGGAACATGCAGAACAGCAAGGAATAGGGACATTGGTGATGGAGGAGAGAGAAGTGGCTGTGAGAAGGGAGGCAGGAGACAAGGGCAGGCAGTAGTGGTGGCTGAGATTAAGGATGGCAGCACAGTTGCAGGCTTTCATTGGCAGTGGACATGGAAGAGGCGGGAGGTGAGGGCGTTAGTAGGCTAGTAGGAGAGGAGGGCTGGCATGAAGGGGGGAGGGGCTGGTGTGACAAAACAGTGGAGCAAGGGGCAGCTCATCACTTGTTACTCAAAAAATGCTTGTCAGGTAGTGGTTCTATACTTGCAAAAATACCTGTTTCCTTTACATATATAGCTTTAGACTTCAGGATTTCTTTGCAGGTAGACACCATGTGGCATTTTCTTTGCTAAGATGGAGCCTCATTGGAAGTCTTACAATACCAGGAACACATGGATACTTGTTAGACAATAATTTTACCACCAACACTCCCCTCTAGGTGGATTAGGTGCAGCATGTTCGGACCGATATCATTAAGGGTCTACCAGTCCTAGGATAGGAGGGCATATCTCGGCATGCAGTTATGCAGTATGGAGCCTTCCTTATGGCTAAGCTTGTAGAGGCCTGTCTTATTTCTTGCTGAGCATCCTGCAGGCATATTGGGAATGCTGCTCTTGGCACTGATGGTTTCTTTTCTTCCCTTAGACTCAGACCCGAACACCTGCAAGAGGGGCGCCTCCCCTCAAAATATTAGCCATGAAACAGCTTAGGCATCTCCTATGGATATGAAGGATAATCTGGGAGTCAAGAGAACAGCAGAGCTTGATCGAAACTGGGATCTTCCTCCTCAGGCCACCTGCCAAGGAGGACGGTTCATCCAAGTGTTTGAGGGACAACAGTTCCGACTGCACGAACACTCCATGTGAACATAGGTGTCCCTACCCATGGTGCACCTTCTGGGGCTTAAACGCAGCCTCCTCTAGGTTATGAAGCTCAAGCTTTATGACTAGGCCATCACTTTGGGGATGGCATTGAAGGTTTCTTCTCCACCTCTTTTATGTTTATACCCTTTTCTTTTGCAGATATATGGGCCAGCCAGAAATTCAAATGAACTTGCCATGTAGATAGTTTTAATCCATCTCACTCCAAGTTTCAACATTTTAAGGAATCTTTCAGTTTCTATGTGAGCTGATTTGTAGGTCAAAAACATCCCCAACAATCATATGGCATAATTGAGAATTTGCAAACCTGCAGTAGTATCTAATAGAAATTATTGTGAAGTTCATTCAAGCTTAAGAAGTTTCTCTTGATATTGTTGCTGTCAGAAAAAATTTAACCTGTTGCTGGGCGAATGTGTTTCTTAGACAGATTTGCTTGTAGCAGCTGCAAGGACAGGAAAGGTTGTAAACGTAAAAAAGGGCCAGTTCTGTGCAGCTTCAGTAAGTTTATGCTAATCGCTATAGACAAAGAAAGTTCTTTTGGTTTTGCAAAGAGTACTCTTCATGCTCCTGAGTAATTATTTTTAAGTTTCTGTCATCCTGGTATCTTTGTGCCTAAATCAGTTTGATATTCTAAATTCATTTCAGATGTGCCTTTTATATTGCATCTACTTTTCTAAATTTTGTACGTACTTGGCTACACTTTTTGTCATGTCTGCTTGCAGTCGTGAAGCTTAACTGCTCCAGTTTTTTTCCCCTTGTCCTCAATTTCCAGGTGATGAGTAACTCTGCTGAAAAGATTAGGTTGGCAGGGAATCCCAATGTTTTGGTATGTGAACGTGGCACAATGTTTGGATACAGTAAGCTTCAGTCTTGCTCATCTGATGAATACACATAGGGTAATCTTCACCAAGCTAGACATTCCTAGTTAGAATCAGTTAATCAAATTATTGTGACTTTTGAATAGAGAATCTTTACTGAACAAGTCATAAGTTTTACTTTAGTGTCAGCATCTTTTGATTTGAAAACTCACATAGAAATTTTGAATCTTGATTCACTTGTTATGCCTGGATATACGTTGTTGGATATGCAACTTCTCTAATTATCCTTTGTAATGATGCAGATGATCTTATTGTGGATCCTCGTAATTTGGAGTGGTTAAGAGAGTCAGGCAGCCCTGTTGTAAGTTCAATTTGTGTTTCAAGTCTTATCATCTTGAGATTGTCATTATGCTATTTATCTGTACTATAATTTTGAAATGTGAAAGTGGCTATACAAGTATAAGTGCCCTCTGTATACATGATAGCATAAACTTAGTGATGCAAGAAAAAACTGAGCATGAGAAAATGTATGTAGGACGGCAAGACTAACAGGGAGTGTAACTGATTAGTGGTGTAAAAGCGAGCCTTTTTTCGAGTCAAGTCTGGAAAATTAATTGAAGAAAAGTATGACATAGTTGGAATTCATGGAACCTAAATTAGTAGAAATGATAGAATCTTAAATAAGAAGAGGGTTATAATGTTGCTTGAGCTGTTGAACCAGAAATCCCTCACTGGAAATGGCTTGTTTAATTATGAATGTTTTAGAACAGTGTATTAAACAATCTCTCACATCTGTAGAATTGAGATACAGAAATCATCTTTCCATTTTTTATTCAAGAAAATAACTGCTATCAGTTAAAGGCAAACAACTAATTGAACAGGAAAAAAGGAGCTGGCTGCTCTGTGGTGTGACTAGGATTTGTACAAAAGCTTGAAGACCATGAGATAGGGGGACTAACCATTGTGGGCTACATTACTTAACCACAAATGGGCCAGATTTGCAAGCAGCACGGAAAGGTCAGCGGCGCATATCATGGTCCAGAGCAATGCAAATCAGCAGATACTACTTTGCAGATATTTTACAATAATGGCAATCTGAATATGCCAGAATAGTCAAATAAGGAAGGGATTTAATGACTGCGAGATGAAGACACTTACAATATAGCAATATATGCTGCAAATAATTAGATCCCTCAATTAACAGCCACTGTCGATGATGGTGAATGGAAAGGGAACAACTGGACAGTGCCCCAAGAAGTGCCCATATACTCTATGCTAGTCTAACCCACCACCTGTCAGCACTGAGAGCAATCCTTCTAAGGACACAACCACTTCAACCCTTCACAAACAAGTCCATATACCTACAGCCAAAGTCCAGACAACTAGCCTAAAGGCTACACTTTTTCACCATGTTGCAAAGGTAAAAGTCATGTCAATGCAGCTGTGAGAGATTGAGGGAACAAGAAAAGAAGACACAATCGGGTCATTAGAGCATATTTCTTCAGTTCACCATCATCCTTCATGCATGTCTGTGGATCTTGTTTGCCACATGGCACATGCAATCGTATTGAGCTTCCAAAATACAGGGGTATTTGTATTTCTACTGTGGTGCAACCTACTCTTTACTACATGCCCCCCTTGGCTACCCAAGTGCCAATATTGCATTATAAAGAGCAGTATACACTTAAAACCAATCCGTTTTCCAATAAATCTTGCCATACGTGCAAAATTTCTTTTAGTATAAATCTAAAGCAGTTTTATACTTGCCACTTTCACACAAAATTGTTATATGAATGCAGAACACAACTCAAGTGGCTCCTTAGAGGGGCCAACTTTAAGGCTCAATTGACAAAAAGTATATCAAAATGGAAACCTCACAAGATACATAGAAGAAAATAAAATGTGTACGGTAATATGAATGCATGCTCAATAGGACTCTGCAGGAAGTGTGTTTTTCGATGCTCTTGATCAGATTTCTTACTCTGTCATATGGTTGATATGTAGCCAACTCTTTAGGAACACATATTGCAGTGCACACATGCTAATTGTTCTTCAGATACAAATAACTGTGACATATTGTCACATCACATTGTCTCATTTCACTAATACATGTCATCACAGTTTGATCTTCACGAATTACATGGGAGTCATCGTTAGAAGTCCCAAGAAACCTCTCCATATGACATATCACATGTATATATCACATAGTGTACGACGTTTCAAATATGACATAACACTTCATGTCATTATATAGTTACGGTCAGGGTTGTTGAATTCATAGTAAGCTACAATGAGAACACAGAATCTGAATTCTAGGCATCTTCTCAACATCCAACAAAGTGCAAAGGAGCTTCCTCTCCCCTAACACAGGTGCTTTCTATTCCTCCTATGTATGCTGATGATGTGGCATGGTTCTCCACTAGCATTAGTAGTAAGGAGCCCTTGTAGTTTGCATTTTGTGAAACCAATATCCTCGCAGTTAGGATATTGGCGCGTAGGCTGGTCACAACTTGTCTCTCCTTGTGCCTATTCATAAATATGTAAAATATCAAAGTATAGTTGAACATTCCACTTTCGTTGCATGAGGATGTTTTTTGGCATGTAATATGCCTTGGAGTATAGTGATGTGCCAAACATAGAGGCGTTTGCAGATTGAAGCTGTGACTCATGATACAAACTAGTACTAAAACTGGCCTTCAAAAATAATCTAAAGGACAGTGAATATAAACTAATTTGCATACATTAAAAAAATTAGCAAATAAACACAAGACTCACTTAGCAAGAGAGCAAGAATACTCTTGCATGGTAGACAAGAGATGATAGGCCCCAAAGGTTAGTGCCCCTTTTGGTATTTCTTTATCATTATTCAAAGCTTGCTTAAATTACAAGTGATCTATTGCCACAAACCGGTACTCTCTTGATGCTATCGATTTCCATGTGCCTTGTGCCATGAGGATGTGAAAATTTGATGCTTTTCTTAGCACTTGATTAAGTGTTAACTAAATTCGCAAATGGGAGGTGCACATGTGATGTGCAAGTTAGTTATTTCACAATGACGGGCTAAGGACCCTGAGATGTTAGTGGGTATCAAAGGCAAAAGTGAATAAGTTGTATTTGATAGGTACAACCTAGTACATGGTGACTAATTTTGGCCTAGATAATTTTATTAGCTATTAATGTGAGCGGTGACATTAAGAACTTGGGATTAATTGATTAATCAATGCCATTTCAAGGGCTAATAGATGCTTAAGAATACTTGGGTGTCAAATTGGACCAACCATTTTAATTGTTGGATAGTTGTTTTTCTGAGCAATAATTAATTTAATTGGGCTGAAAAACGCATTTAGAAGGCTGCCACACTTAGCAAAACTTGCCCATGCAAGTGAAGGAAAGACCGTCAAAACTTGACCCTGCAAGTAGTGGATCCTCATTCCATCATTCCAACATTGTTGAGGTGGGAGAAGAAGAGAGAGAGCCCTGCTATTGCAATCTTCCAACCATTGGTGATCAATCCAGCCATTGGAGGCTGTTAAAGAGCTACTTTCAATTGATCAAGAGGCCATTGGAGGTAGGTGACAACAAATATAGGGTCCACAAGGGCAGGTGATTTCATGTGGGGCTCCTATTGATGGTGGGTTGGAGTCAATCGACAATTCGCAGCAGGGTAGCCTTGAATTTCAGCCAATTTTAGATAGTAACATTTGCATTTTTACGTGATTTTTGTCTTGCTGTAGTTAGTGTTTAATCAGGTGATTTATCATTCTATTTGAGAAGGAAGGTTGGTTTCATGGTTCCATCGTCGGGATACCATTAATTCCTTTGAGTTGGTGGTTCTGAGGCTTTTGTGTGTAAGCCAGTGCGATTGCATTTTACTAAATTGATCAGTTGAGCATTACAATAGGCATGTCTTCAAACAATAAGATGGGATCAAGCAGGGATGATATCTCTCAAGCTGAAAATGTTACAAAGTGTTGGAGGAAATGCAATGCCTAATCTTGGACAAGGCACTAAGCATGGGCAACAAGCTAAAAATGCAAGAAATTGGACAAGAGGTGGGTCCTTCTAGGCCTCTTGAAGCTAACGATCAGTAGGAGGGAAAGGAAATTGATGACCAATTTAAAGATTAGTTGAGGATAGTAGCTAAAATGTTAGTGCAATTGGTAAAAGATCCTTAGTTTATGCACTTTTTGAGCCACTTAAAATAGGGCAGCAAAGGCACGAAGAAGATATCATCTTCACGAGCTTTGGGATAGCAAGATGCACCGAAGGAATAGCCAATGTAGCAGCATGAATTCCAAATGTGGGTAATGAAAAAAAACAAATGATGCTAGTGAGGCAATCACTTGGGACAATTTGGTGGCGGTTCAATTTTCCAAGTAATGGCTGATAATGCTTTAGCCATGGGGATGCAAGGATTAAATATATTTGGTATGCAGTCACCTATGCATGGTATGCAAGGCCCAATGTATCTTGGTATGGCAAGTGGAACAAAAAACTTAATGTATAGCAATATCAGCATGATGTTGGGGCATAAAGTGGCAAGTTTGGTGATGTAGATATGCAACCCGCTATTTTTGGGGCTCATAGTCTTAATGTTGGTCATCCAAATGCTTTGTATATAGTGTTGATCATGAGGGAAATGCAGCCAATGTACCCTTTTTGGTAGAAATGTGAATGTTCCAAGGATCTATGTGGTCTAGGGAGACAAAGACCTAGAATCTAGTGGAGGTTTTGACGCAAGTGAAGTTAAAGTTTTCATGTGCTTCTTGGTGAAGTTTCAATATTGTTTCACCTATGATAGATGCAAATGGATGGAGAAGGTGACATGGCAAATCATTCTTAGTGATACACTTGACCTTAATGTGTTTTAGTTGGAGCGGTTTTTTGGATTAGGCTCTTTTAGGCTCGGTAGAGCATAGAAGGTCCAAAGTATTGCCTAATATTCAAGGGGAAGGTTGCACACCTCCACTCTCCTAATGATAGACAACAACCATGTAGTGGATCTTGGATGTATGTGGGTATTGTATGGTGAGAGTATTTCTGCCATTGGGATTACTATTTAGTATACTAGTCACTACGAGCCAATATGCAGATGTGTATGATTTGCACCTAGGTTGTCAATCGACACATTTGCAAGGTTATGGACACACATGGCATACATGGAATGCACATTTAGATATGATGTACATTTGCAAGGCATATATGGGAGATATGGATTGCATGCAATGTACATTTGTAGGTGATGCAAGAGAAGTACATTTACGTAAGTTGCATGCGGTTTGCAATTGGTGTGTGATTTGCATGCTTATCATGTGGTACATCATTGCTATGAGGCACTATTTATGCATAGGTTATGTACTACTTTGCCTTGGCGGTTAGAACAGTGTTGGGTTTTGATATGTGGATGCATCTCCTAAGGTTTTGGTAGTGCTTATGATTCATGCATATGGATCGTAACTAGTTTAAGTGGTTGGAATTTCCAACATGCAGAGGGCATGAGCATAGTTAAGCAATAGGTGTACATGTTGTTTGACTATGATGCCTATATGTATTTCAAGTAGTGGCAATGCTATTGACGAATTATAGTGCAATTGAGGGTGATTTCAAGGATTTCAATGGGAGGTTTGTCATGTGGATAAAAATTTTGAAGCTTTGCTTAACATTTGATGAAGTGTTCATCAAATGTGCAAATGTGAGGTGCACATGTGATGTGTAAGTTATTTCTTTCACAGTGATGGGCCAAGGATATTAAGATGTTAGCCTTTAATGTTAGTGGTGGCATTATGAACATGACATTTGTTAATTAATTAATGCCAGTTCAAGGGCTAATAAATGCTCAGTAACAAATTGGCCCAACCAATTTAATGGTTGGCTGGTATAGTTTTTGTTCTGAGCAAGAATTAATAATTAAATTAAATTTTCGAATTAATATTCTGAAAACTATTTCAATTGGGCTGAAAAATGCATTTAGAAGGTTGCCACTTGGCAAAACTTGCACATGCAAGCGAAGGAAAGGCTATTAGAGGCTGGTGGAGCCTCATTCCAACACGGTGGAGGTTGGGAGAGGAAGAGAGGGAGTTGCTGTTGCAATTTTCCAGCCATGATGATTAGCTCAGCCATTGGAAGTTGTCAAAGTGGGGTGCCCCTAGCTGATTAGGAGGCCATTGGAGGCATGTGACAACCTCGGTAGGCTCTCTATAGATAGGTACAACAAGGTTAGGCCACAAGGATAGGCGACTTCATGTGGGGCTCCTATTGGTGGTGGGTTGTAGTCAATCAAACAATTCAAATTTCATAGTAGGGCAGTATTAAATGCCAGCCAATTTTGGTGATGAAACTCTGAAATTTCTCTTCCTCAAACTTCCTTTCATTCTCTCAATTAATTCACGGCTTTCCTCAAGAGATCTCAACCAAATTCAGTCCCAAGTGTGTGTAATTGAAGATTTTCTGCTACGCCTAATTTACAACAAAAATTAGATTTACCAACCACCTTGGGAAGGGTGCTAAAAAATTGGGCCCTAGTACTTGAAATTTAGGAGCTGAAATTTGGGGATTTCAAAGAATTTCAAGAGGCCAATCAGCTAACATTAACTTTGGGGCAAAATTGAAAAAATGAATCGGTTTTCGTTTCCCGTGATGTTGCTTTTAGAGCCATAGCTACATTAACTTCGGGGCAAAATTGAAAAAATGAATCGGTTTTCGTTTCCCGTGATGCTCTTTTTAGACCCATAGCTAGGTTACAGTTAGTGCATTCAGATGTATGTGGACCTATGCAGACAAAGTCATTGGGAGGATGTTACTATTTTGTGACTTTTATTGATAATTTTACTCGATTCTGCTAGGTCTACTCTTTGGTGAAAAAGTCAGAAGTGTATGATGCATTCTTGGCTTTTGTTGCACTTGTTGAGAACCAATCTGGCTGTAAAATAAAGACTCTCCATTCGGATCAAGGGGGGGAATATGTATCCTCTATGTTGAATTCTTTTTTGAAGCAGAAATGCATTGTTCATCAGTTCACTGCTGCTTATACTCCACAACAAAATGGGGTTGTAGAGAGGAAGAATCGGTCACTCATGGAGATGGCCAGATGTATACTGAAAGCAAAGAGTTTGACATAGTTTTTGGATGGAAGCTGTAATGTGTGCTTGCCATGTTTAAAACAGATGCCTCACCAAATCATTAAAGAAAATTTCACCTTTTGAGGCTTGGAACAGTCGGAAACCTTCTGTTGGACACTTTTGTACCTTTGGGTGTCTTGCATATGCACACATTTCCCAGGCACTTAGAAAAAAGTTTGATAACAAGGCTATCAAATGTATTTTTGTGGGATATAGTAGTGAGAGCAAAGGCTACAGACTCTATGATCCTGTCTCTAAAAAGGTGTTTGTCAGTAGGATGTACTCTTCGATGAAAAATCAGAATTATCCCTTGCTGATTTAGACACATATCAGGTTGCTCGTGATGTATTTGAAGGGCTGCCGCCCATTACATTTGGTGACTTAGCTGGAGTTTCAGCAAGTGAACTCAATGTTTAGCCAGCTGCTCTATTAGAAAATGTAGAAAATCAGCCATTGGGTGATCTGAATATTCGGCAAAGTGCTGAAACTGAAATTTAGCAAGAGCTTTTGCACAGTTAGGAGGCAAGACAAATGCCTAGATGGTATTTACAGACTATGAAAGATAGTCATCTAGATGCACCCATAGTCGAACATGGGATTTAATGTCTTTGCCCTTTGGGAGGAAAGCCATAACAAAATGGGTCTACAAGCTGAAACGGAATGCAGATGGATCCATTGACAAATATAAGGCAAGGCTTGTAGCTAAAGGCTATGCACAGAAGAAAGGCATTGATTATGAGGAGGCATTTGCTTCTACCTCCCGAATGACGACCATCAGGTCTATGGTTACTTTGGCTGCCCATTATGGATGGACTGTGCATCAGTTGGATATTGAAATTGCATTTTTACATGGGGAACTTCATGAGGAAGTATATGTACAGTAGCCCATTGGTTTTGCAGTTGAGAGATCCGAACACTTGGTTTGCAAGTTGAAAAAGGCTTTATATGGTTTGAAACAAGCTCCTAGAGCTTAGTATGCAAAGATAGATGCTTTTTTGCTCAGCCAAGGGTTTATAAATAGCTCATTTGAGTCTACTCTTTAAGTATGCAAAGAGGGGGATCCATGCTGATCATTTGTCCATATGTTGATAATCGTTTGCTTACAAGGACATATACTGATCAGATTTTTTATTAGATTTCAGCATTCAAACAAAATTTTCGGCAAACTTTTGAAATGTCAGACTTGGGGTATTCGCATTATTACTCAGGCATTTAGTTCATACATGATGCTAGAGGTATTGGTTTATCACAGTCAAGATACGTTTATAAACTTCTTGAAAAGTTTGGCTTACAGGATTGCAAGCCAGTCTATACACCAATGGAACCTGGACTAAAGCTGTCATTACATGATGATAGTGATTTGTTTGATATACATACATATGCTCCAGCAGTTGGATGTCTTATCTACCTATGCAACACTAGGCCGGACATAAAGTTTGCAGTTTTAGCCTTGAGCAGATATATGCATCAGCCACTCATGTCACATTGACAAGCTGTTAAGCATGTCTTTTGTTACTTGCACGGTACTAGATCTCTTGGATTGGTTTATGCCAAGGGGGGACCACTGCAGTTACATGCTTACAGTGATTCTGATTGGGCTGGTGATTATGATTCATGTCACTCCACTAGTGGTAATTGTTTCTTTCTTGGCTCATCTTGTATATCTTGGCTTAGCAAGAAACAATCGTCTGTTGCCACATCGTCATGTGAAGCTGAATACAAGGCAGCTTTCACTACCACAGTTGAATGCATATGGATTAGACCATAGAAATAGGGAACGCCCATTCCGGCGCATAGGAACGGATTAACGCGTTTCGGGAGGTATGAGCCCAGGAAACGCTGGCGAAACGTTCCAGCCCATTCCCTGGCCCGTTCTAGCCCGTTCCAGCCCGTTCCATCCCGTTCCTTGGCCGTTCCTTGTTTGGAACGGCCGTTCCAGCCCAGCCATGTAAATTTTTAATTTAAAAAAAAAAAACTCCTGTTTGATGTTTCGCTCCCGCCTGTCGCCTGTCCCCTGCGCTTGCGGCCTGTCGCTCCACACGCCCCCGCCTGTCGCCTGTCACCTGCGGCTTGCCGTTGCGCCCGCCTGTCACCTGCCATTCCACGCGCCCTCCTGCCCCGCCTGCTCGTGCTCCTCTGCTTGCTCGTGCTCCTCCGCCTGCTCCTGCTCGTGCTCCTCCGCTTGCTCCGTGCACTTGCCGCGCCTGCTCTTGCTCCTGCTCCTCCGCCTGCTCCCCCGCCTGCTCCTGCTCGTGCTTCTCCGCTTGCTCGTGCTCCTCCGCCTGCTGGCTGCTTGGCCTGCCACACCTACCTCGCCAAGGCCGTGGGCGTGCGCCGTGCCTACTTCTGCGCATCTGACTCTCCCACCTGCCTCTGAGTCTCCTGCCTACGTCGCGTGCGGCACACGGTATACTTTGGACCTTGGTTGAAATTTTTGCAATTTCATTGAACTTTGACGCATGGATGTTGAAATGTTGGCTGCAAATTTCTGTAATTACTAACTTCATTGAAGTTTACAGTTTACTGATTATTTGTCACTTCTATATAGATGGCAGCATTGACATCTATGGGATCTTCATCATCCTCAGCAGGTACTTCGTCAACAACTTGACGAAGTCGAAGCACTACTTGGTCATGGTGGGATGAGGTAGATGCAGAGGTGCCATTGAGAGGTGGAGGGGCTCGCCCTTGGAAATGCAAACTTTGCCCTTATGCTCGCACTAGTGGGGCTGATAAAGTGAGAGCCCATCTTCTACATGAGGAGGGGAAAGAGGTGCGTTTTTGCACTAATTTATCAATTGAGAAAATGCAGGAGTTACTTGACCGCATAGCCACTTCTATGGGGAATTCACATGCCAGGAGGACGCCAAATATAGCAGTGGATCCAACAACATGGACTCCAAGGCCAGCAGGGCATGATGCTTCATGCAGAAGACCACCAGGATTAGTGGCTACGCAGCCTTCTCGTGGGCCATCAATGGCAATAGGTCGTGGTGTTAAATAGAGTTCATTTCACACTTCATGGGAACCAAAGAAAAAAGAGGAAACAGATGTAGCAGTGGCACGCTTTTTTTACCATGACCATATTGCATTCAAATCAGCCAGGTCACCTCATTTTTTAAATATGGTGAAAAAGATTGCAGAGTATGGACCCACATATAAGCCCCCTTCATCAGAAACTATGAGGACTACATTGCTTCAAAAGGAGAAAGTAGCCATAGAGATTGCAACAGCAAATATTCGCAATCAATGGGCAATAAATGGAGTGACATTGATAGCAGATGGATGGAGTGACACACGCCATAGGTCCATACATGGTGTTGTTGCATATTCTCGTGGAGATGTATACTTCATTGGTAGTCATGATGCTTCAGAGACTGAAAAGAGTGTAGATGTATTGGCATCTGAGTGGTGCGAGGCAGTGCAGGCTGTTGGGGCAGAAAATGTAGTGCAGTTTGTGGCAAATGGTGAACCTACAAATAGGGTAGCAAGAAACATTTTAATGGGAATGTATCCACATATCACCTTTAGTCCATGCATGTCGCATTGCTTGAATAACTTGTTGAAGGATATTGGAGACTTGCCATGGATTGCATCTCTTGTTGCGAAAGGCAACGCAGCCTTCTCGTGGGCCATCAATGGCAACAGGTCGTGGTGTTAAATAGAGTTCATTGCACACTTCATGGGAACCAAAGAAAAAAGAGGAAACGGATGTAGCAGTGGCACGCTTTTTTTACCATGACCATATTGCATTCAAATCAGCCAGGTCACCTTATTTTTTAAATATGGTGACAAAGATTGTAGAGTATGGACCCACATATAAGCCCCCTTCATCAGAAACTATCAGGACTACATTGCTTCAAAAGGAGAAAGTAGCCATAGAGATTGCAACAGCAAATATTCGCAATCAATGGGCAAGAAATGGAGTGACATTGATAGCAGATGGATGGAGTGACACACGCCATAGGTCCATACATGGTGTTGTTGCATATTCTCGTGGAGATGTATACTTCATTGGTAGTCATGATGCTTCAGAGACTGGAAAGAGTGCAGATGTATTGGCATCCGAGTGGTGCGAGGCAGTGCAGGCTGTTGGGGCAGAAAATGTAGTGCAGTTTGTGGCAGATGGTGAACCTACAAATAGGGCAGCAGGAAACATTTTAATGGCAATGTATCCACATATCACCTTTAGTCCATGCATGGCGCATTGCTTGAATAACTTGTTGAAGGATATTGGAGACTTGCCATGGATTGCATCTCTTGTTGCGAAAGGCAACAAGATTATCACATTTATATGTAATCATCAGTACTTGCATGCTGAGTTTCGCAAGAGAAGTGACAAAGAACTTCTTAAATACTCGGATACACGATTTGCATATAACTTTCTTATGCTTGGTCGATTGCACTATTGCAAAGGTGCAATTCGGGAGCTATTTGCTAGTGATGAGTATGAAAATTGGACTGGGGCTGCCACTGCTACTGCTGTGTTATGTAATGCATATGTTTCTGATAGAGATTTTTGGGATGAGGTTAATCGCACCAACCAAATGATTGATCCTATTATGCACATGTTAAGGCTTGCAGATGGCATGGATCCATGCATTGGGAAGATCTATGAAGGTATGGATCGCATGATTGAGAGGTTGGAGAGTTTGGAACCAAATGCAGATAGGTATGAGCAGATCAAGGAGTTATGCATCAGCAGATGGAATGAGTATGACTCTCCTATGCATGCTGCAGCATATGTGCTTGATCCTGAGTTTCAAGGAAAGATACAAGAAAGAGACCTTGAGGTGGTCAAGGCTTGGAACACATTGCTTGCAAGGCTTTATCCCAGCCGTGAAATGCAACGCAAAATTAAAAATCAGCTCTCTGTATATCGGCAAACATTAGGGATGTTTGGTACAAAGGATGCACTAGAGGACAGGATAAATATTGGGGCTGTTTTATGGTGGGAGGACTACGGGGCAGAAGCTCTAGAGTTGCAGAGTTTGGCTATTCGTATTCTTAGCCAAACAATTAGCTCTTCTTGTTTAGAGCAACTATGGAGCTCATTCAATCACATTCACTCAAAGAAGAGAAATCGTCTTGGTACAATGAAGACGAATGACCTAGTTTATGTGAGCTCCAATCTTCGCTTGCTAGCTCGTACATCAGTTGCAAAGGCTGATTCTTTTATATGTTGGGAAAAAGATGACGACGATGATGATGGTGATGATGATGGGCAGGATGTTGTTCAGCAGGATGAGCATTCAGGCACAGTGGAGCCATCTTCCATGAATCAGAGCACTTAGTAGCTAGCCTTTTGGAACTTTAGAGTATTGACTTGGAAATTGGAGCTCTTGTAACTTGGATCTTTACTATTTAGGCTTTAAAGTTTAGTGCATATTTTGTGTTTTTGCAATGCACACTTGTTGCCAATTGGACTTATGCAACATTGTTGATTAGAATGTTGAATTATGAATGCGACAATCCATTGCTAGTTACAATGTTTTGAATCTTTATTATTGTTGAAACTTGATTATTATGTCTCTAGAGTCTAATTTCATGAATTATGGTT
This sequence comes from Lygodium microphyllum, assembly GCF_053477565.2. NCBI lineage: Eukaryota > Viridiplantae > Streptophyta > Polypodiopsida > Schizaeales > Lygodiaceae > Lygodium > Lygodium microphyllum. The sequence continues at coordinate 60,981,034 of NC_141137.1, forward strand.
GATATGATCTCTCTCTCTAGATTCTAAGACAAGTGTTGACTCTCTCTCTCTCTCTATATATATATATATATATATATATATATATATATATATATATATATATACATATAATATATATATACATATATATATATATATATATACATATATATATATACCGTTCCCTCCGTTCCCGTTTCCTCACTTTGGACGTTCCCCCCGTTCCAGGGGTTCCCGTTCCCCGTTCCTGGTAACTATGGATTAGACTCTTGCTAGTTGATCTGGATGTATCTGTTACGGAGCCTACTCCTTTGTTCATTGACAGTTAGAGTGCCATTGTAGTGGCACGGAACTCAGTGTTTCATACATGCACGAAACACATTGAGATACATTATCACTTTGTTAGAGAAAGGCTACATGCAGGTAATATTAGCCTTATCTATTGTCCTACCACCAGGAATGTGTGAGACATCTTCTCCAAAGCTCTTCCTCGTGACAAATTTGAAGCATTTCGCAATGTTTTAAATTTGATCTCCTTTGGTGGCGGATGATCCTTGTACTTTTGATCACTCTTCACTCTAGGGGGGTTTGTTGGGTTTTCACTTACACCTATGCTTATAGAGGTGTGTCGGTGATCAGTAGGACACTGGGGCACTTTTTACTCTCGGTATGAGAGGTTTTTCCCCCAGACTTATTGTCTTATTTCGTATGTGCTTATATCACACACTTAAGGGCACTTATTGTGTTCGGGTGTGAACACCCCCCTACAACCCTAAGGTTTAAGGGTTGTACTTTGTACTTTCATATAATACCTTTTTAGTCTATTGCATTGGTTCTTGTGCTTCACACGCTGAATTTCGATCCTCTCTCCGTCTCACACATTTGACTGCCATGGTACTACTGGACCATCTCCTTCACCTTTCAGCATTGAGTTTGGTGTTTTGCTGCATTCAAGATCCGTCAGAGCACACTTCATTCATTCAGTATCCCTCAGCCTGCTCCATCGAGACAGTGGATGCTAGACGATCCTCTGCTCCTTGAGCCTCTGCTGTATCACATTGTACATGCTTGGTTTGTTCATTGAATTTATTCATTCATTTAGTGCATTACCATTTCACTCCATTCCCTGAGCATTCTTTTGTTAGTTGTGTTGATTCGTACACTTTCTGCACTCTATAAGTCCCAGGGTTCTCACTCATGGTGCTACGAGTTCTGATTTTTAGTGCTTATTTCCTCACAGCTTCTATGGCCCATCGTCAATACTCTACTATTACCTTTCCTTGAAAGAGGAACAAGGCCATCCCAGCTTCCCTTAAGCATTAGCTTGGCTGTTTCTGCTGTATATGCCAGTGGTATGTCAAGTAATCAGTGTGGACTGACAAGGCATTTCTTTCTATATTGTACATATTGTTTTTATCTTTGCTTGTACATTCTGATGCCTTCGCATATTTTTGGGAATTCATAGGGCTATGCTAATCTCATAGTTAGAAGTGTTTACCTTATCTGGATGCAACTAAACTATGCTGATTCTAGAGCAAAGTGGTGACTTTCATGTTCTTTGGTGAATGTGAAATGCTGCAAACGGACGTTTGATTGAATTTGATTTTCCTGAGGTGGTTGATTCTGTCTTTCACATTGATTATGTTTGATGCTCCTTAATAGGTAACTTAGATCACTCTAAAAGAGATGTGGAAAGTTAATTAAGGTTGTTAACCTGTGGTTGCAATGCATGACGTAGATGCTATCTGATTGATGGTGTTTTCAAGTGCTGAAATTAGTTGTTGTTTTATGCTAAAATAGGTGGCAGACATTACACACTCTTTACAGCAGCCTGCTGGAAGGAAGGTAACATTTGAAGCTTCCATATGCCTATACTAGCCTCATTTGTGCATTTTCTGGTGCACTAAATCACCAGGTTTTGTTCAACAACCTTTGCAAGCCTGTTCATATGGTTGGAAGCTGTTATATAATACTCAATTTTGGATAATTTCAAGTGATGCTTAGTGGTTTGGCTAATACTTTGACCTGTTTCCTTGATTTGGATAAGTTTGGATCAATACCAAGCTTGTCATTTTGTGTAAAGCATAACTTATCTGGACAATAGATGCAACAACTTTCTTGTAAGGGGTATTTTGTATATAGAGCCTTTCTTTTTTCTGGTGAGCCCATCTTGTTGTAACACTCAATCAGTTAATGAACAGGACACAGCAAGTAACTTAATTCACGGAGTCAAAATAGTGATAGAAAACTTAAATTGCTGAAAAAATGTACAAAGTATGGCACTGCAAAAGCTAGGCATGCAAGGATTACATGTGCAGGGGTAGGGTGACTCCTATCAGCAGTGAATCATTAATCTGGAATAGTGCTATTGCTGGAAGTTAATCTAGATATATATCTCTGATCTCTGTCAACATAGGCAAGAATGATGGTGTGTTTAAATAGGTAAAAACAGCTGAATATTTTATAGGCCAAATCATCTAGACAAAACATAAATTCATACTTTTTAAGTCTTTATAGTCACTTGAAAACTTGGCTCATTATGTGGGAAGGATGTGGGAACCTTTCTGACAAGGTTCTGGCTCTTGGAACTATGTGTCTGTTGCAGGTGTGTATCTCCAACTGATGTGCTAAAAAACCACCTAAGAACTCAATCCTCTGAAATCTGCATCTTTTAAAATACTCAATTGAACGGAAACTGTTTCTCTGGATCATATTGTCACTGCTGTATCTTCAAACAAATCTCAAACTTTAAAGTTAATCTTCAAGATGGATACTCTTCTGTAAAGATTAAAGTGAGAAGTGCTTCCTAGTGCCTATGCAGGAGTTCAGGAGGCCAATCTGAATCAGAGAAATCTTCATCATAGGTGTGTGGATCATAGTATCAAGATATATGTGACTTGTAGATCAGGGTGGTGATAGAGGAATAGGAAATGGACTGTGAACCAAGAGGATGCTTTTACATAGGACTTGCAAATTAACAAAGCATAACTGATCATATCATTGGCCATAGTGTCAGTTTTAGGTGAGACCTTCAGACCATTTGAGATACCTCTATATCTGAAACTAGATCTAGAGCTGCTACCAACTCTTGAATCCTCATTGTTGAGAAACCACTTCTTCAGTTTCCCCACTTCAATTAGGGTTTCATACCAACAACCCCAAAAAGGGCTGGTGTCCACATTTTGGTCATTTTTGTTAGTGGGCAAGTAGTCAGTGGTGCACCACCCTAGACAGTTGAGGCCTATAAATAGGCTGTCACTTCATTCATTCTTCACCACTTCAATCATTCTTCACCCCTCTTCTTCCATCACTCTTACATTCTTCCCTTCTCTCCCACCTCTCCATTGCCCTCGCACCCCTTCAGGTGGATATTGAGGTTCGTGGTGGGCATTGATCCTTCTTCCCTCACCCTAGCATCATCTTCCCATACTTTGCGTCACCTCTTGGACCTTGCCTTCATCACCTAGAGTGCTCCCCTCCGTCAGGCATCATCATTGTTACCTGGCGACACATCTAGCGCTTGCATTTGCTGATCAAGGGCATTGGCGTTAGCTTTTCTCACACAGGCTTAGTCTCCACTGTAAAGAAAATACCCTAACATAGAAGCATAAATAGAAACCGTACGATAAAGCACAGATTGATAAAAGAACATAGTTAGGGTTAGGGTTAGGGTAACTCAGAGACAATGAACACGATTAATAAATGAAATGATATGACTACTAATAATACGATGCTCATGTAACAAACATACTATGCAGTGAATGAATACTGAACCTTGAACTCTTGTATGTCAAGGATCAGGGCAGGGCTAATGAGCAGGAGAGTGTGTCGTACTCCGAACGGATCTTGAATCGCAGCAAGGCAGCCTTGAGATGTCGAACACCAGTAAACGCAACAATGAGAAGCTGGATCTGATGCAGACAAGAGTGAGGAGAGAGAAAGACTAAAAACGTAGGCAAGACAACCTGCAGGAGAGAGAGAGACTAAAAACGTAGGCATGACAGCTTGTAGGAGAGAGAAAAACTGTCGCGACTATAGCAGGAGAGAAAACTGTCAGGGCGGCAGCTGAGGCCTGCAAACGCAGCACTTTGCTGACGTGGCAAACTGTACGACAGCAGTGTAGATGATCAGTAGTCAGTTGCTAGGCAGAAACAGCAGCAATCAGCGTGTGGAGGGCTGGAAACATGCGCTAGGTTGTAAGGAACAGTGATGGACAGCAAGGGCTGAGATGTCCTCCGCGAATGGGGTGTGCGCAGCAAGTTGACAACACTTGAAACTTGCAAAAACGAGATTGGGAGAAGAGTGGAGGGCTGGCTGCTAGGAGCAGGAAGTAGACCAGGCTCAATAGGCACGATCTCGGATGATGTGGAAGAAGGAAGCGGATTGGAATCCGGTGCAAAAAATTGCACAATATCCCTCTCATCAAAACAACATCCCACCTAACGATCACCTTGTTTGTCCGAGGATCGAACAAATGATAGGCTTTCACTTCAGAGGAATATCCCACAAAAATAAGGAGATCATCTCGGGGAGTAAGCTTACCGATGTTGTCATTAGGCGTGTGTATGTATGCACGACACCTGAAGACTCTGAAATGGGAAATAATAGGCTGAGAGCCAAAAAATGCCTCATAGGGGGTCTTCTGAGGAAGAGCTGCAGTCGAGTATCAGTTGAGGATGTACATCGAAGTGTTAACAGCCTTGACCCAAAAGCGCTCATGAAGCTTTGCTGCGAACAGCATAGAGCGTGCCATTTCCATGACTGTGCGGTTCCTACGCTCTACGACTTCATTCTGAGAGGGGGAGTTGGTAGAGGTGAGTTGGTGAGAAATGCCATGCTTCTGTAGAAACTCGAAAAACTTGTGGGAGATAAACTCACCACCACTATCATTCCTCATGCACCTGACACGACGACCAGTTTGGTTATGAACCAGCAACACCCAAGTAGAAAAATATGTGAAAGCATCTGACTTATGCTTGAGGAAGTGCACCCATATGTATCGAGAATGATCATCCACTATAAAAAAGAAGTACAGTGCATCGTTTAAAGCGGCAGTGGATGTCGGCCCGCAAAGATCAACGTGAATCAATCTAAGAGACTCCTCAGCTCTATTTGTAGACTGCTGAGTAAATGGGGTACGGTGCTGCTTTTCGAGCTGACACGCTTTATAGACATCTCGAGCTAGCTTCAGGCATGGAAGGCCCTCAACCAGCTCACGGCATGACAACTCATAAAGTGAGTCATAACCAAGATGCCCTGAGCGAAAATGCCAAAGACGCTCATTGTGCATAGGCTCCTCAGATGTGGCTAAGGCCTGGAAGCTATGGAACACGGAGCTCTCGGCAGTCAGCTCGAAGAGTAAGTGAGTCATATGGTATAGGCCATTAGGCTGTGCCTCACTGCGAGCAATCACTAAACCAATCTGAGAGTCAAGGACCTCGAATGTGGTCGCTGTAAAGAAAACTGCTCACCCCAACTGGCAAAGTTGTTGAACAGATAACAAGTTCACCCCAAGTTGAGGGACATGATATACATTGTCCAACGAAGTTAGATCCGGACCCTTGTTAGTGGAAAAACTAATGCAACCTAGAGCTTGAATCTTGATCGAGGAGTTGTTTCCTATAGGAGTCATGTCATGTGTAGCTCCACTGTTCACAATCCAAATTGGAGCTGAAGTGGTTGGCTGTGACAAGTGGGCCTCTGCAGTAACCTCTACAGAGACGATGTGGGCCTCTGCAGACCAGTCAGACAAGCCCTCTGGAGTTGAGAACGTTGTCGACAGAGATGGCTGTGTAGTGGCAGTGTGAGTCTGACCTTTAAGTTGCCCCTTACCATCAACTTGCCTCCCCTGCTGGGGGTTGTCCGACTGAGGGGCGGGGGTCTGAGACTTAGGTTTTGGTGCTGTGTCTCGTGCCTTTGATCAACACTTGTCGTCAAAAGGGGGTCAGCCTTTTGACAATGTTGACAATACCTATTCTTTTTAGGTACATTCTGCCACCCTAGTTTAAGTTGTGACTGGGAGTTTCCTTGAGAATCCCTAGATTAATTTAGCTTTTGAGTTTGATTTTGATTTTGAGTGGAGGTTTGGTTTGGTTTGCCCTTCCCTTGTTGCCCTTTTTGAGAATGAGCAAGAAGAGCCTCCTCTGAAGAGGAATTCATATAAAACTAATCGAACAATCGTGTGTAACGCAACAAGTAACACTCAAATTCATAGAATGTAGGCATGGTAGGCTTTGAAACTATTCCTTCCACAAAATTGAAGTATTTCTTGGGGAGTTTATTGAGGAACAATGTGACCTGATCGTCAGAGGACTTGGGAGTCCTCGTAGTTGAGAATTCAGCGAGGAGACACCGATACTCAGCCAACTTGACTTTCAAGTCATCCCGGCCAATGATTTTGAAAAGCTGAAGCTCATGGTTAAGATTAATACGACGGGTCCTATCGCGAGCCGCATAGCGGTCAGTCAAGTGTGCCCATCGCTCTGACGCTAAGTCAACGCTAAGTCAAAACATTGAAGTTGAGACTGAAACTCAAGCAATAAGGCCTGCATCAGCTCAACAATAGCGGAGGCATTCCTAGCCTTCCATGAGTGGACGACCTCGTATGGAACCAATGCGGGATCGTGTTGGGGTTCCAACCCCTGCACAAGATCCCATAGGTTCTGTGAGTCAAGGACATGTCTCATCAAATTCGACCAAGTAGTAAAGTTTGACACGTTAAAACGAGTCTTGTTATTAAATGCATTCTTGGCAGAAGATGAGCTAGAACCATGAGGTATCGAGTAGGTGGAGTAAGATGATGGTGGAAAAGATGATGGAGGTGGGTGTGTTTGATAAGAGAAAGGAGGGGGGGGAAGAGGTGGGTAGGCAGAAGGAGGCTGTGAGTGTCCAATGAGTGCCGATTGATATGGAGGCACTGGAACATGAATGTTTTCATAAGGTGCTGGTGTAGGTGGAGACACTCGGGCACGGTAGCCTTGTCCAAAGTGAGGCTGCGACACAGCAGGATGACCAGAAGGTCCATTAGGCAATGCCATGGAGGCAAACTGTGGAGGCAACTTATCCATACTTGGGAGAGATTGAGAGGGATACCCAGGCTGCAATGATCCCGAAGGTGTGTATGAGGTAGGTGGAACACCACCCGGCTGAGGGAAGGATGAGGTCCTAAAGGATGTGTCTATGTTTCCATAACCCCCTGGTGTGATGTGCGGTGCGACATGGGGTGTCTGAAATGGAAATGTAAATGATGTAAATGGAAGTGGTGAAGCAGGGAAGAATGTGGTGGGTTTTGAAATTGAGGTGTATGAGGTGCAGATTCTTTTTGTTCATTTTTATCATTTAAAGACTGAAAATGAAACTGTGAAGATGATGATGCACCATGTAATGAAGTGAAAGGAACACCAAATTCATTCTAATTATGTGAAGTAGATGGAAAAGAAGGAAGGGCAGTAGAAGAGGTATTTGACTTTTTCTTATAATCCTCGTGACATGTGTTAACATACAAGAATTAGTCCTTAAGAGGACCTTTTCCGTAGTCAACAGACTCAGCTCTTTCTTCCACATGATCTGTACCAGTATATTGCAAAACAGAAGATGTAAAAGAAAAAGGCACAAAAGACGAATCAAAAGTACCTTGCACCGGAGAGGATAAAAGAGTTTGAAAAAATGGAAAATACTCCGGATCTTACTCTCCAAGAGGGGGGCCTATCCCTGATGGAGGTCTTAACGGCCCTACAACATCATCGGACTTTCGCGCAACATTTGAAGAGTGAAAATCATGCATACCTTCATTCAGAAGCTTTTCTTGAAGGGCAATCCTTAGGTCGCGCTTCTCAATCTTCTTTCGTCGATAAGCTATGATCAGTTTATATTCTTCAGAGGTCAACTTGCCTATCTTTTCTTCCATGTACTCAGATGCGTCTTCCACCATGTCAGAACTTTGTGGAGCAAGCTGATCGGCCCACTCTTACTCGGTTCTTGGCATAGGCTGTTTTGGAGACAGAATTGGTGTTGATGTGTTCGAAGTCATTTGAACCTACTGTTGTTCTTGCTTCTTGCGAAGAGCTCTTAGATCAAAGGCCTAGATTTCTCAGAGAGCACTAGGCTCTTATACCATGTAAAGAAAATACCCTAACACAGAAGCATAAAGAGAAACCATACAAAAAAGCACAGAGTGATAAAAGAACACAGTTAGGGTTAGGGTTAGGGTAACTCAGAGACAATGAACATAGTTAATAAATGAAATGATATGACTACTAATAATACGATGCTCATGCAGGAAACACACTATGCAGTGAATGAATACTGAACCTCGAACTCTTGTTTCTCAAGGATCAAGGCAGGGGTTATGAGCAGGAGAGTGTGTCGTGCTCTGAACGGATCCCGAATCGCAGCAAGGCAGTTTCAGGATGTCGAACACCAGCAAACATAGTAGTGAGAAGTTGGATCTGATGCAAACAGCAGTGAGGAGAGAGAAAGACTAAAAACGTAGGTAGGACAGCCTGTAGGAGAGAGAAAAACTGCAGCGACTGCAGCAAGAGAGAGAAAACTGTCAGGGCGGCAGCTGGGGCATGCAAACATAGCAGTTTGCTGACGTGGCAGGCTGTACGACAGCAGTGCAGATGATCGACAATCAGTCGCTAGGCAGAAACAGCAGCAATCAGCGTGTGGAGGGCTGGAAATAGGCACCAGACTATAGGGAACAATGATGGACATCAAGGGTTGAGATGTTCTCCACGAACGGGGTGTGGACAGCAAGCTGATAACACCTGAAACCTGCAAAAACGAGATTGGGAGAAGAGTGGAGGGCTGGCTGCCAATTAATAGAAAATTAGGGTTCTAGATCCTCTCCCACTTAACTCTCTCGATCCGCTCCCCATTTTAGGGTTTTGGCTAAAATAAGCCTAAAATAAGCATGTTTTGGGGCTGTTTAAGTGGCTAAGAGCAATTCTTAGCACAACATCCACTAGTTGACATTATCATACACCATTGTGTTTGGTAGTCGAGAGGCATCTGCATCTTGTGTTTGTCATCATCTGGTATCGCCTCCACATTTGGTAACCTTCTTCCACACAGGCATTAGCATCGAGGTTCCTACAGTCTATGTTTTCAGCATTCAGGCCTCTGGGATTTGCGTTTGCTGCCCAAGCCATCTTTGTGGTGTTCAAGGATTGTGCTTCGCTCCCTTGACAACTAGTGGTCATCTTTCTCATCTGTGACGGCATCTAAGGACTGCAGTTGGCTCCCTTGACAACCATCCTTCACCTTCCAGTGATTACTTCGGTAGCCCACTGCCCAGGAGGGCTACACTCCGCTCCCTTCACTCTGTAGATTCCCCACGTGAGCTGCCGCCTGATTGAGATAAGATAGTGTAGTCATCTTTTGAGCTTTGGCTCCGTTGTATCAGCTTTTCTTATCATAGCATGATTTAGTGCATTATCACTGTGTTCTTTTGTCTTTTAGCTTCTCCTCTCTCAATGTTTGTTGTACACACTCTATGTTTCTCTTGGCAAACTCTATTGTCTCTTTGCATTGTCACATATCTTGACACTCATGTTGTATTGGCCCTTGATGTTTGAATGAGTAAGTCAAAGATAACAGGTGCTTCCAAATAAATCTGCCCAACCTCAACTGAGATCAAGCCTATGGCTCCACCTTGAAACAGCTTTGTGTTAGCAGTCATATCATTTCATGCCATTCTCTATGTCTAGCTCCTCGTTGTGAACCTCAGCAAGAGTCTAGTGAGGATGTTTGACGCTCTGACGCTCTAGCACTATCTATGTCTGTCAGTGGTTTGCATGCACCAGCTTTCCATCAAGGCAGCACACTTAGGCAGCATGCAAGCTGCATTTCAGCCAGATCAGCCAGTTTAGAGGATTAGTGGCTATATATATAGTGGCACCTCACTCTCTTTTGTGCTGGTTATTGAGTTTTCAACCTCCTACCCAACACCTTCACTCATCTGCGCTTTGATTGGCAATGTGTAGGTACCGAGTCCATTATCTTAAGCTTTGCATTGAGTCCTTTTTTAGTCATCATTGATTCAGGTTTTCATTCCCTTTTTTTTCCGTGAAGGAACTTAAACTAAATGAGAGTATTTACATTAGGCCTTTTGGCTAGCCAAAGAAATTCACAACATCGTAAGTGAAGCCAAAATGCTATCAAAACACAAATATCATGTGGGGCACAATAGGAGTGGAGGAAACAATATGCGGCCATGAGGAAGCCTTTTCAGCAAGGAGCAAGTCAGCCAAAACCATGGAAGAAATCTGCCATAACAGTAATCCTTGAACATAGGCCACATAACCATAGATACCTGAGGTCAAATAAAAATTGAAGGCATTACGGGTGCACCAATATGTGAGAGAGCACTCCATCTCAGAAAATGGAAGTGTCAAGGATGATTTGGTTGCAAAGTGGTCAAATAAGGCATCTTGCCGATGATGCAAGAATGGATGGCCATTCGTTATGGTGTCATTGAGGTCCACACATGGGAATAAAGCTCTAGTAGGAGATGAAAAAATGAATGGGGTCTCTCTGCGTTCTCTCTCTTTGTGTGGCTCTCACGGTTATGCACACTTACACTTTCATGTTTCTATTCAAACAACTTGTTTGGTGTTTGATATCATAGGAGTGAGCCTAGGACTTTCACCAATAATGTGATTTTGCCCATGCTAATAAAGGAAGGTGTTGAGAAACCACATCATTCTATATAGTTTCCCTTCTTCATTTTTAGTTTCCGTTTCAAGCCCCAAAAAGGCTTTCTAGGACCTTTTGAGAGAGTCAGAGCATCTCTCGAGAGACTTTAGTGGGAGAGACTTGAGATCGTTTGTGCTTATATATTCGGCACCTTCCATCCATTTTTCACCACTCACACCACTCATTCATTCCGTCAGTTTTCCACCACCTCTCTCTCTTTTCTCCTTCCACCATCTCCTTGTTGCTAGGTGCTAGTCTTCAACTACCTTGGGCTGCGTTTATGATGGTAGTAGCATCTTCTCAAGCTGGCGGTTCTTTGCACACACAGACGACAGTTTACTGAGCCCTTCCCCTTTGCATTTGGTGCTCACTCCCTGTTGTGTGTTAGCATCCTCTTGCCTGGTGTCAGCTTCCATCCTTTAGGCAATAGTTCATCCTTGTGTTTGACTGCCCTAGAGGCTCTCCTTCACTTGGCGTTTGCATCATTAGCCCATCGTCAACTTTCCAAGCTCCATACACTTGCGTTTTGGTGCTTGGCCGCTTCTCTTCATCAAGCATTACACTTCTAGTTGGCAGTTCCATCATCAGAGGCTTCCTACATTTGCGTTTTCAATTTTTGGCTCTTCCTTCACCACCAACGTCACTCCCTAGCAGTAAGTTGGCGTCAATCATTAGGCTTGCATTTGTAGACTCAAGAGGCTTCTCACCCTTCGATGGTAGGCTCCCTACTTCAGGCATCACTAGTCATCATCCCTACGTTCCGGATTCAGAGCCTCCTCTTCAACGGCAGTCTCCTTGCTGTAGGGCATCCATCGTGCTACGGCACCCTTGTATCGGATTCACTTCATTATTTCATTCATTTCTCATGTGAGTTTCTATTCTATTTTTAGTGTTTGCTGTACGCACTTTGTGTTTCCCCCCTGCAAACCCTACTGTCTCTCTAGTTGCTTAGTCATTTCTTATCAGAACATGAGGTGCTCAATGAGCCACGAAGATGCTCTGCATTGGAGAAGGCAAATATAAGCTGCAGGTTCATCATTGTTGCATCATTGAGAGATATCCTTCTCCCTCACACCCTCTCTTTTATAGGTTGCCACTCCAGTACCATGGCACCTCCACCACCAACTTGTCTACTCGGTGCTCCTATCGTAGCAAGAATTGTTACACCCCTGAAGATTGTCAAAATCGACCTTTGCTCCCTACCCCACTAGAGTGTATGTGCCTTCCACTAGGCACTCCCCTTGTGCTACCTCTGCATTCTAGCCACAGAGATCGTTTTGTCTCGGCTCTTAGTTTACTATGCTCAAGGCCATAAGACGCATCCGACGCGTACTAAGTTCTCATAGGTAGGCGGAGACGCTAAGACCTTAGGAGGCAATAAGTCCTCTTGGAGACCACCACATTGTGTGGAAATTTCCCCCACCCATTTTCGCATCTAGTGGCTAGCACGGTTTACATCTCCTTTGGAGTCCACTCCATTGAGAGTCCACGACTGTTTTCCACCCATTGGCTCACCCTGAGCCTCCTGTCCCACCCTCTTCTACTTTGTTCCTTCCAAGCTTGTGATACCTTCTTTGGCATGATGGGCGGTACTTCCTTCGTCATCCGACACCTTGGAGTACGTGACCCATGAGTTGGTGTCCCTATCTATCTCAGAGGGTGATATAGAGGGGGATCCTTTTCCTCCCCTCTTAGGGGGGGCATCTCCCTTTTCTTCAATGTCAAAGGGGGTTCCTCCATCTCCAGTTTTAGAGGGGGATTCTACTACTTTCAAAGTTCTTCACCCACCATCTTTTACTTTTGAGATTTGGCTCTCTTTCGAGCAGTTTTACCTCTTCTGAAACCCAACATCTAGAGGATGTATCTTTGATCGGGGCCCTTGGATCTTTAGCGGTGACTTTATGACTAGGCCTTCGTATTTCTTCTAGCATGGTCTAACGGAGCTAGTGGCTTCTCACCTGAGGTTATGGTTTTTGGCTTTTTCTTCACCATCCACATCACTCCCCAACAGCTAGCGTCAATCATTAGGCCTGGGTTTGCAGACTTAGAGGCTTCTCACCCTTCGACAGCAAGCTCTCTGAAACCGGCCTGTTCATTGGGAAGGGCGGTAGTGTACAACCAAAATATATAAATGCTTTCACCCAATTAACAGTCGCCCACATTACCTGAACTTAAAGACAAAGAATCAAGAAGAAATACAGGAAGCTAGAATGCTCCTATTGCCACATAGACACCCTGTTGGCCCCTAAGTTAGGCGCCCCTTGCGGTATTTCTTTAATTTTTAAAAAGAGAAAGTACAATGGGCTGTCTTTCACCTATTCTGGGTGAAATTTGACAGCATAACAATACAATTACTGACCCAAATCAAGTTGACCAGGAGGGGAAACTCTGCCCAAGTCTGAAACTTCTGGTTGGAGTGAAGAATTGACCATTTCAGTCTGCTGTAATTACTGGTTCAGACCTGTTCTGAGACCTTTTTACAACTCATACTGTTCCCTGTACTGTTCAGCCCACTGTAATTACTGGTTCAGACCTGTTCTGAAACCTGTTTTCAGCTTATATTGATCCCTGTACTGTTCTGCATCATTTGGGCCAAGTGCCCCTTGATTCTGACATCATTTGGGCTCTGAATTAACCTCTGAACAGTCCAAAATCTGTACTGATTTAGTGCTATTTCAGACACCTGCTTGGTGAGATTACCACCATCACCTATTCCTGCTTGTGAGCAGCAAACAACTGCTCCTGTTCCTGGAGAAAAGAGGCTCTTGCCTCATGCAAAAACAACATATTCCACACAGCTGTACCTGAATCAGAAGAAAGGCCCTTGATTCTGCAGCATAACCATACTGTCAGGGAGAGAGAGAGAGAGTAGGAAGCAAGCTCAGCCCTTTGTGCATCATAGACAGGGTAGACCAGCTCTCAAGAGCTCTCCATCTGCAGCTGTTTTTCACAAATGAGCCCCTATCCATCAAAAAACTGCACGCCAGCCCTCTTTAAAGAGGTAAGTGCACAACTTTGTGCCAAGTGGCAGCACTGGAAGATATTTCCCGTTCTAGCCTTTCGGTCTAAAATTCTCCATGCTCGGTGCAGACCTCGGCATAGACCAGAGGATTGATCCTTGTGCAAAAACGAAGATAATGACGCGAACAGATACTGGGGTCCGAAAATAGTAACTCCCTAAATTTTAGGAGTTGCTTCCATTGCATCCCACTAGTCTTCTGACCATCTTTGTAGACTATGGCTACATCCAGATTAGCAATGTAGCTCAACTGAAAGTGAATTTCCACTGATGACCCCACATGGACTAATCTTTTGAAGATTTGTCCATCTTCACTTTGAACTAGTCTCTTCCAGGCTAGTTCTTCAACACACTTATCCATATATACTTTCACAAGTCTCTTCCAGGCTTGTCATTCTATAGTGCCATCAGTCTCTTCCAGACTTGTACTGGACCTTAAATGTCCAGTCTTGACTCACTAGACATTCCTGTCTGTTTCACATACTGGCCATGCAACTCAGGCGTTTAGATTTCAAGAGGGATCCTTCCAAAAAGAAAAACCAAATAAAATATGTAATAAAGAAATCAACAAAAAGGTAATAGTTATCACAATCTTGTGACATACCGCCCTCTCGAAATCGCAAACGTCCTCGTTTGCATGAATGTTATACATGCTTCCAGCTAACCCAGTGAACTTACACTTGGCAGCACATGTACAACACATACATGCTATCAGTCAACATTGTGAATTGAACACATTGTTAACACATGTATGTTCTAACTGTGAAACATGACAGACTATCATCATGTGACTCCACATCACTGTTTCCAGATATAGTGGCCGGTACACCACAATGATATCCGCATAGTGGTAGATTCTCATTTGATGACTCCACATCACCCTGACTATAGATCTAGTGGCCGGTACATCAAAATGATATCCCCACTGAGTCAATTCACAAAATACATGCCCGATCGAGTAACCATTGTTACAACATGTATTCAATTGAGTAGAAGTAAAAACTGTATTCTTGCAAGCAATACTTACTTCTTTAGCACTGAGAAAACCATATGGACACAATAAGTGTTAACTTGTACAAAATCTGTTTTTGTACATAATTTCTTTCTTGAGCAATTGTCACTTTGACAATCTATTTCAGCTTAGAGATACAAGGGGTCAAGGTAGGTTGCAAGCGAAATGCTTCAAGGTAAAGTTCCAACACATTAGGTGACTCTGCAAGTTCACCTTCATCCATCCACTTAGCATCTATAGCTGGATAGTTCTTGAACTTAACCAAATACCTTCTAGCAACCTTGCCTTTCACTTTCCTTTCCTTGTGTGCCGGTACCTGTTCTGGAACAAGAATTTCATCAAGTTCCTCAACTTCGGGCTGTTCCTCAGCTGGCATATCTTCTGGCACATCACCCACATAAGGTCTAAGAAGACTTACATGGAAAGCATTATGAATCTTCCAATTGTTAGGCAATTTCAGCCTATAGCTGACATCACTAATCTTCTCTGTTACTTGAAAAGGCCCATAATATTGCATACTAAGCTTAGTGAAAAGACTTTCCTTGCCTTTCCGCTTCTTTAAGCGTGCCTTTTCAAACCGCAACAGTACCCAATCACCAAGTGAAAATATCAATTCACGACGGTGATGATCAGCAACTTTCTTTTGCTTTGCCTGAGTCCTTTCAAGGGCATGCTTAACTTTTTGATACATTTCACCCATACTCTGCACATACTGATCTGCCTGAAAGATCTTATCCTTTGTATGCAAAATGGGAGGAACTTTTTTACCACCTTCAACAATTTCAAAAGGGGCTTTGCCTGTTGACGAATGCACAATATTATTGTATGCATACTCGACCAAAGGCAAATACTGCTCCCACTTTGACTTGTGCTCTGACACATTGCAGTTAAGCAGATCCAAGACAGTAGAATTTGCCTCTTCTGACTGTCCATCAGTCTGTGGATGAAATGACGATGAGAACTTAAGCGTTGTGCCCATGTTCTTGAATATGCCTCTCCAGAATAGACTTGTCATCCGTGGATCACGATCACTGACAATAGACTGTGGCATACCATGATACTTGAAGACATTGCACATAAACAAACGTGCCATCTGATCTGGTTTTATCTTCTTCCTGACAGGAATGAAATGAGCCTGTTTGCTAGACCTGCAAATAATAGTCCATATCCCATCATTTCCTGTTTGTGTCCTTGGAAGATCAAAGATAAAATCCATAGCTATGCTTTCCCATGGTTTATCCGGAATAGGCAATGGCTGTAAAAGCCGTGGTGCTTTTTGCTTGTCAAACTTGACCTTCTTGCAAATCAAATACTACCGCACAAAAGCATCCACGACTCTTCTCAGAGTAGGCCAATAAAAGAATGTCTCTATTGCTTTGATTGTTGCATCAATACCACGATGCCCTGCATACGGTGGAGAGTGACTCTTTGTCATAACTTTCCGTCTCAATGGCATAGTCACACATAGTTTACCATGCATCAACATGAAACCATCCTTGAGAAGATAATGCTCATGATGTTGTCCATTGACAAGCTGATCAAAGATCCTTGCAAAATCTTCATCATCAGCATAGTGTTCCTTCATATCATCAAGCTCATGATGATAAGGAATTGACACAGCTGAAATTTGTGGCTTCCTTGACAAAGCATCAGCCACAACATTCTTTTTGCCTTCCACATGCACAATCTGAAAATGGAACATTGAAAAAAAGTTTGCCCAACGCATATGCTTTTCTGACAGCTTAGTCTGAGTTAAGAAATAACGCAATGTCTGATGATTTGTTTGGACAACAAAATCTGCCCCAAGTAGGTAGTGTTTCCAACTAGAAAGCACATGAATCACAGCCAGCAATTCTTTCTCATAGACCTGCATAGTCTTTTCTGGCCCTCGCAAGATTCTGCTTTCATAAGCCACTACCCGGCCATCTTGCATTAACACTGCACCAATGCTATTGCCACAGGCATCACTGTAGTCTTTTCTGGCCCTCGCAAGATTCTGCTTTCATAAGCCACTACCCGGCCATCTTGCATTAACACTGCACCAATGCTATTGCCACAGGCATCACACTGGACAACAAATGACTTCCTAAGATCTGGCAGAATGATCACTGGACTAGAAGTTATCTTTTCTTTAAGAAGATTAAAAGCTGAAATCTCTTTCTATGTCCACTGGAAAGAGACTCCTTTCTTCTGTAAAGCATGTAAAGGTGAAGCAATCTCTGCAAAAATTGCGAATGAACCTCCTGTAGTAAGAATACAAACCCAAGAAGCTTCTAACATCATGAACAGTCTTCAAATCTAGCCATGTTCTAATTGCTTCAATCTTAGCAGGATCCATTCGGACACCATCCTTTGACACTATGTGCCCTAGGAATTGGATTTCTTCCAAGAAGAACTCACTCCTCTTGCCATTGATAAGCAACCTATTACTGCGAAGCTCATCAAAGACTGCTTTCAAGTGTTCTCTATGCTCCTGTTCATTCTTTGAAAAGACAATCATGTCATCAAAGAATGTACCAACAAATTGCCTGTATGGACGAAAAATCCTGTCCATCATTCGATTAAACGTAGCACTAGCATTAGTAAGTCCAAATGGCATTACCAAGAACTCATAGAGACCAAACGTGGTCCTAAATGCAGTCTTATGCACATCCTCTTGCTTAATCCTGATCTGATGGTATCCACTCTTCAAATCTATCCTGCTGAAAATTGACGCTCCTTCCAAACGGTCAAGGATGTCGTCAATTCTTAGAATGGGGAACCTGTTTTTGATGGTACCCTTGTTCAATGCTTGATAATCTATGCACATGCGCCAAGAGCCATCCTTCTTCTGCACTAAGAGCACTGGTGAGCAAAAGGGAGATGAGCTTGGCTGAATTAGCCCTTTTTCCAACAGCTCATTGACTTGGGTCAATATCTCTTTCTGTTGGGTTGCACTAACCCTATACGGAGGTCTATTTGGTGGGCTACTGCCTGGCACCAACTCTATTGCATGATCCTCAGACCTCTCTGGAGGCAACTGTGATGGTAATGAGTCAGAAAAACAATCACTGAACTGAGACAAGAAAGCAGACCTGTCTCTATTTAACATAGAGAAATTTGACTCGTCATTATCCTTGACATCACGTGCAAAAATCAAGTACGCAGAAAGATGATTCTTTATTACAGATGTAATGGCAGAAGTCGATACTACAGGTACAGACTCTCCTTTAAGCTTCACATCAAGCACATAAGTCTTTCCCCTATGTTCCAAAGTCAGTGTCTTGTTAAAGGCATCCAACACACCATGCTTTTTGAACATCCATGGCATTCCCAACAAGACATCACAGCCTTCAAGTGGCATGATATAAAATTCTTCTGCATCAACATAAGACTGTACATGAAGACACAGCTTTCTAAGAATGGGTGTCACAGACTGTGAGTGGCCGGACGACCCTGCCTCTGTTGTGTAGCCCATCTCATTTGCTCTGATGCCCAAAGTAGAAGCCAATTCTGGTGAGATAAAATTTGCCTTAGCTCCAGGATCAAAGAAAATAAGTACATGTTGATCCCTAACTTTACCCCAAGCTCTGCAAAGCTCATTAGCATCCGAGTGTGGCTTGTCTCCCAGCATATCACGCACTAAACCTGCTGAAGGTTTGGGCTTCTTTCCTTTCCTATCCTCTTTATCATCATCAGCTGGTCTCTTATTCTTGTCCGGACAATTAGACGCAATATGACCAGTCTGCTCACAGATAAAGCACTTCCTCTCAGCCATTAAAGCCTTTCTCTCTTCAAGAGACTTGCGCACAAAAGGTTTCTTCTAGTCCTTTGACTGCTGTCCAAAGGACTTGGCTGGCTTCTTCTTGAACTGCCAAGGTTTACCTGTGCTTTGAGAATTCTGGTAAACCTGTTTACCAAATGGCTTCTTTGCTGAAAAATTTTCAGATTTGTCGTGTTTAATGCTGCCCCCAAAACCACTTGACTGTCCCAACAATAATGCATTTCCTGTAGTAGCATTCTCAATTAACTGAGTCAAAGTGGTGACCTTTGTCTTTGTACAATAATTCCGAAGTTCCTTGGGCAGCCCACATCAATATTTCTCTATCTGCTCAGTCAATGGCACAACCCTGTAAGAAGTGACTGGAAGCAAAGCCTCCCAAAACTTCTTGTTATAATCTTCCAGATCCTTGCATTTAGATGCATCCAAATTGTGCCAAGCTGACATAACATCAATCTCAAATTCATTGGTCAACCAAGCAGAAGCAAATACTTGCTTACAGTAAGTCCAAGTGGCAAGATCCTGTCCTTGCATCAACAGTGTACTCCACCATTGACTAGCATTGTCCTTAAGAAAAGTGGCAGCTTTCCGAACCTTAGAAGGCTCTGTAAAGTTCCCTCTTGCAAATGCGGCATCAAACTGCTGTAAGAAAGAAAGAGCCTTAGTCCTATCTTCAAATCCTTGAAAAATGTCAAACTGTACGGCTGCACCACCTTCCTTGTATGGCTTTGGCTTCTCATGAGCCATCAAAGGATCCGTAGGATATGCCTGTAACATAGGAACACTAACAGGTGGCATAGGAGTTGCCGGACCACTGACTACAGGGCTTGTAGACACAATACTTGCTTGCTGATTTTGATAACCAGCGATGCCAAAAGTGCCCTGTGGCATGCCAAAGCTGCCTTGAACTCCCTGAAATTCAGGCTGCATGCCTATATTGCCATACATGGGGTTTGGCATAAAACCCTGTGTACCCCCAAACACTGTTCCTGGTACATAAATCTGGTTTCCAGGCGCATAACCAGCCATACTCTGAAATACAGATCCACCTCCAAAGTACCCAGGATGTACAGAGGTCGGTGGAAAAACGTGTGGTAAAGCCTGAAAACTGTTTCCCTGTCCATTTAAGCCAACATTTGACTATTGTAAAGTGGCAGGCTGAACTGGCAATGCTTGTGTAACTAGCGTTTCCGCCACCTGTTCCTGGACAGTCGAAACCAATCTTGGAGTCTCCATTGACTCTGCAAGCTGCCTTGGTGTTTCCACTGAATCTGTAGCATGCTTACCCTTATCTTGGACCTCTACTGGATCCGAAATCTTTGCAAATTGCCCAACTTGCTGTGAAGGAAGGGAAGGCTGCAAAAATGCCAAAAACCTTGGATTCTGCATCACTTGAGTAAACATACTCACAGCAGCAACTAACTGAGTCTTGAAACTGTCTTCATCCATAGAAGAAGCCGTAAGAACTTGTGGCTCAACCATAACAGGAGGAGTAACAAACTGTGGAGGTCTAGAAGACTCTCCCACCTCATGAACAACAGGGATCTCCTGTGATGAAGACGCTTCCTCTTTGGTGTCTTCCTTTCTATCAACCATAATGCACGATTCTGTGTCTTACACCCAAACAAACCCTGGCTCACTCTTTAGGGAAAAAGTGATTCGATCCCGGCAATGGAACCATGAAACCGGCCTGTTCACTGGGAAGGGCGGTGGTGTACAACCAAAATATATAAATGCTTTTACCCAATTAACAGTCGCCCACATTACCTGAACTTAAAGACATAGAATCAAGAAGAAATACAGGAAGCTAGAATACTCTTGTTGCCACACAGACACCCTGTTGGCCCCCAAGTTAGGCGTCCCTTGCGGTATTTCTTTAATTTTTAAAAAGAGAAAGTACAATGGGCTGTCTTTCACCTATTCTGGGTGAAATTTGACAGCATAACAATACAATTACTGACCCAAATCAAGTTGACCAGGAGGGGAAACTCTGCCCAAGTCTGAAACTTCTGGTTGGAGTGAAGAATTGACCATTTCAG
Source organism: Lygodium microphyllum (assembly GCF_053477565.2). NCBI lineage: Eukaryota > Viridiplantae > Streptophyta > Polypodiopsida > Schizaeales > Lygodiaceae > Lygodium > Lygodium microphyllum. The sequence continues at coordinate 61,001,541 of NC_141137.1, forward strand.
TCTGCTGTAATTACTGGTTCAGACCTGTTCTGAGACCTGTTTACAACTCATACTGTTCCCTGTACTGTTCAGCCCACTGTAATTACTGGTTCAGACCTGTTCTGAAACCTGTTTTCAGCTTATATTGATGCCTGTACTGTTCTGCATCATCTGGGCCAAGTGCCCATTGATTTTGACATTATTTGGGCTCTGAATTAACCTCTGAATGGTCCAAAATCTGTACTGATTTAGTGCTATTTCAGACACTTGCTTGGTGAGATTACCACCCTCACCTATTCCTGCTTGTGGGCAACAAACAACTGCTCCTGTTCCTGGAGAAAAGAGGCTCTTGTCTCATGCAAAAACAGCATATTCCACACAGTTGTACCTGAATTAGAAGAAAGGCCCTTGATTCTGCAGCATAACCATACTGTCAGGGAGAGAGAGAGAGTATTGGAAGCAAGCTCAGCCCTCTGTGCATCATAGACAAGGTAGACCAGCTCTCAAGAGCTCTCCATCTGCAGCTGTTTTTCACAAATGAGCCCCTATCCATCAAAAAACTGCACGCCAGCCCTCTTTAAAGAGGTAAGTGCACAACTTTGTGCCAAGTGGCAGCACTGGAAGATATTTCCTGTTCCAGCCTTCCGGTCTAAAATTCTCCATGCTCGGTGTAGAATTTGACCTCGGCACAGACTAGAGGATTGATCCTTGTGCAAAAATGAAGATAATGATGCGAACAGATTCTGGGGTCCGAAAATAGTAACTCCCTAAATTTTAGGAGTTGCTTCCATTGCATCCCACTAGTCTTCTGACCATCTTTGCAGACTATGGCTACATCCAGATTAGCAATGTAGCTCAACTGAAAGTGAATTTCCACTGATGACCCCACATGGACTAATCTCTTGAAGATTTGTCCATCTTCACTTTGAACTAGTGTCTTCCAGGCTAGTTCTTCAACACACTTATCCATATACACTTTCACAAGTCTCTTCCAGGCTTGTCATTCTACAGTGCTATCAGTCTCTTCCAGACTTGTACTAGACCTTAAATGTCTAGTCTTGACTCACTAGACATTCCTGTCTGTTTCACATACTGGCCATGCAACTCAGGTGTTTAGATTTCAAGAGGGATCCTTCCAAAAAGAAAAACCAAATAAAATATGTAATAAAGAAATCAACAAAAAGGTAATCGTTGTCATAGTCTTGTGACACTCTCTGCTCTTGGCATGGCCAATCATCATCCCTGTGCTGTAGATGCAGAGGCTCCTCTTTGGCGGTAGTCTCCCCGCTCCAGGGCATCCATCGTGCTATGAGACCCTTGTATCAGGTTCACTTCATTATTTCATTCGTTCATCATCTGAGTTTCTCTTCTCTTCTTAGTGTTTGCTGTACACACTCTGTGTTCCCCCTTGCAAACCCTATGGTCTCTTTGGTTGCTCAGTCATTTCTTGACTGAAGGCAACGTGATGCTTATATTGATCTATAACCATATGGTGTTTGTTTGAAAAATTTAGATAAATCCAGAAGGATGTCCTCCAAGAAAAGGTTCAATCACTATTCATATGGAAGGCTCTAATTCAGATATTTGGTACTTCACAAACTGATCACTCACTATATCATATAGACAGCCGCTATGGAACAAAAATGTACCTAGGTGGCCTTGGACAATGTTTGTGACCAAAACACTAGTTGGCAGGCCCAATATTGTAGCCATTGTAGAAAATCTATGAACAGATAGTTGCATCTTTGAAGTAGTGGAAGAAGTAAATTTAGAGGATGAAGTACAAGTAGAAGGTAAACTGATACTAAAAGCAGCATATTTATTCAAAAGCTGCCATAAATAGTAGCTGGCAAAAATCGCAATAGCTAAAGATAGAAAGTGAAGGTTGGTAGTTGGAAATAGAAAGAAGGGACTAAGATGGGAACTAAACAAGTAATAGATTAAAATTCGAAGATATCTAAGACTTAAACATTTCTTTGAATTAATTCTTTATCTAGTTTTTAATCTTGTGTTAGGTCCACAATATTTTTAGAGAAAAGCTTATAGAGCACCACCCAACACCCAAGCATATAGAGCACTACTTGATATCCAAACAACCAACAAGAACTCTGAACTTATTGGAACACACCACACACCTCAAGAGAAAGGAACAATGAATCAAGGTTTAGTGCTCAATATAAGAACACACAATTGTATTATTGTAGCCTCTTGTAACTAAAACGGCTGCTGTGAGATCAATAGAGAGAAGCATATAGAGCACCATCCAGTGCCGTAGCAACCAATAAGAACTCCAAAACCATTGGAACACACCACACACCTCAAGACAAAGGAACAATGAATTAAGGGTTAGCGTTCAATACAAGAACACACAAATCTAGCCATGTGTTATTTGAAAATAAGGTATAGCATCATAGCTATTATGGCTAGGATCAATGGTACACGGTATAAAGGTGTGTGCATGTTATAATTCACTCTTTGATGAATTTGATGTCTATTACCATGGGAGGATAACTCCTTGGTAGGGTCTTCTCTTCAAGAATATTGAAAACAAAGCAACTCTCCACATCCAAGATGATTGCACCTTCCCAAAGAACACTAAGCTCTCTACCCAAGGCTCTCACACCAGAGTATCAACATCACAATCCTTCTTAATTCCAAGCAAATTGGGCAAGTTGAAACTCTTGGATCACCCTGGGCCTCCACAACTCAGCACCTTCAAGTATCAACAACACAATACCACCAACCAACTTCAAGCCCTCTCCCTCTCTACCTCTATCTTTAGCAGCACCTTGTGTCCACTATCTGCCCCTCTTTCTTGCGATGTTCGCCTCTCGCTCTCCCCCTTCCCGTTCAACAATGGGGTTCTTATATAGATTTCCTTGAGGGCTAGCATTACAATAGTGGCATAGTGCTTTATGCTTTCTTGGCTTTTCCTAAAGTAGGCAATGAAGTTTCTTCATGGACAATTGCTCTGATGTGACCATGTGTTCCTTATAAGTTATAGCTCTAATCCAAAGCTAAAAAGATTTCTTTATGTTTTTGTATTGTATACAGATCCATCATAGTGTGCCAAAATAGTCCTCAGCCAGGTTAAGTTTGTCAATCAGTCTGTTCCCGTGCTCGCCATCATTGCCACGTTCAAAGTCCAGCTTTATGTAATGCTGCAGATGCCACCCTTTTTTTAATCAGCACCATGCTCATGGGTCCACTTTAGCGCTGCACTTCTCCTGGCCGTGTCAACTTGATTTGTCCAGCACTATGCAATCAGCTTGCAGCTGAGTTGCCATGCCTCCTCATCTCCCACATAATGCTGTGTCACCCTCATTATATCCCTCTTCAGGCAGCCTGATATACGTTATACTCAAGGATTTGTAATCACCTACCATGTTGCTGGGTAATGTATTCTGCCGCCTTGCTGCACCATAAACAGCTCTTCCTGTCCATACAAGATCATCAGGGCCACCTCCCCTTCTCATCATCGCCATGGCCAGCATTCCATGTCATGCTGTCTTAAGCACCATATGTAGGCTGCCTATCATCTTAAGCACCATATGTAGGCTCTCTTGCCTATTTATAGGTTGCCTCTGTCACTCATTCAACATGGCTGATTCATTCAGTCTGTCACCTTTTCTCTCCAGTCTCTCCACTACCTTCATACCCCTTCAGGAGGACATTGTGGTTCGCGGTTCGTGGTTGTCTTCATCATCTTCCTTGTGTTACGGTACCCTTGCTCCCTTGTATCACATTCACTCCATGATTCAGAACTTCATCATTCCATTGATCAGAGTCTCTCTTCTCTTCTCTTCTCTTCTCCATGTTTGCGGAGTTCACTCAGTGTTCCTCCCCACAAACCCTACTGTCTCGCTGGTATGCCATCTTTTGACATGGTATCAGAGCTGGATCTGCTCAAACAACGGCAAGGATCCTCCACTCCAGTAATGGCAAAGACCAGTGACGGGTTCAGCATCCACTTCTCTTCTTCTGCTGCTACATCAAAATCTTGTTTTTGCAGGTTTCAAGTGTTTTCAGCTTGCTGCCCACTCCCCTTTCGTGGAGGACATCGCAGTCTCAGCTGTCCCTTTTGTGGAGGACATCGCAGTCTCAGCTGTCCCTTGCTGTCATCTACAATTTAGCACTTGTTTCCAGCCTTCCACTCGTAGTTTGCAGCTGCTTACAATAGAGTGATTGTTGCTGATCACTTTCCAGTAAAAAAACAATCTCCTTTTTGCAGATTTCAGGTATTTCAGCTTGCTGCCCACACCCCAGACGGATGACATCGCGGTCTAGGCTGGCCCTTGCTGTCTACAACAATATGTTGCCTGTTTCCAGCCTACCACACAGTTCGGAGCTGATTTCAGCATATTGATTTCTGCTGCTAGTTTTTCCTGCGTTTTTAGTTTCTGTCTCTTGCAACCTGCGTTTGCTGTTCTCTCTCTCTTGAAGCCTGCGTTCTAAGTCTTTCTCTCTCCTCACCTACGTTTTTCTAGTGGTTGTAACCTCTTACTGTTGGTCGCATCCTCCTCCCACTGGCAGCTCACTTCTAGCCCTTCCACTGCCCTCCTAGCCCTTGAGGCGGACATTGCAGTTCATGGTTCGTGGTTGAGCTCTTCTTTCTTCAACAAGGCACACTGGTACCCATGGCTTATTTACCAACATATGACGAGACTGCTGGGTGCTCCTACTGTGGCATCACTGGACACACCACCGATGCTTGCCAACTTCGACCTTTGCTCCCCACCCACTCAGAGTATATGTGTCTTCCACCACGCACTTCTCGTGCCGCCTCTCCTTTCTAGGCCCCACAGAGATCATTCTACATTGGCTATTAGAGTACTATGCTCAAGGCAATAAGATGCATCCGATGCGCACTAAGTCCTTTCGAGCACATGGTGGATTGATTGATGCTACGACTACCTGGAGATCGTTGCAATGGCAGCGGTAGTCTTCTCCTATCTATTTTCGGATACAGTGGCTACCATGGCCAGCGGTTCTGCAGTCTACTCCATCGAGAGGCAGTGATTGTTTGATACTGTCTCCTCCTTAGTCGGCTCCTTTGAGAGACAGTGGCTGTTTGACTCCTTCCTCTTCTTTGGCTTCCCGGTCCGCTCCATTGAGAAGTAGCGACTATTGCCTACTCATTGCTTAGTCTAAGCCCCACCCTTCACCCTCGCCTACTCAGGTTCGAGAGGCCACCTCTAGGCGTTCTTTACCACCCCTGATACCTTCTTCGGCACGACCAACGACACTTTCTTAATCCTCAGACATTTCAGAGTCCGTGATCATTGAGTTTTTGGATTCTCTATCTACCTCAGAAGGGGATTTAAAGGGGGATGATCTTTCTTTGCTCTCCCAGGGGGCATCTACATCTACTGCGACTTCAGAGGGGACTCCTATTCCTCCAATTTCTCAGGGTGTCCTCACCCATTGCTAAGTTCTTTGCACACCTTGGTAGAGGCATTTTACCTTCTTCTTCTACCCTTGGATGGAATGGCTTCCTTCCAGCGGTCATCTCACCTATTGATACCCAGGATCTCGAGAATCTACCTAGATGGGGGCCTTGGAGGTTTAGCCGCAACTTGGTGAAAAGGCCTTCGTATTCCTTCTTGCATGGATGCACGGAGCTTGTAGCTTCTCTCCCGAGGTTGAGTTTTAGGTTCTCCAGTTCACTTTGTTTACTGTTCTTTACTGCAGGTTACCTTTTAGGTGGAAATCTTGGATCTTCGAGATCCTCTACATCTTCTTCCTCTTCTTCTTCTTGCGTTGGTCACTTGGTTAGCATGGAGCCAACTCCCTGAGATTGAGTATGGGCATATTCTTGTGGTTCTTGACACCACACAAAGTCCAACATTTCTTGTATGCATTGCATGTTTTCATCATCTTTATACTAGGGCGCTTAGGCAAGTGAACAATTTTTCCACGAGGGACACTGTCCAAGTGGCACTTGTTGCGTGAGCATTCTTTAGCATGTAGCATTCCATCTCCACCTCACTCTTCTCTTCTTTTCCTTTTTGGGTTTGAGAGGGGGTATTGAGAAACCCTTCACTTGCAGTTTTGCGTCTCTGTTTTGCGTTTAGGGTTTCAAAGTGGATAGCCCCAAAAAAGGGGCTAGGTGCCCATAGTGGGGCGCCACCATAGATAGTTGACGCCCTCCCTTCGGGCGCCACCCTAGACACTCTCTTACCTATTTATAGGTTGCGTCAGTCACTCATTCAACATGACTAATTCATTCAGTCTGTCAGCTTTTCTCTCCAGCCTTTCCACTATCCTCACATCCCTTCAAGAGGACATTGCGGTTCGCGGTTAATGGCTGTCTTCGTCATCTTCCTTGTGTTACGGCACCCTTGTTCCCTTGTATCACATTCACTTCATGATTCAGAACTTCATCATTCCATTCATCAGAGTTTTTTCTCTCTTCTCTTCTCTTCTCCATGTTTGCGAAGTTCACTCCGTGTTCCTTTGGAAATCCTACTGTCTCGCTAGTACGTTATCTTTTGATAGCATCATCATAGCTGCCTCTATGATGGTATGTTGAAGTGTTGGCTCAATCAAAAGGTTGCCATGACTAGTGCAACCATACACACCAATCACAAATCTAGACCACCACCATGGTTGTCACATTCGATGGCGTCTGATTCATATTGTCCGACACCAGTATGGTGCTAATCGGACCAATAAATCTTGGACCTACATCCGATGCTACGCCCAATGAAAGAAAAATCTGTACTTAATGTTGGTACGATATGGTACGGCATGATAAAATACGATACTAATTGGTACCTTAGGATTTTATAAGGTATGGTATGATGTTAGTACGAGAAAAAACCTTAGTGAATTTGGATTACAAGGGTAAAATAGCAATGTTTAAAGCTAAAATAGCAATGTCACTTGAGTTAATAGGATGAATACATGAGGGTAACAAGGCAAAACCTCATACACAACATGCGTAACACGCTACTAGAAGACAGATGGAAGTGTATATGTAATACATCATACATCATACAACAAAGCAAACTGTAGGGTGGATGGACAAAAAGGCTCTTCATTCTTGTGTGTGAGAGAGAGAGAGAGAGCGACTAAGACCTGCCGCCGTCCTGTCTAGAGCTCCGTTCGCGCTGCTGTTCCATCTGGATTAATCGTATTTGCCCCAGTGCCCCATCGTCTTCTGCCTGTCGTTAAGCTGGTAAAGCCTAATCGTCCTGTAGTTGTGCACGATTTGCATTTCCATAGGGTTGCATTGCAGATCAAGAGCGTATGTGCTTGAGGAGGGTCACTTGCACTCTTCCTGCCTCGTTTTCAGTTCCGCAATAGGTCACGCTTGCCTGCCTTGTAAAACACGACCTGCTCGTGCCGTCCCTGTATATATACATTGATGGTCAACCTGTAGATTTGGCCTCCCTCCTTGCAGCGTTTGAGTGAATGTTTGAGAGAGTGAGAATAGTTACTACCCCTGCGTAGAGTGTTTCCACACAGGGCCTGAAGAAGTCAGAGTCCTAGCCCAGATTTGGTGGGACGTAGCCTGTCAGTTTTCAATGACACATTTTGTGATTACCATTTAGTCCTACAATGGCGAATCTGCAAGTATCAAATGGTATTGATATGGCCTTCCTTGATGAGTATATAGGGCAAGGGAATGGCCAAGACCTCGAGGGTTCGGATGGTGATTTCTCGACTGAAGACCCTGAGCCGTTGATGGATGGGGATGAAATGGGTAAACATCGTAGGATGTTAGTTGAAGAACCGGTCTTAAGCCCCCAAATTTGCCTTAGCCAGAGGTTAATGCGTCTTGTTCACAGACTGATGGGTCCCTTCAGTTCATACTGGCTACCGCCAATCATCTTATGTTGGATTATGTCCATGCTAATGAGGGTAAAGCTAACACTTTGCCGAATGGGGATCAGGTGGTTGCAATCATGGGAATTGATTTGGTCTTAAAGCAGATTGCTGCCTTCCATGAGAGGGCTGTCATCTTTTACTTCACAAGAAGGTCTCCCTTGATCACTAGGATTCATGCTTAGTTGCAATCCATGTTAGTCAATGTTGAATAGTGCCATGATGATGCTTCGGGGCATATGTAGGTCCCTCTTGTTGAAGAGATATATGATGGACCGCGGGGGTTCTTTGAGGTTCTTTTTCGTTCCTCGGAAGTGTGAGCTTTCATTATGCAACGCATTTCTTTGTTTTTGGATGGGCAGCTAGTTCATATGGTTCCTTGGAGGCATATGGCCGAGTTTTAGGAGGTGTTGAGGCAGGCATGCCCAATTTGGGTGGAGGTGGTTGATTTTCCTTCGCATCTTTGGAGACTCCTCCCTCTGGTACTGATAACCCTTGGTGAGGTTTCGGTCAAACCTCAGTTGGCATCCCGCAATAGGAACAGGGCATGTATGCTGTGGGATACAGGAAAACCTTGCCCCAAAAAATTCGTTTTGAAGTTCCAAGGTTACAAACATTGGTGTATGAGTTGAAATGGGGTACTTTTGTAGGACACTGTTTCAGATGTGGCCAGTTGGGCCATTTCATTTCGGAATGCGACAAAAATACAGAGGTGGTGCAAGGCCCTATGGATCAAGATATGAAAATGCAAGACCACCATCCTTAGCAGTTGAGTTAGCAACCAATAGCTGATCCAGAGTAGCTTTCCCAACATGGTCGTGAGGAAGGCAAGAAGGATGTTCCTCACGTGGGTGGGGAGCGTGCTTTGATTGCGGTTGGGCAGAATTTGTCTCCTCGGGAGGATTCTTGGGTCACTGTGGTTCATCATAATGCTAGGCAAGATTCTCGCTCGAATCTTGCCTAGGCTTAAGGGGTTTTATATGAAACCTCAGTCTTTGCGTGCTTTGGTAGTGGAAGATAAACTGACTTCTGATTCAGCTTTGCGATTCGATGCTCATGGAAGGCTTTTGCCTTCTCAGGATGTTTTCTGTTCCCAGCAACTTTAGTTTCCTTCTCGGGCTTCAATTGCAGGTTTGTAGAGGGCAGATCTTGTTGATGTTATCCAAAGTGAAATGGAGAGATTTCAAGCTGCCAAGGCTATTGATGTAAAAGGGAAAGGGAAAGGGAAAGGGAAAGCAACTGCGTCTATGCTTCTTCTAATGCAAGAGAATGTCGTTAGCTTCCATGGCTCGTCAAGGCTTTGTTATGGGTGATTTTAATGCTTGTGTTTTTGTAGATCATGTGACCTCTTCGCATTCGGTTATGGATGGTCTTGAGCGAGATGCTTGAGATGCTCTTGTAGCGGCATCTTCGAAACAAGACATGTGGTCCTAGTTGCATCCATCACAAGCCGGATATACTTATCGTTCTTTTTAGCATCCAAATACTTGGGCCAGACTGGATAGGATCTACATTTGCCAAAGTGACTCTTTTCTTCCTATAGTCATTGATATGCAGGTGGAAAGACAACAATATGTTTTGTCAGATCATTACCTGTTGGTCCTGGAAATGAGCCATAGACTTGTACATGCATTCAAGGCTCTCCTTGCCCATTTGCCTCTTCGGTTTAATCAATCTTTTTTGCTGCTAAATCTGCTTTTGGAAGGTGTTCAGGAATTGATAGCTTCTTTTAGCTTGAAGGTCCTATGTAGAGGGATGGAAGCATGGGCAGTTTTTAGGGATAATGTGGGAGCGTTATCCTGACAATAATATGGTATTCAGCATGCTTCCTTGTTTCGAGCTGAATTGCAGTATGCTCAATCTTTATTAGCTCATTCCTTGTCTTTGTGTCAGACTGGGGATTCCGATGATGACTTGCTCACTAGCATTGAATGGCTGAAAGGCAAGGTTCAATCTCTTCAGGAAGAGGAATATGCAAAATACAAACTGTTGGCTAGAGCCGAAGCTTTACATGATAACAATTGTCAAACTCATTAAATTTTTACTCGTTTGCATCAAAAATATGTACTGGAAAATATTGTGCGCTTAAAGGATGGGCAAGGTGAAATGGTGATTGATCTTGGATCCATTATTCAGATGACTGTTGACTTTTATAAGGCCTCGTTGGGCCTGCAAAAGATTCTTTCCGATGTTGTTCTCTCTACTCGAACATATATTTGTGACCCGGTTAGTAATCAGGTCAAACCAAAATGGGTGAATTTAATGGAGGTTGATATTTTTGAAGATCAAGTGGAAGAAATGCTGTCTCACTTGCCTCGAAGGAAAAGTCTAGGTTGGGATGGGCTTCCTAATGAGCTGTTTTCAGCCCATGTGCAACTACTTACGGACCCATTAACTCGCTTGTGTCAGCAGGTGTAGAACTCTGGTATGATGCCTTCGGATTGGAAGATTGCTGCCATTAGGTTGTTGCCCAAAGTTCCCTCTCTAACCTCTTTGAAACAATGGAAACCCATTTTAGTTATGGGATCGTTATATAAAATCTTCTCCAACATTATTGCCAACAAATTGCAAAAAGTATTTCCGCACCTTATTCATCCTTGTCAATACGGTTTCATTAAAGGTCGGAATATAATGCACAACATTTTGAATATTTAGCTGGGAGTTGATTATGCCAAAGCTTCTAGCCAGCAGGTTGTTATGCTTCAGCTAGATATTGAGAAGGCATTTGATCATATTAGCTGGTCATTTTTGTGGCAATTAATGTCTACAATGGGTTTTGGGCCCCGTATGATTTCTCTAGTTGATACTATCAGCTAGGGTGCTGCGGCTCTTATTGATCTTAATGGAGGAATTACAGAGGAAATTGCCTTATCTCAGTCTCTTCGGCAAGGCTGTCCTCTCAGCCCTTTGCTGTTTCCTTTGGTTACTCACCCAATGCTCTCATTATTGGATATGTTGGTAGCTCAATGTGAGATAGTTGGCTTATCTCTTTCTGGTGGTGATCAGCTTTTGGGCCAATCTTTGACAGATGATTCTTTTATGTTCCTTAAGGCAGATCGTATTAATGTTAATCGGGCATTGGTGGCTTGGAATCTCTTTGCTTTGGCATCAAGTCTTCACATTAATACTCTGAAATCCACCCTTCTCTCCTGTACGAAGAATGATTTGCAAGCCTTGGGCTGGAATGGAATTGCGATCCCAAGGAGCAATATAACCAGACACTTGGGATATCCTATTGGTGTGGAGGTTGCTCCCCATGCTTTGCTGGATTGGATGGCCTCTTGAATTCATGACAGGTTCATGTACTAGAAATCTCAAAGTTGGCCTCTACATGTTAGACTAAAAGTGACTCAATGCATTATGATTAGTATGATTTCATTCTTTCTGCCATTGCTTCCTTGGACTAAGGAGTCCCTTTTGGATTTGGTCGAGAGCCTATCAGATTTATGCTGTGGAAAAATAAAGGCAATCGTTTGAGGCAGGTATGGATCTCCCGGCAGCGTGTGACCACTTTGAAAAGGATGGGGGGTGCAGCTTTGTTGGATATTAATTTGCATATGGCCACTTTGAGGCTATCCCTTTTGCAGAGTCTATGTATTCATTGTCATCCTTGGCCAAATATTGCCAAATTCTTTATAGAAAAGACTGGCATCTCTCATGGTAGCACAGTCATTCGTGCTTCTTGGTGGCATGCGCTTAATTCTACGAGGCCTATAAAGGTCTCCTAGGCTTTTCTCCTTTCTCATTTGATTGCTTCTTGGCAGGAGATGCTTCGTCTTGCAATTTGGCGTCGTCCGAATATTCGTAAGGCGGAAAATTCGTTGCAAGGAGAAATATTGGCTTCCTCAAGATTGTTGGATTGGCCACAAAAATGTTTGCAGTGGGACAAGTTTAACTGGATGGCTAGGTTGGGGTTGAAGACAGTCCGTGATGATGTTATTCCTGGCCAGCCCGCCTTTATTCTTTTAGGTGTATTCGTCAGTACTTTAGGGTTTAGATGAACGGCCTTGTGGCATATATGGCGTACTCGCAATGCCTTTATTTTTGATTCAACATCGGGCATCCATGGGCACGTGGCCCGTGTGCATGGATTAGTGTTATAGCAAATCTCTTCTATGATGTCAGCTGACCTAGTTCTTTCGGATATTGCTGCTCCTTGGCTGGCGATTGTTCGCTCTACTCCAGCTATTTCTTCTGTGTGATTTATTAGTACTATTCATGTAATTGGTTGTTCTAGTTGTTTTGAGAGTCTACAAGCCTCATGTAAATATTAGACATAGAGAGAGAGAGAGAGAGAGAGAGAGAGAGAGAGAGAGAGAGAGAGAGAGAGAGAGAGAGAGAGAGAGTATGCTGACTTGATGGTTTGATGTAATAGAAATTAAGAGATACAAAGAGAATGTTGACGTGATGGTTTGATGTAAATATTTTCTACTTAATTCAATTATCTTCACAAAAAAAAAGAGATGTACTTGGAATTGCATATTTATCTTGGAAGTTGGGAGAGAGAGAGAGAGAGAGAGAGAGAGAGAGAGAGAGAGAGGATTACCTTTTACGAAAAAAAAGAGAGAGAGAGAGAGGCTTGAAATTATGATAATAACGTAAGGCTTGGGAGTTGGAAGATATTGTGTGGTCTAGTCTTCATAGATCCAAAATAGCTTGTTTTTTGGTATGAATTGGTATGGATATGTATGGTATGGTATGATATGAATTGTATGGAACAAACTAGTTCGTACGTAGTTTAAATGTAACTATGTGTTGGGATTTAAAATAATACATCTCAAACATTTAGAGTTTTTATACTAGGAGTTTACATATTGAGAGCTTGAGGATAGAGAGGATTCAGAGCTTAAGAGTGGAGGTAGGGTGGACATAGGGCAGAGGAGAGCTTGAGGGAGTAGAGGGTAGAGAGCTTGAAAGTTAAGCTTGAAATTTTAATTTGGAATTAAAGAGGGAAACAATGGGAGATAATATATTGACAGAAGGGGGGAGAGCGCACACACACACACACACACACACACACACACACACACACACACACACAGAGTAAAGCATTGTGTGCTTGGGATAGTAGACAAAAGTGGTGGGACAGATTTCTTCAATTATGGAGGTCCAAGATTCTTTACTAGAGGAAAGTTTTTGTATGGAGGCTGCTTATCGGTGGCCTTCCTATTGGGATGCCTTGCAAGCCTGCAAGATTTCACAGGGATATTGTATCTTTTGTACTAATAGCGATGAGAAACTGATTCATCTCTGCATTTCTTGCCCTCTAGCAAAACAGGTTTGGAGCTTTGTTTCACATGTGTGGACCTCAATGATTGGGATGTAGACGCCCATCCGCTCTTGGGTATTGGACAAGATGCCTTCCTTATCCACTTTGCAAGTAGATTGTCTTTGCCTCTTCCACTTTCTCAGATGACAGCTCTCTAGTACATTTGGCGTACTCTTAATGCCTTTATTTTTTATTTAGCCTCATATATCTGTGGTCATGTGGCTTATGTTCGAGGATTACTCTTATGGCAGATCTCTTCTATGATTTAAGCAGACCTAGTCCTTCGTGATGTGGCTGCTCCTTGGTTGGATATACTTTGCTCTACTTCGATTGTGTTGCTTGCATGATTTTTTTGCTATGTTTTGGTAGCCTTTTGGCTTGGCTTGTGATTCACAAGATATACATGTAGTAAGCATAGTACGGGGGAGTTTCGAAAATGGGGGAAACGGAAATGGAAAAAACCGGAGTTTCAGAGTTTCGGAGTTTGGCCAAATTTTAGAAATGGAGAAACAACGTTTCGCATTGTACACTAAAATAAATACAATATTATGTGGATATATAAATATATTAATGCCTACAACATATATCCAAATTTCATATAAAACTTTGAGTCTTTATGTCATATGATTGAAATCATGATTCATTACACATGTCACGACTCACGAGTGAAGATTGAAGAGTCAAGGCTCAATGGTTGAAACTTAAAACAACTTAGCACAATTAAGACTCAATTTTCAAAACTTGAGGCAACAAAATGAATTATAATTTATGACTCATGAATCATCTATGATCTAAAGAGTAGTGAAGACTGACATCAAGAACAATGGAGACGGACATCAAGAACAATGGAACAAGAATCAAGGTGTATAATAAGGGAAATTAAGATACAATGATACATATAACTATGTCATGTGAATAATTTGTTAAAACTCCAAAGTCTAGTGAGCACTGAGCTTTGTATACGAGTCTCTAGACTCTAGTAACTATTGAGTAATAAGTATCTACTATGAACATCAATGAACAACCGGCAACTGTAGTTTGGACTTTGCAATGCTAAACTGACTGCTATATATCATGAGTTATGACTCATGACTCATTTGGACTCTGAGAATCTGTGCACCATCTCCTCATTTGACTCTGAGGATCCTGATCGAGAGGTTGATGAAGCAGCCTTAGTCTTAGCCTTAGACTTTGGCTCTAACTCTACTTGTGATGGATGACCACATGTGGCCCTCGCTCTAACCCTCCTCTGTGCATGAATCTCATCCATCGGTATTGATAGCTTCTATAGAGCATGGAGTAGATATCCCGCTTCTCCTGTGGTATGTGTGGGATGTTACACACCTTCTCTATATCAATCTTGTCAACATTAACCTGTAAAGGTGAAAGAGACAAAGATATATTGTATGAGAGAAGATTCAACATGTTCGATGTTTATACATATCACAATTTCAAGCAATGTCAAGTGTCAAGGTTAAAAAGTTAATTATACATAATAATAATCATTATCAAGTTACATGTGAAGGCTCAAGGGATAGAGTGGTCCTCTTAAGAAGCTGGAGATTGCAATGGCAAAACACTTAACCCTCTAATTGGGCAGTTGTGAGCTTGTTTCTTTTTTTGGTATGGAAGAGATTCCATGTATTTCAATTTCTCTCAGCAAGCCTTGAACTACAATCTTGCAAGAGAATCCAAATGGCAATGCATTTCTATTCAAATTTAAGAGATTGAGGTTAAGTAATTGGCAATTGCTAATATGCAAGCTGCAAAATCAACATTTAAGTGGACAATAGATTATAGAACTTGTTACCTAGGTTGCATAATACATTAGATAATCAAGATTCAAAATATAAAAGTCACTAGTCACATACCAAAGTAGGAGCATAATTGTCGTATTTTTTCCACCAAGAGACAGGTTGAAGTTGTATCTCTCGAAGCCTAGCTATGGGCCAGTTAAAATGAAAAGAATGATTGCAGAATGGCAGCAAATCATCCTCTATTCTCCTCATCATATCTATATCATCCCTTGTGAGGCGCCTCATGTACTCCATGAAATCCTCCAACGCCTGGCTAGTATGCTTCACCTTACTGTGCCAAAGGGAATGCAAGATATGTGTAACAACATGGATTGGTTTATAGAACCTATCCCATTGTATATTCCACATTGCACGAATCTCATCAACCCTTTAGAGTGAAGGATAATGGATCATAGATAAAATAAGTTAAAAACTTAGAAGTTAGAATAATGATATCATCAAGGATGTAAACGCCCCGAACAATGTAGTATGCTTAATAATTATGATTTTCGCTTATTTTCGAGATTTAATATATAAGAGAATGAACAATTATGCTTAACAAATTAATGAAAAAGGATACCAATTCTGTTTCTATAGAGTTGTAACAAAGGAGTCGTTAAAACCGAAGAATTACATGTGTAAAAGTTAAACAAGAACTTAATTGTCTGGGGCAAAAAGCTATTGCGAAGCAAGGCCTTGCAATTTTATCCATATGCTCATATAGAAGGCCCAAGTACTCCCCTTCATATTAGTGATGCACAATACAGTGTAAATAGGAGTGAGACTTTTCACCAATGCATCTACCTCAACCCACCAACTCTCATTTAAAATATTGTGCCTAAAAGCAAGAGCCTTTGGAGACTCTCTCACTTCATGTGAGCCATTCTTGGCATACAGTGATCCGTATCAAATTTGGATGGACCCATATCAACCTCTTCAATACAATAAACATATAAGAAAATCTAGTGGTAGAGGGCTTCAATAGCTCAAGTGTGTTATTGGCTCGAAACATGCTTAGGACGGATGGCCTCTTCTTCACAAATCTTACCATGCTTGTTGCTGTCTTGAAAATGTCATCCACCCAAGATATTCGCCTAACATCTTCATTAAGCAAGTCAAGGCAATGGGATGCATATGGATTCCATACTATGCTAAGAAACTTCTCCTCAAGTATATGTCCCACAGAGACATAATTGCTTCTTATCGATCACCACGTGCATCATGCATGCTGTCCATTGCTAATCTCCCACATGAATTTTAGAGAGAGGCACTTAAAACCGTGGTTCACATTTCAACCACTCTCCAAATAGGTTCTTAAATAATGGTATCCTTGAGGAGGTTTGGTTTGGCAAATTGGCCTCATATGGCCATTTACGCATATTTGGTTGTGATGCTTTTGTGCATGTTAGAGATGAGCTAAGGAACAAACTTGACCCAAAATCCACCAAATGCATTTTCATGGGCTATGGTGATGAGGGTGAAGTCGGCTACAAAGTGTGGTTACCTCAGTCCAAGTAAATTATTTGCAGCCGTAATGTTGTGTTTAATGAGGCAAATTTGCTAAAAGGTACTTTGCCCTCTAATGAAGATATGAAAAATGTCAAATTTTAGAATTTGCAGCCACCTATTACTTCAGATAATGAGCCTTATGGTGTTGTACCACAAGATGAAATTGATGATCAACCGGTTATTTTTGAGCCAGATGATGATGGACAGCAAATAGAAGCACAAGGAGGTCATGACAACAAGATAAGACTTGCTGATTATGAAAATGTAGGTGCTGGTAATGAAAATGAAAGTGCTATACAGCATAAACAGCATGCTGAAAATGGTTTAAAGCAACTAATAAATGCTGAAAATAACATACCTCTAGATGTAGACCGAATTCCTGAAAATGTAGATCATTGGGTACACATGGCTACACACGTAAGAAGGCAACCACACAGGTTTGACCCCTCCTTGCATTATGTGATACTTACAGATGAGGGTGAGCCTCTTACATACAAAGAGGCCAAGTCATGTCAATTCAGCAGTAAGTGGGAGCTAGCTATGCAAGAGATCTTGCGGAGCCTTACATACAAAGAGGCCGAGTCATGCCAATTCAGCAGTAAGTGGGAGCTAGCTATGCAAGAAGAGATTAAATCTCTGTATGCTAATGATACTTGGGATCTTGTGTCATCTTACAAA
This sequence comes from Lygodium microphyllum, assembly GCF_053477565.2. Classification (NCBI taxonomy): domain Eukaryota; kingdom Viridiplantae; phylum Streptophyta; class Polypodiopsida; order Schizaeales; family Lygodiaceae; genus Lygodium; species Lygodium microphyllum. The sequence continues at coordinate 61,018,602 of NC_141137.1, forward strand.
GTAAAGATAGTTGATGGGAAACCCAAGTACAAGGCAAGATTGGTTGCTAAAGGGTATGCAGAAAAGGAAGGGATTGACTTTCAAGAAGTCTTCTCACCAGTTGTCAAGATGACCACACTACGTGTGCTTTTTGCTCTCACTACTGTATTGGACTTAGAGCTGTACCAAATGGATGCAAAAACAGGTTTCTTGCATGGTGACATTGATGAGGAAATTTACATGAAACAGCCCGAGGGCTTTGTAGTTCTTGGAAAAGAAGAGATGGTGTGTAAACTAAAATGGAGTCTGTATGGGGTGAAGCAAGCACCACGGCAATGGTACAAAAAGTTTGACACTTTTATGCTATCTCATGGGTTTATGCGCAGCCATGCAGATCATTGTTTGTACATGAAAAAGGATACAGGTAGCAACCCCATCATACTTGTTTTGTATGTGGATGATATGTTGCTAGCTGGGAAAAGAAAGACTAGCTTGGATACTCTCAAAAATCAGCTGAAATCAGCCTTCTCCATGAAAGCTTTGGGGAATGTAGAGCAATATTTTGGGCATGAGGATTCACAGAGATATTTTGCAAAGCATTTCTAGACCGGTTATCCTTGCCCTTTTATCTCACCATAAAAACCTATTCAAAGGCTACAACATCCACCCCACTGTTCTTTCTTGTTTGCTCTTCTTCTAGGAGCAAACTAACCAACTGAATAAAGGCAAGTGACTGTGGAGAAATTCTCATGGTGAGATTTAAGCCTATGTGAAAGACCAAATAAGAGGGTGGCAAGGAATTCAAAGCATTAGAGATCATATGTGCATCAGAATAATACTCATCTACATTCATTAAGTACTCAAGCAAGTCCTAAAATTTTGTTAAGATGATCTTGCATGGCATCATCTTTATTCATCTTTACATTCTCAAGCTCCTTTTTCAAGAAAGAGTCGTGTGTCTCATTTTCTCCAATAAACATCTGCTCAAGTGTGAGCCAGCTTCTTGGGAAGAAGCACCAGACCATATATGTGGGATTATAGACCATTGAACTACCAATGCAATCAGTGACAATGCTTGAGCATCTTGTGTATCCCAAGCCTTTTGTGCTGCTAATCTTTAGGAAAGTGGCTAACCTGGAGTGGGCCTTTGACCACATCCTCCTAGGGGAGGTGTTGTAGAAGCCACAACTTTGGGATGGACTTCTTCACCACTAACATAATCCCAAAGATTTTTTCAATCAACACATTTTTCATCATGAAGGACCACAAATAATAGTTATTGCCGTCCAATCTATCCTCTGTGGATACATATGTGAATACATCATTCTGTCCTTGATTGGCCATGGCAAATGTCACTTTTTCAAAGAACACAAAAGAAAGAACCCAACCTGGAACAACTTGAAAATCTACAAATTTCTAGAAATTACAGCATACACCAAGCTGTAATTAGCATAATTGTGTCACACTTGATTACAACTGTTCAATGTACATGTTGTCTAGTGCACAACCAATGCAAAAGCCTTAAAATTTTGTTGTCCAGAATGCACAATTTCAATCTATTTTAGACAGAACCTTTAGTACATCCAAAAAGGCCCAAAATTTTTGACCCGCTTCCGAAGAAAATTCTGCAATGTGTGTGTTCGAAAGCACGTCTAGGATCAGAGATACACTCTTCGAGCAAAAGCCCCACTATGTGATTCAAATTTTTGAATAAAAAATGAATGTCTCTTTTACCTTTAATGTTTGGATGCTTGGTGTTGATGAGAGTTGACATGCGTGGTGGAATGGGAGAAGCCTGGCAAAGCAATCTCCAGGTGGTGGAGTAAGTGGCAGATGGTGCCACAAGATGTAGGCAGTGTCGCCTCAAGCAGGCGGCTCTGCATGTGGTGATGGCACTGGAGACAGGTGGGAAGGGAGCTATAGACTGTAGGAGCCGGGCCAAGCAGCGCTTAGGCATTGGCACTACTCAGTGTTGGATGCAACACATGCAGCATTGGCGTTGGTGGCACTGTGACCAGACCAAGCATGGAGTTGGCGCTAGTGATGTCAGCTGGGTGGCGGGGCTGAAGCTGGACTAGGAGCTGCAGGCGGGCGAGCTTGTAGGTGGGAGGCTTGGCTAAGGATTGAGTCTAATGAGCTTGGAGAGCTAGACTGTACCAAGCTTGAGCTCTGATACCAAATGGAGATGGAAGCTTTGAGCTGAAAGTACACAGTAGATAGTAGAGAGAGTGAGAGTGAAGGCACAACACGATTCCCAATGCAATTTCCAAGTGTGTAAGTGAAAGTACAAAGTACAATCCTTAGACCTTAGGGTTGTTAAGGCGCGTTTACACCGGAAAGGTATAAAGTACGTTAGGTGTCCAAATTGTGTAACATAAACATGCGAAATAGAAAATATGGGGAAAAAGCTCTTGTAAGGAGAGGAAAAAGTGCCCGAGTGTCCTATTGCGGATCACCAACACTCCTCTGTGAGCGTAGACATGAGTCAAACCCAATGCTGATAGCTTGATGGCTTCATTACAGTTGTTTCTATTTTTATTTAGTTGGCTTGAAGGCCCGATGTTAATATTTCCATAAATTAATATATACTTATCCACGAAAATAAAAGAGAGTTCCTAGCCGACGATACCTTTACGATCTTGCATGGAGAGAAGGACAATCTTTGCAAGGCATTGGATGTTTGGACAGTGTTTTGGCGTGCTTCTGGCCTCCATGCTAATGCTGCAAAATCATCCCTCATCAATTGAAACTAAATCTGACATCCGGTCCTTGGGATGGCACGGGGTGGTGGTGCCCTGTGGCAATGTTGTTGGACGCTTGGGATATTGTTTGGGTGTTGATGTTCAGTCAAAATACTCGCTAGAATGGATCCCCCAAAAGATGGAGGCAAATTTTATCTATTGGAAAACACAAGTGTGGCCATTTCATATATGCTTCAAAGTAGCCTAGGCCATCATGCTACCCACGCTTACCTACTTTTTACCACTTCTATTTTGGGACACCACTTCTTTGAATGCACTCACCAAACATATCCATTTTATGTTGTGAAAAAAGGGCTTCTTGCATGTTGGCATCTCTTGGATTTCTGAGAGCTATGTGTGCACCCCAAAAACCAAGGGTGGTGGAGCAACTTTGGATTTACAAACCGTATGGTGGCCCTTTGCTGGTCACTCTTTAGATCAGTGTGTACCTATCCTTGGGCTTTTATAGTCGCTTTTTTTTGGAAGACCAAGGTATTGTACATGGTAACACCAACATACATGCATCATGGTGGCACATTCTTAATTCAAATACTCACTTTTCCACACCCTCCTCCATTTTGATAAATCATTTGGTTTCTTCTTGGAGGCTTGTTCTTTAAAAGGCCTTTGGTATCTTATAGAGGATCGTTTGGAGGCAAATTCCTTTGAGTTGGGATTGTTGGTAGTGTCATGGCTACTATCTTGGAATGGGAAATAGGAGGACATGCCCAAGTTCAATCGTATGGCACATCTGGGTTTGTTTTCTATTGCAAATGCCACTTTGATGAGCCATGGGCGGCTGATGTCTTTTCGTATGACAAGGTGACTTTTCCGGATTCCTCGTGAATACCGTGTCTTATGGGGACGGATTGAAAGGTTGATGCAGCCTTTTTCTGCACTTGACTCGGATTGCCCTTGGCAAGATTGGGATCTTGCTAATCGTCTTTGTCTTCAAAAGGCTTCAGTTAACCATGTGTATTATCTCTTGATTAAGGACAAGCATTGGTTGGTTACTAAAGCCAATGCAGTTTGGGGCATGCATAAATCCAAAGCTTGGTGGAAAATAACAGTGATGGAAGGATGGTTGAACAAGACCTTGCTTGTTCAAATGCAAGGTCTTTCTTTGGAGAGTGATTATTGGTGGGCTTCCCCTTGCTTTGGCCCTTTCTAAGTGCTGAATCTCAAATGGCAATTGCTTTTTTTAGATTTATTTCTTGCCCTTTGACTAGGAAATTTTGGGCTTTGTTGATAGATATTTGGTGAGCGATTGTTGGTCTATCATTGCGCCCTTTTGATTGGGTTTCTGCTAGGGCCAAATATCCCACCACAATGCAGCCATGTATGAAGGTGTTGTTTCATATATGAACATCACTCAGAATGCTGTCGTCTTTGACTTTGCCACAGGCGTCCAAGGACACATCGCCAAAATCAAGGGTCTTCTACACTAGTAGTTAGATCTTGTGCAGCATGCTGATCTTCTCCCTAGGGAGGATGTAACTCCTTGGCATATGGCAATCTCTGCTGCTTCTTTGCTGTGACTTCTATGCTCTCTTAGTTATTTGATCTTCTGTAAAGCGAGTTTATGCACAATGGCTTGAGCCATCTTGCATCTTGTAATCATGTAAACTTGTACCTTTTTTGTAATTAATACAATTACCTATTACGGAGAGAGAGAGAGAGAGAGAGAGAGAGAGAGAGAGAGAGAGAGAGAACATGAATTTAAACTTCTTCGCAAAAAAAAAGAGATTGGGGGTATGTGCATGTGTGGTGTGGGAGAGGAAGCCTAAACAACACTCACAACTACCCCAAAAGTAACCCCAAATGTTCTCAAACAGACACTGTAAAACAGTTGGACAGTTTGGATTGAATGCCATTGGACATGATTAGACATGTCATACTAGACAAGATGGATTGGACGAGTTGATCTGTTTGTTGGATGTGGACAACTAGGACCACCACATGGAGCCTGTTAGATTTATTTATCCTCATGTGTCAACACACACAAAACCTTGGAATTGATAGTTGTGGATCCAAGCTTGTCATGGGGAAAAACCCTTTCTTACAAAAGCACAAGCAACCTGACTGCTCAAACCATCCAAATCCATCTTGCCAAGATGGACCACACAGCTGCAGCTGTACACATTGATTTGGCATATGGTTGGGTGAGCCCCATGTCTGTGTAGGTGTGATGAAGTACAAGTTTTCTACAAGTTTTCTGGTCCTTTCTCTAATCAAGCCAACTGGCATCGGCTCAAGAAATGCACTCCTTTGTGGCCTTCATGGTCAGTGTCATAAATACATGATTTCAGGAGCCAACTTCTTTTCTGGCTTCTTATTAAACAATATTTTATCATGTTGAACTTCAATAGTATATACTGCACTGTGAATAGCCATGTTGGATGATGCTGGTGTTTGACTTTGCAGCTGGATGGTGTTGGTGTGGCTAGTGGTGGCCTGAGGGATTTCATTCCTTGTATTGCCAGAACATGTGTTGCTGTTGGCGTGGATGGCATCTTCATGGAGGTTTGTAATGATTTATATGATACGATGCTGTACGTCAAAGGCACTGTTATGTTCAGACAAAGAAGAAACAAAGTTTCAATTACCAAAGGTTGCAACTCGAATCAGCTCACCATCACTTGCTTTTCCAGTTCTGTTCTTATGTATTAACCAAATTTACTGGCAGGTACATGACAACCCTTTGAATGCTCCTGTTGATGGTCCAACACAATGGGTGAGACTTTCTTTTGACACGGAAATTCATAAGCTGTTTTCTAAACTGCTCTAATGGAGGGTAGACCTCCTTATAACTTGATTACTGATATGAATATTGCAAAGTCTCATTCCTGAATCAGAGTGGGAACTCTGGAACAAACTTAATGCTTACCCTTTCTGCAGCCGTTGAGGAATCTGAAAGGTTTGCTGGAGGAGCTCATTGCTATTGCGGTATGTTTCCTTGCATTTGGTACCAATTAGCGTATGTCGCATTATCTAACTCTTCTACCTCCATGAGTTGCTACATCTTACAACATAATAAGATAGTCCAGTGAGCTTTTAGTGCACACATTGCATCACTTGGTTTGGAAGTTGAGCTCTACAATATTGCCAGTAAAAACCAGTTCCTTGCGATGGGAGCCAGTCTTAAGGCGTCAGGATTTAAATAGTTATGCTTCATATTTGGCCTAGAGGAGTGTCACATATTGTGTTTTAGGACATATTGTAGACGTTCATGGATCAAAGTAACAATAGACTCACTCACATTGGTTCCTAAATGATGGCTTATCCACTTTGAGCTGGCTTTGCCCAAGCTGAGAATGTTGCTATGCAAAATGGGAGGGTTAGGCTGCATCTGTACCACAATAAAGGGCATCCAGCCTTTTCTTTAACACAATCAAATTTTGGTTCCACTTAATAGAGAATGAGTAAAGATTTGTGGAGCAGAGCATGAGTAGACCAAGCATTTTCCTGCTTAATAGGGGAGCAATCTGCTATGTTGGATCTACTAGATGATACTCAGTGTCTGAGAGTCCAAGGCCTTACAGGAGCTAGGACCATGGTAGAGTACTTGTAGAGAGAGTGCCTTCAAAATGGAAGGTAGATACAGGCACATCTCATGCCTCAATTGATCTCTTTTCTGCATGACACATCATGCTTCTCATGATTGCAACCAGTAAGGAGGGACAGAGTCTTCACCTTCATAATGGAGGGAGATTAGTCTCGCCAAAGTATCAGAGTAGTAGCTCATCATGACTAAATGTTATGAAGGGCTTGACACAGTTTCTCGCATGGATGACAGATGGAGATAATGGGCTTATGAGAGAAGACCCCTTCAATTGGATGCAAGAGAGCAGGTCAAGGACTCTGTTCCTGACAAACCCTTCTGCATTCCATTCTTTGGATATATTACAAGATTGGGGAGGAGGATTTAGATGAGTATCATCAGAGTAGCGTTGGTTGCTGCCCAACATTGGTACAACCAGGGCATCTCCACGTTCTTGTCCAATTTTTGGAGTAGACCGAATGACAACTGGAAACCTCGATCGTGCCAGATGCAGAGACTAAGGAGACTTACAGGTTCTGTATATGGGATTGTCCTAGACCTATGGAGCTATGGAGGAGAGCTTTTAGGACGGTCTTGCATGGCAATAGTATTGACTTGGGTACAACAATATGGTTATTGACAGATGCCCAGTATGCAGCTATGAGGCTATTGATGGGACTTAGTCTCTTCTTATTTTTGAACAGCAACATCTGAGCATGATTCTTACAACCTTGCAGACAGAGTTGGTTGCAGGACATTGTCACATATGGGGGTTGACTATTTGTATTTACTTGGTACAGTACAAGACACATGATAGATTCACAGCAGGGACCTTGGCTGGAATCTAGAAAGAGGTTATCCACACTGGTGAGAGATGGAAGAGGTTGCTGGGTGACTTAAAGCTTATGAGCACGATTAGCATGTTCTAGCTACTATTCTATTCAACACTTGTATAGACCATCTTTTCACCTTTCCTGTCTTACGTTTGGAGTAGATGGGATGATAGCTTTAGACCAAGGAAGATCACACTCTAGTAGCTCACAAGAGTTAGACAGTTGGCACATAGCTTGGTTATGGCAGACTCGAAGTAGCTTCACCAAGTGCAGAAAGACAAGCATTGTCGTCTATGGGATTGTCTCATAGCCCAGGAGGTATGGAGGAGAGCTGTGAGGATGGTCTTCCATGGCAACTGTAACTATAATAGTGACTTGGGGGGATAACATCATGTGTTATAAGACATAGGTCCAACATCTGTTATAGGCATTATCTCATGGAATGACTACAGGTGACTTCCTAATGCATTAATTGATACTACAAGCAATAAGATTCCTCCTAGTGGGAAGGTTGACATCTAAACCCTACGCTCTTTTGGGATTTCCTCAGCTTTTTGGAGCTGCTGATCTTCTTGAAGTGGGGGTTGAACCTTCATCGTTAGCTCCCGTAATCTCTTTTTATAGTTATTCGAGGAAGGCCCTTCCAAAATACAACCCTAAACCACAATCAACAAGCGTATTTCCTTGTCAACAACATAACTAGGTAAGAAGTCAGTTTTGTGTAGTCGCTGAGTAAGGGCTATCTCTTCCATCGATCCTATATTAATATTCTGCTTTACAGTAAGGGTTTCTCAAATTGTTAGGAACTCTTCTAAATTTCTTTTTGATTTTCACCAAGAGAATGAAGTCCATGTGCTAATTGCATGGATTGTTTGGGTCTTTTGTCATGGATCTGTATGTAGTTCTCGTGTTGAAAAATTGAGTCTCCTGTATGTCTGCGGTTGCAATGCAGAAAGTTACCAAGGGAAAGCAAAATTTCCCCATTGATTTGACTCCTGTTGAAGAAGACTTTTGAATCCAGAAATTCTGCAATCAACTTCCGGTGCACCTTCCTGGTCAAGAATTTGGTGTTTGGCATGCCAACAAAAGATCCTGATGCAGTTCATTTGGTTAATTGCAATTCTGTATTGGGTAATGGTTCATCCCAGAATTCGGTCAAGTTTGGAAAAGAGCCTCTGCCTATCTTGTAGAAAATCGAAGAAAACCGCCCGTGAGATCTATTTATATGCAAGGTTCAACCAAAAAGAATTTTCAGGACAGACAGGGAGATATTTATGTTTTAAGTCTTAACTCTATGTTGATGGCACTTATTAATTCCTTTCTACATGTGCCATTCTCTATTCTTTCATAGCTCTTCTCACAAAAACTGAGTTGTTAAATCTATGTGGGCCTGCTTCGCCTGTGTTGGATAAGTATTTGGAAGGTTCACGCCGAATTATTTTCTTCTATTGATTGTGATGTTGATCCATAATCTTCCTAACACCTTAAACTATATGACATCCTTTTGTTTTTTAGGGAAAGGTTGTGAAGTATTTGTTTTATATAAAATAAAGTTAGGAAGTATATGTGCGATTCCAACATTGGCCTTTAGGATCAGCTACATTTGGCATTCTATCCACGTTATTTACATTCATGTGATGAACATGGAGGGATATACGAATGACATAGTTTGGCTGAGATGGGGGAACATATTGAGGGAGCCCAGGTCATTTATTTAATAACATTGGGCTACATCTTAATTAATTAAATGGTGGTGATGATGTGGTTGAGCTCATGCTCTTCCACTGGTGAGCCAACAATGGCTTCTTGGGCTTCAGCAAACATGCTTTCTAGTTGTACGTTCTTCCTCATTTTAGTGGATTGCTTGGTTGCATGCTTCACGAGACCTTGCACCACGTTGCCACGCATGAACACTAAACAATAAGCATAATTTCTTTGCAACCAAATTGCCCAAAGAAAGTGAGCGCATTTTTAAGATTTTTTTCCTCCCCATTTTGTGATGCTATAGCCACATCACTATAACACTGGTGGTTTATAACATTGAGCTATATCTTTAATGATGGTGATGGTGTGGTTGAGCGCCCGCACTTCCAATAGCAAGATGACAATGGCTTGGGTTGCTTGATTGAATGCTTCATGAGACCTTGCTCCACATTGCCAATCTATTAGAGCGATCAAATTTAAATCCATGAACATGAAATAAGATTTTTCCTTTAAACAAAGCATAATTTCTTTGCAAACCAATTTCCTCAAAAAGGTCCAGAGAGGGTGCACCTAGAAGGAATCATCCATATCACATGTTGGATATTATTCAAACCCATTTACTTACATGGTAGAGCAATCAAATTTAAATCCATGAACATTAAATGAGATTTTACCTTTTGACAAAGCTTAATTTCTTTGCAAACCAATTTCCCAAGAAATGGTTATGTATAAAAGTCCAGAGGGGATGCACCTAGAAGGAATCATCCATATCACATGTTGGATATTATAAAGGCCCATTTACTTACATGTTACAAGGCAAGAAAATCATCCCTTTTTCTTAAGCAAGCTATTGGTTTTCAAATTGCAATTAAATATCCCCTTTTATAAATTTTTTTTTGTTTTCTTTAAATTTGTGAAATAAAATAAACTTCTTGTTGATCTCTTGGTATACTTGCATTTTTAAAGGTACACAACTCCCCCCAAAACTTACTTAATAGGCCTTTGGCCTATCCCAATAGAATTGACTTTCAAGATAAGGTTGAAAGGGTAAAAACACTTGATCACCTAATGTAGGAAGTTGAAAACTCCATTATTGAGCTTGTAATGCATGAAAATGTGAGTTTTGCCATCAAATTTGCATCTTGGACAATTGCCATCCCCCATACCTATTTGTAAAGATATCTCTCATGGTTAGACTCCTTTGTAAACAATCAACCGAAGTTGGGCAGATTTTTTGGTTAGAATATTAGGAAATTGTACATACATAAATTTGAAGTCTCATTGAAATTAATCTCAAGTATCATGATTATTATTATCAAACTTGTTCATGTGTTTATCATTGGATTGGGGCTTGCTAGGTAGATTTTCGGTTGGAATATTAGGAAACCATACATGCATAAATTTGAAGACTTGTTGAAATTAATCTGAATTATAATGAAAATTATTATCAAACTTGTTCATCTGTTCGTCATTGGATTGGGGGCTTGTTAGGTAGAGGGAGCACAATTCAAATTTCCCAAGTGAATTATTTGTGGTTAAATTGGTCCTTCATTTGGATTTTCTTTCGAAAAGTTGGGGTCCCATTTGAAGATTTTGTTAGCTATTAGGGGTAGACATTCCCTTCTTAGTTTATATTTGGTTTGGATTAAGGTTCAATTAATTCATTTTCTCTTTTGGAAGTCCTAATGGTCCTCCCAAAATTTTATACTCTTTTTGTACAACCTTCATCTTGTGTATACTTTGTCTTGTGGTGTATTTCCAAAAAAAAAAAGCTAAACCAAAATCAATTCAAGAGTTGCCCATGGAAGTAGGAAGTTCAATTTTTGGTTGAGAGGTTTTGTCCTTATCTTTAAACTATGATGATTAAATGCTCTTAACCAAGGGTGAGGCTTTTCCCACTAAGACATGCATCTTAGTGAATGCCATTGCTATTACAAACAATTTCTTCCATTTAGAATTGGTTTTTAGTGAGAATCACCCTATACTTCTATGGAATAGGATAGCCTAGTCCTCTATGAGATCTTGGATGCTTTGAAATACTCATTTGGAGGCAAGTTTGTTTGCTACACATTGAAGATCAGGCAAACCTATAGGATACAAGTGCTCAATGCAGCGCTACATAAAGTTTCTCCATATACTTTCCCTTGAAATCTTGTTTACAAGTTAAGTTTTTTCCTAAGTTTGACCATCATTGACAGCCACCTTTGGTTTTTTGTGAGCATACATCTCGTTGGAGTTTGAAGAAGACTAAAACTCTTACCATCATGGATCACATAACATCCCTCAAGTAATAACATTTTTAACATGATAAGAAGTATATAGTAGAGGTGATGATCATATTTTTAAGCCCAATTGCCCTACCAATAAGATTCCCTTGAAATCTTGTTTGGAAGTTAAATTTTTTCCAAAGTTGACCATCACCTACAATCACCTTTGGTTTTTGGTGAGCATAAATCCCATGCGCGTTTGAAGGAGAAAAAATATTGCCATCATGGATCACATAACATCCCTCAACTTTGGGGGGGGAGAGAGGGATTCAACAAGGATTTGATTCTTATCTTTTTTGGATTGGCCATTGAACTAGATATCAGGCAAATTCCTTACTGCAACCCCAAAAGTTGTTCGTGAATAGGTTTACCAACTTCTGTTTGTTTTGCGGTCTGGGAGTGTGATTCCTTTTAGATTGCATGTCTTTATTTTTGTCCAAAAGATCTGACCTAATGAATCGAATGCAATAGCAAAGAGTAAGGGTTTACTTTTTAGGAGTCATAAAAAACTTTATGAAACTCAAAATCTTGCTTAATATCATGAGCATGTTCCATCCCCTCCCATAAGGAGATTATAGCTAAAGCTTTGGTAAATATATTATATGTTAAGGTCAAGCACATGATGGGGGTCTCTAGTTACTCAAGAAGGTCTTATCATCGCCTTTATGAATTAGCTTAATGACACTAGCATTTAAGCTAGTGAGTGTGAGATAACTTTTGGTCTAGACATAGCAATCTTAGCATTAGCTAAAGTCTTTTCCTCATTGTAAGTGAGAGGTTGGCTAAACATCTTTGCAAAGTAGTCATGAACTAAGGCCAAATTTTGATTTTGATCTACTACCCTATTTCCATTATCATACATTAATAGTGGAAGGAGTTCTTCTTTCTTCTTTTTTAAAGAATGAGACTAAACGTTCTAGCCTACGAGGGTGCCTTATTGGATATTACCACGTGGTAGTTGGGGATAGAAAGGAAGAGAATGCCCAACTCCAAATTATTTGAATATTTCTTTTAACAGCCTCTAGCTTGAAAAGATAGGGGCCAACATGAAACCACCCTGATTTAACAAAGCCATTGTTACTAGAAAGTGTGAGTTCTGCTAGGAAGTGATCTTAACATAGCGATGTTTTTATGTACCCTTACATTTGCACTTATGACAGAAGCCAAAAAACCAAATGAAATGTGTGGCCTATCAAGTCTAGTTTTGCTAAGTGCATCACACCACTCATTATTTGCTTCAATAAGGCTATGCTCAACACCCTTTGATTCATACAATGATTTTTCTCTTTGTCCAAGATAGTTTGTCATTTTCTTAGAAATCAATCATATGTGACAATTATTGACCTTGAAAGATGCAACTCAATGGAAATCCTTGTCAAGACTCAACCAAGGAAGGGAAAATGATATCTCAATGGACAATGCATCTAGTAGCTCAATGGAAAAGACCCAAGACAACAAAGGACGTCCTGCTCTTGTGCACACAATAAACACTTCAATACAAACACCAATAAAATATTCTATTCTCTCCTTTGTTCAAATTCTTAATCAATTCAACACAACACAACAAAGACTATTCCAAGTCAATGACTCAAAGTCTCACATGCACTCTTCTAGCCATGAATAATTGTTACACCTCAATAACACTTTGACAATCACTTCAATTAACCAATCAATCTCCCATATACTCACAATGAACTCACACTCCAATTAACACTCCAAGTCAATATAGAAGAACATTCAAATCATACAACATTCCAAATCAAACTCATGAAACATGTATATTTGACAACACTCTTGTTGCACCAAGTGTAGCTTAGGGCATGAGATGTTTGTTATGTTGATGCCTAGGTGAAAGTGCCAAGTTCTTTTGTAGCAATGCTAACAGTTATGAATTGATTATAATTTTATTCAATTGAAAAAAAGAACCAATTTTAAATTAATAAGACTTTATAGAGGAAAATACGTAGGAAATAATGTGTGCTCTACATGCAATAATGCTTTTAAAAAGTTGGACTACTTTTAAGCACCCCACTCAATGATTGAGTCTAAATAAAGAAAAGACTAGCAAAATTGCTAGTAATACCCTATCAAACCTAAAAGCTAAGAGACGTTATTGTTTTGATTTCTATTCTAGGAAAAACTTGATACAATTGTGGTTACATGCAATGAAATGAAGCTCGATGAAATCGGAGTAATAAATTTGAGAATACTGATGAATGTACAAGGATGAGAGGCAATTACTTGTAGTTCTTAGTTGTTTAAAGTGTATCAAGCATGTTTTACAAGTGCAAGTGATCTTTCATCCTTAAATTTTGACTAACAAGCCTCTAGGTCTACCTTACTATAATTGTTTGATAGTGTAATTGATGTTGAAACTATGCTAGATAGATATTGTACATTTAATACATGTGCATAGTATTATGAAGAGTAAATGCATGTGCATAATTTATGAATGAAATTGCTTATGGTTAATTTGGTTTGAAATTATGCTATTTGAGAGAACACCCCTATCATTAATGCGAAAAATGCTATCACTTGTCTTGGATAGTTGTCCTTGACAAGGGATTGTGTGCAAACAAATTATAAAAGAAAGTAGTGAAACCCCATGTACATTGTCACCACATCCTTTGTGTTCTTGATTCTTATCCTCCTACTTCTACCTAGAACCAATAAGTCACTACTCTAATTAAGTGGTCATACGATTGCCTTTATTAACAAGTTGCCAAATGACTACTAGGGTTGCATATTTTCATGAACTCCTTAATAAAAGCATCAATAGTATAGTTGATGAGTGGTCAACTATGAGTTAGGCCTAAGTGAATTGATGATGGCCATTGTCTCAAATCTACCTTATTGGACATCTCAAAATCAAAAGGTTGGGTTTAACATGCACCCCTATAATAGTGTATCAATTGTTGCTTGACATTCATATCAACAATAAGACTTAAAATGTGAGGAAACTTCCTAAGAGTAGCATGAACAAAATTACATTTTCCAAGGAGCATGGATTATAACCAATCAACCATCTTAGTAGCAACCTTTGGGCAATAGAATAGCTAAGATCGAGATGATAGCATATGGTTGACTATGATTCACAAGGCCTTAGTAAATTGAAGACACTCATGGTATGAAATCTTACCTTATTGCAACTCTCAAAGGCTAGATTTTTACTTAACATTCATCTTATAATATTTTGTTTAAAATTAGTACGGACAAAGCAAGGAAAGATAGTTATGATTACTTTGAAACAAGGAGGAAAGGCACCTCTTATTAAGAGGCTACTAGAATCTAAGATATTTGGTTTTTTTTTTCTTTCATTTTTTATTTTTGTGCATAATTTATCATATTTTTGTACACACACACACACACATACATACAAAACCTATTTTGACAATAGGTTTTGTGTGTGTGTGTGTGTGTGCGCGTACGTGTGTGCGTGCGTGCAAGGCTTAGTAGATTCCACCCTTTTGATTATTGTGTACTACATGGCAAAAAATGTAAATTATATGTGATATTTTCATTTTGTTAGATACGTTAGTGATTGTTGCAAAAATATAGAATTTACTTCTTGTCACATCAAAATTTTTCCCTTTTGTTTTTATTGCTTAAGCTTATTGCAATTTGTGTAATATCATGAACCCCATGTTGAAGGACTACTTTCAAACATAATTATTTTTGTGAATTTTTAAATTGCAAAAACTCAACCACATTACAGGATAATGTCCAATCTTGAAATTCTCCTCCCTCCCCTCATCCTTCTCAGTATATCAAGTACTACGAAGCTGACATGGTTTAATTTAGTGTATACTCTTATATATCTTCAAAAATAACCCCTTCTTTACACTCACTAGATCCCATATAAGGATTTTGAGTGAATCCCTCAATGTATATTCTGTGTATGGAAAATAATGGCATGTTCTAGTGGAATTTGAACTTGGTGTCCAAATGATAATGGATTAGTGGGGTTAGCACTTGGGTGCACAATCATAAGGTTGTTTAAATGTTGGGTGCATCACTTAGTTGGACACATATGTTGGCATGGTGTGTTTGTATACACTCATGAGCTTTCCCACTAGAACACTCACGATGGTCCTCCTCCTTGGTAGGGTCACTAAGGAGGAGGGTCCTAATGGCATCAAGCTTTGTTGCTCATTTGTGCTTGTGAGCCATCCTTTTAGTGCGTAGGAAAATTTTTGGTTTTTCTCTCATTTGCTCTCTTGGTTGATATTTGGAGCCCCTTTGAATTTAGCTTCTAATCTTTTCTTGGCGCCTACTTCTATATTACAAAGCCCTTCTAATTGGTTCATCTTGTCTATTTCTAGAAACTACTAGAAAACAAGTGGATAGGTGTGATACCATGTTAATCCTAAACATTACGATCGTAATTGTGTTATGAGCTACTTGATCAGTGGTTGATTAGGGTTAACAACAATAGAATTTTAAGTGCAATGTGGATATTTCCTCACAAAGTACTTTAAGTCTACTCTTCTTTGCTCTTGGTACCAATATTATATCGTTCCAGGAATGTACCAGTCCTCATTTACTTGTCCCCTTGGACCCACCGTCCAGACCTACAACTTGGGTGCCTTACTCTCTCCAGTGTGGGTCATTTATACTTCAACCAAGTGCTATGAATACCAGGAATAGATACCATGCATATGATTCATGCAATGGTGGATGCTTTATTGTGCACAAACAATTATCATCCAAATCTTTCATCTCAAACTTCTTCTTCAAGAAGTCCTTAACTTCAGCAATCCAGTTGTCACTGTCACCTGTAATAATCAAGTCATCCACATAGATGACTATGATGACCAAACCTGCATCTCCCTTTCTCACATAAACGTTTTATTGTGGTCAATGAGTATTCTCATGTCAACTCTGTAATGCTCCAAAAGGGATATGCATCTCTTCATTTTCAACAACAAAGTAACCTCTTATTGAATAAACAGTCTTTTAAGCTACAACGATATCTCTACCAAAATCTTGGAACTCCATGTGTGAAAAATATATTCCTATTATTGAAACAACCCAAGATAGGGTTAGTGCCAACAAGTGCATTTAGAAAACCCTAGCTATATTCTCATCTTATATCAATTCTATCCCCTGTATACTCAATTATTACAATGCTTTTGCTTTTCTACTTGGTTTTGAGAGAATGAAAATAGGATTTGGAAGGAGCATCCCTCATAAGATATTATGTGGCCTTCAGTTGTAGCTTAATGCTTGTAACTCTAGAGTTTTCCAAAGTCCCTCAATGTGTTGAAGCAAAACATTGATAGTTGAAGATGAAGAGCAAGAATAGACTAAAGATTGGTTTTAACACCTTGCAATTCATGTCATCTCTCTTTTTCTCAAGAAAAGACATGCATAAACACCCACAGAAGGTGGCCATGGGACGAGAGAGAGAGAGAGAGAGAGAGAGAGAGAGTGTGTGTGTGTGTGTGTGTGTGTGTGTGTGTGTGTGTGTGACAAGAGGCATGCTAACATTTTTCCTATGTGCATATGGATAATGAGGCCATGATGTTGGGAAGCAACAAGTCATTGTATTAATGCATTTCTCATAATTAACAAGAGGGTCTTCCATCGTTCTATTGGTGTTCTATGACCTTGGTCATCATACACAAACAAATCCTTTAGGAAAGAGGAAAGGTTATACGGTAGCAATCCTAAATCAACTTTGGTTAGCTTTGGTCAATAATGCAAGTGCCAGACACCATTCTCTCTCTATCATGTCAATTGAAAGAGCTAGTACCATTGGAGTCCTTAACTTCGAACATCACCAAAAAATTGATAATTTAGTGAAAGAGAATTCCATCACTTAGCCTAAAAACTCCACATTGTGCAATTCTTATTTCTTGATGTTCCCCTTTTGCAATGGAAGCACATTATGTTTTCAAAATCTAACAATCTTATAACACATTACTTTCTTTGAAGCCTCATTGAGCACAATAAATATGGCTCTTTCAAGAAGATGTTAAAGCATCCAACAAACCCAAAATAATGCACTTATACAATAAGAACAATGGAGATTGTATATTTTAAAAAATGCACTAATGCTTATATCAAAACTCACTTAAGCTAAGGTCCTTATTTTTCTTCCTTGCCAAGTTTACTATTTTAGACTTATATCATATTTGTTTTCTATTTGATTATTAACTAGGTACTCCAATACTTCATCATTGCATGCAAGGGCACTTGCACAAAATGTAATGTCTCTAATGATTGGCATGAGAAGTATAGCTCAAAGAGACAAGCTCCTCTAACTTTGTCATAATAGCAAAAGGTGACGCAATAACCTCTAGTTGAAAGTTGTATTGCAAGGCCACGCGCATGCTCTATAAGTTGTGCATTTAAGAATATCTGTCAACCTTCAAAGGAGAGAGAGACCACTTCTTCCTCCTAAAGCTTGCACTGACCCAAGCAAGCTTCCTCTCTTTCACTATTTATCTTCAACATTGTAAACAAGCTTTGTAAATACCCAAACTTCTTGAAAGCTCAATTCATAAAAAAATGGTGATTTACAAGATTTCATGTTTGATATAGGATATCAATGCAACTTCTACATGGTTCCTCCTTGGTTTTCTATAACTTTTACTAGAACATGCTATTCATAGATCATGCTTGTGACTTGTCCTTGATTCACTTTCTAGTCATAGTCAAGGGCCATAATGTAAAAACTCTACAAATCTTGTAGTGGTTCAAATACTCATTTTTAGCAATGCAACATGCAAATCATTTTTTTCAATATTATACATTTTTACCAAATAGTGTTCTAGCCCAATAATTTCTTATTCAATTCAATATCAAAATATATTTAGCACAAGCATCATCAAGTTTCATGTAAAAAACAAACCATATCCACCAAACAACGAATGTGAACAGTCTTTTCATTGTGAATATCACTATAAAAATAATATTACCCTAGGCTCTTTTGACTCCAAAGTTTCGATAAGACAAATGGCTCAGAGAGTTCTATGGAAGGGATCGATGTTTGTCACTACCCTCATCCATTTGCCCTTCAACATCATCATCTACTACTTGGCAACTTGATAATGTGCTTATGTCCTCGTTCAATTGGTTACAAATTTTCAAGGAGACCCCTTGTCAATTACACATGAATACTCTATAACATTACGCTCTTAGAAAATTATAACAATAAAATAAAATGATAAGAAAAAAAAAATTGTACCCTTGAATTAATTTTTGGTTGCTTGAGCAAATCCAACTTGATGGGCAATCTATATCCATAAATGATTTGAAAATGTGCTTTTGTGTAGCTGTATGTAGTATATTATTATATGCAAATTGAAGTAAATATAAGTGTGTATCCCATATTTGTGGTTTTGAAATTGTATATGCATGCAAAATATCTAAAATTGTACTGTTAGTAGCTTTTGTTTGCCCATTTGTTTCAAGATGAAATACAGATGAGAAACCGATCTTTGTACCTAAATTAGTAAACAAAGTAGTCCAAAAATTATTACAAAATCTAGAATCACGATCAGAAATAATAACTTTTGACAAACCATGGTTGTGAAAACAATCTTTAAAAACAATTGTGCAACTTGAGATGCAGTTAATATTTTCATGCATGAAAAGTAATATTTTTATTAGCTAAATCGATCTACAATAGTCCAAATCATATCATTATTAGCTTGGGTGTTAGGCAAACTAGTTATAAAATCCATTATTCAAATAAACTTTTTGAGTTTTGTATTTCCTAGCCCCAATACCTCAGACATAAACTTATAAACTCCTCAATTATCCTTGTACTACAACCTCTGTACACTTTGTGAGGCCCTTCCTAAAACCTCTAGATGTCAATCATGTTTGTGGTACCCACACTTAGCCTTTTCTATGAGAGCCTCTGGTGATTTGCCATGTTTATGGTGTGACCATACTTTGCAGGTGTTGCTTTCACTAAAGCCTTTACACACTTTGTACTTTTGGTAGTGATTGAGAAGGGGTGTGGAGATATTTGCAATTACACCTACTTTAGTTCCTTTGTGAGGAGCAGTGAGGGCTCAAGACCAGAATCCCATATGCACAGTAGGAGAAAGTACCACCACTCAAATCCTATAAAGCATTGTACTTCCACTCTTTTTCTAATGTAATGGTAGTACTCTTTTCTTTCCAGTAAATTTTCATGTCACTGTCAATACACAAGATTGTGTTTATGTGGGAAAAGAAATTCCTAAATAGTGTGATTCCCCTCTTTCGACAACCTAAACCTTCAAACCCACCTACATAACATACCAAAAAGCATAGATGTGTATTCACTATTCGCACCTTGGTCAGATGGATAATGTAACCCTCTTAAACCTCCTCTGTCTTTTTCAAACCTCAAGCACACTAGAAGTAGCCAAACTAATACTCCTGGGTGACTTAGAGGGAGACTTGCTCTCCCAACTTATCCAACTCTACCTACACGTCTTATTGCCCAAATGATGACCTAGTCAAGATCCGTTAAAACTGTAGTTGATACACAACCCCCTTGATTAATGGCTTTCATGATGCTAGAAGACTTGACTAACCTATCTATCCAACTTAAACCCCCTTGGGCCTCTTGGGCTAAGTTGGGCTAGTCAAGGTAGTCATTCCCTAACTCTTTAGGCAAATCTTCATGGTGCAATTGTCCTTCAAGATACACCTCTTCGATACCTTTCTTTCTCCATTCATTGCACTCGTGTTGATTTACTTTGCATTTTTAGCTTTGCACCAAAAGCATCCAAATACAAGACACCGGTATGCAAATTCTTGATTCGCTTCTATGGTACATCCATGTTACACTTGTATCTCAATCAAGGAGTAACATTGCAAGACCTACCAGATTTGAATGGAGACATGCATTTTCAGTCTTGCCTTAAATGTTGAGCCCACTTCATCCTTTTCTATTGCCACCATGCATTATTTATTGTAAAAGGACTCTTGGGCAAGTGAACAAGTCCCTTATAGGGGCACTAATGAAGTGGCACTTGGTTGCACTAGCATTCATTCACATCTTGCATTCTCCATTGCATTGGCATTGTTTTTACAAAGGTGCTTCCAAGTGAACCCATGCATTGTATAGCATTCTTCCCTTCTTGCCTCATCAAGTGCAAACTTGTGGCCACATTGCAAACAATGGACCTCGGATAAGCCAATGGCCATAATGCAGCATTTATTGCTTCCAAGTAAGCCCATGCATAGCATCCTTTCCTTCTTGCCTTACCAAGTGCAGACTTGTGGACACATTGCAGACAGCAGACCTCAGATTAGCCAATGGCCATCATGTAGAATTCACTCCTTAACTTATGGTCTTCTTCCCCAACACCCTTAGGGGGGTGATTATGCATTGTGGTTCCATTTGATAGCTTAAATTATGCCTACATACGGGAACTCTTAGTTCAGCTCAAGAAAAAAAAAACAAAACCAAAAATAAAACCAAGACTTGTAGGAGTGCATTATATTTGTGATCATCACATACCCTTGGACAATCCTTCATGAAACCCTTGCTCCAATATCTTTGCTTCTTTGGTGTGGACCTCCTATGTGACCTAGTAAAATTTCCAACCCCCTTGGCCCTCGAGCAGTTCTCCTTGACACCTGTGGTCCAAATGGAACTTCTTTGGGGACAAGGTGCATCTCCCTTCAGATCCTGTTCCAGGTTTAAGAAGGGGTGTTAAGCTACTTAGAATTAAACTAAAAGTTACTCTCAGAATATCAACTAATTTTTTCAGCTCTCATACATCCCCAAAAATTTTATTAGATCAAACTCATGTAAATACAAAACTCGGGAGCTTTTAGTAGGACAAATGGCTCAACAGTTCTGCAAAAGTGATCTAGTATCAGACAACTCTTCTGTTCCGTCATTCTCAGTCACCAACATCACCAACCATTCCCATAATCATCACCCTCACCATCATCAATGTCTGTTACTACAAACCTCATCATTTCCTATCCTTCAATGACAACATATAATCTGCCACCTAGCAAGTTGATGTTGCACTAACATCATAATTCAGCTGGTCACGAAATCCTATCATGCAACTCTACGGCCCTTGGTGCCTGAAGCAATTGCCACTGTCGTGCTCGTATTTTCTGCTACAACACTCCCTTGCAGCCTTCCTGCCTCCCGGAAAGCCTCCAAACAGCTGTGTTTTGCTGTCCCTAAATTCCAGTTCTGGTCGCTGTTCTCCTGGTGGCTGCATTTCTGTTTGACCTGCTCCAAATGTCAGAGTGCTGCTATATTTTGCTGCTTCTGCTGCATCAGCAATGTCCATGCATTTTGGGGACTGGTGCGCTTGGCAGTTCCTACTGCCATCATTGCTACCTGACTGCCTACATCAGATTCAGCATCAAATCTTGGTGGTTCACCACATTCCAGATCTTTTCCTGAGAACGAACTCTCTTTCAGCTTCCCTCTGCCCAGTCCCATGAGAGGCAGTGGTTGTTGGACAGCCCTCCTAGCATTCTTGTTCCGTTGATCTCATCCATTTTCAGTATGCACTCTCTTTCTTCGTTTGTGTTTTGCTGAACTCATTTGCTAGTCATGTTGGTACATTATGTTTGCTCTGCAAAACCTAGCATCTCCTCATAGATATCTTCCTACATTGTTGTGACAACATGATTCAGCAGCTGCATAGGAGTTTTCTGAAATTGGCTGAGCAACCACGAGCTGTGGTCAATAGTTGATGGAAAATGTGGGTCAGTTTATGGCCCTTCATCAATTAGTAATTGACAAATAAAAAAGAAAATGCACTGAACCATTATATATTCGATTCTTCCAAGAAATAGAATAAATAATATACAATTCAGGATCCATCTATACATACATACGCAACTTATCAAACCGTGTCATGCCTTGATATAAAGCCTGGTACAAACTTCGAATTTAAGACTCAGCACAAGGAAATCACAACTTAAAACCACTGTTTTCTGGTTTTGCATATCTTCAGAATCTGACCAAGCAGCTGGCTCCACTTCTCTGACTTCTAAGGAAGTGTTAGCCAGTTCATCACTCCTCCTCGAGACAAACTTGCAGTTGCAGCAAAGGTATCATTGCATGCGAGCCCACTGCCCTGCTTGGACATCAAGCTTATGCCAGCAAACAATGATTCCAAATCTAGTGTACAATAATAACCAGCCAGCTACACACATCTGATATCCATCATAGCTGTACATTCACTTCCCTATTGTTGCTGTACATTCACTTCACCAAAAGTATCACATTCACCCTGATCAGTCACCTGGACGGGACTAGTCTCCATTAAACTGGGCCCCTGTTTAATGTGAAAAATGCCAAGCATAAGAAACATAAAGTTGTGAATAATTTGAAATTTTCAATCTAACCATGAATAAATCAGCCAGAATCAGTGACATTATGTCTAATAACTCTGATTCTGGAAAGGGCACGACTTACGTGAATCTCGTCGTACAGAAGTATCCACAGCCTTTTCAGAAGGTAACAACCATTCTCCCTGGATAAAAGCTGCAAGCTCCATTGGAGCTACAACCAGATTCAACCACTGCTGTAGCACTTCTCCTTCCACCTTGTCATCCGCTGATCACAATACAAATGAGTTCACATAGTTAAAAAGCTAAAACACCTACTCAAAGCTCTTTGCTTTTGACAGGAAATCAGAAAAGACACTATCACAGGTTGAGGAGCTTTTAAAACAGCCTATTGTCAGCTCATTTTGGGAACAAAGGTGCCGAGACTGGCTTTATTTTTGCTAAGATATTGTTAGCAGTGCACATTTCATGGGTGTTAGTCTCTATATTAAGCTTTGTGATGGGCATCTTTATTGACCCTGGAGTCTATATATACTCCACTCCTCCATTCTTGTTACATTAGATCGCATCCACTTTGAGAAAGGGAGTCTGAAGGTACTGCTAATCACCACATGTGCCATTCACCTATGCGGTTGTATGCTATATCTCTTGTCCTGTGTTATGCATTCCATTGCCTGTTCATTCATTGAGTTCTTGTACCTTCTGATGCCTCCACAAGAACAATATGCTCTGGTGAATCTGTCCACATGATTGTTATAAGATTTCTAGAGAAAGAATCCTCAATGACCAAACCCATGCATCAGAGGCATTAGTTATGCTGGTTATAAGAGCAATTTACTGTAAAGTTGCAGATAATATGAAGCAGAGGAGGAATGGGGCATACGGGAGAAAGACAGGACAAGGCCAAACAAGAATCCGAATTTTTCTAAAGGAAGTATTCAACCACCAAAAGGAGTAATAGGAGAGAGAGCACAAACCCAAGGACCTTAAATTGTCAAACCTTGCACACTGAAATTATGGTATCAAGGAGCAAAGTAAATCATGCCATTTTCCGAAACAACCAGTGAGTTCCACAGTAACATCTGTGTTGCTTTTGAAAATGGAAGATCCCCTGGAACCTCTACTATGTGGCATGACTGCAAAACTCAGATCTAAAAGGGTGTGCCAAACAATTTGGCTGAACCCCACTATCTCCAAGTAGTCTTTACAAGAAAGACCATTGCCTGCACCACCCAGTTCTAGTGCTTGTAAAAGGTTGCCATAGTGTGCATAGAACACACACACACATAGCTGCAAGGGAACTCTGAGCTGCTCTGACACCAGACCAAGGTTGTCAATGCACTAGTGCTGAGTGCACCCAAGTGGGTCCCTATGATCCTGCTTTTTTGAGATCTGAATCTCCTAGCACAGAAAGATGCTACAAACAGACAGTGTGGTGAGAGAACCCGGAGTTTGCTGCCAAGTTCCAACAACAGGTGCACAGAGGATTCCAGAGGGAGGGAATGGCAGGTGGGGAGAGGCCAGTGAAGATGTGAACAAGACCAAAAGTGAAGAAGAGCGATTGGCCAAAGAAAAAGTAAGGCATGAGTCAGATGGAGGGGAAGAGGGAAGAAGTTCTTTTTTTTTTTTTTTGGGAGGGGGGGGGGGGGGGGGGGGGGGCAAGCCTGTAGCAGGAGTGGACATGGTACTGAAAAGCCTGGCAGACTTTATTCTTTCTGAGTTGATCTGAAAGCTTTTCTTTTCCCTTCTCTTTTCAAAGCCTGGCTGACTTTATTTTTCCCAAGTTGATCTGAAACCTATTTCCGATATGTAAGCTTTCATGCAGTTTAAACTATTATATCTATACATCAGAGAAGTTCTTTTTAAGGGGATTACCTTCTAACTGTGCACCAAGCCCTTCCAATACTGTAGGATTGGACCGGATCACCAGTAAAGCCATTGATAAAGCTGACTGTAGCAATATTTTCACTTCCCTTTGCACTAAATCAACCATGTGACCCTGCACAACCACACAAAAAAAGGAAACTTGTTTGCATACTGAGAATAAAAAAGTCAATGCAGAAATACCATACAATGAGAAACATCAAATACTCAGAAAACCAAGTACGCTCTGCCAGAAGCTAAATTAAGAAAACACACCTGATCTTTTGCCCATGGAAAGGCAGTTCCTGAATCATCTAGCCCTCCACCAGACAATGTAGCAAGTGAAATGGGACCAATTGATGAGTTCAGACCATACTCCGCAACAGCCTTATATGCAACATCCGTGGCTCTCTTAATATCATCAAGAGCACCAGTGGATACCCGACCAGAATAAACCACCTCTTCCGCTGCCCGCCCCCCAAGCAATGTCACCAGCCGACCACGAAGTTCATCTACAAATAGCAAATAGCGGTCTTCGGTTGTAGGAGGGATATATGTGAAGCCCAGAGTCCCACCTGAGCGTGGCAATATGCTAAGCTTCTGACAAATTTTTGATAGATTATATTAGATTGATAAGAGAGACATAAGCTTGAAGATACTGTGAAAACCCCATAAGCATAGAAGCAATGAAGAAAAGGTGCATAACAGGATTCGTGATAAAAAGTACCTCTACTCGAGAATGTCCTGGGAGTAGATTTGCAACTGCTGTTCCCACAACAGCATGGCCAGCTTCATGTCTTGCCACCACCCCTTTTTCACAACCATGCAAAGAGGAGCGTTTCTTTTCTACACCCTACACCACAAAAACATCATAGTCAGAACCGCCAAAACTTTCCAATATGAGGATCATCTATCAGCTTTTCCTTCTCCCACCATATAGATGTACTAGGATCAAAGTGTTACAACTCACAGCTACATTAATTATTCTCTTATGCTACTTTACCCACTCTTCCCAGAACCTAGAAGTCTTCTAACAATTCTATGCACCTTGGAACAGTCAAGCACCTAGTCACATCCAAAGCTGAAATATTCCTTCAACTAGAGTCTAGACTATTTGGTACCACCCCAAAGACAATACATACTGCTATAGCACGTTCCACAGCCCGTGCAAAATCATCTTTCTCCACCTCCAGCTTGTTTGCACGCCCAGCTAGTAAAGCAGCTTCATTAACCAGGTTTGCAAGATCAGCCCTGATCAAACACAAGGATAAACTCAGTCAACTCTACACACAGGCTTTTCCCAGGATTTTTATCACACATTAAGTTCCTTTAAATACAAGTAAGAGCATACCCAGTAAAACCTGATGTGGATGCAGCTACATTGTTCAGATCTACATCAGCTGCCAAGGGCAGTTGCTTCCGTGTGACATGCACATCCAGAATTTCCAATCTACCACGTCTATCAGGAGGCTCCACCTTCATGAAGGTCAAAAGAAGGCCACAAGCATTATAACCATCTTGCAATGCCAACCAAGCAGTATGTATTATCATATCTGCAGTATAATGGAGATTAGGAGTGTACAGTGACAATGCGATCAAACCGTCCAGGGCGCCTCAATGCAGGATCTAAGACATCTGCTCTATTTGTTGCTCCAAGCACAATCACTGTAGATGTACTCTCAAAGCCATCTAACTCCTGTGTAAAAAGACAAGCAAGCATACATCACTGACAGCTCTGGGATGAGATATGGAACAGAAACATTGTATTTCCGAAAGCTTCTTACAGTTAATAACTGATTGAGTGTCTGCTCACGTTCATCATTGCTTACGCTTCGTAAACGACCATCACGACCTTTAGCAACAGCATCTATCTGTATCAGAGAGTATTCCGATCCTTAGAAAATAGTAAGCAGATAGACATGAACCAATGTTCTTCTCCCCTGAACTGAATTTACCTCATCGATAAACACAATAGAAGGAGAATCCTTTTTTGCTCTGGCAAAAAGATCTCGCACACGTGATGCACCCATACCAACATATAATTCTACAAACTCGCTTGCTGAGCAGCTTATAAAAGGTACATCTGCTTCACCAGCGACTGCCTTAGCAAGTAATGTCTTTCCTGTTCCTGGAGGACCAACCTTAACAAAAGCACAAGTATGTTAGTACCAGAAAAATATTATGCATCTCTAGCTGAAAGATATCTGGTGTCAGTTACAACTTGACACCAGATATCTTTCCTGTTCCTGGAGGACCAACCTTAACAAAAGCACAAGTATGTTAGTACCAGAAAAATGTTATGCATCTCTAGCTGAAAGATATCTGGTGTCAGTTACAACTTGACTCAAGTAAGAAGGATCAGTGGAACTCACAAGGAGAACACCACGTGGTGGTCGAGCACCAAGTCTTGCATAACGCTCCGGGTTACGTAAAAACTCCTGTTCTTAAGTACAATTCAAATAACAACTTAGCCAAGAAAGAAACTTTGTGGTAATATTCTGGAAATAGGAAAAGCACACAGCAGTAGAAGATAAATACATGTTGATGCTTACCACGATCTCTTCTAACTCCTCCTTGGCTTCATCGACACCTGCAACATCTGCAAATGTGATAGGTCCACCTCTTTCCTGATCTTTGTTTCCACCAACATCATGTCCTCTCTGGCTTCTCAGCCGGCCAGGGGAACGCTACCATTGTTTACAAACACTTTTAATAAACTTCAAATAGAGTATTGATTTTAAAATAATTGTCACCACTATGATAAAAGGTAAATGTGTTTGGTCACAAAATTCCCGATGTTTGAGAGGTACCTGTGGAAATTTTATTGGAAACCGTCCTAGAAGTCCAGCAATAATTCCAACATATAGAAGTCCTATCTGCATGGCACAAGTTTGGTGACATGAAACAAATAACATGTCAGTTAATTAAGAAAGCTCACTTTTTTATATACTACTTTATATTACTGCACAGAAAACCTCAAACGAGGTGAAATCCACCATAAAGTACAAAAGAGGAAATTTATATCTAAGAGCTCGTGTGACCAAGAGATTAGGAGGCCAAAGTTAAAGTGTAACAGTGAAAACGTAAGCGTCAGAAGACACAAGGAAAGCCAGTAGCCAAAGTGTCAAAAGCATCCAGATCTAATACAATGAGAGAACAAAAGAGCTAACAGAGCACACAGAAAAGTACAAAAAACACAACTAAAAAACATACACTCGAAGAAATAGAATGGACAATCAAAAATAGCACAAGCATTGGTACAAAGAATGCTCAATGAACCAGCTTGAATTGTCTAGGTGAGCCAACTAAGGGTATCCAACTGCAACTTGAGACATTCGGTTGGCTCATGTGTCATGGGGAAGTGAAATTTTAAGATGCTTTAATCTTGCCGATAACATTTGATTAAGTTATTAATCAAATATGCAAGGTTGTTAGCACATGTGATGCACATGGCAATTATTTCATGGTAACATGCCAAGGACCCCCACGATGGAGTAGATGTCAAAGGCAAAAGTTGTAGTAAGTTATGTCTGACAAGTATTACCCAGTGTCAAATTTGGCCCTAGACTAATTTATTGGTCACTAATGTTAGTAGTGACATTAGAGGCCGGGCATTAATTAATTAATTAATGCCGGTCTAAGGGTTAATAATTGCTCAAGGATACTTGGAAGACAAATTGGGCTAGTCAATTTCGTTATTAGCTGATAAAATTAATTTTTTGAGCACTAGAGTAATTATTAAATTAATTTTCAGAATTAACATTTTGAAAATTAATTTAATAAGCTGAAAATGCTGAAAAATGGGTTTAGAAGGTTGCCACTTGGCAAAAATGCCATGCAAACTAAGAAAACGTTTTTGGGGACTAGATCTCAACCATTCAATTAATTTACAACTTAGGAGAGAGATAAAGAGAGCGGGTTGCTAGTCCATTTTCTGATCAGAGAACAGCAGTTTGCTGCAGAAGATAGCCATTTGGGGGCCTCAGCAAAAGCAAGCGATAGCAAAGAGTCACCTTCTAGGGATTGGCAACAGCATTGCTGATTAGGTGATAGCATTTTGGAGGTGTCTAACAATAGCTGACTGCATTAAATGCACACTAGAGCAGGCAACAGGTAGAATTTAGGGTTTTCTCACAAAGAAAATCAAATTTCTCTCTCATCTTGGATTTCTCTCACCTTCTCCAACCCATTCTCAGAAGATCTTAGCATTTCTCAATCATTTTGAGTAGATCTCAGCCAAATTTGGTGGACAGCAGAGAGATCTCTACTATAAACCCTAAATTTTTGAAGAAATTAGGGTTTAGCAGCCACCTTGAGACCCATGCCAGCAAGCGAAAACATTGCACATTGAAATCAACACCTGAAATTCATGGAAATGACATGGATTTCAAATGCTAGGCCATACATTGTGAATTGGGCAACATTTGGCCAATTGGTGGTTCCATTTGTGTAATTCTTGGGTGAAATCAAGGGGCAATTGGCCCAACTTGCTTGCTAATTGTATGTACACCAAGGGGCCTTTAGATCAATAAAGAAGATTATGAAATCTCAACCAATCCATTAGCAATTAAAGTTAAAGAAATATCAAAAGGGATGCCAATTTTGGGACCAACTAAGTGTCTATTGTCCAAGATTATTAAGGTAAATTGTGCATTTCAATTTATGTTTATTTGCTAATTGTTGTAATTAAGTGCTTAATCAGGGAATTACCACCCTCTCCAAGAAGGAAGGCTAGTTTCATCATGTGTAGGGGATTTGTTGTCCAAGCATTGGACATCCAACACAGTTGTTGCCCATTGCCCTTGCTCTTGTGCCTTCTCCACATGTTGGCAACTACTCCACCTGCTACCAACTTGTTGCCATGTCATCATCAAACTATTGTGTTATATCCTTGGATATCTGGATGGGCACTAGTAGGATTGGTCACAATGGTCATGAAGTGATTTGGTGCGAATGCACTAAAGACACTTCAAGATTGGGGCAGCCGAGTCTTATATATAGGACTCAATATAGGACTCAAGGGCCTTTTGTGCATAATCATAGTGTGATCGCCACTCTTGGATTGTTGGCTCATTGGCCAATGGCAGATGCATCCATACACTAGATGGTATGAGCTGTTGGTATGGGATGCCAGTTCTTGGGACATATTCATAACCCCAAGTATTGTTAGCTCCCAAGCTCAAGGGTGAGCCTGTTTGGCTCTATGGCTAGGAGGTGAGTCCAATGTCCAGTCCTCTATATTCGTGGACATGGCTTGTGTCTTGTCGTGTGCTAGGTGGATGTAATTGTGAGAGTGTATAGCAGAAAAAGAAAGTGAACACGGCAAGAAGGAGATAGAGAGAGAACGTAGGTGAGAGAAGGACCAATGTGATTGCAATGGCTGAAGGTATAAGGTTGCAATAATCAGCCCCAACACACAGCTCTACGCGTCAGTGTGGGTACCAAATGGTGGCAAGGGGATGAGAGAATTGTTAGCTTGCCTATTTCAATCATGACAGTTTTTTCTCTACTGGTTGTGAGCTTCTATCAAAGTTTGATGGAGACATGGCAGCTTTGGCAGTTTAGTGTGCATTACTTTTGTTTTAGGCACATTTCTTGTATATTTCCTTGTCTGTTAGTTGGTTTACACCCCTTGCCAATTCTTGCCTACTCCACGACTGCTGGGATATTTTTGTCATCACTTTCCCATTTCTTCTGAGCAGTTGGACTGCATTTATTGCAGTCATTTTCACATTTATGAGCAATTAGCCAGACTTGGGGCCCTAAACAGCAGTCGGCCGGTTTGGTGGTGGCAGCCCTCCTCCCCCACTTGGTCATTCATTCTTCTACAGATCTTGCACACTCGATTTCCAACACACTCTAACTTTTGGTGGTACCATCGGCATCATCTACACTGAGGCAACATCATCTGGAAGGAGGCAACTGGATCTTCCAACAAGGTAGCACTTCTCCTAAACCGGCGGCAATCTTCTATCCCCAAAACACAAGATTGCTGCTCCAATTGACTGGTTTCTAAACAACATGACAATTTCTGACTGTAGGGGACAGTCTCTGCCAGCAGGTGACAATCTTTCACACATAGGCAGCACAATTATGTCAAATTCAGCTGATCGTGCTTTTGTTTGTGCATTGTTGCTTCATCAAATGCAGATTCTTGGGTGCGGGTGCTAGCAAGATGTCTTACAAGTTCAATGGCTTTGATGAGTCAAAGAAGGAGCTTCTTTCTAGACACTCTTCCGAGCGGAGACGTGAATTCAACGATTATCATCCAATGGAGTCACTCCCTCCTCATTCTCCTCCCTATTCCATTCACCTCTCACGGAAGGCTCCTTGCGGAATCATTCCTTGATTCCTTCCATAAATATGTTTGTCTTACCTTCTCTACCCAAAGATCGGTTGGATGGTTCTAGCTATTCCTTGTAGTCATGCAAGGTGGAGTGTGTTCTTGACACCTTTTATCTTTGGGAGCTGATTTCTTTACCTATTCCACGTCCCAAATAGGATCTAGAAGACAGTAACTCTAAGAACCATGTTGCCTTATGGAATCAGCTCAATTCTAGAGCCAAATCCTTTGTCTTGGAGCATAATGAGCGACTCAAAGAGGTTGGGCCAATGGATCTAACTCCACGAAGGCATTTACAACAAGTTCAAGTAGCCAAGAAGAAGAAGAAGGCGGCGAAGGACAAGAAACAAGAGGAGAAGAATGATGAGAAGAAGCCGAAGTGCCCACGCTGTGGAAAGGACACTCATCCCGAGGAGAAGTGCTGACAAAAGTACCCCCATTTGAAACCGAAGGAGGGCTTCAAGGATTTGAAAGATTCAAAGGCTACCCCAACCGCGACAGAGTCTGCTTTTATACGTGTGTTTGCTGAGCAGGATACCGCTCTAGCTTCTTCCACCCAAAAGAAGCCTTGGCTCGTGGATGGTGGAGCCTCTTCCCACATGACCTTTTGATAGGATGGGCTTGAAGACATGAGTTCTAGAGGGGGCACTGCCACCATTGGTAACAACTCTACGGTCTTGTTCGTGGACTGGGAACTATTTCCCTATTACTAGACAAGCAGTCTCCTTAAGCCAAAGTTTTTTATGTACCGGATTTGGGTTTTAACCTGTTTTCTATTCATCGTCTTACCCAACTAGGTACCCGCATTGTTTTCACTAAAGATGTAATGATTGTGGAGGATGAGTCTATGGGAGTGGCTCTTTGGATAGGTACACAAGAGGGTGGGCTTTACACACTCACAACCTTGCCTACGAGGTCTTCCCATGAGCTTGGGCTACTTTGGCATGCTCGTTATGATCATTTGAACATGGACGCAATTTGACGAGCTTCTAGGAGGAAGATGGCAGACGAACTTTCTGATTTCCTCTTGATCACACCCTTTATCCTAGCTGCTTAAGGGGCAAGCAACACCGGCAACCCCATCCACAAGTTGCCACTAAGAGGGTTGCTACACCATTGGAGATGGTGTACACTGACCTATGCATGCCTATGGCCATAATCTCCCTTGAGAATGCCAAGCATCTAATGTTAATTGTAGACGACTTTAGTCATTATGTGCGGCCTTACT
This sequence comes from Lygodium microphyllum, assembly GCF_053477565.2. Classification (NCBI taxonomy): domain Eukaryota; kingdom Viridiplantae; phylum Streptophyta; class Polypodiopsida; order Schizaeales; family Lygodiaceae; genus Lygodium; species Lygodium microphyllum. The sequence goes on from NC_141137.1 coordinate 61,050,378, forward strand.
TTTTGGAGTACAAGAGCGAGGCGTACTCCCACTTTTGTGAGTGGAAGGTGTTTGTTGAGAAGCAAACAAGCTTCAAAGTTCGCACTGTTCAAGTTGATCATGGCGGCGAGTTTACCTCTCACCTCTTTTCTTAGTATTGCCAGGATCGTGGTATTTGGGTGGAGTATTTCTATCTGAACACGCCATCAAAGAATGGTGTGGTGGAGCGTACGAATTGGACTATGTTAGAGATGGCCAAGAGCATAAGGGTTTACCTCATTATCTTTGGGGTGAGCTGGGTGGTGACTACAGTTCACATCTGCAATCGTTCCCTTCTTCTGCCTTACGAATATGACTCCATATGAGGCTTTCTTTGATAAGATTCATAGAAAGCCTTCTATTTCTCACTTACACGTCTTTGGGCGCGATGCATTTGTCCATGTGGACAAGAAGAAGAGGAGGACCAAGCTCAACTCCAAGTTGAGGAAGCTTATCTTCATGGGTTACAACATGACAACAAAGGGATATCAACTCTAGGACCCTACAACTCGGAAAATTGCGATGAGCAAGGATGTGATCTTGGATGAGGTTGTAGCCTTTGAGGATCCAATTGATGGTCCTCTTGCAAGTAATTATTCATCAGCAAAATTGACCCTCCCCTACCTTCAATACCTCTCCTTTCTTCCAGGTTACCTATTTGCACCCCTTCTTCATCTTCGGCTCCTCCCCCTCCCCCTTCACCTCCTCCTCCTCCTCCTCCATCCTCTACCCCACCTTTCCTTCCACCCTTGATGGCTCCTTCTACTCCTTTGCCAAGTACTTCTACCCCTTCCACATCCCCCTAGGTGTCTTCTAGGGATGTTTAGTCGTCAGCAAGGAAGCTTCCTTCGAATGAGGAGAATGTACCTTCACTTATCGAAGTGGAATTTCTTTGCCAGACAAGCACATTACTAGTACCAAAGACTATTCAGTCTCCCTCATAGCAAGATGAGCCTATCACCATTTCTTGATGGTATCAACGGCTCATACAAGATGTAAATGTTTCCCACTTTCCTACCACCCCTACATGTCCATGCAAATCAGCTTGATTATAGGCCTAGCAGGATAGTTTACGATGTGTGAACTATGCTCTTATGTCACAAATTCTCCATGACAGAGAGCCTACTATAGCTAATGAGGATCTTGAACAAGATGTTTGACAATCAAGCTATGCACAATGAGCTCGATTACATCGAGTAAAATCAGAGTTGGGAGTTGGTTTCGTGTCCTCGAAAGCAAAAGGTGATTGGTGTGAAGTGGGTCTATAAGACCAAGTACCTTGTTGATGGTTCCTTGGACAAGCATAAGGCTAGGCTTGTTGCCAAGGGTTTGCTTAGAGAGCAGGGCTTGATTACTTTGAGACTTTTGCACCCATGGCTTTAATGTCCACCATTCGAGCTATTTTGGCTATTGCAACCCATCATCACCACTGGCATGTCTACCAAATGAATGTCAAGTTTGCTTTCCTGAATGGCGTCCTTGAGGAGGAGATCTATGTTTCATAGCCTCCATGTTTTCTTGTGCAAGGGAAGGAGAACCATGTCTACAAATTGCGGAAGGCCCTCTGTGGCTTGAAGCAAGCTCCCTAGGCTTGGTACCATAGGATTGATTGATTCTTCCTCCCGAGTGGCTTCCATCGATTGACTCATGACCCTAACCTTTACTATAAGGTTGAGTGTGACCAGTGTGTTCTAATTATTTTGTATGTAGATGATCTTATCATCACAAGGAGTAATTCACAAGAGATTGATCCGACTCAGGAGATTTTAAGAGAGGAGTTCGAGATGATGGATCTTGGAATCCTACACTTCTTCCTTGGTTTGGAAATCTATCAAATCTTGCCCCATGGACCCTGAGTCCAAGCTTGTGGCAGCAGGGAATCCCCTTACAGATGCCACCTATTATTGTTGTCTTGTTGGCTCACTGATCTGGCTCATTCAAACTAGACCAGATATTTCTTTTGTGGTGGCTTTGTTGTTGTCTTGTTTTATGAAGACTCCTATGCAGGATCACTAGAGAGTGGCTTTGCATGTTCTTTGTTATTTACAAGGGGCTCAATCCTTGGGGATCATGTATGGAGAGGGGGTTACCCTTTTAGGATGCAATGACTCTGATTGGGCAGGTGATGTGCATTTGAGACAGTCCACTATAGGTTATGCCTTCTCCCTTGGATCGGAAGCTATCTCTTCAAGCAGTAAGAAGTAGCCTACTGTGGCCCTTTCTTCTACAGAGGCTAAGTATCGTGCCCTTTGTTTTGCGACTATGGAGGCAGTTTGGCTCCATCATCTATAGAAAGAGATTGGCTTTCGACAAGTAGGATCTACTGCGTTGCATGTGGACAACCAATGCTCTAGCTTAAGCGAAGAACCCAATGTTCATGCCTGCACAAAGCACATTGAGGTTCAATACCACTATGTTTGCAACCAACCTTCCTTCCATGGATGGGTGGTAAATCCCTGATTACAACTTAATTACAGCAGCAAACAATTAATGCAAACCTGAAGATACAAATTTACCTACTGGTCTTGGACAATGCACACTCGATTGGCCCCAAGATTCGCACCCCTTTCGGTATTTCTTTAGCTTTATTGAAAAAGAAGTTGATTTACAATGGGATTCTCCCAATCCCCTTCGCAATCCAAACTCCCCTTGCTGTCCAAAGTGACGAGCAAGTCTTCAATCCATTTTCCCCCTTGATTCAGGCACTTAATTGGCCTTCACCCACTTCATAGATGATAGAAATGCCCCAAATTCAATGGCTGGCTAGTCCTCCACTTGAATTTAGCTAAAATTCACCTTCAGCCCTGAAAAATCCAAGTCTTGGAGCTTCCAATTTCTGGCACACTTCTCGAGGTTGTTGCTAAACCCTAATTTTTGCCGTAAATTAGGATTTACAGTAGAGAAATTTGCAATTTCTCAACCTCCAAGGGCCCAAATACTGAGATCTTCAAAGCAAGGTTGTGAAATGGCTGGGAGATCTGAGAGAAAGCTGTAGAGAGGAAAATTCAGAGTTTTGTTGCGAAGAATGACTGAAAATCAGTCAAATGCAGCTGTTGCCCTGCCACAACAGCTTGTAGATGCAAAGAACCGAAGAAAACCAGTCATTTACTGCTGTTGCCTTGTCTCAACAGCCTATAGATGCTGTCACCTGCTGTTAATTCGTCTTCTCCTACCCTTGGCTGCCTCAGAAGATCCTCCAATGGCTGCAAATAAGACCAATAACATCTTCTCCCTCTCTCTTGCAAGTTGAATACACTAAAAATATCTCTCTCCAACCTCTAAAGACGTTTTTCAGTCTTACATAGGTATTTTTGACAAGTGCAACCTTTCCAAATGGTTTTCCAGCATTATCCATAATTAAATATTAATTTTCAGTCTTTAAATACTGAAAATTAATCTAATAATTATTTCGGTGCCCAGGAAAATAATCTGACTGGCCAATAATTAAATTGGCTAGGCATCTTCCACTCCCGAGTGTCTCTGCCCCATCTTTGACCATCAGATTGGCGTTAGGTACCATTAAATGCCACATCTCTAGTGTCATCAACTGACACTTATGGCCAAATGAATGACCTAGGCCAACAACTGACACTAGATACCACCAAGTACCTGTGCGGCATAACTTATAACAACTTTTTCCTTTGACATCCTGTGATTTTCTTGGGTCTCGGGCTCGTAAATTTGCTTTAACCTCAATTGCACCTCACATGTGCAACATTTACTTAATCATGTGATTAAAAATTAATCCACATGTTAAGTGAGGTTTCAAAAATACATGTCCTCATGACAACCCTCCCCCTTGAAATCCTTGCAATCATCCTCGATTATACTACCAAATGCATCAAAAGCAAAGTACTACGCTGGAATTTCCATAGGGCATCATAGTCAACACAACATTGCGCACTGCTGTTCAACCATTCCATATGCCCAACATATGTTGGAAATTACCAACCAACATAACATAACCTAAGACTCACAAAGAATCTCAAAAACATAACGAGATTATCATGTGACATGTCCATTTCTCATGAGCTCAACTCATCTCGCAAAACTAAACCATAGCATAGCATAACCAACCATAAACCATGGCTAAAACATCAATGGCATCATAACATATGCTGTTGTCCATGCAACTAGATGTAAACCATTGAAAACTAAGCATAATCTGATCATAAACACTAATCACAAACTGCTGCAAATGTGACCCCAAACTGATCACAAACTCATTGCAAAAACTGACCAGCAATCAATGTAAAAACTGATGCAAAACTGATTCAAAAAGTGACCATAAACGGTTCTCAAGCTGATCAAAAATTGAGCTGAAACTGATCAAAATTTTTGTCTCAAAATTGAGGCAAATTTCATGTCAAATTAATCATAAGCTGATGTATAAGTATAGTTCCAGCGCCCAGGTGAAACTCATACTCATCTGTATACATCTCACTGTAACTAGTACACTAAGTATGACCTCACGGCACACATACTGTCAACGTAGTACCTTGGATGCATGTTGAATACATCCAAGATCCACTACATACAAGACCTGTCCATAACTGAGGAGCAGAGGTGCTAGCTCCCTCACAAGCATCAGGTAATACTTTGGACTACTGCTCTGCTGAACAAGATTGAGCTCGAACTAAAGTCGGCTCTAACTGAAAAGCATATAGGTAAAGCTGCAACAACTAAGGATGGTCTGCCAAGTTATCCTCCTCCATCCATTTGGCATCCATTGGTGAATAATTTTGAAACTTCACCAAGTACCTTCTGAATCCTTTACCCTTGATATTCCTCTCTTTGTGTGCCAAAATCCGCTCAGGTACCAGTATTTCATCGAGCTCTTCAACCTCCGGCTAAATTTCAGCAGAGACATCCTCTGCCACATCTCCATGAAAAGGTCTAAGCAAGCTCACATGAAAGGCATTGTGTATCCGCCAGTGTAGAGACATTTTCAATCTATAGCATGCATCACTGGTCCTCTTCAACACTTGAAATGGCCCATAGTATCTCATAGACAGCTTTGGATACAATCGCTCTTTGCCCTTCATCTTTTTCAGTCGTGCGTTTTCAAGTTGCAGCTAAACATAATCGCCCTCTGCAAAGTGCAAAGAACGCCTATGACCATCAACTACTCTCTTTTGCTTATCCTATGATCTTTGAAGTGCATACTTAACCTTCTAATAAGCTACATCTGTCACGAGGACGTGAAAATTTGATGCTTTGCCTATGTTTAATTGACATTTGATTAAAGGATTAATCAAATGTGCAATTAAAAAATGCACATGTGTTGCACATGTGAGGTGCAAGCTACTTTTTCACAGTTGAAGGCCGAAAAACCCTGTGAAAAAGATGGGTGTCAAAGGCAAAAGTTGTAACAAGTTACACTTGTTAGATTCTAGGTGAATTTTGATGTCAGTTTGTGCCTAGGACCATTAATTGGCCATTAAGTGTCAGTGATGACACTAGGGACTAGGCATTAATTAATGGATTAATGCTTGTCCAAGGGTCAATTAATGCATGGGACCACTTTGGGTTGCAAATGGCCTAGCCATTTAATTTTTGGATGGGCAAGGTCAATTTTTTGGGCATGGATTAAAGGCTGAATTAATTTTCAGAATTAATTAATTCTGAAAATTAATTAAATGGCTGAAAATTGTTGAAAATGCATTAAGAAAGCTGCCACTTGGCAAAACTTTCCCGTGCAAGTGGGGGAAAGGCTAAATAGGGCTGAAGGAAGAGGAACATCTCGTTTTTTCATTTTGGAGCTGTTGGGAAGAGGTGTTGGACTGTCGCTGCCAGCTTTTGGGGCCATTTCCCAGCCATTGGAGACCATTTTGGTGATGGAGATTGCATATTCTTAACCTTGGGAAGCTGGCAATTGCTGCTGATGCACTTTCTCCTGAAGATCATTGTCTCTGATACTCCTATTGTTGTTGGTGCATCCGTTTGGGGCTGGTACAGTAGGGCAGCAGCTGATTTTGATCAGTTCTTCGCGACAAATCTCAGAATTTTCTCTTTCTACAGCATTCTCTCATCTCCTTCAGCCTATGCTCAGTCATTCTCAGCAATTCTTAGCCATTCGGAGGAGATCTCAGCCATTTTTGGTGGGCTGATCTGTAATTTCTGCAGTAAACCCTAATTTACAGCAGAAATTAGGGTTTAGCAGCCACCTTGGGATCTGTGCCAGAGATTGAAGGCTCAAGGGACTGAAATCAGAATCTGATAATTGAAGATTATCAAGGGATTTCAAGAGCTAGCCCATCCCGAATTGATTTGGAGCAGCATTTGGCCAACCAAGGGTCGAATTGGAGAAGAAGTCCTCGGTGAATCAAGGGGCAAATGACCCAAAAGGCTTGCTGGTCATTTATGACAGCAAAAGCAATTGGTTAGCAAGAGGGAATTGAAGAATCTCAAATTACTCCTTCCAATTGAATGAAAGCTAAAGAAATACCGCAAGGGGCGCCGGTTTTGGGGCCAACAAGGAGTCTACTGTCCAAAAATGTTATGGTAAAGTGTGTATTTCATTTTATATGCATTTATTTATTGCTTTAATTAACTCTTAAATCAGGTTATCACGACCCATTCCAAGAAGAAAGGCTAGTTTCAGCATCCATGCTTTCCACATAGCGATCAAACTCAAAGATCTTATCTTTTGAGTGCAAAATAGGGGGTACTTTCTTACCATCCTCTATCACCTCAAAAGGAGCCTTACCAGTGGAACTATGCACAGTGTTGTTGTAAGCAAACTCAACCAAGGGCAAATACTACTCCCACTGTGTCTTGTGGTCTGAAACATAGCACTTCAAAAGATCTAACACTGTGGAATTTGCTTCTTCAAAGTGACCATCTGTCTACGGATGGAAGGAGGATGAGAATTTCAGCATGATACCCATATTCTCAAACAACCCCTTCCAAAATAAACTAGTCTTCCGGGGGTCTCGATCACTAATGATCAACTCTGGCATACCATGATACTTAAAGATGTGCTGCAAAAACAATCGTGCCATATGATTAGCCTTAATTTTCTTCCTCACCGGAATAAAATGGGCTTGTTTGCTAAACCTATAAATGATAGTTCATATCCCATCATTCCCTGTAGGTGTCTTAGGAAGCTCAAAAATAAAGTCCATTGCAATGCTCTGCCAAGGCCTATTTGAAATAGGCAAGGGCTGCAACAAACCCAGCATCTTTTGCCTATCATGCTTTACCTTCTGACATACGATGCATGTCGTAACAAACTATTCTACGTCATACCTCAAAGCTAGCCAATAAAAGAAATGCTCCACTGCCTTGACCGTGGCATCAATACCTCTATGTCCTGCATACGGAGGAGCATGACTTTCAATGATAACTCTAGACCTTAACTACTTTGTGACACACAGTCATTCATGCATCATCAAAAATCCATCTCTTATACAAAGTCTCCATGCCTTTGGCCATTGCAAAGTTGATCATAAACATTAGCAAAGTCTGAATCAACAACATATTGCTCTTTCATGGCATCCAACTCAGTGTGATAAACCATGCTGACAGCTGAAATTTGTGGCTTACGAACGTGACATTGCATCAACCACGACATTCTTTCTCTGCGATCTGTTCCTCTTTTCAGCTTTATTTTTCAGATCTGCCCTAATTTTCTGCTTTATTTTCAAATTTACCCTTTTTCTCAGCCTTTGTCTCTTTGACATATGACTTGGCATTATCATCGTGGAATCATGCATCCTCTCCATGCAACAATGTGTGGGCTGTAGTAGCAGTTTCTGTAAGCTGAGACATGCTGGAAACAATGGACTTAATGCGAAATCCTGATTACCCTTTGGCAAACCACAAATATACTTCTCCACATGCTCATGGAGGGGTACTCTGCAATAAGAAGTAACTGGCATTAATGCATCCCAAAACTTCTTATTATACTGATCCAAGTTTTTGCAGTCTTTGGAATTCAACTAATTCCAAGCTATCATAATGTCTACTTCAAAGGTACTTATCAACCAATTTGAAGCAAACATTTGCTTAAACTGGACCCAAGTGGTAGGTGACTTCCCTTGAATAAGAAGTGTAGACCACCACTGCAATGCATTTCCATTCAAAAATGTGGCTGCCTTGCATATCTTAGATGCCTCTGTGAAGTTGCCTCCAAAATAGGCTGCATCAAACTACTAAATAAAAACAAGTGCTTTCAGCCTATCTTGTGCACCACTGAAAGGCTCAAACTTCACGCTTTTGCCACCTTCATCATAGTCCTTCAGCGAACCTATGGAAGTCAAGTTATCATAAATGGGCTGCTGCAAAAAGGGTGCATTGGCTGTATTTGCATAAAAACCAGCACTATCTCAAGCACCTACATGACAAGCACCAAATCCCTATGCTCCAACAGTCCCTAGGGGTGTCGATACATATCCATATGGCCCGCTTTGTGCCCCAAACATCATGCTTATGCTGCCATATATGGGATTAGGCATTCCACTTGCATTTCATGGATACATTGGGTGTTGTGAGCCATGCATTGGCTGCTGCATACCATAGGGATTTGTGCCATACATTCCCATATGCGGTGCTTGTCCAATCATAGCATGAAAAATGGTACCACCACCAAAGTATCCTTGTTGTCCCATGCTTGCATGTGCATAATTGCCTTATTTCCCATGTTCCCATGGATTGACACTACCAAGTTGGCCATGCATTTGCACTTGCTACCCCACCGATATCAACTGATTATGTTCATCAGGCATTTTGGGCTCTTCTAAAGAAGGCTTAGGCATTTCCTTCGGTTCTTGTAGCTGTCCCGAAGCTATAGAAGGTGTCTTATGCCCTTTGCCTTTGTTGTCCTTCTTTGGGGCATTCAAAAATCGAGTAAATTGGGGATCCTTTGCCAATTCAGCAAAAAGACTTGCTGCTGTACACATTCGATCCTTGAAGCTATCATCAAATTCTTCAGCCCCTAGATGGTCACCAGCGTCTTTATGCATTGAAGTGTCAACATTTGGGACATTTCCCACATTTTCAGCATGCTGTCCGTGCTGAGAACCATGCCCAACATCAGTCATTGCATTTTCCCCTTCACCACGTGATTGACCAAGGAGTGATGCATCCTCTCCACTTGATCCCGTATCACCATGTGAAGACATGCTTGCTGTAATTCACTGCTGAGAACAATTTCAGCAATAATGCAATAGTCCCAAGTTGCAATCAAGTACCACGGGCCCACCAATTCAAAAGATTTGATAGTATCCCAGCAATGGAACCATGCAACCAGCCTTCCTTCTATGGATGGGTGGTAAATCCTTGATTACAACTTAATCACAGTAGCAAACAATTAATGCAAATCTGAAAATACAAATTTACTTACTGATCTTGGACAATGCACACCCAATTGACCCCAAAATCGGCGCCCCATTCGGTATTTCTTTAGCTTTATTGAAGAATAAGTTGATTTACAATGGGATTCTCTCAATCCCCTTCGCAATTTGACTCAATGGTAATAGCTCAGGACGAAGGAGAGAGAAAGACGAAGGCTCCAATGTAGATCCCCCCTTTGCTTTCAAACAAAGGTGAAGGTATTTCCTCCAACACTTTTACTCAAGATACAAGGTCTTCCCACAATGAGAAAACATGAAATATTGTCTACGCTTCCCCACAAAATCAGTATCAAAGTTGAAAGATAACTCCAACTTCTTCCTCTTCCCTTTCTTCTACATCTTGCTCAATCACCAATGGGACTAGCTCCTCCCAAGTGAGAGTCTCCCTGCTACGAGAACGAAAAAACTAATATAGAACACATCATATATCAGTGATGAAAAATGTGAGAAAGTATCATGGATATGGTCCCTTATTATAGCGGAATCTATGGGGTAAAAAGCTGTCGTAACTTCAACTCAAGAGATAATCAATGTCCAAATGTCCGGATTCGGAACTGAGATACCAATCTCTTCCAAACCTTTGTGGCGGTGCAAATACGACTTACATGCACAAGCACAAAATCTATACAACTCAAAAAGAGAAAAGAGTGGGCTCTCGCATTCAACCGATCCCATAAAGCTGCCAAATCCCAAGTCACAAAATCATGGGGATTCACCATAGGTCACGGCAGAGGGACAGCAACAAAACCCCGAAGGTCACAAGTGTTGATGCAGCACTCCATTCGGCACAACCATAGAGGGTAGTTCATCCCATTGAGCTTCTCGAATGTGGGTAGAGAGAGTAAGATTGGCATATGCTTAGGCGATGAAATGAATGTCAATCAAGGGCTAGAAGCCCCAAAAGAATATAGAGCGAAAGAGTAGAGGATGTAACCAGCCTTCCTCCTCAGATAGGGTGGTAAATAACCTCATTAAGCACTATTTATAGCAATTAACAAATTCACAAAACTGAAATGCACACATTAACATATAATCTTGGACATTGGACACCCTGTTGGACCCAAAACTAGCGCCCCTTTCAATGCTTATTTAACTTAATTGAAGAAGAAGTTGATGTACAATGGGATTCTCCCAATCTCTTTCGGTATTCCAACTCCCCTTGGTGTCCAAAATGACCATAAGTCTTCAATCTAATTTGCCCCTTGATTTGGGCAATCAATTGGCCTTCACTCGCTTTGATGGTCCAAGTCTTGAAGCTTCCAATTTTTGGCACACTTCCCGAGGCTGCTACTAAACCCCAATTTCTGCTACAGATTAGGGTTTACAAGAGAGAAATCTGAAATTTCTCAGCCTCTGGTGATCTCAATGCTATAATCTTCAAAGCAAGGCTGTAGAAAGACTAGAAGATGAGAGAGAATGCTGAGGAGAGAGAAAATTCAGACTTTCTTCACGAAGAACTGAAGAAAATCTATCATTTACTACTGCTGCCTTGTCTCAACAGCTTGTGGATGCAAAGAATTGAAGAAAATCCGTCGTTTACTACAACTGCCCTGTCTGAACAGCCTCCTATAGATGTTGTCACCTACTGTTGATTGATCTTCTCCTGCCCCTGGCTGCCTCAGAAGGTCCTCCAATGGCTGCAAATCAAACCAACAGCATCTCCTCCCTCTCTCTTGCAAGCTAAATATACTAAAAATGCCTCTCTCTAATCTTTAAGGACGTTTTTAAATCTTGCATGGGCATTTTTGACAAGTATGTTGGGTTTCACTCACGCCTACGCTCATAGAGGAGTGTCGGTGATCAACAGGACACTACGGCACTTTTTACTCTCGGTACGAGAGGTTTTTTTCTCCCGAACTTATTATCTTTTCTCGTTTGTGCCTATGTTACACATTTAGATGCACTTATCATGTTCGGGTGTGAACACCCCGTACAACCCTAAGGTTTAAGGGTTGTACTTTGTACTTTCAGTTTACACTCTTTCAATCTATTGCATTGGGTGTTGTGCTTCACTCTCCACACTGTCTACTGCTCAGCTGAGTCTCAATTCTCTCCTCTCACATTTGGTATCAGAGCTGAGTTCAGCTCACTTCAGCTCTGCTCTGGTCTCATCCTCCAGGAGTGCTTGCGAGCTACTTCGCACTGTAGTTGGTTCCAGATATCTGCAACTCAACCTACTCTGCCCCCAGCACTTGCAGAGCAGTCCCAGTACTACTGCAACCAATGTAGTAGTGGTCGCTAGCACCTGTGCTGCGCCAGACAGCGCACTACCAGTCTAGCAATAACGCCCCTGTGCCTATTAATCTACCTACGTAGCTTCCTTGCTCTGCACTAGCCTACGCCGCCTACTGTCTCTAGCACCCACCTAGAACTCCTTCCCTGTGCCGCCGCCTAGTCCTTGCTACCTTCAGCCCCTCTGCGCCTCCCCAATTTGCATGCGCAGCCCGTCTCCTGCGCAACCACAAACCCGCCTCTTGCACCGCTAGCTCCCCTACGCTCTGAACCTACAGCACTGCCTGACTGGGCCGCCCTTCGCCTGCCTACAGCAGCTCGCCACACCTACTGACCAGCTACGCCTGCCACCAGTACAACTGTGATAGCTCCTAATTATCAAATTCAAGGTAAAAGCACATTTTTTAATCAATTTTTTATTTCAAATCTTATTCACAAGAAAGAATTGCGCCTGGGCAGCATACCTCTGCATTCGTAAGTGTCTGGGACACATTTCACGCAAAGATTTTGTGAAATTTTGGGGCAATTGTTGTAAATTCAGAGATTGGCAAATGTACTGCAATCTCAGTCTGAAATAGACTGTTTTTAACAATTTTGGAACAAGAAATTTTGGGGCTTTTGCTTCTACAGTGTTGATGAGCATTGAATGCACCTTGAAATGTGTACATTACAGACAATTTTGACAAAGTGTACCTCAGTTTGCTAATTGCAGCAAGCTATATGCTATAATTTTTAGAAATTTTGAGATTTCCGCGTTGGTCCAACTTGGACATTGCTCTTTTGCTTCTTTTGGCATTGATTATCATGGCAAATCAGGGAGGTGATGTATTTATCTATGTATCCAAGGAGGACAGATTGGATGGTAACAACTACTCACTTTGGTCCTTCGTGATGAAGAATGTGCTGATTGCGAAAAATCTTTGGACCTATGTAAGCATAGAAATGTCAAAAGTGGTGCAGTAGTGGAAGCATAAACATGTTCTGAAATAAACTACTAAACACAAGACAAAAGAAAAGAAAGAGAACACAATACAGATGAGAACTCAAATGTATGCTCAGGAAATGGAATCCATATACCAAGACATGAGACAGTACACATACAATGTGAGTCACCGGCTGTGGAGGCACTGGCACCAGCTCCCTCTCTCCAAGAACTGTCCAGTGATGAATGAATGTGGAGGAGGAAGGCTGACAATAAATAGGCCAAAATAAATGCCTAAAATATGGCAGGTCGGCCAGCATTAAATGTTGGCCGACTAGCTACAAATAATGCCAATCCACAATAAACAATGGCAAATAAAATGCCTAAAATGTTTGTATGCCCAGCCTACCGAACCACAAGTCCAGACTCAACCATGAGCTGTCTAATCTGCTAACACCTTCTCTCAGATCATGGGTGATCTGATACAATACAATATACAATGGGTGCGCAAGCCACCACCAAGGTGCGTCAGAGAGAACCTGATGTTGATGTCGATTGTACCAACTCCTAAAGATAGAGAAGATCATAGCAGCTCTCAATGTCTGTCAACAATGCCTCTAATGTAGCATACGTGACTATCCTGTCACCAATGCCTCAGGGCAGAAATGACCATGGATTCCTCTTCTTTGGCCAGACCACCAAAGTGTCCCCTCATGTGAGCTCCAGACAAAAGCCACCCGCTCTTTGCCAATTAACCAACCCATCATGAACCTCGATATCAATCCCAACTCCAGGATTTGTACCTACCAGACTTCGATCGATGCATCAGGGATGTCCTTCTCTGGATCCTGTGCATCTGTATAGAAATATAGATGAGGCGCGGCTGCCCCATCTCACCACCCTCTCACACTCCCTCTTTGGCACTGGAGAGTCGTGAGGGATGACCGCATCACCGCTACTAGAAAGCAGCTGGGGAAGGGGCCACGAAGCCCTTCCTACAATCCGAACAAGAGGATCCCTTCCGCGCCTTGGACTTCGCCTGGGCCGAAGGATCGGAATCGAAATTTGAGGCAAATGATGACTCGTCGAAGGAGTCCGCATCCTGCTTCGGCTTCTACTCCTTTTTCTTCCTGGAAGCCGCTAACTCTTTGCAGTCCTTCCTTAAATGACCTTTCTTGCCATAGTGGTAATACTGAGCCTTTGACTTCTTCATCTCCAAACCCCTCTCTGAAGCTGCAAGAGCCTCATGGGAATCTCCATGTAACGTATCATCAATGGATGTGCATGGAGCAGCCATCTGTAGAGGATTTAGAAAAGAAGTAGAGAAAAGAAGGTAATTGGAGAGGGAACACAGCCAAACCACGAGCACAGACTGCAAAAAACAAGAGTTCACATATAGTATAACCCAAAATCTAATCAAAATAAGACAGAAACTGCTGTAAAAAGTTAAGAAATTAGACAAAAACTGCCAAAATCAGCAAAAACGGCCTAATAATGTAAGCGCCCAGCCAAGAGAAGATGTTGAAACATCAAAACACAGGCTGAAACAGATGCGCAGGCTGTATGGATGCTGACATCAGCAAAAAATGCAGGCAAAACAGGGCGTCTAGTAGGAGCAGCAGAGCCGCCTGATCAGCAAGAGGGAAAACAGTCCTGAAATCAATAAGAAAACACAGCAGAAACACAAATCCTAAAATCTGATACCATGTCAGAAGTGGTGCAACAGTGGAAGCATAAACATGTTCTGAAATAAACTACTAAATACAAGACAAAAGAAAAGAAAGAGAACACAATACAGATGAGAACTCAGATGTATACTCAAGAAATGGAATCCATATACCAAGACATGAGACAGTACAGATACAATGTGAGTCACCGGCTGTGGAGGCACTGGCACTTGCTCCCTCTCTCCAAGAACTGTCCAGTGATGAATGAATGTGGAGGAGGGAGGCTGACAATAAATAGGCCAAAATAAACGCCTAAAATTTGACAGGTCGGCCAGCATTAAATGTTGGCCGACTAGCTGCAAATAATGCCAATCCACAATAGACATGGCAAATAAAATGCCTAAAATGTCTGTGTGCCCAGCTTGCTTAACCACAAGTCCACACTCAACCATGAGCTGACTAATCTGCTAACAAGAAGTTAGGCCTGCAGTTGTAGCTCTTGCTACTCCACCTCCAGGAGGACGTGGACAATGAGCACCTCAGCCTATTCAACCTGCTCCACTTCAGCCACTACCCCAAAGATCAACAACACAAAAAGCATGGAATACACAGGATGCACAGGCTTTGTTGCCGATTGCATTGGCAATTCAACGGTCTATCATCACTCACATTCGGTCTGCCGCTTCTTCATGAGAAGCCTGGTTAACTTTGGAGCAAATGTTTGCTGGTAAGAACAAGACCCACATCTCTTTCTTAAAGAAAGAGCTTGAGACATTGAAGATGAATGAGGGTGATTCTATGCAGAATCACTTCAACAAAATTCAAGACTTGCGTGAGCAGCTTATAAATGTTGATGAGTACAACTCAGACGCACAGCTGATATCTACTACATTGAACTCATTACCGCCCTCGTACTTGGCCTTTCATACGGCCCTAAACGTCACCATGAGGATTGCCCCACAACCGATTACTTTTCTTCAGTTAGTCAGTTTGCTTCTAGAAAAGGAGCAAACAAGAAGAAACAGTGGTGTGGATGTCATAGCCTCTGAGCAGGCTTTTATTGCACGACAAAAGGGCAAGGACAGCCAAGTAAAGAGCGCACTGCAGAGCTCTGGGACTTCAGGCACTTCACAAGGTAATAAAAAACAAGGCGGCACGCAAGCCAAGAAGGGCAAATGCCATTATTGCAAGAAGCCAAGCCACTACATCATTGAGTGTAGAAAGTACATAGCTAAGGAGAAGAAAAAGGAATCGGGGATGTCTGTTTCTGATGCTCCTTCCATTGCTACTGAGGCAGTGTCCTTTGTTGCAAACAGGGACTATTGCTTTTATACTTGCAGTTATGGCTCTTCTTGGGCTGATAGAGCATTTAGCTCTACTAAGGATGCAAGCACTTAGTTTTTTTATAGTGGTGCTTCCAGGCACATCACATCTCACAAAGATTTATTTGTTTTTGTTGGTGCAACTCCAATTGGCAAGTCTGTACAGTGTGCCAACAATGCATCATACCCTGTTAGAGGTATTGGGGAGATTGTGCTCACAGCCATTGATGGCTCTATTCTTTGCCTACAGGATGCTTTGTTTGTGCAAGGTATAAAGAAAAAATTGCTCTCTATTTCTTCTTTGGCACGTTGTGGATTGTAGATCACCTTTGATGATGACAAATGCATGGTGAGAGATAAGGAATACATGACTTCGGTCTTGAGTGGCACTTTATGTCAGGGGTTATATAAGCTAGATGCTCTTTCACTCGATCAGTCACAGCGTACTTAGCGTCCACTCTTACTCTACTATGTTACAGGCGGAGTTATGGCATCCTCGCATGGGGGATGTGAACTATGGTAGCTTGATGCTCTTACAGCGTGCACGGATGCTAGATGGATTACCTCTTTTGGAGAGACTTTTTTAGCACTTATGCGAAAAATGTATTTTGGGAAAAATACATCAATTTTTCTTTCCCCATGATGTTGCTTTTAGAGCCACAACCAAGTTACGGTTAGTGCACTCAGATGTATGTGGCCCTATGCAGACAAGGTCATTGGGTCGATGTTACTATTTTGTGACTTTTATTGATGACTTTATACGCTTCTGCTAGGTCTATTCTTTAGTTGAAAAGTCGGAAGTATATTATGATTTTTGGCTTTTGTAGCACTTGTAGAAAACCAATTTGGCTATAAAGTAAAAACTCTCCGTTCGGACCGAGGGAGGGAATACATGTCCTCTATGCTAAATTCTTTTTTGAAGCAGAAGGGCGTTGTTCATCAATTCACTACAGCTTATACTCCACAGCAGAATGGATTTACAAAGAGGAAGAATCGGTCACTCATGGAGATGGCCAAATGTATGTTGAAAGCAAAGAGCTTGCCACACAATTTTTGGATGGAAGCCGTTATGTGTGCTTGCCATGTTTTGAACAAATGCCCCACCAAATCATTAAAGAATGTTACACCTTTTGAGGCTTGGAACAGTCGGAAACCTTATATTGGACACTTTCGTACCTTTGGTATCTTGCGTATGCACACATTCCCCAGTAGGTACTTAGAAAAAAGTTAGATAACAAGGCTATCAAATGCATTTTTGTGGGATATAGCAGTGAGAGCAAAGGCTACAGACTATATGATCTTGTCTCTAAAAAGGTATTTGTCAGTAGGGATGTACTCTTTGATGAAAAATCAAAATTATCCCTTGTTGGTTTGACAATATCAGGCTGCCCATGATGTATTTGAAGGGCTGCTGCCCATTTCATTTGGTGATTTAGCTGGAGTTTCATCAAGTGAACTTAAGGTTCAATCAACTGCTCCATTGGAAAATGCAGAAAATCAGTCATTGGTTGATCTGAATATTCAGCAAAGTGCTGAATCTGAAATTCAGTAAGAGCTTGTGCACAGTCAGGAGGCAAGACAAATGCCTAGATGGTATTTACAAACTATGAAAGATAGTCATTTGGATACTCCCATGGCTGGTCGTACTAGAAGCCAAGCTCGTATGCATGATGTTGTACATAACATGGAGTTTGTTATGGCAGCAAGTACAATTGATGATGAGGAGCTTGAATGTTTTGAGGATGCACAACATAGTGTGCATTGGATGGCAACAATGCAAGCTGAATTTGATTCTATCATTAAGAATCAAACATGGGATTTGCCCATTATACAACAGCCATCCATACTAGGCAGCCAAAGCAACCATAGACTTGACGGTAGTCATGCGGGTGGTAGGGATTCTTAATGCCCATTATACAACAGCCCATTGGTTTTACAGTTGAGGAATCCGAACACTTGTTTGCAAGCTGAAAAAGGCTTTCCATGACTTAAAACAAGCTCCTAGAGCTTGGTATGCAAAGATTGATGCCTTTTTATTCAACCAAGGGTTTATAAACAGCTCATTCGAGTCTACCCTTAACGTATGTAAAGAGGGGGGATCCATGCTGATCATCTATCTATATGTTGATGACCTTTTGCTTACAGGTGCACATGTTGATCAAATTTCAGCATTTAAACAAAATTTGCAGCAAACTTTTGAGATGTCAGACTTGGGGTCTTTGCATTATTACTTGGGCATTTAGAAATTTGCAGCAAACTTTTGAGATGTCAGACTTGGGGTCTTTGCATTTTTACTTGGGCATTTAGTTTATACATGGTGCTAGAAGTATTGGTTTATCACAGTCAAGATACATTGGTAAACTCCTTGGGAGGTTTTGCTTACAGGATTGCAAGCCAGTCTGTACACCAATGGAAATTGGACTAAAGCTGTCATAACATGATAATAGTGATTTGTTTGATATATACACATATACTCCAACAGTTGGATGCCTTATTTACCTATGCAACACTAGGCCGGACATACAGTTTGCAATTTCAGCCCTAAGCAGATATATGCATCAGCCACGCATGTCACATTGGCAAGCTATTAAGCGTGTCTTTCATTACTTGCAGGGTACTAGATCTCTTAGATTGCTTTATGCCAAGGGGGGACCACTACATTTACATGCTTATAGTGATTCTGATTGGGCTGGTGATTATGATTCACGTCACTCCACTAGTAGCAATTGTTTCTTTCTTGGCTCATCTTGCATATCTTGGCTTAGAAAGAAACAATCCACTGTTGCCACATCATCATGTGAAGCTGAATACAAGGCAGCTTTTACTACCACAGTTGAATGTGTATGGATTAGACGCTTGCTAACTGATCTAGATGTATTTGTTACAAAGCCTACTACTTTGTTCACTGACGCTCAGAGTGCCATTGCAGTGGCATGGAACCTAGTGTTTCATACACACACAAAACACATTGAGATACATTATTACTTTGTCAGAGAGAGACTACATGCAGGTGATATCAGCCTTGTCTATTGTCCTACCACCAATAATGTGGCAAACATCTTCACCAAAGCTCTTTCTCGTGACAAATTTGAAGCATTTCACAATGCTTTAAATTTAATCTCCTTTGCTAGCAGATGATCCTTGTACTTTTAATCACTCTTCACTCTATGGGGGTTTGTTGGGTTTCACTCACGCCTACGCTCACAAAGAAGTATTGATGATCAGTAGGACACTGGGACACTTTTTACTCTCGGTACGAGAGGTTTTTTTCCCTCGACTTTTTCTCTTTTTTTTATGCGCCTCTGTTACATATTTACGGGCACTTATCATGTTCGGGTGTGAACACCCCTTACAACCCTAAGGTTTAAGGATTGTACTTTGTACTTTCAGTTTACACTCTTTCAATCTATTGCATTGGGTGTCGAGCATCACTCTCCACACTCTCTATTGCACTCTCAACTAAGCCTCAATCCTCTCCTCCTCTCACAAAGTGGCAACCTTCCCAAATGGTTTTTCCAACATTATCTGTAATTAAATATTAATTTTCAGTCTTTAAATACTGAAAATTTATCTAATAATTATTTTGATGCCTTGAAAAATAATCTAACTGGCCAATAATTAAATTGGCTGGGCAACTTTCATTCCTGAGTGTCTCTGCGCCATCTTTAACCATCAAATTGGCATTAGATACCATTAAACACCACTTTCCTAGTGTCACCAAAAACTAACTTTTATGGCCATATGAATGACCTAGGCCAACAACCAGCACCAAATACCACCAAGTACCTGTGCGGCATAACTTATAGCAACTTTTGCCTTTGACATCCCGTGATTTCCTCGGGTCCAATGCTCGTAAATTTACTCTAACACCAGTTACACCTCACATGTGCAACATTTCCCGAGGGTCTCAATCACTAATGATCGACTCTGGCATACCATGATACTTAAAAGATGTGCTGCAAAAACAATCGTGCCATATGATCAGCCTTTATTTTCTCTCACCCCGGAATGAAATGGGCTTGTTTACTAAGCCTGTAAATGATGGTCCATATCCCATCATTCCCTCTAGGTGTCTTAGGAAGCTCAAAAATAAAGTCCATTGCAACGCTCTGCTAAGGCCTATCTGGAATAGGCAAGAGCTGCAACAAACCCAACATCTTTTGCCTATTATGCTTTACCTTATGGCATACCATCCATGTCTTAACAAACGGTTCTATATCATGTCTCAAAGCTAGCCAATAAAAGAAATGCTCCACTATCTTGACCGTGGCATCAATACCTATTGTCAAAAGATGATGTACCAGCGAGATAGTAGGGTTGGCGGGGAAAAATACAAAGTGGCAAACATGGAGAAAAAAAGAGAAGATAGAAGAAACTCTGATGAATGGAATGATGAAATTCTGAATCATGGAGTGAATGTGATACAAGGGAATAAGGGTGCCATAGCACAAAGAAGATGATGAAGACAACCACGAACCACAAACTGCAATGTCCTCCTGAAGGGGTGTGAGAGTAGTGGAAAGGCTAGAGAGGAGGTGACGAACTGAATGAATCAGTCGTGAGGAATGAATGAGAGAGTGGCCTATAAATAGGCACAGTCAGTCTAGGATGGCGCCCCTTTTTGGAGCTGCAAACCCTAAATGAAAAATGCAGAAACGCAAAAAACCGGGTGAAGGGTGAAGGGTGAAGGGTTTCTCAACACCCCCTCTCAGGCCCAAAAAGGGGAACAAGAGAAGAGAGAGGTGGGGATACAATGCTACATGTTGAAGAATGCTCATGTAGCAGGTGCCACTTGAACAGTGTCCCTCTTGGGAAAATTGTTCACTTACCCAAGTGCCCTAGTACAAAGATGATGAAAACATGCAATGCATAGGAGAAATGTCAGACTTTGTGTGGTGCCGAGAACCATAAGGATATGCCCGTACTCGATCCCGGGAGGTCGCTCCATGCTAACCAAGTGACCAAGGCAAGAAGAGAAGAGGAGGAAGAAGATGTAGAGGATCCCTAAGATCCAAGATTTCCACCGGAAAGGGAATCTACAGTAAAGAACAATAGACAGAGTGAATTGAAGAACCCGAAACTCAACCTCTGGAGAGAAGCCACTAGCTCCGTGCATCCATGCTAGAAGGAATATGAAGGCCCTTCTCATCTAGGCAACATTCACAATTTGCGTTTACACTCATCTGGGGGCCGCCTTCCATCTCCACACCTTCTACTTGCGTTTGCTGCTCCATGCCCTTCTAGCTTCATCGTTTTGCAGACTACACACTCTAACTAGTGGTCATAGAGTTGGGATCCATCTCCTGTGGACATCACTCTTCGACACAATACTCTGCCCTTGAGTATCTATACACTCTTACATTCATTTGCAATATTCATTCTCTTCAGAGTTGTATTCCTCTCTCCCTTCTTCTGTTTGAGTTTTGAGTTTTGAGTTTTGCCTTTAGGGTTTGAGTTTTGCTTTCTATATCGGTGACTGTCTCTTTGTGTTTCTGTCGTGGTTGTACACTATGTTTCCTTAGTACACACCCTAGCAGTTTTCTTCATATCCACCAACCTGGTGACTATGTAGCTGCTCCTCCTCCATCTGGCGACATCTTCTTGATTGCATTTGCACTCATCAAAAGCTGCCTAACATCACCACACCCTTCTGCAACTGTCGCCTCTATCTCCAGCAGCCTCTAGTGTCAGCGTTTTGCAGATTCCTCTCTCTTCATAGTTTGGTGGTCACTCACAGACTTTGGATCCGTCGTCGATAGAGGTCACTCTCTGACACACTGCTCTGCCCTTGAGTATCTGTACACTTTTACATTCATTTGCAATATTCATTCACTTCAGAGTTGTGTTCTTCTCTCCCTTTTTCTGTTTGTGTTTGAGTTTTGAGTTTTGTGTTTAAGGTTTGAGTTTTGCTTTATGTGTCTATGTCTGTCTCTTTGTGTTTCTATCGTGGTTGTACACTTTGTGTTTCCTTAGTGAAAACCCTAGCAGTTTTCTTCACACACCTGAGGCTAACAACAGTCAGCGATAGAAGGAGGAAAGTGTATTGATGTTGGGCGTCCTAATCGATTGCTAAACACAGGCTGAAAACAGGCAAAAGTTGAGAATCGGGCCTGAACCGTCAAAATGCTAGCTGTCTAATGTCATGCAGAGTGCTAATCAACAGGATGGCAGCTGTAGACTATCAATGCAAGCTATCTGGTGCAAGAGAAGATGTCCCAACAGATGGAGGCAGTCACCAATCAGCAATGGTCAAGCTGATGATGGCATGGCAGTAGTCATGTGTATTGGACAATCACTAACGAAGGCTGATGGCTGAAAATCTGCAAAACAAGGACGGGCTGAATGGTGGGTAGCTTGTCTATTTATAAATGCAAGAGGATCCTCCCAAATTAGGGTTTTACTCATGGGACATAGAAACTCTCTAGGATTGTGCACCGGTTAATGAAACTTTTGGCAATTTACACGTTTTGGGTTGTTTTAAAGAGCTAATCAGTTTGTTATGCATTTTTAGCAGGGAGCCCTCGAGAGGATCCTCCCAAATTGGGTTTTTGCTCATGGGACACAAAAACCCTCTAGGACTGGGCACCGGTCAATGAAATTTTTGGTAATTTACATGTTTTGGGCTGTTTTAAAGAGCTAATCAGTTTGTGATGCATTATTAGCACGGAGCCCTCAACCACTGCCAAATCAACCCCAAAAGTATCTGCAAATGGCACAAAAATGGTCGCCCAAGTGTTCATCTAAAGGCCATTTTTTGATTGACAAGCAACAATGGTCACAGTAATGGACCAAACAATTCAGGATTGTACATGTCAGATGGGACACTACAGATCAAACAAGACGTCCCATCCATTGGACATAAACAACCATGCTCCAACTTCACGAGTCACACAACTACTTCTGATTGATCCTTTATCCTTTAGTAAGTTAATGCATGCCTGCCACGTCACCAACTAACTTGGCCTTAGCCCCTATTCACACACACACTAATTAGCCTGAAGACTGAAAATGACTTGTGTTCATGCGTCTCACATGTGCATAATAGTTGTGTCCCCTAAAACCCATACATGTGTATATACATACACGGACACAACTTTCTAGTGTTTCCCCATCATGTCATTAATCTATGTGATCAAGGCAAAGTTGATGATGCCACAAATCAACTAAAGAAGTGTATCGTACTCAAGCCAGCCAGCAGTCAAGGAGAAGAATCTGGAATTGCCATGTCTCTTTGTCAATGATGGAGGAACTATGTGTTTGGCTAGAGTGAACTGTTCCGAAGCAATAGGAGCTGAATTTTGGAACCAAGCAGCAGCATGAGGGGAATAAAACCACAGAGGTGATAATGAAGGCAGCAGAGGCTGCATTTGGAGTAGCAGAAGTACCACCTAACCTGAGAGATCAACACCAAAGCAGTAGGATCTGCATCTGGGGCAGCGGCAGTAGCACTTTGTGAGGACATACTAGGGACTGCAGAGAAAACATAAAGAGAGGGTGAAGTGAGCACATCTAGCACAACGAATGCAAAGCAAAATGCAAATCAAGAACAAAAAGAATCAATGAACGCTAAAAGAAAACTCAATGAACAAACCAAGTAAGAGGTGAAATACAATAGATGCTCAAGGAGCAGAGGCCTGTCCAACAATGAACTTGGATAAAAGTGCAAATCAAGAACAAAGAGAATGAATGAATGCTAAATGAAAACTTAATGAGCAAACTGAGTATGCGAGGTGTAATACAATGGATGCTCAAGCAGCAGAGGCCTATCCAACACCAACTCTCCTGAGTGGGATTGGGTTGGGGAAGAGTCTCCGAGAGCGTCATCCTCTGAAATGGTTCCCAAGTGCAGCAAACCACCAATGCTCAATATTGAATGCTGATGAAGAGGACCTGGCAGCATGATGACAATGAAGAACTGTCAGTTCAAAGTGGAGGAGGGTCACTTGGTTGAACAACAAGGGCTGAAATGCAGCAGTCTTCAGGTCATGGAAGGGAGCAATGCCCAAAGACAACAGGTAGAGACTGTAAAGCAGCTGTGGCAAGAGGCAGGAGATGAAAACAGAGCTGTGTATGATGGCAATAGCAGCTAGAGGGGTGGCCATGGCTGGAAGAGAGCAAACACCTGCAAGTCAGCAGCAATTTAATGAAGGCTACGAGAAGATGATGATAGGATGATGAAAAAAGCTGGCATTGATGTCAAAGACAAGGATGATATCGGCAATGACAATGATTCACTTTTATAGAACTTCTTGAGCCAGTTGTCCTACTAAAGTTCTAGAAAATCACTGTAATCGAGTTTTAACTGGGGAACGTATTTTGGGGTTGTACGGGAGCCCAATGAGTTTAGTCAGAAAATGAGTTTATCTTGTAGACTAATTATGAGTAGCTTAACACCATCATTGTCCTTAGCATGATAATCAAGTTGCAATTGGTAAGTTTAAGATAATGCCTTCATGATTACAGTGATTGTACTACCAGTCATCAGGATGGTGATTATGTAATACATCATTGTGGGCACTAATAATCTACTTCAACCATGTGCAGCACAAGAAATGTAGCAAAACATGAACTTTAAGGTAAAGGGAACCAACCCCACAACCAAAAGAGTGTAGGATGTATCACAATAGGCATCCAAGATAGACTGTTCTAAGAGAGGACCCGTCAAGGTTCAAAGGTTTTCCTTTATTCCCTGGCTCCCTCAGGGAAAAGTGGAGACTCAACACTTGAGGCTCCCACATCTAACAATCGTCCAAGTTCTCAACCAAAAATGAAAACACATCCTTGTGATAAGATCTTTTACCATGGCCTAGATTAAAGTTCTACTGCTTGAACAGTATGTTCTTCACACAAACATCTTGAAATTTTGGAACCACGTTGTAGTCATCCTCAGGCTACGATAGATAATCCTACAATATCTTCGCACAAACAATGGCCAAGCCAAGGGCAAGAACCACAGAATTTTATGCAGCCAGAAGGATTCATCCTGAAGGCTGCTGCAACTTCCTTTTCAAGGCCTTCAAAGTGTGCTGCTTATGCCAGTTGCCAACAAAAATTTGTTGAAACATTGTCTGCAACCATAGCTGTGAAGTAGCTCCAAATTTGCATTTTTCTGCCAATGCTAGACCCTCAAGTCATCCAACATGAGTGTGCGCAATGGCATTGGATGAAACAATCAACTGATATCTCATGTGTTGAATGTTCACTTCCACAAACATACCCAAGTCATTCTTGGGTTGCTTTTTACACTTACTGACTACAGGACAGTAAGTAGAGAAAACATACATCAACAGAGATACATTTGACAATTTAGACTCTTACAAGCAGAAGCTCAAAGTGGGTGCACTAGAGTGCTAGCCATGTTGTAAAACATAATTAGTTACGCAGCCACAGAAGGCTCCAGATGCACAAACAATGGTCACAGAATTACCAGCTGGTTAGCTTTCATACTGACAAGCCCTTACGACATCCATGCCAGAAGGGTATAATACACATGTTAAGTGCAACACAAATACCAGCTTCCAGCTAGTCTCTGCTTTAAACCAACTTCTTCTCACAACCTTCAAGACCACAAGCCCAAACACTTACTAGAACTGAGTTGAAAAGGCGTGCAGACCGCCTATCTGGTGCTCCAAACTCCACCCCATTTTCAATCATCCTCTCATATGGTGTTGTCATATCGCTTGGACGGATGGTGGTGTAAACAATACGTTTTGAGACTGCTGCAGCTCTTGTCAGGGGTGCCAAAGGCAATCCATCACTTGGATGATGTTCTGATTGCGACTTTCCAGAATCTTTTACTTCTTCCTCTACCATAAGATTAGCTAAGTGCTCCTTTGCTGCTTGAGCTTTTCCCCTAAGTTGAAAGGTCAGATGGACTCCATCCACTTCCACACTTGCTACCTCATTGCTCTGAATTCTGTGCAAAAAGTCACTGAAAGCAACATTTACATAAGTTGTAGAGGTGTGTGTTTCTGTAGCTGTCCGAGTCCCCGGCAAAGGAAATCCAGGTCTTAACAACCGCATCAAAAAAATCACAACACCCAGTTGTAGTAGCAAAGCCCCAACTTCATGTGCCTGCACTGCTGCTCCATTTTTCCAATTCCACAGCCAGCTCCATCTTTTTGAAGGCCTTCTCCAGGATTTCCACCAATCTGTACCCTTGTGTGAAGGTGTTACTGTGTTACGTCTGCCAGATGTGCTGGGATCCCCATTATTTTCATCCAATTGGACTGAATTACAAGGCCTGCTTTCATCCACAGTAGAGTTTGAGTTAGGTACGGTTGGCAATGCTTCCCGATCCTCTGCATCTTGATGCTCCTCACAAGAACCCTGTGCACTAGAATTAATAGTTGCAAAGGTTGCCCATCTGAGTCTTCCATTAAATGTGCCCAAGCTTTCCACTTTGCCTGTAGATAGAGGACTGACACCAAGCAATGAACTTGAATATCTTGGCAATTTCTGCCATCGTGAATGCCTCCACACACAATCCAGATGTCTGAACTTGTCTATTCGTTGAATGAGACAAACTGAGGTATGCAAATCTTGATGAAAATGCTGCAGGAGGGCACAGCTGGCACAAGCTTCACCAGCCATGGCCAACAAAAAAGCCATTGGTTATGCTTATTTCTGTAACACAAAAGCATGGAACAGGACAAAAGGAAAGCTGTGCTGGGTCACCGTCTGTGCTGGCATATGCATATGTCCAAGAACAGACCAGATGATTCTGATAAGTGAGTCTGCAGGCCTAAAAGATCCAAGCTAAATTCGGAAGTACATGTGAGCATGTATGAAGTCTTGTGCCGTGCATTCGTTGCTGGCATTCGGACCACAGAGGACGATGGCGAGTGCCTCAACAACTGCTCGGTATTTGTACACAGGGAGAATCAGAATGGAACTGCGAAAACGCAATACGCAATAAGAAAAATGCCTACATTTTATCAGTTAGCATGGCGTTGCAAGGATGCCAAGACATCGAATGAGTACATATATCACTCTCTCTCTCTCTCTCTGTATCTCTCTTTCACGGGACGCTAATCAAACAAAATTCGATACCAGTGCAACATAGAGACAATTCTGCTTACGGTAACAGAGATGGACGATGATGGCAATAGCCAACACAGGAGCTGCTGCGGATGAAGCTAACCTTCGATGCTTTGTTTGAATACAAGAAGACGGGACAGCTCAATGCGAAGGCAAGTTCAAAGGAAAGCCTCAGAGATCCGACCGGTTGGGGGGGGGGGGGGGATGTGCGGGGTGCGGGAGAGAGAGAGAGAGAGAGCGAGGGAGCAAGCTTGAGGAAGGAGGTCGTGATTGAATCATCATATCTATCCTTACAATCTATCTATCTATAAGGAACGAAAATGTCCCCCTTAACCTATTACGCTATATAACCTTTAACTTTAGTATATTACCCATCACCATATCTTGACGTCTTTTACGTACAAATTCACTTCATCCCAATCATCACATCCTCATTGTTTTTTTTTTAACTAATGCAAATAATATATTTCATATTGCTATCAGAAATACTTACAATGCATCCTTTAAGATATCTCAGGATGCATATCCATGTGATATACAGAGTTGTATGCTTCTACAAAGGCTCACAATGCCATGTGTGTAGTTCTATAGTGAGAATAAATAAATGATGATGATGACTTCTAATCTCCCGACAAGGACAAGCGAGCAAAGTCTCTGAGGCAAACATACTCCAAAAAACTACATGTGAATGCTAGTAACAAGACAGTCTAATTTGGCATGTGATACTAGTAACAAGATAATCAACTAATTTGACTTTTTAAGTTGCTTGACAAATCAAAAGCCAATAGTGCCTAAGTATGCTAAGGCAATAAAAGAGCTTCACATTCTAATCAAAACAAAGCTTCCTCTTTCTCAAAGAGTCCTTTGGGAGGTTTTGACATTGAAGCACAACATGCAAAGTGAAGCAATGTTGAAAGCTACAAATCTTCTTGCACAGACATGTGGGTGATGTGCCAATCTTTCCCCTTTTTCTTATGCCTACAAGTGAAGAAACCCACAACTTAAATGTTGGTCCATATACAATTCACAGGGATTATTTTTATACATAGCATAAGTCCTACAGCTCGCCAAGCTATGGGGTAAATTACCCAATGAGACCATTTGAACTAAAGCTTTGGTCAAGCAAGTTGTATTGTCTGATTTCAATAAACAATGGATGTATGATGTTCATATAATCATGGTTATTTGAACATTCAATGACTTTGCAAGATCCTTCTTATAATGTCATATTTTGTTACAAAATGTTGCATGCATAGAAGTTCTTTTTTATGCTTCAAAGTTAGATAATGACCAAAGGATGAAGTGAACATGCACAAAGATTGAGTAAACACTTAACAATGGGAAAGAATCTAGCATTGAAGTGACATATGCCTAGCACAACATAAAAAGTTCACAGACTTGTGAGGCATGTGACCCACCAAGGCTATCAATGAATGCATCACCCCAATAAATGATGCACCACCCCAATAAATGATGCATATCACTGCATGCTTT
Source organism: Lygodium microphyllum (assembly GCF_053477565.2). NCBI lineage: Eukaryota > Viridiplantae > Streptophyta > Polypodiopsida > Schizaeales > Lygodiaceae > Lygodium > Lygodium microphyllum. Next base: position 61,078,429 of record NC_141137.1, read on the forward strand.
GAAGCACACCCTTGTACATGATGGTCATGGTGACATTCATGGCCTCTCCACTTTCATCCAACAAGATTTCCATAGTGTATGAGAATTCCACCCTAAAAAATGTAACATACAATTGATCATAAGCACATAAATGTTTCTAAATAAAGGCCCACAAAGGACAAACTATTGCTTACTACTTAATTGTTTGTCACATGATAAATGCCACCTAATTTGGAAACTGTATTTGCTTCGTGGAAATAGAAAAGGCCCAAGTGTTGGACATGAAAGTGATTCTAGACATGAAGACTCTTTTTGCTCTAGTCATTTCCATCATCACTTCAATATCTATCACTTTTGAAGTAAAGCCTTACATATCAATCTTTTGCCATTAGACAAGACTTTTGCTAGGTTGGCCTTTTTAAGTGAAATAATCTGTGAATTTTTAAAGTCAAAATAGACTAAGGAAGGAATCAACCACCAAGGTTCTCATACCCTTATTATATAGCAAAATAGGAGGCTTTGTCCACTTGAGTGCAGGGCGGAATGGTGAGGAGCCAATCTCCAACTGTTGTGGCTCTCTTACTCAAAAACCTATGTGGCTAGTTTATAAAGAAGGGATCAATGATGACTCAATTTGTTGGATTGAGATTGAGAAAGGGATTGTATAGATTAGATTAGAATCAAGGAAGAATAAAAAATCAAGCAAAAAACTCAAAACACAAAAATGCAAAACTTAAACTCTTCTTGTTGTTGGAATTTATATTCATAGTCATTGTTTTCATTGCTTGGTTAATCAACAACATGGGAAATTTTGAGAGGAGAATAATCAAAAGGGTAAACACTTAGACCTTTGGGATTCCATCATCTAAACACATGAAATGGGAGCTAAGGGAGTAGACAAGAGTACAAGGGGATACACAAGATGGACTTGTGTTTATGTTTTGTGAACAAACATATAATTAGTTATTGCATATTATGAGATTGTTACACACTCACCTAATCAAACCCTTTAAAAAAACAAATATAAAAGCCTACTTTTATGAAATCACCCACATTCAGGCTGGCCTTAAAGCTTCAAAACTATCTAATTGGAGAAGTGTAGTTTTTAGTAGTTGTGTGTACAACCATAAGGAACTTCATCATTGTCACCTGTAGGTCTTCACCCTCACAAGATAGGGCATTGACATCATAAAGGCCTTCGCCAATGTTAGGAGGGCATCACCATCATCACTTGCAAGGAGGATGCAATTGACACACACAAGAGAGAGGGCAAGTAGTAATTGAAAACATGCAACTTATCTTTTTGATTGTTTTGTTGCATTTGTCTGGATTGTTGTTGGCTTTATTGCTACAATTAGGATTGATTATCATCATGTCACATAGCTACATGCTCACAAATAAAGGAAGCGCCATCACATAATTGTAGGTTGCATCATAATTAGGATATTGCATGAATTATGGGACCACTCATAAGCATGTGGCATGCCATCATAATCGTATCACCATCATAGGTCTGCGGCACCACTTGCACTTACACATGGATTACTTGGCCACAATACTCACATTCATACCTCAAACATGCATTCATACCTCCTTCTGCACTTGCAAACAACCCATCATCCTACTTGCAATCACATTGTCATTATCATTCACCACTCATATTCATGTAAGATTACTCAACACATGTGATCATGCTTCCCTCATCACTAGCCATCATACATGTAGAGCAAGGGACAATCCTCACATCTTCATAGAATAGCTCTAGTAGGTATGTCAGGCTAACAACATCACTGGTCACTTAAGGAAAGAAAGCATGCTAGGATCAAATCAAAGAGTGAAGGATTGACTACACTCCAATGATAAGCAACCGCTTCAGGTGTAGAGGGTGCCACTATTGCAACCCACATTGAAAAGGTTGCAACAACCAAGATGGAAGATTATATTGACCTAGAGCAACAATTGGAATCAATAGACAAGGCAAAACACTTGGTTGAGGAGGTGCACATGAGATATTGATAGAGAAAGTAGCAGAGGGAATGAGCATGCTCAGTGTATTTAGCATAGTAACTTTGTCCACCCCCACTCACCCCCATATCTTTGAGAGGCTTGCTATTGAACCACTGCCTCAAGAGGAACTTTAGGAAGGAACCCTAAAATCACAACAACGAAGTGTGAGACATGCACTTCCAATATCAAGATGTAGAGCCCAATATCATTGCAACCCTTGTCTCCATTGGTTCGATTATTCTAGAAACTCCAATTTTTTGGAGGGCATTCAAACCCTAGATTGATGGAGTCAAAGTTACTAAAGCAATAGTTCAAGAGTCTTAATAGAGTAAAGTACCTAGCCTACCTCCAATTCCAATTCTAGGAGCCCTAGGTGTGAAGACATTCTAGCAAGGAGCCAAGCATCATGTTGTCCTTCCTGTGGATGCCGATGACACCATAAAACAAGGAATCATTGATATGAGATTGGAGATTAGCAATGTCAATCAAGAAGTCCTTAAGGCTAGGGGAATCCTCAAATTGAACAACTCCATTACAATATGACCATGGCTGATGGATTCAGGGTCCAACCATTGGGAATACTCAAGGATTGGCTAGCCATAATTACAAGCATCAAGTTATCTGTCAACTTTGTAGCAAAACATGCAAAAAACCATAAAGCCAAGTGCCATAACATTTTCTAGACCCTACAACATTGAGAGAAATCAAATACAACTAGATAGCCTCCCCACATGTCTTAGGGTCTAAGTGTGGGTCAAAGCAATTAACACCCACAATGCATGGTCAACTAGAAAGTTGGGAAGATAGACTTGATGCAAAAGGAAAATTCTTGATCCAAAGTCAAAATCTTGATGCAAATGTGATTAACACCCACTAAATCTTGACATAAAGGCAAAGATGAAAGGGAAAGATGGCTTACCAAAAGATAGTTTACAAAAATTGCAAACATCATGTAAATCTTATTTATGTGAGTTGCCACATAGTGATATGTTGTTTTTTAATTTTGCATATACATAAACAACTGACTAATGTGCATACTTCCACACTAGATAGATGCCAACACTACAATTGATGCTCAAGTTATTGGCACTAGGACTGATGATATTGCTACAAATGATAGTATTGGGGATAGTCATGCTAGTATCAATGTACAAAGTTTTGATGCAGATTTAGCACTGAGCCTATAACCACTATAAGAGATTAGGGACTTTGTGATAGGGGGCTAAAATTCATGGGCATCACATATGTGACCAACACGATTGGAGTTGCATATGTGATACATTTTAATGTCGTACAAACAAAAAAAAAATCAATGTATCTTTGATGGCCTATGTTATGAAAATAGTGATGTTTACAAGCTGGAAAAGTATAAGGTATGTGATATTTACGAATTGTGTCACATAAGTGATACTCTAAATTAAAAAATGTTGCGAGCTATATTCCTACAACTCATTCTTCTTCTTTCTCTTCTTCTTGTTGTTGTTCTTCTCCTTCTTCTTCTTTGTTGATTGAGGAGCTATAGAGTGAGTGGAGCAAGCATTGTTGTGCCTTAAGGTTCATCACTACTACAAGAAACAATGTCTATGCTTTTTAATTTACATAAATTACAATGAGAACTCCTCTAAACTTAGGTGTTTAGAATAGGATGGGAAACATAGCTAACGATATGCTAAAACATTTAGGATTTCAACTTTGTAAGGCTATTAGTTTAGGAAAGACTAACACATTGGAAACACAAAATACTTCAATGAAAAACCCCATTGAAAAACCAAGATGAATCTTAATACATTTGAAGTTATCTTTCTTTACATTCAAGTTGATGCTTTGAAAGATGGTAAAGTAATTGAAGTGATCGAGTAATTAGAAACCATATTTAATGTTTTGGCTAGAAAGGATTGTTTTGCACCCATTGTTGGAAAACTAGATTTTGTAAGAATTATTTGATGAGAAACAACAACTTGAAAAAAAAAGGAATACTAATTCATTTTTGGTGTATTTATGTCTTTACTTTGGATTATAGATTATTGGATATTGTATTAATCTGACTCATAACCATGTAGAAAAGAGCATCATCTTGATTATTATGCAATCCACAAATTCGTACATTCTACTAAATTTCAGCCAAAAGCTCAAATATGGGAGCTTGGGTTGTCTGCACTTGCTAGTGCTCGTCCATAAATTTGATTCTTAAGTCACTCTAATTTTGACAACAAGCATATGCAACAATCCATGGGCTAGAAATCCCAACTCTATAACATTTTTATCTCAATGATTGCAACTTGGGAGTTTGAAAATCACCTTGATTCACCCCAAAAGGAGCTAACCATCTAAATTGGACATACATAAATTTGTCTTCTATATTCAAGTTACATTGCAACTTATACTAGCACTAGAGACCCCATTTTGGTTAGCTATGCAGGGTACAAAGTCTTGTGCTGAAAGTTTAACTTAGAAAATACCTCAATTGAGCTTGAATTCAACCAAAAATTCTTAGATTGACATACAAATCACCTTTGTACATAGTTCACATACTATCCTTAGATTCTTTCAGAGAGCTACTAGCAAATAAACTTGCTTGGTAAAAGGAGAATAGCTCATTGGAAAGAGCTAAAAAGCTTAAGTTTAGTATGTCAGCTCAAATGTAACTTTACAAGAAGTGTCTCCAAATTTCTCTAAGAGTAGTATTGGGATAAAGGCCAATGTGGTTGGCCACCTGTCTTACTCAGTAACCCTAGCTATATATGTACATTCGTTAATTCTTTATTCCCTAAGTGGTGTTGGGGTGAAGGCCAATGTGGCCAGCTGCCCAACTTACTCACTAACCCTAACTATATGTATACACTCATTCTTTATTCTTTGAGTGATAAGACAATAAGGTGCTACTCATAAGAGAGCTATTGAAGATATCACAAGCATAGTGTCCTCTCTCTCTCTCTCTCCATCTTTGTGTTATATCCATTCTCATTGCAATTTCAATAACTAGTATCAAAGGGTGAGTGCTCCATTTTTTTATTTGAGGCTATTTCAAGATTTATTTTTTGCCTGTAAGTGCCACATAGGCTATTTTACATTTTTTTACAATTTTGCATAGGTTATTCAAAAACTACAAAATAGGTCAAGGTTTACAGTTTCCATTGTATATAGAGTATTAGGCATTGGTAACCTCTGAGAAATTGTTAGAAACAAATAGTTTGAGGTTATAGGCAATTGACGATGATTGTAGATGTTTCATAGTTTTGGAGTTTGCTTTTGGGCTGCTATTATATGTAGTATGTTTTGATGGAGTAGAGCCTCAGATGCATATATTGTAGCAATTCTCTAGAAATATATAGTCATATTGTCCATGCATATTTTCTCATGAATGAGCAAGAAGGTTGTTCCTTGATGTATTGCAGTGGTTTCGGTCTTTTGATGTACTTCTGAATAATTGGATATTGTTATGCTACTATATCTGTGAGGAAGCATGATGTTGTAATACCATATTTTAATTATATGCAGTGATTTTCATAGTGTTTGGATAGTGATATATGTGCTATTGTTGAGTAGTAGTTCATTTTCTATATTTTCTCATTTTTGGTTATATTGAGTAGGTATTGCTAAAACTCTACCAATTTTGTGGTACATCTTGTTGATTTTCTGGTTGTTTTGTCACTTGACAGTTGGTTGCTATTTTGCACAAATGGCTCCATCATTTAGAATGAACAAGGAGTTGTATAACATCAAGAGTTTGATGGTACTAAATTTTGTTTGTGAAAGGAGCAAATCCAAGATATCCTTATTTAGAAGAAGCAATTAAGGCCCATAGGAGACATAGATGCAAAACCAACAGATACATTTGAAGATGATTGGTCAAAGCTTGATACGTTGGCCAAATCCACTATTGGACTACACTTCGTAGAATCTATATATTTTCCAATTGTGAATGAGACCACTACACATGACTTATGGAAGAAGCCATATGACACTTATGAGAAAGAAACTACCTCTAATCATGTATATTTTATGAAAAGGTTATTTGAGTTGTACTATCTCCTCGTACCTTAATGAATTCAATGTCATATTTAGGTAGATGCGAGCTCAAAAGTTGAAGTTTGAAGATGAGGCTAAGGTAATCTTTTTGTTATGCTCATTGGCTACATCATGGGATACCTTTAGAACAACCATCAATAATTTAGCTCTAGATGGTGATTTTCCATGGACTAAGGTAGATATAGTCACACATTGGAAACTCAAAAAGAAAGAGGAAGAAAATATTACAGATGCAAGAACTAGGACTATGGATAGTCACACAGCAAATGATGGTCTGAGAAAGGCATTGAATGCTTTTATTGTGGTAAAACAAGTTGATTGGATTTATAAGTTGAAGGTTATAGAGGTAATGCTAAACCAAAGTACAAAGCAAGGTTAGCAGCCAAACGTATTAAGACTAAAAAATGTGTGGACTATAATGAGATCTTTTTACATATGGTGAAATTTACTACTCTTCACATTATACTTGCCCTGCTAGCTAAAGATGATATGAACCTTGTACAATCAAATATCAAGAGAGCATTTCTACGTGCATAATTAAGGATAAGACAAAGAAATTACTCTATTTGTCCCAAAACTACTATGTCAAGAAAGTGTTACCAATATGGAGGGGGAAGGAAACTAGTACTCCATTCCCTTTGTATGTGAAAATTAGTATTGATGATTGTCCCAAGTTTGATGAGGATAGGGTTGAAATGGGTAATGTTATATATTCATGATGTATGGGCAGTCTCTGTTGGGGGGTAAAGGCACCTCTGCCTACCTGCTCATGTATTACTATAGTGACAATACCTGTGCATGCACATTGTAGGTGGTGAGCGCCCATCATTGTCACTTCATTCTTTATTCTTTTAGTGACATTTGAATAAATGGAAGGCCGGCCACACATTGTGACTATTGGAGTTCTCACATTTGGAGTCTCTCTCTCTCTCTCTCTCTCTCTCTCTCTCTCTCTCTCTCTCTCTCTCTCTCTCTCTCTCTCTCTCTCTCTCTCTCTCTCTCTCTCTCTCTCTCTCGCACGCTCCTTCCACCATAGCTCTTGCTCCCCCTCTTGCTTCCACTTCAGGGCTCACCTCCTTTCAACTGGTATTAGAGCCTTCTTCCTCATGAGCTTGAGCTTGGTCACTCTCAGTTTCCATTCAAATACCTACAACAATCATTTCTTTGTTGGCAACCATAGCCGCTCCGTCCGAGATTCCTATCGGTTGCATTCTTCTTGGGCACTCTTTGAGCCTTCTCAAGAAAGTTGGAGCAGCCCCTCATAGCCCTCACCCTATTGGTGTAGCATCATGTTGTGTAGAATAAGCCCTTTTTTAGCAGCAGCTCAAGTTTTTCATCTCCTACATCATATCTTCTTCATTAGGGAGCTATACAAGCACTTATACACTTGGTTTTGATGCTTGGCATTGCTTCCTCCACTCTTGGCATTCAATTTGAGCATTAAGATTCAGTTTTGGACTGTTATAACAGTCCACAAACTATCATAAAATAGGGCAACCTTCTGTTTGATGCTTCTATGGTCAAGTTTGTTGGTCTTATGATGCCCAATTATGTTGGGTGATGTCTACATGTACAAGAATGCTATGCCCATGTTATGGGTTGGATTTGGAGCTAACTTTGGTACTAAAATAGCTTGGTTCAATAGTCTATTCTCACTACTATATACAATAGGGATGAACCTCTTTTAACAAGGATTTTATATGCCTATTGCTCATGTCTATGATTCGGGTGTTCTATATGCACTACTATGTGTACCATTGATGCTAATACACTAGTACATCATAAAACCATGATTTGAGGTGGCTTTGAGCTCAATTTGAGGACTGATTTACTCAAATTTGATAGTGAATTTACTATTGTAATAACCAAGGAATGAAGCCTATTTAGTTAGTGTATGCTCTACCTATTGCTTACGGATGCTTCCTGGGTGATTCATTTGACTATACGGATGCATATGGAGGTTGAAAAATGCTTTGTTTTGGTTTTGGAATGCTTTTGAGCAGTGATTAAGCTCTATTTTGAACTACACTAACTGGTATTGGACTATAGTTGGCATTCTTTGTGACAGTTTATGCCTATTGTCTATGCTTGACATCTAGGCTTCATGTTTTGATGCTTATGTCCGAATTGGATACTACTTGGAATGTCTATGTCTGGCCAACAGTTGGGGCTTCATTTGTGATTGCATTTGAGCATTTTGGAGATATTAGACACTCTACTTGATTGCCAGCTACTCAACTTTGGAAGCTTCAATGCTTTATGCTTTACGAGCTTGAGCTACTTTGGAATTTATGCTCTGGATGTATCCTACTTAGATGTCGAATGTCTCATGATATGTACTTGATGTATTTGAGTAGTGCTTGCTCCGTGTGCATCTAACTTTCCTTCTAGTAGTGGAAGATTCTGGCCTGTTTGGATGTACATTGAGCTTTGACTTTGCAATTGAACTTGAGATCGTGGGACATTGACATGTATCTACTCTTTCTGTGCTTCATATATGTAGTTCATGTTTAGTGGGATGATCTCACCTACTCTTGGGTAGGCACCTATCTATGTTAGGGTGTTGTCAATTATGTATGCATCTTGAATGGCTCCGTATTGAGCTTTACTTGCATTGCTTTATCAGTTGTGCTTGTGTTTGGTCTCTTTTGTTACCTTGAGACTTGTTACATGCATGACTTTTATGTCTATGAGATGCATCTTGTTTGACACCATGCTTGGTTGACAATTCTTGGTGCCCATTGCTCTTTTTCATTCACTGCTAGATGTATTTGCTTCCTAGAAATTGGAATTGGTCATGTATCAGTGATAGCTCCGCTTTTGTCTTCTTTTACCTACTACTGTGATTTACAATAAGTTGTGACTTGTAGATTGTGAGCATTTATTGAGGGCAATGATTACTCTTTGGCACCCTTCTAGTCATATTTGGTGGACAGTTGGTCATTTTAGTAGTTTCTATTATTTTCAGCTTATTTTGGCAGAGGTTTTGGCTTGTTTACTGCTAATTATAGATGCATGTTTTATACATAGTCTACCTTTGTTTCTCATTATGGCTAGTCATCTCAAAGATACAGCTTTGTTTAACATTGCCAAGTTGGATGGCACCAACTATGGCTACTGGAAGTCTCAAATATGGCAGGTTTTGGTGCAAAAATTATAGATAAAGCCTCTAAGAAACAAGGATATTAAACCCGAGAACATGTTTGATGATGATTGGGCTGATTTAGATGCAATATGCAAGTCCGCTATCATTTTATCACTTTTTGAAGAGGTCCACAATAATGTTGTTGAAGATGAAGATCAAAGTGCATAAAATCTATGGGAAAAGATTCACGAACTTTATGCAAACAAAGCAGAACCCTGCTTTGCAGATTTATTGCCATAAACAGTTGATGGATCTCCGCATGAAGGAGGGGACCCCATTGTCTACTCACTTTAGCCAATTTCATTCTATCATGAAGAATTTGCTTCAACAGGGTGTTGTGTTTCAGGATAATCTACATCCTTTGTTTCTGTTTGGCGCTTTACCTGAGTCTTGGGACGTATTTCGCATTGTGATTTGTATCAACAAACTTGATGGGCTAAAATTGAAAGATGTAGAGAGTGCTCTTTTGACTGAAGAAATTAACAAGAAAAACAATGATCCTTCTCGTAGTTCACATGCTTTATCCATTAGAGGTGGCAAAAGTGGCAAGAAAGATAATGATCATTATGGGAGGAACTCTCAAAAGTCCTGGTCTAAGTCACGTGGATGTAAGTTTGATCTTACATGCCATTATTGTGGGAAAGCATGACACATATGGCCACAATGTCTTAAGTTGTGCAATGACAAGCGCAAAGAAAAGGGGAAACAGAAAGTGCATGAGAAATCCAATGATCCCAATATTATACTTGCAAAGTCCAGCGTAAAGATTAAGGAGATAAATGTCACGCAGCTTGAGGAGTACAATGGTGACTACATATTAGCAGCCCCTTCATGTGATTCCTCTCAGCTGACCAAGGCTCAATCTATGCATGCACAATGTTGGCTCTTGGATTCAGGTGTCTCTTTCAATGTGATCCCCTACCGTGAGTGGTTTCATACCTATCGTAGTGTATATGGTTATGTGCGCTTAGGTGATGATCGGTCTCTTGATATTATTGGCGTTGGTGATGTCACTCTACAGTTTCCCTCTGGTAGCACTTTTGTGTAGCATAATGTATGTCATGTACCAAATTGACTAAAAGCCTTATGTTTGCTAGGCAGCTTGATGATACAGGTTATCATATATGCTTTGGTGATTCTGCATGGAAGATAACTCATGGCAGGCTTGTTCTTGCAAGAGGTGCCAAGCCTGGCAGCTTCTACCCCTTGGTTGTATTTGGTACTATTGGCCATGTTTTGTCAATGGGTTCTATCCCACATGTATATCTTTGGCATGCTCGTCTTGAGCATATGTCACTTAAGGAAATGAAAATGCTTAGTGCTTTGCAGTATCTTTTGCCTTTTGACTACTCGCATTTTGAGTCATGTGATCACTATTTATATGGCAGGCAGACTAGGAATCTACATAAAAAGTTTGGTATTCTACACATGGGTGAGTCATTGTTCTTGTGCATTCAGATGTATGTGGACCCATGCCCTATCAGCCATTAAGGAGTGCGAAGTACTTTGTCACATTTATTGTGACGATTATTCACATAAGATTTAGGCTTATCCTATAAAGTAGAAATCTAATGTCTTGGCCGTCTTTCAACATTAGCTTGCTCTCGTTCGCAGAGAATCAATTTGGGCATAGGTTGAAATGCCTAAGGACAGATGATGGTGGTGAATACATCTCACGTGCCTTTGACAGAGCGTGATATTAAGCATTAGTTGACAATCCCTTTTCATTAACACTCACCTTGCAATGGTATTGACTTCCAAGCTGTAGAGGAGGTATGAACAGGAAAGCCTCCCTCGTATGCTTATTTTTGCATGTCTTTGGATGCGAGGCCTTCTGCCATGTACCTAAGGACCAACACAATAAGCTAGATCCAAAAAGTGTGAAATGCATTTTCCTTGGCTATGGAGATGTAGGTGAGATGGGTTACCGTCTTTGGGATTTGCAAGCACAAAAAGTCATTTGTAGAGCCATGATGTAGTCTTCCATGAAGACAAGATGCATATGCAGCTTGAGAAAGTGGTTGAGATACACAAGGTTATCTTTTAGGAGGAGCCCCCTGCTCTCGCATAGCCATCTATATAGCTTGCACCAGTGGTAGTGCTGCTCATGGCCAGGATGTTAGATAGGATATTGGACAGGCATCACATCCTACATTGAGGTGTTCTACTAGAGATAGATGACCTCTTGACTATTATATACCCTCCATATGGATTATGCCTTGGTTATACATGCAGGAGAGCCTCTCACCTATGATGAGGCTATGTGCAGGGGTGACTGTCACTCTTGGGAGAGGGCTATGCAATCTGAGATTGACTCATTGCATAAGAATCATACGTGGGACTTGGTTTCCTTGCCTAGTGGCAAGAAGGCTTTGTCTTGCAAGTGGGTGTACAAGTTGAAAAGTACCCTTGGCTACCCCAAGCCGACATATAAGGCCAGATTGGTTGCTAAGGGTTTTAAGCAAGAACATGGTGTTGAATTTGATGAAGTCTTTTCTCCTATGGTCAAGATGACTACCCTATACTTAATCCTAGCTTTGGTTGCTCAGCTTGACTTGGATCTTTATTGTTAAGATTGCTTTCTTACATGGGGATTTGCATGATGAGATATACATGAAGTAGCCTAAGGGTTTGCAGAGTCTGGTATAAGGAACACCTAGTGTGCAAATTGAGGGAGAGTCTTTATGGTCTAAAGTGAGCACCTAGGAAATTGTACCACAAGTTCGATGCTTTTATACAATCACATGGCTACAACCATAGTGCTATGGATTCATGCTTGTACACAAAGAAAGCCCGTGATGGTTCATTGTTGATTTTGGTACTCTATGTGGATGACATGCTTTTGGCAGGAAAAGCTCATGATGAGCTAGATGCTCTGAAGACTCAACTCAAAAAGAGTTTTGAGATGAAAGATTTGGGACAGGCCTCTCATATACTTGGTATGTGCATGCGTGGTAGGTCTCAGGGACTATTCTATCTGTCATCACAGAAGGAGTATATCCATAAACTCCTTGAGTGCTTCCATATGTAGGAAATTTTCCCTCCTCACTGAGGTAGATTCACCTTTAAGTGGGAGGTTGTTGGGCCAATATAGTGTCGTGTGTGTGTGTGTGTGTGTGTGTGTGTGTGTAACCTCCATTCTCCTTGCAACTCCAATAAGTGATCAATTTCACAACTACCTATTCTTGATACCCTAGACTATCACTTTTATGGCCTTACAAGTTCAAACCATCTAGATGAACCATATCCTACAACTAGGACAATCTTTAAATGACGTTTAGTGAAGTGGGCTAGACTGTGGATAGTATAGACTCATAATCTCAAACACTAGTAGAAATCTAAGTAGTTGTAGGAGAATGAGTTCCAATCACATTGGCTGGGTCCTATAGCCATGATTGAAAAGGTCTAGTTGGTGAAACTATCTCCAAAATTCACACAAAGAAGCCAAATTTAGTATTGTCAAGTCCATAGCATAACTAGTTATACCTAATACTATGTCAAGATAATAAACACCAAAGGTGAATCCCGCTAAGAGAATAGAACACATTCTTCTCATTACATTCTATGGATCCAAGGACTACTTTTATTAATCAGACCTTTCATGACTTATCTCATTGAAATAGCCATAACCTCTTATCTAGGAGTCCAACTGAGACATTGTATGAAGCAAAACTTATGCAGTTGTGTCAATCACTACTCAAAGCAGTGTGACTTCACTATAGCAAGATCCAAATCTAGAGCCAAGAGACTCGAAACTATCTCTTTAACTATAATTATCATCTCCTCAATGTGGATTAGAGAGCTTCATTAATGGCATGGTTTTTTCTGGTTGATGTCTTGAATGTTGGGGCTCTAAAAGTGAGGGGCGTAGTTTCTCTCCATGGATCCATGCTTCAATGACTCAAGCATTTATATCTAGCGATGTTAAGAGAGGGAGTGTCTCTACCTATAACTTGGAGAAATTAGTGATCCTAGTCCTAAGCTAAGTTGGGTTGTGAAATTTGCGTCTGGTAGAAGACTCTTACTAGCTCCATACATGCATAAGAAACATGTTAGATACCTCTTATTAGGATACTATAGAATATGTTTGAATGGACTAAAAGCCACTCTTGTAATTGCCAAAAAATGTGTTTCCTACATGTAGGAAATGTTAGAAATGTTCATGCATTTTTGAAATGTAGGAAATGGTTGAATTGAGAATTTGGTCCCCAAAGATTATTGTTGGTCCAATGTTGCATGTTTGATCAAATCATCCTTTTTCACCTATTACAAGCTAGCCTATATAGACATGCATTTGAAGTTTGAACACGTTTATTAGCAATTTTCATAATTCATGTAGCATGCCATATGGTCCATGGATTGATTTTTATATTATTTGCAAATTATACCAAAACTGATCATTTCATCCTTTCTATACCCTTTCTATTCACGAGATCTCATAGTTTCAACATGGCTTACACCATTGTTTCCATTGACTCACTGACCTAGTTTACATAAGCTACATAAATCACTAGTAAAGTCTTCATGGATTGTTATTTTGACATTGATTGCAATTTGTATGTTTAAGTAGTTTTTGATCTATGATTATGCTTCTTTAATATGATGACGAATCAATGAATACAGTGTATTGTGCATGTTAATTGTTGGTCTATTGATTATTCACTTAGATTTTGTATACAATGATGAATCATGTGCACTATGTGTTTTGTTGTGGCCCATGGGCTTTGAAGTACATATATATATATATATGTTCAATAGTTTTCATCTTGAATGCAACTTGTTTTGTATGAGAAACTCATATGAAACCTTTGAAGCTAATTTCATACCTCTTGTTTTTTAAATCCCTAGCAACTATGCCCAATTTGAGAGTTATTGATATCTCCCACTAATTTTGTAGTGATTGTAGCTATGCCAATATCAAAGAGGGCCTTGGATATCATAGGAGACTCATTGAGCTCAAATTCTACACATACAATTAACAACATTTATTCCCAACTATGTTTGCTAATATCATAAGAGACTCATTGAACTTGAAATCTACACATGCAATTGACTCTAGTCCCTAGTGCCCTATTCCTAACTGCCACTCTACTATGTACAACCCTCACTCAACTACATTTGTAGCTAGCCTACCACAATGCTAGCTACTACTAATGTTATCTTCTATCTCCTGCTACCTATGTTTTCAACCTACTTATCTATGCCAACTATTGTCGCCATCCTCTACATCACATTAGCATGTGTCTATAGCAACTATAGGCCACCCAACATTAGCATACTCTGCTAGAACTATCACCCAACTTTCCATTGTCTCCATTTTTGGGTGGTAACACTGCTATGGTTACCAAATTAATCTCCAAATTGCTACATTTTGGTCTAGCTTGATGCCCTTACATTTTTAGCATCATCTTAGCTCCAATTGGTAGTTACAGATCTTGGGACCCATCCTTAGTGTAGATCACACTTTGACTACTTCCATTGCTTTGCCTTTGATCATCATGTACACTCTTTCCTTTTTTTACATCGTATATTCATTCAAAGTCTTTTTCTTCTCTATTTGTGTTTTTGTGTTTTTATGTTTAGAGGAATGATCTATTATTGCCTCCTGCATGCAAATAGCTCTAGCAAATTCTTGAAGAAGTTGATTGACCCTTGGAATACTAGCCAAACAACTTACTTGCAATTGCTAGCACAATTTCTATTTCATCCAAAAGGGACATGACAAACTACTTGTTTTGTATCCCAAACATAGAAATGTATGTGCTAAAAATCTTGACACTCAAATTATTCATGTAGTACATGGTCTCTCAAAATGGGCTTGATTGGAGAACAATTTACATCAAATACCACTTGTGTGTGTGCACACACATAGAGGGGGGCGATGAAATATGCATCAAATACTATAATAGAAATGCTTAAAATCGATGAGGCCATTTAAATAGGTTAGAGAGTTGCTAGAAGATTCAAAAATCAATAAAATGAGAAAATACAAATTTTTAGATTTCATCTCACTATATAAAGACATTCTTGTTGTGATACTCAACAGATTATTGTTGGAAACTTGACACTGAATGGTCTGAATGGATGGCTTATAGTTGCAATGAATAGTCATGTATTAATGGTCATGTCTCTTTGGATCTATTGGTTGGCCATGCATCTTTAACCACAATTGTGGGAGCTCTCGCTCGACCACCAAGACCCACGGACCGCTCATTGTTTCAAGTGTTCCAAGCGAGCTCTAATGGCTACCTCTCACATAGCTGACGCGCCTCCAAACCTACGAATGTAGTGAGCTTACCTCGATGCTGAAATGAGTTGCCTCCTCCTTCACACACACCGGTAGCCCCATGATCCTAGATGCTAGCTCAAGCATCCTCAAGCCTCCTCCATCCACCATAGTCGTGCGCATGTGAAAAAAGGAAAAAGAAGAGAAGAAGAGAAGGAGGAATGGTGAAGAGCTTCACCTTCTTGATCCCTCACTCCCACATACTCACTCCCTCACCCTCTCTCATTAGCACATGCACACAAACAAGGAGAAGAGAAGAAGAAGAGGAGAGCGATCTCTTGTTAGCCACACACTAAAGAATGAGCTTCCATTCACTTTTTGAACTTTATATACAAGCCCTAGATTTCCATGGATGCCCATCTCTTTTTACATGACCGGCCTTTGTGGCAAGGTCCTTTTTCCTATTTCCCTTTTCTTGATGCTAGGAGGCATATTCCATGGTGGATTCTGTGAGGTTTTGCGGTGGATTCCGTAAAATTTTATTACAGGGGCTCATACACAAAGTGGATTCTTTGTGCGAAAAGTCGATGGGGACGCCTATCCTTTTCAGGCGTTTTGTTAATTTAATATGTAAGTGGGTGATTCTATAGTGGGTGATTCTGCCAAATACATATTTAAATTAATAAACGTTTATGAGTTTAGAGTGCGCACTCGTAATAAATTAAGGTTAGGATTGATTTCTAACCAATTTATTTTTATAGTTGAAGACTGCTAGGTATTCACTTTTGTCGGTTTAATTGTATTATTTTTCTAACAATTGTGAATGCTTCAGTTGATGTGTAGAGCAAGCAGCGGTGGCATTGGAGGATAGTGTGTATGCAAATTATCATCAAATTTTTATGGGCGCGTATCTTAGGCATGTCATCCATATTTTGACGCGCTTATTTATCAAAGCGCTTGATATTTATTTATTATTTTTGTATGCCCATGGACGCACGATTTAAATATCTGTATTGGACATTGTATTTGGGTACTGCCTGACTTCTTGGTCGCCCAATAGCTTTAATTCTTTAGTGGCACAAAAGCAAACACAAAAGCAAAAGCGTGCTAATTGTAAATTGGGCTATTTCTTGAGCTTGAATATGAATAATATATATAAATACATACTTTGTGGAGCGCTTACACAAGGCATGGGGGGAGATTGCACCCAATTGGTCTCTTGTTCATGTCGTGCAAGCTTTCTTCATTGATTTTTGTGCAAAAAGTAGAGTTCTTTTGTTCTTGGAGACCTTCTGATGCTCACTACGTGCGCATACGGCATCCGATCTGTGCACCAGTGGTATTAGAGCGAAGCTGAGATCGAGAGCTTCCAATCGCTTACCATCTCACGCAAAGGTGGAGCTCCTGGAACGATCGAGCTCTACAGTCAGTCTCGTGGCAAACGGTTGATACTAGCGTGTTCTTGGCAGTCAAGAACCCCCTGTTGTACACTCAGATCGCGAGGGACCAGCCTCTGTAGGCGGAGGACCATGCGGATAGTTCCTTCATCAAGTCGTTGATTATAGATAAGAAATTCTCATCCATAGCTTCAAAGCTTTCAAAGCTTTAAGGATAAGTTATAAGCTTAAAAAAAGAAGCTTATTAAAAGCTTCCTTAATCGTTTTATTCCGCCTACGGCGGCAGTATGAATTGGCCACCGTCAACGCTGACGAAAAGCTCCTGAGGTCCTTTAAATCCAAGCTAAGTCATAAAGACTTAAAACTCCAAGTTTTCCAAGTTTCTCAAGTCACTAAGATCATCAAAGTCATCTTCAATAAATACCATAGAGGCAGTTCGTATTCAGCAACTCACGAATCACTTTACTACCCTCTGGAAGCCCCTGTTCACACCTGTGAACTGACAGAAGCAGATTACAGCAATCAATCATCAACACGCAGTCTACACGCACAATTATTTCTTGGAAGACGGTGGTGACAACGAATTCTGCAATCGTAAAGGAGAAATACTATAAAAGCCAAACTAATATATATATATACAAGCCTTGTAAACCCGCCTTTGAGCTACGCTCATCCCGCTAACAAGGTTTTGAGTGTGTGAGGTCTTTTGGAATTTTGCAAGATGACTGATCAAAACATGGAAGATTTTATGGTTGAAGGTGATCTACCCGAACCAACAATGGAGCAAAAGTTGGATTTGATTATGATGCAGCTTCAAGAGGAACGAAGGGCACGACAAGCTTTGCAAGCTTAATGGGCCAACCTGCAACGATCTACCACCGACCAAGATGGATCGCAACCTAAAGATCTTATACGACGTACCATCAATGCAACACTTGAAGCACAATCTATTTGCAAAGAAACAAAGATAAGTAAAAGAAACTTCAAATTTCGTACTTTCAATGGATCACGCGATGGAAAGACTGTACTTGCTTTTATCAGTCAATTTGATGATTATTTCCATGAAGAAACATATACTGAGAAAGACAAAATTATATGTGTCACTAACCATTTAGTTGATCGAGCATCCTTATGGTGGAATGTGGTCCGTAAAAGCGTTGATTGTCCCACTACTTGGGAGACTTTCCAAAAGAAATTTTTGCAGAATTTCGTTCCTCCCCAATTCCACGAAAAAGCCATCAAGCAATGGGATCTTCTACAACAAAGGGATCGCGAACCTATTTCCCAATACACTGAACGTTTCTGGAATGCTCTATTGCAACTACGAATGCTCGAAGATGTACCTGAAGCAACTCATAAATGCAAGTTTATGTCTGGCCTACTTGGACATTTTTATGCGGAAGTCAATATGTTCAAGCCAACAACCCTTGAAGATGCAATTTCCTTGGCCTATGACACTGAAGACAAAATTCGCGGATGAGACAAGCGACCACAACAATTTCCAACTAATGGTAACTTTGGTTCCAAACAATTCAATTCAAATTTTCAAAGATTCAATCAAAGTCATTTTCTTCCATCTTCATTCCGTAAATCTTGGACATGACCACCTGCCTTGACATCAAACACAAATCCAAACCCTAAGCCATCTCTACAGTCAAATCCCAACATTCCTAAACTTCCTGCCATTACCAATAATGTATTCAAAGCAAAACCCATAGTTTGTTACAAATGCCATCAACCTGGACATCTAGCAGCCAATTATCAATCCAAAAAGCCATCTGTCCATATCAATTATCTAGGAGCAATAGAAGATGAAGAACGTGAGGAAATGCCAGACTTTACGGAAGACGATGACGACATTGGTACTACTTCTGATACTTTGCCAGGTATGAAAACTTCCCATTCCTTATTAACAATGAAATGTTTTGTGCATGGTAAAGAAAAGACTATTTTACATGATGATGGGAGCACACATGACTTTATTTCTGCAAAATTGGTCAAAGAATTGCATTTACATATTGTTTCTACACATTATCGCATCAAGGCTGCATTCCTAGGTACGGGATATAATGGAACACAAGAGGTGCATAATTTAGAAATTAAAATTGGTGATTATATTGAACAAATAAATTTCTTAGTTGTACCTTTGCGTCTAGTGACATTATCTTAAGAATGCCTTGGCGTCATCAATACAATCTTGATATAGATTATTCTACGCATTCAATTAAAATTTATTTTCAAGGAAAACAAATCGCACTGCATGGTATGCACGCTTCCAATAATTTTCCATTGCTTACTCATACACAGGCTAAACGTGCATTACGTAAAAGTTGCAAATCTTATTTAATATGGGTCAATGAAATTCAAGCTAAAGAAAAACAGATGCATCCTAGGCATACACAATTTCTTACCCAATACCAAGATTGTTTTGCTGCTGCTGATTTACCACCTGGATTACCACCTTCACGTCCTGAAGATCATAAGATAGATTTAATTCCTGGAACACAACCACCATGTAAAGCACCATATAGACATAACCAAATTGAACAGAAAGAAATTCAAAAACAAATAGAAGAATTGCTTAACAGAGGATTAATTAGACCTAGTAGTTATCCATTTGGTGCACCTGTCTTATTAGTGAAAAAGAAAAATAATACCTATCGCATGTGCATTGATTATCGTCCCCTAAATAAAATTATTGTTAAGAATAGATACCCGATTCCTACGGTAGATGATCTTATGGATAAATTACAAGGATTTGCCATATTCAGTAAGATAGATCTTAAATTTGGATATCATCAAGTAAGATTGGACAAATCTGATATATTCAAAACTGCATTTAGAACACAATTTGGACACTATGAATTTCTGGTTATGCCTTTCGGTTTAACTAATGCAGCCACATTCAGTCGTATGATGAATCGCATATTTTTGAAACATCAGAATTGTGTCATTGTTTTTTTTGATGACATATTAGTTTTTAGTAAAAATGAGAATGAGCATTATGAACATTTGTCTTTAGTTTTTAAGTTATTAAAAGACAATCAATTATATGCTAATCCAGAAAAGAGTGAATTCTTCCAAACAAAAATTGAATATCTAGGACATATTATTTCATCAGAAGGTATTAAAGTCGACCCTAAAAAGATAGAAGCAATTTTAAATTGGCCGATACCCAAAAATGTGTATGAATTACGTTCTTTTCTAGGTCTTGCTAGCTTTTACAGAAAATTTGCGAGGAATTTCTCATTACTTGCATTACCTTTGACAAAACTCTTAAAGAAGGGCATTGTGTATAACTGGTCTGACAATCAACAAAAGTCCTTTGATTTGCTGAAACATGCTTTAACTCATACTCCTGTATTACAATTACCTGACTTCAATAGACCATTCTTCTTAGTAGTTACTGACGCTAGTGAATCTGGAATAGGAGCAGTCCTTATGCAAGATTCTCATCCCATCGCCTACTCTAGCTGCAAACTCAAACCATCTGAACTTAAATATTCTACTTATGATAAAGAATTGCTAGCCGCAGTACAAGTCTTACGTCAATGGAAACATTATTTAATGGGATCTGAATTCATGATCAAAACTGACCAACAAAGCATTAGACATCTCCTTAGTCAACCACAAATATCTGATTGACACATTAAATGGGCCGCTTTTATTCAAAGTTTTCATCCCATTATACAATATCAACCTGGAAAAGAGAATGTTGTTGCTGATGCTTTGAGTAGAAGACCGATAATTCAAAATAATTATGTGATATCATTTGATTCCCTTATTCCTATGAAAGATACTTATCATCAAGATCCTACTTTTCAAGCTGATTGGAATAAACTAGTTGCAAATAATTGGATTCCTATTGATTCATTGTCTTACACTAATGGATTTATGTTTTATGAAAAAAGATTATGTGTGACTGTTCCATTTTGATCATTTGTTTTGCATGAAATTCATTGTCCCCCATATCAAGGTCATAGAGGAATTATATCTACTTTGCGTACATTGATTGAAGATTTTTATTGGCCACATATGGACACTGATGTATCTAACTTTGTATCTGAATGCTTAATTTGTCTCAACGAGTTAAAAGACACCATGGTAAACAATATGGTTTACTAATGCTATTATCTATTCCATCACAACCATGGGAACAGATTTCAATGGATTTTATCATTGGTTTACCTAATACTAAAGCTAATCATGATATGATTTGGACTGTTGTAGACAGGTTCAGCAAACAAGCATATTTTATTCCATGTAAGAAAACTTTAACTACATCTCAAGGTGCTCAATTGTTTTTGAAAACTGTTTTCACTAACCATGGTTTACCAAAAGTCATTATTTCTGATCGTAATTCTAGATTCTACAATAATTTTTGGATTACTTTGTTTGCTAACTTAGGAACAAAGATTGATTTTTCATTTGCATTTCATCCCGAAACAAATGGTCAAACAGAAGCTACTAACAGTACTATTTTAGATCTTTTGCATGCTTACACAATTTTAAAACCACATACATGGGATATATATCTACATTTACTTCAGTTTGCATATAATAACACACCACACACAGCTACAAAGAAAGCACCATTTGAAATTATTTATGGATATCGATTGCCTACACCTGTTACATCATTATCAAACAAAATTCAAACTGCTGATGATATTGCTAACATGCATGCTACTATTTTTGATGAAGTTAAAGATATGATTGCCAAAGCCCAGTAATCATATACAATACAAGCAAACAAGAAAATACAGGCTATGAATTTTAAAGTTGATGATTATGTTTGGTTATGAATTGAAAAACGTAGATTACAAAGTGTAGATAAACACCCAGTTGTTAAATTAGTACCTAGATTTTATGGACCATTCAAGATCATACACAAAATCAATGACAATGCATTTAAACTAGAATTACCACAACATTGGAAAATCCACAACACTTTCCATATCAGTTTATTACGACCCATTAAAGGACAACTACCTGTACACCCTATTTATGAAAACCCTCCTTTGCTAGATGATGAAACTGAAATCCTTGAGCCTGAAACTATTATAGATACTGACTTTATGACCACTAGAACTGGCTGTAGATATTCTAGATATTTGGTCAAGTTTAAAAATCATCCTATTGAAGAGGCCCAATGGATGCACGCTAGAGACTTAAATGCTTTCCCCACACTGTTAGCTCCACATTGAGCTAATAGCAATTGAGGACAATTGCTATCCCACCCCAGGGGTATGATGCCAGGAGGCATATTCCACGGTGGATTCCGTGCGGTTTTGCGGTGGATTCCGTAAAATTTTATTACTGGGGCTCATACACAAAGTGGATTCTTTGTGCGAAAAGCCGATGGGAACGCCTATCCTTTTCGAGCGTTTTGTTAATTTAATGTGTAAGTGGATGATTCCACAAAATACATATTTAAATTAATAAACGTTTATGAATTTAGAGTGCGCACTCGTAATAAATTAAGGTTAGGATTGATTTCTAACCCATTTATTTTTGTAGCTGAAGACTGCTAGGTATTCACTTTTGTCGATTTAATTGTATTATTTTTCTAACAATTGTGAATGCTTCAGTTGATGTGTAGAGCAAGCAGCGGTGGCATTGGAAAGCATTGGAGGATAGCGTGTATTCAAATTATCATCAATTTTTTATGGGCGTGTATCTTAGGCATGGTGTCTATATTTTGACGTGCTTATTTATCAAAGCGCTTGATATTTATTTATTATTTTTATATGTGCATGGGCGCACGATTTAAATATTTGTATTGGACATTGTATTTGGGTACTGCTTGACTTCTTGGGCACCCAATAGCTTTAATTATTTAGTGGCACAAAAGCAAACACAAAAGCAAAAGTGTGCTAACTGTAAATTGGGCTATTTCTTAAGCTTGAAGATGAATAATATATATAAATACATGCTTTGTGGAGAGCTCACACAAGGCATGGGGGAAGATTGCACCCAATTGGTCTCTTGTTCATGTCGTGCAAGCTTTCTTCATTGATTTTTGTGCAAAAAGTAGAGTTCTTTTGTTCTTGGGGACCTTCTAACGCTCACTACGCGCGCATATGGCATCCGATCTATGCACCATTTCTTGCCTCATGCCTTAAGCCTACACCCATCTATTCCTTTGCAAATGGCATAGGAGGGAGCCTGGTGCTCTTTTACAAGAGTTTTTAGAGTTTTTTGAGGTGCCTTCTATTTAAAATTGCACTTTTGTCTTAGCTTAGCTTTTAGGAGCCGCCTATGTGCCTTTGCTCTTTTTTTGCTCTTTTTCCGGTTTTTGCTTTATTTTTTTGCTATCTTGAACTGAGGTTAACATTATCCCCCTCCGAGACAGGTGCCAGTCTCATGGCACTTCGAGGTCTTTGTTGTGGAAGGGTGGAGTCTGGGCCAGGGTTGGGGGACTCGTTTGATTGGGAAGCTTCGGTAATGATTTGGATGGAGAACCCAAGGTGTGTTGAAGGAGAAAGTGCTGACCTAGGGGGAGTGTCTACCTCACTGTGCGGTGCTCGGTGCTCGTGTTGGTAGAACATGGAGTTGGGTCTAACCCTAGGTAAGCTTGGGTGATATCCCACACTTTAGGATTCCTTATGTGTTTAGGTATTTGCTTGATTTTGATTGGTTTGGATTTGACTCACCCGCCTTACCTTATCCCCTCCCCTTCCAGATTTGGGGAGAATCCTTCCTAGGATTGAAAGCTAGCAGGCCCAAGGCTGTCAGCTTATGGTTGAGTATTTACTTTCGCATGAGCCAAGCATAGAAGTCTGGATTGTACTCCAATTGAGCATCACGGTCCAGATCAAAGGATTGGCTACCTACATGTGTGATGTAAGTAAGGACATATGTCAGGACGTCATCGGAATCGATGAGATTAGCAATATGTAACTCTTCCTTTGTCAGGAGGCGGTCAAGGTAAGGGTGTCCTTTGATGTGCTCTTCTAGGGGTTGGTCACGAATAGTTGTTTACACCCTATACGAAGTTGGAGCGACATAAGTTGGATTGTATTCTGATGTCTTGATGGCACGTCGTTGCTCAACATTGGTCATTATTTGGCATCCTTTGAGTTCCACTTGCAATTGAAGAGTGTACTAGCTCCATAAGAATGGGGATTCGGTTTTAGCAAGCTTTTTCAACTTCTCTAATTCTCGATTAGTGATAGCAGAAGAGGATCACTTATCGTATGATGAGCCACTGTTTGATGGCTTGCTCTGTAGATATCTCAGTGCGAAGCAACTCTGCAGCTGAGTGGGGTGCTTTGACAAATGTAAATTCCAGTGTGTCCCATGAACAAGGCATTATACAAACTTCTGTCGCAACGGGCTCTTGCAATAGGTCGAAGTCCAAGCGGTTGTAGCTCAGAGCCAGCAACATGAATGTGGCATCTAAGCGTTTGAGGCAAGCAACGACGTCATCCCCTATGTCTTCGGCGAGATCTGCAGCCAGTGACAAGAATGATTTCTGCTCATAGGAGGGTCTAAGGCAGGCGGGTGGTTGAGGTTTGACAGAATTAGAGAGTTTGGTAGTAGATCGTTGCGGGCTTGGTTGTTCCTGAGATTGCGGTTGGGTCACTTGCCCAGCGGGCTGGGACAACTGGACTGCAAACGGGGCATCACTACTTGTGGATGTGGCCTCTTGAGTCTTGATCGAGTTGTGTAGGACTGGTTTGGGATGGTAGACCTAGTTGGTCTCCATGTGCATAATTAGTTGTGAGTCAATGTGCTTGATGTCTCGAGTCTTCTGCGGCGTTAGGTCTTGACACATTGTATGGTGGGGTATGGTTACTTGTGAGGGTGGCACTTGATCAATGCTCTTGGCCGTTTTATACTTAGGGATCCATATTCATGCATTACCCTCATAATAACCTTGCAATAGCAATAGGCTCTTAGGAACCCATCGCGACTTGACCACCCGTCGCTGTTTGTAGCTTTGTTTTGGTCTCCTAAGTTTTGAGGTTGTGTTGTTAGCCTTGCGAAGGCGTGGCCGATTACTATTCGGCAGTAGGCTCTGATGTTTAAGCACCCACCATAACTGGGGTTCATGGGCATTGACCTTAGTTTCAACATGTTGCTAGCATGGAGGCTTGAGAGGGTGTAGCAAATCACAATCCTCCTCCTTGGGATTGGCTAAATGCATGTCTACTGGTGGCATTACGAGTATGGTGGGAGTCCTGTAGCCTTGGCTGAAAGCCGTCATTATGCGGACATTGCCAATGGCTAAGTGGATACACTGTGATTCATAATCGACATTGCAATGAGCTTGTTTTTAAAGGTTCGACCTAGTAGCGATTTGATGCCTGTATTTTCAATGTTTGGCAACACATAAAATGTCATTGGTATGCTCTCAAACGCGATAGAAATTGCGGCCTTGCATTTTCCTAGGAGTGCATATGATCAACCCCCACATGGGCTCAGTTTGGCGGTAGTGGGATGTAGTTGTGGTTTGCCAATATGTGTCCAATGATTGTGAGTTAAGACATTGAAGTCAGCTCCCTTTCATCGATCAAGGTGTTGACAGTGCATGTTTGCTTGGTAGTGATTGTGATGCGGAGGTAGGTAGGTTCTACAGTTTCTTCATTTTCATCATCAATCTTCATGATTGTGGCTACGCGTACTTTGACCAGCAATTCTAACATTGGTGGTTCGTGCAAGAGATGTGTAGAGGGGTAATAATTCTTGATGCGACTGCCATTGAAGAAGCCTACATCCTCGCCTTCCAAAGTCTCGAGTTTGACATTATGGGTTCGACTGATGGCACGAACCTTGAAGGGCCCTAGACTTTTAAACTTCATTTTTTGTTTATGCCCCTTAAGGAAGTACATGAGCACTAAGTCACCTTGTTCAAAGTTGCGGTGCTTGACATGTGTCCATTGGCACTCGTCATAGTGCTTAACGAATTGTGCCGCATCGCGAAAGAGCATGGGCCACCATAGTTGAGACTGTAGCACCTTGCGAGCTGTTGTTTCTCCGCTAAAGTGTCCTCCAGCGAGTCCATTGTGTGCTTCGGAGAGCACCCCTTGCATCTCGTACTTGCATACGCATCTACACAACAATCCATCTTGCCCTAGCCTATATAGTTGACCTGCTATCAAGTGATAGGGTTGGATCTTGAGGATGAGCTGTCTAAGTCGGGATTTTCCTATTGGTCGTTCAGGTAATCCATGCTCAAGCACTTGGACTATGTCGTCTGCCCAATATGGCGTCAAGTCGGCTCGAAATAAATCTCTCTCGCTAGATAGGCTAAACAAGTGCGTATCTGGCAAATCATCCACGATGCCTTGTCCATCGGCCTCTCCCGTGGGGTGCGTGACATGTGGTCAGCCATGTAGTGCTTTTTCCCTTTTTGTACAACCACGGAGAAATAAAATTCCAAGAGCAGAAGGAGCCATCAAGCTATGCAGCCTATAGCACAAGGTTTGTTTACTAAATATAGCAAGGCTTGATGATCTACAAAGAAGGTGAAAGGAGTGGCTAACAAATAATGCCAAAATTTCTTCACGACAAATACCATGGCCAGACCTTCTCTTTTAGTTGTCGAGTAGTTCATCTCGGTCTCAGTGAGTTGTCTACTAGCAAATCTCACTGGATAGTTGAGATTGTGTTCGCCAGGTTGGCACAACACTGCCCCTACAACGAATTTCGAAGCATCAATATGCATGTGGAAGGTAATGGTCCAATCTGGGGCTCATAGAATCGATGCTGTGGTTAGAGCTTTTTTAACTTTCTTATACGCATGTTGACATTTCTTAGTCCATTCGAATATAATCAATAGCTTGTACAAAGGTCTAGCAATCAATGCATAATTCAGCAT
Organism: Lygodium microphyllum; assembly: GCF_053477565.2. NCBI lineage: Eukaryota > Viridiplantae > Streptophyta > Polypodiopsida > Schizaeales > Lygodiaceae > Lygodium > Lygodium microphyllum. Next base: position 61,105,038 of record NC_141137.1, read on the forward strand.
AAATCGTCGATAATTCCTTACATGGCCTAAGAAGCATTGCACTCCCTTATATTTGGTTGGGGGTGGAAGATCAACGATGACCATGACTTTCAAAAAGTCCATGGAAATGACATTTTTCGACACCACCTGCCCTAGGATACATCTGTGCTTTACCCAAAACTGGCACTTTAAGGGATTCAGAGAGAGGCGATATAGGCAACACCGTTCAAAGACCGTTGTCTAAATGTTCTCTCTAGGTTGAATGAACACACAAGTCGTATACAAAGACCTCTAACTCTTTCCTGAGCATTTCTTTAAATATAGTGCACATAAGGCATTCAAAGGTGGCTGGAGCATTCGTCAACCCGAAGGGCATGACTATGTAGGCGAAAACACCCCACTCAGTGGCAAGTGCAGTCTTATGCATATCGTCAAGATGCACCTGCACCTGATTGTATCCAGAGAAGCCATCCAGAAAATTGTAGGCCTCTTTGCCTACCACTCTCTCAAGCATGTGCTTGGTGTATGGCAATAGATAGTTGTCCCTCTTAGTTGTAGCATTCACCTTCTTGTAATTGATGCACACCCTAATCTTTTCATTCTTCTTCATTACAATGACTATGGGTGATACCCAGTCTGTGTGCTCAATTTCATAGATGAGTCCCACTCTCATTAGCTTGTTGATCTCTTCCTTGACCGCACGAGCGTGTCTTGGATTCATGGGGTATGGTCGCTGCTTGGCTGGTGTGACATCTAGCATCATGGGTATGTTATGAGTCACTACACTTGGATCTACCCCCTTGAGTTCTTCTAAGGACCAGGCGAATACGACTATATACTCTCGTAAGAGGACAATGAGACGTGTCTCCTTTTCCTCTGTTATGTCATCGGCAATAAAGATAGGTTGGGGTGCCTCCCCTTCTTGGGCCAGGCTAACCTCCTTCACCCTGGCAGGTCCCTCTATGGGTTAACTTATTTGCCCTTGACATTTGGCACCTAACAGGATCACTACCCTATCACTCTTTTTAAACTTCATAAATCTCTTGGGGAGGTCATGTGGTTTTCGTTGTTCATCCGCTCTTGTATCCTTAGATTGTTCTACCCTCTCTTCTTTCAAGCGTCTGCGCCTCAAGTGGATGAGCAGGTCCCCCTTGGTATGTCTAGTCTTGGGATGCTGCCTCGGTATTTCTGGGTCGCTTTCTGAACTCACTTCCGACTTGGAATCAAACTCCCTGTCTTCGTCGGACGAGGTAGTCTCCCCCAGTGGTTGCAACTCAAAGGGTGACTCTATTCTAAGCGATGGTGTGTTACCTAGTTGGGTTAGGCCTACTTGCTCTAGATCTATGGCTCTTACATGTTCCAAACAAGCGCGGTCACAATCCACACGCATGACCCTTTGCTCTATCCTAAAGGTGTTCTTTCTCTTCGACCTGGAATATGCCCGTATATGTTCTATCACTTGTCCTTTGGTGTCATATTCTATGGTATCTATCTAGTCCTCGCTCTCGTCACTATAGCAGTGACAGTCCTTGTATTCGTCATTGGAAGCATCTTCGTCTCTGACCGCTCGTCATCTCCTAGGTCTTGGTATGTCTCATGTATTTGATCGGGGACTAGGGCCCAATTGTATCTGAGGTTTAGGTCATGCACCCTGGCCCATTGCCACCTTGGTTCATTTAAGAGATCTTGGAGTGGCTTGACGTTTGCTGCTGGATTGCCTGTTAGCTTGCCGGTCAAATACTCTAAAACCCCCTCGAGCTCCCTCCAGTTGGTTGGCACTTGGAAGGTGATAGGGCTGGGTCTTTTGCGAAAGTTTCCTGCCATCATGTAGATTGGTATTGAGGGTGCACCCTTGGGGTTGCCAATCATCTTAATGGCCTATTTGTACTCCTTGTCGTCCGAGAATGGTAGGTCGAAGGTAGCAAGGACATGCATCCAGTCTCGCTTGTCTTTAGGACATGGGTTATACTTTGTTAGGGGCCCATAGGATTGCTTGATTTGGGTATCACCCTTGAGCATCGCAGAGATGGCGTCGAGGTCAACTAGTGTAGTTTTCGAGGAGTCCATTTCTACCCTTATGGCTTCTATTCTATTGCCTAGGAAGATGAGACTGTTCCCCCAATCTTCGATCACTCTGGCATTGCGCATCTAGGGTGGGCCCAATAGGACATCGTAGTCCACTCCCTTCATGACTATAAAGTTGATTGAGAATTGGACTCCAGCAATTTTTCACTGGCCAGTTTTTTAGCACCCTAAATGGCTTCACTTTCATTCCGTTAGCTAATGTGACATTGAACCTAGCAGTCTCGATAGGTGGGTTGCCCCAAGTCTGGAGCACTGCATGACTCAGTACACTAACTCCCATCCTTGTGTCTACAATCCCTTTCCTTGTTGTGTCGCTTAGGGCTAAGACTGGTAAGACTGCGTGCATCTCTGTGCCTTCCCGAAAAGCATTAATGTGCAAGGATTTAGGCATGGAGTGCAACGTTAAACTCAATATCTGTGTCTCTGCATCATATTCTTGTAGGTCTGCAACCGCTTGCTCTTGTGACCCTTCAACCCACTGCTTCAAGTCCCGCCATAGGATTGGAGTGGTTACTAGAGTGGCAAGGAGGTCATTGGTTACTCATCTTTCTCCTGTTCCGGATTGTCCTGGCTAGTGGTCCTGATTGGGTTGCTAGCCCGCAGAGTTAAGGCTTTGCCTAAGCGGTATTGCTTGCGGCACAGTCACATCTATCAGTTTAGGTGGAGGGGGTGAGAGTGGCATGTCAATGCTGGAGAGATCCTCGATCTTGTCTTCTAAGATGGGTTCCGCATCTTTTAGGTGTTCTGAGCCTCCTTTACCCACTCCTTAACCTTCTTGATGGCCTCTAGTTGGCGCTTCGGGTTGAGTTCCTCCCCTACCCTAGCACTTCCCTTCTCAGCTGTTTTTGGAGGTGATGTCTCTGCCTCAACATTAGTGACTTTCTTTCCAGCATGTAGCATTGTGGCACTCTCAATTTTAAGCACGACTTTGGCTTTGGGTCTCTTCTTCCTTCGCCTATGGCTCTTTTTCCCTATATTGAGGCTGCGTCAATATTGCTAGGACTTGGCAGTGATATGTTAGCCTACTTCATTTTCATGGGGGTCATGACATGCAATGGGATAGGTGTAGCTTCCCTGTTAAGATTCTCAACACTGAACAGCCCCAATGGGATGGATGGCATGCTAGCTAAACCCGAGGAGGGTTTTTGCTTTGGATAGTCAACGAAGAGATGAGTAATTCCACACTTAGGACACCTTAGGTCAGCCTTGTCCCTATTTTGTTGCTCCCTTTCAAGACAACGTGATGAGATGTGTGCCGGGTGACCGCAAGTCCAACACATGATTGGATCTTGGGTCTGCCCTCTTAGGCCTCTACCTCACTCCCTACCTAATGCCATCATTGGTACTAGTCGATAGTCCATAAGGACTGCGTTGTCCCCATCGTCATGCGAGACGTAAGGGCATATGTAAGGCTCTTCCACGTAGTGGATTGAAGCTTCGCTCGGTGGATGTGTCACATAGGGACCAGGTGGTCTGGGTATTCCAATAGGATTTATATCCAGTTCTAGGAACGGCCGGCTTAGCATCCCTTGGCGCGGGAAGGTCCAATGGCGCTCCCCTTCCGAAGAATTGTTGCGGCCTATTCGCTAGGTAAGGTTGACCATATGGTTGTGAGTATGGAAGTCTTCTAGGCAGTCTACAATGCACACCATCGTGACCAAACCTATCATAATTAGCACAAGGTCGTGATCTGGGGTCTTAACACTCAGCTGGCAAGTGGTCCTGCCACAATACATGCATTGGATATGTGATCGTGTTGGTTGCCTTAGCAGTTCGTGCATCTTGGCTATTTCCATTTTCATGTCAGCCAATTCTTGGTTGGTGTCTACAACCTTTCCCTTATCTTGGGTACTTGTGCCTAATCGCTCACTGGATGCTGAAGCTCTCTCCAAACTTCTTGAGTTGGTCTCTTCTTGGCTCAAGTTTCTAGAGCTCCTCTCCTTCAATTGGTCGTTGAATCGAATGGCCTCTTCGAACACCCTAGCTAGTGCTTCTCACTGCAAGCTCGAGTTGCCCGCCAAGGCTTTGTAAAGCTCCTCATTTCATATTCCACTGATGAATACCGTCGACACTGCTCTTTCGGTGTCAGGGTTCTCTTGAAGAGACTCCTTACGTGGGTCACATAGTCGCGGATGTCCTCTTTTTCCTTCTGCTTGATGTTCATAAGTCATACTAGCAGGTTGTCAGAGTATCCAGGCTCAAAAAATCTCTTAATGTAGAGGTTTTTCAGTCCATTGAAGTTCACTCGCTCTACGATGTCTAGACTTGTGTACCAAGTTCGACCCTTGTCGCCTAAGCAAAGCTCGAATGCTTAAGAGCGTTGAGTCAAATCGGTGAGACCATTGGCCTCACAGACCTGCTCGAACTGCTCTATAAAGTTGTACGGATCATCTTGGGGCTGGTACTTATCGAGCTGCTTAGCGACAACTGGTATCTTAGGCTGGCTTTTGGAGCCTTGGTTCACCCCTAACCCCACTAGTAGTGATGTGGCTAATGCTACAACGCTCTGCTTTGCTGTTGTATTGTCTAGCAATCGCTTCATGAGAAGCTCACTTAGCATCAAGTCTCCTTCTAGCGCTCTCTCGTGGTCAGTTTGATTCCTACCTGCTAGGTTCAGCACTCGATGTATCTCTTGCATCTCTATGTTTTGCCTCAAGCTCCTAGTCTGTTGGTTTCGGTTGTATTCCACTATGCCTTACAGTGCTTTGTGGGCTCGTTTCCTTTCCTCCTCTAGGTTAGCTATGATGGCTTCTGTTGCTCTATGGAGGTGCTCATACTGAGCATGAGAGTCATAGCTACTCACCAACTACTGGATTGCTTTTGGAAAAACTCGTAATTCAAATTCCTCATTCTCCCTGCGGTTTGAGCTTTCCTTTGACATGGTTGTGTTTTCTTGCTCCACCAAGCTGTCGATAAGGTTAAGGAGATCGCGTAGATCCATGTCTCTATCACTATTTGCTTAGTCCTACACTGGGCTCTACTTACCCATCTATGTCTTGAGATCTCCTCCTATTGGTGGGTTTCTTCACATTCTTTTATCTGAACGAGTTCCTTAATTATTGCATACAATCCTCAAGTTACCTCCACACAGCAAGTGTGTTCTTTTCCACGCACTTGTTGCTCAATCAGGCTTTCGGCTGTTTTTAGGTGTACTTCAAGTGTTGGAAGTCAAGGTGAGTGCGAAGAGCAAGTGTCTAAGCGGCCTGTGCACTCTCATCTTGTCTTAGGCCTAATAGGCTTGTTCGATCAATTTCTGGCCGTCTTGGTAGGTTTTAGGGTTTCTTGACGCACCGTCTTACTCGGTTTAGGTTCGTTTGGGGTCTATGTCTCCAATAGTTGCCGTTAAGGCACTGACTCTCTCAACAACCTAGTCAAGTTGCTAAGCAGCCATGTCTTGCGAATTTGCCTATTCCTTGCGCTAGAATCGAGTTATGGGCATCGGGATGGCTCACAAAGGTTGGCGTTGTTGAGATCTAGCTAGGTCTGGTGCAAACTTCCACAAAACTTGCCAAAGTCTAACTCGGCCCAACTCGTCTGAATTGCAAGGGCTGAGTGGTAGACTCAGACGCGGGCCGAGGGCTGAATAGGAACATCGACCAAACTTGCAGCTCAGACTACTGAATAGATGTGGCCGAGGCCCGAGTGGGCCGAGTGGTTCGAGGACCGATTCACATTAGTGGGTTGAGTCGAAAAGGACCGAGTTAAGTTGGGGCCGAGGGTTGAGTGGTTCTAGTGGTCCGAATGGTTGAATCGAATGGGCTGAGTGATACGTGTCTGAGTCGAGTGGTTTGCCCAAAACCAAGCCACTCAGACGTGGCTGAGTCACACGTGACAACGGCCACGCCGAGGATGATCTCGTTGAATCCAACAATCCATGCAATCACCAAGCATTCCGACTTCTAGATCACAACAAATACATAGTAGGAAGGTTTTGATATACTTGAATCATGTGAAGAACTCCTTAATGGAAAAATCAAACTGAATCAATGATGGAAACTCTCTCTCTCTCTCTCTCTCTCACTACTAGGGTGAAAAATGAGCTCTTCTATGGCCTCTTGGCCCTTAAACCCCTTCCCGAGCAAGGTCTTGCTATCCCCAATCACTTCCTTGCTGGCATCAATCATTCCAACCACTCTTTTTTTCCATTTACCCCGATTTGTGCCTGTTTTACCCTGTTTTACAACAATAAACCCTACCCCTTTCCGATCTGATTTCTTAATCCTAACCTAAGCTAAATGCAACAAGAATCAAAGGCAAATAACTGAAATGATCTCCCCTTCTTTCCCAATCATTAAACAACCAAAATAACCAAAATACTTCCTTGTATTGAAGATCAAAAGCCTCGACTTCCTACCTATCTCAAGCTTCGGTTCGGGGATGAATCCTTTACTTTGATGCTCAATATGAGGTGCGCAAGTGCTCAAGCTTGAATCCATTGGTCCCAGCAACAGAACAAAATATTGGAGCTCTCGCTCGACCACCAAGATCTGCGGACTGCTTATTGCTTCAAGCATTCCAAGCAAGCTTTAATGGCTACCTCTCACATGGCCGACAGGCCTCCAAACCTACGAATGTAGTGAGCTTACCTCGATGCTGAAATGAGTTGCCTCCTCCTTCACACACACCGGTAGCCCCACGATCCTAGATGCTAGCTCAAGCATCCTCAAGCCTCCTCCGTCAAGCTCCATCCACCATAGTTGTGCACGTGCGAGAAAAGGGAAAAGAAGAGAAGAAGAGAAGGAGGAATGGTGAAGAGCTTCACCCTCTTGATCCTCACTCCCACATGCTCACTCCCTCACCCTCTCCATCTCCCTCTCTCGTTATCACATGCACACAAACAAGGAGAAGAGAAGAAGAAGAGAAGAGCGATCTCTTGTTAGCCACACACCAAAGAATGAGCTTCCATTCACTTTTTGAACTTTATATACAAGCCCTAGATTTCCATGGGCATCCATCCCTTTTTACATGACCGGCCTTTGTGGCAAGGTCCTTTTTCCTATTTCCCTTTTCTTGCCTCATGCCTTAAGCCTACACCTATCTATTCCTTTACAAATGGCATAGGAGGGAGTCTGGCGCTCTTTAACAAGAGTTTTTAGAGTTTTTTGAGGCGCCTTCTATTTAAAATTGCGCTTTTGCCTCAACTTAGCTTTTAGGAGTCGCCTCTGCGCCTTTGCTCTTTTTTTATTCTTTTTCCACTTTTTGCTTCATTTTTATGCCATCTTGAACTGAGGTTAACAACAATGTATTATAATGTATTCATTGATTCGTTACAATAATGAATTTTCCTATCGTGTTTTATCTTTCAATGCCATTTTGTTCATTTAGTAATGTGATAAGATGCATTGTTCTCTACGTTCCAATAGACTTTAGGCATGGGTAAAGTATTGTATGATATTTTGTGATGATATTTATATAGCCACTTACTGTGATATGTGGCTGGTGATTCAAGTATGGGTGGAAGGTAGTTTCTCAACATCTCTAGAGCATGCAACATTCATGCAACACATGCAACTTCTTTTGGTAGTGATGATCGCACTCCAAGTTTTGTTCACTCTTCTTGGTGATCATGTTCTCTTTGGTTGTGCTTGCAACATCCTATTCATGGGGTGGGCCCAAAACCACCAATCACCCCTTCTATACTTTTAATTCTTTCTTATCAATTGCTTGCATCCTTTGTTTTGATAGTCCTTTTGTCTATCCCACCTTACATACCTTCGATGGTTGCAGCACAAAATGGGAGCCTGAAACTATGACTGATGACGAATGGGATAAGCTTGATGAGTTATGCAAGTCCACCCTCATCTTGTCTCTCACTAAATAGGTGCATTACAATGTGGTTGAGGAAGCACAGAGTGCGGCAGCTTTGGGATAAGATCAAGAACCTTTATGATAAGAAAAGTCCAACAAGTTTGATATATTGACTGAAGCAACTTATGGACTTGCGCATGAAGGAAAATATGACGATGTCTACTCATTTGAGCCAGTTCCATACTATTATCAAGACCTTGACTTTGGAAGGCATTACCTTTAATGATGAGGTTACTCCATATTTTTTCTTGGGACTTTGAGTGAGTCATGGGATGTATTCCGCACTGCCTTATGTGCTCCTGCTACTATTTTGAACTTGCATGATGTAGAGAGTGCTCTTCTGCAGGAAGAGATCAATCGTAAGAACTTGGATGCCTCTTGTGTGTCACATGCTTTGATTCTTAGAGGCAGAGATGATCATGGAAAGAATGACCATGGGAATGACCATGGCAGAGACTTGCAGAAGTCTAGGTCTAAGTCATGTGGTAAGTTGCACAACAAGTCTCATGGGAGAAATGTTAATGTGACATGTCATCATTGCAGCAATAAGGGTCACATATGCCCAGAGTGTGATGAGTTGCACAATGAGAAGCACAAAGAGAAGGGGAAAGACAAAATGCAAGAAAATTCCTCTAATTGCGACATGATACCTGCAAAATCCAGTGTGAAAATAGAGGAAATCAATGTCATGCATATTGATGACTCTGATGGGGAGTACATACTTGCAACTAGTTATTTGATGCTATGCCGTTAACTGAGGTTCACTCTATGCATGCGTAGTGCTGGATTTTGGATTCTGGTGCTTCATTTGATGTTATACCATGCCGTGAGAATGGTTTCAGTCCTATCGCACTGTCTCTGGTTTAGTTCGCTTGGGTGATGACATGTCACTTGCTATTGTTGGCATTGGGGATGTATGGTTGTAGTTCTCTACTGGCAGTACTTTTCTGTTACAAGATGTACGTCATGTACCTACACTTATACATAGTCTTATGTCTGCAGGGCAACTTGATGATGCTGGATTTCATGTTTCATTTGGGAATTCTGATTGGAAGATCACACGTGGTAGGCTTTTCTTACTAGAGGTGCCAAGGCTAGCAGCCTCTTTCCTCTTGTAGTTGATGGGTCCTCTATTGACCATGTTTTGTCAGTGGGTTCCATCCCACATGTATCTCTTTGGCATGCCTATTTGGGCCATATGTCTTTGAGGGGAATGAAAACGCTTTCTAGTTTGTAGTACTTACTGCCCCTTGACTATGCACGTTTTGATTCATGTGAGCATTGTCTTTATGGGAGATAGACTAGAAATACATATAAGAAGTCTGGTAGGACATGGATGAGTGAGCCCCTGGCATTGGTACATTCGTGGGGCCATGCCCTGTCACTCTATGGGTGGTGCAAAGTATTTTGTGACATTCATTGACGATTTTTCACACAAAGTCTGGGCTTACCCCATTAAGCTTAAGTCGGATGTCTGGCAGTGTTTCAGAGATGGCTTGTATTGGTTGAGAACCAGACTGGGCATAGGTTGAAATGCCTTAGGACTGACAATGGGAGAGAATATGTGTCACGTGCCTTTGAGCAGCTATGTGACAAGAGGGGTATTAGGCGTCGGTTGACCGCCCCCTATAACCCACCCCAAAATGGTTTGGTTGAGTGGATGAATAGAACCATCCAGGAGTGTGTACACAGTATGCTTAGCCATGCAGGCCTACCATAGAGCTTCTGGGTTGAGGTAGTCAATACAGTTGTGCATGTCATCAATAGATCACCTTCCAGTGGTTTGGATTTCTAGGTTGTAGAGGAGATATGGACTGGGAAACCTCCGTCTTATGCACATCTATGTGTCTTTGGATGGGAGGCATTTTGCCATGTGCCGAAGGACAAGTGAACTAAGTTGGATCCTAAGAGTGTCAAATGCAATTTCCTTGACTATGGAGATGCATGCGAGATGGGTTACCACCTTTGGGATCCGCAGGCGTGGAAAGTCATCTGTAGCCACGATGTAGTCTTCCATAAAGGCAAGATGCATAGGCAGCCTGAGAAGGTGGTAGAGATACACAGGGTTATATTCCAGGAGGAGCCAAGTGCTCCTGCACAGCCAGTTGGATAGCCTGTAGCAGCAATTGATATACATGGCCAGGGTATTGGACAAGATGCTAGACATACAGTAGAGCCTACAGTGAGATGGTCTACTAGAGCTAGATGTCCACATGATAGATTTGAGCACTCAATGCATTATGTCTTGGTTACAGATGCATGAGAGCCTCTCACCTATGATGAGGCTATGCGCAGGGGTGATAGTCCACTCTTGGGAGAGGGCTATGCGGTCTGAGATGGACTCCTTGCATAAAAATATGACTTGGGATTTGATTGCATTGCCTAATGGCAAGAAGGCTTTGCCATGCAAATGGGTATACAAGTTGAAAAGTACCCATGGGAATCCCAAGTCGACTTATAAGACAAGACTTGTTGCTAAGGGTTTTAAACAGGAGCATGGAGTTGACTTTGATGAAGTCTTTTCCCTTGTGGTCAAGATGAACACCCTACGCTTGGTTTTGGCCTTAGTTGTGGCCTTAGTTGCGTAGCTTGACTTGGACATGTATTAGATGGATGTTAAGACTGCATTCTTGGATGGGGATTTGCATGGTGAGATTTACATGGAGTAGGGAGCACCTAGTGTGCAAATTGAAGAAAAGTCTTTATGGCTTGAAGCAGGCACCTAGGGAGTGGTATCATAAGTTTGATGCCTTTATGCAGTCACAGGGCTACAGTAGGAGTGCTATAGATCCATGTCTTTACACAAAGACAACCCGTGATGGCTCATTGCTTATTTTGGTACTTTATGTGGATGATATGTTGATAGCAGGGAAAGTTCATGATGAGCTAGATGCTCTTAAATCTCAAACTAAAGAAGAGCTTTGAGATGAAGGATTTGGGCCAGGCCTCTCACATTCTTGGTATGTGCATTAATCGCGATAGTCATCAAGGACTACTCTATCTCTCATGGAGGGAGTATATTCATAAAGTCCTTGAGCGTTTCTGCATGCAGGACATGAAGCCTATTGGCTGTTCATTACCTTTTTATGTGAAGGTTTCACAGGCCGATCATCCACAGATAGATGAGCAGATGGCCGAGATGGTAAATATCCCTTATGCATTAGCCATGGGCAGTTTGATGTATGCCATGATAGCCACTCGTCCAGATATTGCCTTTGCAATTGGTGTTGTGGCATGCTATATGGCTACACCTGGCAAGAAACATTGGGATGCCATGAAGGGTATCATGAGATACCTGAAAGGCACACGGAATGTGTATCTACTATGGTAGCCATGATACAGGAGTTGAGGGGTACACAGACTCCGATTATGTAGGACATGCAGATAGTAGGAAGTCCACTTCTGGCTATATATTCACCTATGCTGGAGGTGCTATCTCTTGGATGTCCAGGGTTCAGAAGTGTACGACTCTCTCTACCACTGAGGCTAAGTATATTACATCCATTGATGGTTGGGCCGTTTGGTTCATGACCTTGGGATTGATTCTATACCTATGCTACATTCGAATTCTATGAGTGCTATTCAGCTAGCCAAGAATCCGATCTTCCATGCAAAGACAAAACACATTGAGGTGAGGTATCACTTCATACATGGGGTCATGGAGGACAAGTCTGTTGACCTTATCAAGATCTCCACTGATGAAAATCATGTAGATCTACTTATGAAAAGCCTCACTACTGAGTGCTTTGCCTTCCTTAGGAGATTGATGGGCGTTGGATGAGATGACGTTTTTCCTCATCCTGTTATACATGTGTATATTATACTATCTTTTCTTTTTCTTTTCACTCCTCACTGGGGCAGATTCACCTTTAAGTGGGAGGTTGTTGGGGGTAAAGGAACCTCTGCCTAGCCACCTATGTATTACTACATTGACAGTACCCGCCACTGCACACTATAGGTGGTGAGCGCCCGTCACCATCACTTTATTCTTTATTCTTTCAGTGACAGCTTGAATAAAGGAAGGCCCAGTCACACATTGTGACTATTGGAGCCCCCATTTTCTCTCTCTCTCTTTCTTGTTCTTACTCTCCCACCATTGCTCTTCAAGCTTCGATCCTTCTCACCTTTCAAAATGGAGGTAGCCTAGAAAAGCTTGCCTCTTGCCCTTCCACAATGGGTTCTACCATTGTGAATGCTTTTCTCCATGCTAGTTGAAGTGGAAAGTATTCCTTTTTGGGTGCCTTGGTGGTTTTAAATATGGAGCAAGGAGGCAAGGATTATTACCTTTTATTGGGATATCCTTGGTTTTGGAAAGTGATTAAATTGCAATTGGAATCAAGATCACTTGACATTGATATAAGGCCATCACAAAGTGTGGTTTTATCTTAATAAGATACCTTCCCCATCATCTATATATCAACCACTAATGATTGTAGAGGCAATGAACATGGTTGATGTTTGAATGATGATGAAGAAGTTAAATTTTTGGTAGCTAATGCCGATTTGGTATCCCTATGCTTAATTGATGTCTTTCACATTGGCAATCAATACTTAGGTAAGGATGTGGACTCTAGGACTCCTTCTATACTAGTGAAGTCGATGGCGTGGTGCCGTGAAAAATCTAGGGGAAGATGCAAATGTAGTAGCCATAGTAGCATCATATGTGGTAGAAGTTCTTTAGAAAGAGAGAAAGTTTGAAGCCCAATTACATAAAGTGCCTAGAGTCATAGAAGATGAAGTGGCTATAGTGTATCTTGGTTTCAATGAAACCAAGCCTATCAACATCAATACTCACTTGTAGCTAGAATTTCATGGGTGATCAACTTTTTGATAGAGTTTAAATATGTGTTTGCTTGGGACTATGGAGACATGAAGGGATAAGGGCCTAGATTCTATCAAGATTGCATTCTCCTCAAGCTACATTATTCTGATAAGGATACAACAATGCCGAATGAATCTGCACATAGCAAAACTAGCCAAAGAGTAATTGGATTGTTTACTTTGGGTTGGACTTATTGCCCTTATGGATTGGGTGGATGGATTTTTCTAACAGTCATTGTTCTTAGAAAGAATAAAAAGCTTCACATATGAGTAGATTACTGCAAGTTAAATCAGCCATCCTTTTGGATCCATTTTCTCATCCTTAGAGATGAATAGCATTCTAGATGAGGTAGTAAGGCACAAAATGTATTCCTTCATAGATGGCTTTAGTGGCGATAATCAAGTTTGCTTGGCTTTGAAAGATTAATGAAAAGCCACTTTTATCATGGTTTCTAGTGTCTTTGTTTATATGATGACGTGGTTTAGATTGAAGAATACCCCAACATCATTTCAATGGGATATGTTGAAAATCTTTGGGCCATATTTAATAGAGTTTATGTGGGTTTTACTAGATAACTTTAGGGTGTTTGATGCCATGATGCTTCATCTTCGTTATCTTCAATTATGTCTCACCAAATGGAAAGAGAGCTTGAATCCAATGAACACTGCTTTCATAGTAAAGTGAGGAATGTTGCTTAGACATGCCATTTCTTGAGATGAAATTGTGGTGGATTTGTGTAAGGTGACTATGGTGATGCAGGTTGAAATTTTGACTTCTCTCTAAGCAATTTTGCATTTTTTGAGGCTAGTCCATTGACACGATTGTCACCTACATCTGTTAGCTCATGTGGCTTGTTGTGGATAAATTAGTCCATGTTCCAAAATCTTCTTTTCAATGGGATGAAAATGCCAATTTGGCATTCCAACACCTCGGTTTGATGTTGCACAAAGCTTTGATACTAGTCAGTAACTAGAATTTTTGATTGTTGAGAAACCACATGGTTGTCAAAGGTCAAATTCTCTTTTCACTTTGCTATGAGCACACTTTTATCTTTATTGAGAGGGCCTTAGATGGGAACTACTACTTGTGGTTCAACTATCCTTACCTATGGTACTTGGGAATCTACTATTTGCACATATAAAAAAAAAAATCTTTTGTGAGAGTTTTCAAGCAATTTAAGGAAAATTACAAACAATTGAGAGAACCTATTACAAAAAATGTTACTATATATTCCTCCCCCTTGTAAAGCAAGTCTTGCTAGCTTTATAGGAGTAACAAGTGGAGGACAAGTGCTCTATGTATGTAAAAACTTTCAGTGGAGTGGTTAATGAATAACTAAGTAGCTAGGGTTAGAACTATACATGAGTTAAGGACAAATATGTTTATTAGGGAGTCACCATTTGTAAAATTATACTCTAGTTCTACAAAAGCATCCAAATCAAAGGGTTTGATGAACAATCCACAATGGTTAAAGGTAAGATCACAAAGGAAGGAAAGGCCTGCAAAGTGTGGTGGGCAACGTGCAATTCTTACTCAGTCTCACAAGACTTTGTCTAAAAGGGGATATGATGTTGCAATTTGGTGGAGAGTTAGGATTTTGAGAAAGAAATTGGACTAATTCCTTTGTTTTCTACTTTAGATCAATTTTTATGGTTGGAGTAGTAGCATTAGATCATTGTTGGCATGGTTTCTGAATTTGGTTTAGCTTGCTAATCAAAGATTTCTTGGCAACATTAAGCTATGCTATCAAAAGAGGTTTGTGGCAAATTTTTCCCTATTTGGGGATTTAAAGATGGAAACTTCCTTAATAGTATGATTGTGGCTCAAGGAGGGCTTTGGAAGCCCATTTAAGTGAGATATAAGGCCTTTTTGGGTTCCCATTCCAAATGTTGGTCTTAGGAGATTGTGAGTCTTGTCCTTAGGTTGCCACTAAGAAGGTAAGTTGGGCTTTTTAACAGTGTTGTAGATTCTTGTCCTATCTATCCAATAATTGTTTGAGCAAGGTGCCATCATTTGTGGCGATTGGAGGCTAAGTTATTTGATAGGAGTGTTGGTCTACATGTGTCCTATAGCTAGGTCCCTAGAGTTGAAAGTTGAAATAACTTTGGTGCTTAGAAATTGTAAGTGAATGTGCTCATCAACATAAACTTGAAAGGTTGGCCTAAAAGTATTTTTGTCTCTACATCTTCCCAATTCACAAAAGATAGGAGAGGAGAAAAATGCTCTCAATCTCTTCTTTGATTATAAATTTGCACTTCCCTAATAAGAAGTAGAATCTACCTCCACATGGATTCAATTTGGCATCAGTGGGAGTCAATGGTAGTTGAACAAGTTTATTCCAAACATAGTAAGGCAAGGTGTTGAAATAAAATCCTTCATCAATAAGGGTATTTGGGGGGCAAAAATGTTGCTACAGGCAACAAAACTTAAAGACAAGTTAGAGGAATGATGGATTCATCCTTGGAGTCTAAATTTAAAGGGCAATAGTCTTGAGATTGCAATAGGAATTTTAACTAAGGAACTTTGTTGAGATAACTAATTGAGTTCTGCATGTTGCTCAAGTTGCTCAAACCAAGTTTGTTTGCCACCATGATAGCACTGATGAAAACATTAGGCTCCTTCATGGGGCTTATGTAGCTAATGCCCTAGAGGATAACACTTCTTAATGTAGCTCCCATTGAAATGTCTAATTCTCTCTACTTCTGGGATTTTGAGTTCCAGATTACTTAGTGTTTTAATAACATAGACATAATAGGGTCCAAGGCATTTGAGTTTGAGTTTTGTTTATGTCCTTTAATCATACGAGCACTAAAGCTCCTTCAACCAAGGATCTCTGTTGCACCTGTTCATCAAACCATGATTTTGATTTGGATTTCTCAACAAGGTAAGGTGTATGTGGCTAAGAGGTGAGATTGTGTCAAGCATTCTAATTCAACTAGGTGATTGGCACAAGCTTTAGTGCCTTTCCAACATTCTTGCACTACTATTCAAAGACTACATATGAGAAATTCAATATGCATGATGGAATTCGTTCCTCATATGAGCCTAAAGGATGTATACCTTGTCATTTTCTTGTAGGCTATTTGATAGGCCCATGAAGTTATCATGAGCTTATTATGCTAATCCAATCATTAAGTTAAGAGCATCTTTGTTAGGACATTGATCAATATCTTGTTTGTACACTATACTTGGCTATTGGCTTAGGATAATGAGATTATTTCTTGTGTAGAATTGAGAAGATGGACAAAATATGTCCAATGATTGCATTAATAAAATGTGTCCCTTTGGTCACAAACAATATCAATGTGGTAGCCAAAATCGAGAGATAACTTGCTCCTGTAAGAACTTAGCCATTGTCCTAGCATCATTTTTACATGTGGCCCTAGTCTTTGTTCACTTTATTATGTAACCAATTTCCACAATGATGTAGCATGCTTGTGAATATTGAGCAGTGAGGCTAATGGGTCCCATAAAATCAATTCCCCTCTTTTCAAAGGGTTCATTGGAGAGAGCTTTATCTTATCTTTTTGGATTGGGAGTTTTGTGTATTGACACTCATCACAATTTTTAATGAAGTATACCACATCCTTAAATTTTTAATGAAGTATACCACAATTTGAAAGACAATGCAATACATGAGGACTTTCTAGCCTCTATGAGGGGGATGTGTTGGTAAGATTAGGAGACTTAAAAAGGCTTTTCAAGAGGGATAGAGTGGTTTGTGGGACTTGAGGTAGGGTATCCTAGAGATTGAGGCTTGGTCAATGAAGGAAATTTTGCCATTCATAGAAGCTTATCTTCCCATTGGTATTGTACCTTGTTTGCGGGAAGAGATGATAGCCAATAGATATGCCCATGGAAGAGCACTTGCATGTGGAGTATGACCTTGCATATGTGGTCTTTAAAGTCTCTTCCGATGAGGTGTTCCACAAAGTTTTTTAGTGCTTGGTGGCTAGGGGTAGCTTGTGGAGGGTGCGTGCTACATGTCTTATTGATGGGTAGCATATAGGTTATGTCATGCAAGGCTTGAAGTGTAATGAGTAAGGTCAAGATTGTGGAAGGTGTGCTCATTAGCAAGAAAACATTGTATGTGTCGATTGATAAAAGGGTCATGTCTTGTTGATACCTTTTACTTGAGGTAATTGGAGTTGTGGCTTGTCTTGCTAGATAGATTGCTCAAGTATGGTTGTTGTCATTTTGTAGGGATGTGGTCAACATGCTTTGACCTCCTAAATATGTAATGAGCATCTCTTTTGGTCCTTTACAAGTGGGCTTCTTGTAGTTTGAAGTATCTAAGGAGCGTTATTAGGCTTGTTTGGATTACTTGGAAGCTTTAAAAAAAGTTTATGACTTGGTGGTGGAGTAATAGTAGGCTGCATCAAAGTAGCCCTAGACATTTTACAATAGTAGAAACCTATTTTAAAGCATCCCCAATCATTCTATAGTAGTAGTCATGATGTTTTAATGCATCCCTAGCATTCTAACATTAATAATAGACTGTTTGGAATCTTCGTGGCCATCATGAACGTTTCTAGATCAATTATTGTAAGCTATTGGGTAGCATTCATGCCGATTATTTAATCAATCTTGGCTTATTTCCAAGAATTCCCAGCACTTATAGGTTCTTATGGACAACAACAATTATGTTCATATAGTCATGGGCAAGAATAGGTCAATCATGGTCTAGTGTATAACAATTATGGGTAGCAATTAAACAATCATGGTGGGAAATAGGAGGATAGTCATGAGTTGAAGGAGGAAAATCATAGGTAGCCTTAGTCACTTGTGTTGATGCTTTTTTAGGATAAGACTTCCTACAAGTAAGATTTCTTGGTTGTGGGCTAGGTCTCAAAAAATTCTTGGTTTAGCCTAGGTGAGGTCAAGTCTAAGTGTGTTGACTCATACTTATGCAAGTTCATGTGTGGATTCAATGGGTGGGTGGGCTTGAGATACTTCTCATTGGTAGGCAATCCTAACTCTTGGTAATGTGGACTTGATTCCAAGTGGCTGGTAGGGTACCTTAGTTTGAATAGGTAGACAAGCTCAGGGTAGGTGAGTGGTGTAGGTAGCAAGCTTAAGTCCAAGTGCAAGAAAGCCTAGGTGTAGGTTGTCTTAGGCTTTCAACTAGCATGCGAGCTTAAGTTAGGCAAGGTCAGGTAAGCACTCTTAGGCACAACTAGAACCAAACACTCTTAGGCTTAGCTTAATAGGTTCACTTGTAAGATAGCTTGGGTAATATGCACTCTTGGGTAAGTAGAATTGTTAACCCCAAGTCAAAATGGCAGAAAATGGTGGAAAATGAAGGAAGAAGCGGAAAAAGCATGGAAGAAGGGCAAAGACATGCAGGCGACCTCTAAAAGCTAAGCCGAGACCAAAGGCACAAATTTAAATGAAAGGCGCCTCAAAAAACTTGGAAAACTCTTGTAAAAGAGCGCGAGGCTCCCTCCTGTGCCAATTGTAAAATATTAGATGGACATAGGCTAGAGGCGTAAGGCTAGAAGAGGGAAATGGAAAAAAGACCTTGCCATAATGACCGGTCATGTAAAAAAGGGGATGGGTGCCCATGGGATTTTAGGGTTTGTATATAAAGTTCAAAAAGTGAATGGAAACTCATTCTTTGGTGTGTGGCTAACAAGAGCTCTCTTCTTCTTCTCTTCTTCTCTTCTTCTCTTCTTCTTGCTTGTGTGTGCTCTTGAGAGAGGGAGTGTGAGAGCGTGAGGGAGTGAGTGTGTGGGAGTGAGGGATCAAGAGGGTGAAGCTCTTCACCATCTCCTCTTCTATTCTTCTCTTCTCTTCTCTTCTCTTCTCTTTTCTCGCGCGTGCGACTATGGAGGATGGAGCTTGGAGATGGAGGAGGCTTGAGGATGCTTGAGCTAGCATCAAGAATCATGGAGCTACTGAGGTGTGCGAGGGAGGAGGCTACTCACATCGGCATCAAGGTAAGCTCACTACATTCGTAGGATCGATGGCGCGTCAGTTAGGTGAGAGATAGCCATTAGAGCTCGCTTGAAACACTTGAAACAATAAGCAGTCCGTGGGTCTTGGCGGTTGAGCGAAGGCTCCCACATTTTGGTTCCATTGCCAGGACCAACGGATTCAAGCTTGAGCACTTGCGCACCTCATATCGAGCATCGAAGTAGGGGATTCATCCCCAAAACAGAGCTTGAGATAGGTAGGAAGTTTGGGCGTTTTTGATCCTCGAAACAAGTAAGTATTTTGGGATATTTTGGTTGTGTGATGATTGGAAAACATGGATAATTTATTTCAGTTTTTTGCCTTCGATTTTTGTTGCATTTAGCGTAGGTTAGAATTAGGAAATCGAACTAGAGAAGGGTAGGGATTACTGTTTCAAAACGGGGCAAAACATGGCAAAAATCGTGCAAAAATTGGTAAAACACTCGCTAGTGATGCTTCAGATCGGCAAGTGAGTGATTGGGGACATCAACATCACACCTAGGAAGGGGTATAAGAGCCAAGAGGTCAAGGGAGAGCTCATTTGTGCCATTTCAGTGAGAGAGAGAGAGAGAGAGAGAGAGAGAGAGAGAGAGAGAGAGAGAGAGAGAGAGAGAGAGAGAGAGAGAGAGAGAGAGCCCGCATCGATTCGATCGCATTACCGATGCGCTTACCGGCCCATTCAGGTATATGAATCTCTCCCTCTACTCCCCTAGATAGGATTTTGAAGTGCATGGCCATTATGCTTGCTTACATCTTGTGAATCGATCAAAATCGTGTTCACGCGGTTTACGCGGGCCGCGTTTGGCTCGTCCGAGTGGCCTTTTCTGGGCCGAGTCCCAGAATCGGCCCTCGGCCCCTGTCACTCGGCCCACTCGGCCAAGTCGGCCCTCGAACCCCGTCCAAGTCAAACCATCCGAGTCAACCCATTCAGCCCGTCCAAATCAAACTTTCGGCCACGTGGCACATTTGGCCTCGGCCCATCCGAACGACCCATCCGAGTCTCAAATTCGGCCCTCGGCCACTTTCCACATTCGGCCCTCGGCCGAAGTGCCTCGGCCCGTCCGAATCACCTTGTCCGAATTTGCCATTCGGTTCGAATCAAAACCGTCTGAGTGACCTACTCAAACCCTGCAATTCGGACCAGTTGGTCCAAGTGCAACTTTTTATCAAAATTTTCAGAAATTTGACCTGACCCGAAAAATACGCAGCAGCGCAAACTGTCGAAACCCTTCGGGCGCTTAGAACTTGATGTCACACGTAATAGGAAAAAATCGTAGCGCACAACTGCTTAGCAGCTAGAAGTAGGCAGTTGCGAGACCCAAGGACTTAGACGCGAACCGCTGAGCTGCAAAACCTGACCGACTGAAAACGAACAAGGCGACATACGAGAAAAACCCTAAACCCTGACAAAATGGCCAGAAAATTGATCTACAAGCCTATCAGGCCCAAAACAAGCGAGAGTGCGTAGGATGCTTAGGAATTGCTTGCTGCACTCACATTGAATTTTCGCACTTGAAGTACACTTAAGAAAGTTGAAAGCTTGATTGAGCACAAGTGCACGAGAAACGACACACGCATTGAGTGATCATAAATTGAGGTTTGTATTCAATAACTAAAGGAACTCACTCAGATAAACCACTCAAGGAACCCACCAATAGGAGAGGACCCAAGACATAGACAAACCATCAAAGTGCAGATTAGGACCAAGGAAAGGGCGCCAACGACCTGGATTTAACAAGTCTACTGAACCTGATCGACAGCTTGGTGGAGCAAGACAACTCAACAATGGCAGAGGAAAGCTCAGACCACTGGTCTAATGAGGAACTCGACTTGAACGTCTTCCCAGATGCTTTTCAGTAGTAGCTGGTAAGCAGTTACGACGCACACGCTTGGTATGAGCACCGCGGTAGGATAGCAGACGCTATCATTGCAGATCTAGAAGAGGAGAGAAAGCTAGTCCGCAAAGCATTGCAAAGCATAACCGAATACAATAGGGATTAGCAGGCTAGAAGCCAAAGGCAAAGTACGGAGTTGCGCGAGGTGCAACGAGTGTTGAACTTAGTAGATAGGAACTAAACAGATCACGAGAGAGCCCTAGAGGGGGACCTGACGTTGAGCGAGCTTCTCATGAAGTGACTTCTAGATAACACGGCTACAGAGCAAAGTGCTGCGGCACTAGCAACATCGCTGCTCACAGGACTAGGGGCGAACCAAGGCTCAAAGAGCCAGTCCAAAATACCCGATTGTTGCCAAGGAACTCGACAAGTACCAACCCCATGACGACCCATACAGCTTTGTTGAGCAGTTTGAGCAAGTCTGCGAAGCCAACGGACTCAATGAATCAACTCAATGCTCGCAAGCGTTCGGGCTTTGCCTAGGCGGCAAGGGTAGGATGTGGTATACGAGCCTAGATGCTGTAGAGCGAGCTAACTTCAATGACCTCAAGGATCTCTTCATCAAGAGATTCGCCAAGCCCGGCTACTCCGATAACTTACTAGTACGCTTGATGAACGTTAAGCAGAAAGAGAAGGAGGACATTCGCGACTACGTAACCCATGTGAGGAGTCTCTTCAAGAGAATCCCTCTGGGCGAGTGACCGACTGAAAGAGCAGTTTTGACTGTATTCATCAACGGAATTCGAGATGAGGAGCTATATAAGGCTTTGGCAGGAAATTCAAGCTTGCAGTAAGATGCGATAGCTAGAGTGTTTGAGGAAGCCATCAGAGTCAATGATCAGCTGAAAGAGCGGAGCTCCAAGAGCTCGAATGTAGAGGAGACCAACTTGCAAGGTTCAGAGAGAGCATCAGCCTCTAGTGAGCGATCAATCCCATCATCCCAAGATAAGGGGAAGGCCACCGAGATAGACCAAGGCTTGGCTGATGTCAAGATGGAATTAGCCAAGTTGCAAGACATGTTGAGACGATCAACACGCCCGCACGTGCAATGCGTGTATTGTGGTAGAAACCACTTACCGGTCAAGTTTCAAGACCCTAGGTCAAGATGTTGTGCTAACTGTGGTAGGTTTGGCCATGACGTCGCGCAATGCAGATTACCAAGAAGACTTTCGTACTCACAACCCTACGGCCCGCCTTACCTAGCGAACAGGCCGCAGCCATTCTTTGGAAGGGGAGCCCCATTGGCCCTTCTCGCGCCTAACGATATGAAGCCAGCTGTTCCTAGGATGGAAATAAATCCTACAGGCATCCCTAGACCGCCTGGTCCTTATGTGACCCATCTACCGAGTGATGCTCCAGTCCACTACGTGGAAGAGCCAAGTGAGGAAGAAACTTACGTATACCCTTATGTCTCGCATGACGACGAGGGCAACGCTATCCTCATGGACTATCGACCCGTGCCGGTGATGGTGTTAGGAAGAGGATGAGGTAGAGGCCTAGGAGGGCAGACACAGGATCCAGTCATTTGTTAGACTTGTGGTCACCCCGGTCATGTCTCATCACGCTGCCGTGAAAGAGAGCAGCAAAACAGAGACAAGGCTGACCAAAGGTGCACAGAGTGCGGAATCACCCATCTCTTCGTAGATTGCCCAAAGCGAAAGCCATCCTCGAGCTCAGCCAACGTACCATCTGTCCCATTGGGGCTGTTTGGTGTCAAAAACCTCGATGAGGAGGCCACACCTATCCCATTGCCGGTCATGACCCGAGCCCAAACGAAGCAGGCCGGCATCTCTCTGCCAGGACCTAGCAATCTTGACGCAGCCTTGATAGGGAAGAAAAGCCGCAGGCGGAAAAAGAAGAGATCAGAAGCTAAAGTCGCACTAAAAACCGAGAGTGCTACGACTCTGCCTACTGGAAAGAAGGTTTCAGATGCAGAGACAGAGACTTCAGCCCCTAACACGACCGAAAAGGGAAGCGCTAAGGTAGGGGAATACCCGCAACCGAAGCGACAGTTAGAGGCCATAGAAAAGGTGAAGGAATGGGTGAAGGAGGCTCAAGAGCATCTCAAGGACGCTGAGCCCATCATAGAGGACGAGATCGATGATCTCTCTAGTGTAAGCATGCCAATATCACCGCCTCAACCTAAGTCGGCAGAAGCAATCACACCACAAGCAGTGCCGCTAAGACCAAGCCTTGATGCTACAGAGCCGCAGCTCAGTCACGGCCATTGGCCAGGACAATCCAGGTTAAGGGAGAGATGAGTATCCAATGATCTCCTGACCACACTAGTGACTACCCTTGTAACACTTAGCCTGGGAGATCTGCTTAGACATCATCCTACCCTATGGCAAGATCTTAAGCAGTGGGTCAAAGGGTCATGAGAGCAGGTCATGTCGGACCCTCAAGACCATGACACAGAAACACAAATACCTAGTTTGACGTTACACTCTGTGCCTAAATCCTTGCACGTCAATGCCTTCTGGGAAGGTTCTGAGATGCACGCAGTCTTACCAGTCCTAGCCCTAGGCGACACAACAAGAAAGGGAATCGTAGACACGGGAATTGGGGTTAGTGTGCTTAGCCATGCAGTGCTTCAGACTTGGGGAAACCCAACTATCGAAACTGCTAGGTTTAATGTCACACTAGCGAACATTATGAGAGTAAAGCCATTCGGGGTACTTAAGAACTGGCCAGTGAAGATTGCAGGTGTCCAGTTCTCTGTTGACTTTATAGTCATGAAGGGAGTGGACTACGATATCCTATTAGGCCGACCCTGGATGTGCAATGCTAGAGTCATCGAAGATTGGGGTAATGACTTGATCTTCCTTGGCAATAGAACGGATGCCATACGAATAGAGATGGATGCTCGGAAGACCTCACCGGTCGACCTAGATGCCATCTCTGCTATGCTCAAGGGTAACACTCAGGTCAAGGAGTCCTATGGGCCCTTGACCAGGTCTATCCCATGCCCAGAGGTTGAGCGGGATTGGATGCATGTTCTTGCTACAATCGACCTGCCATTCTCATACCATGAGGCATATTTGAGCAAACCATGAAAACGATCGACAAGCCTAGCAACACACTCTCCGTACCAGTCTGCATGATGGTAGGAACCCTTCGGGGAAAGCCTAAGCCTATCAACTTCCAAGTCCCAACTAACAAAAGGGAACTCCAGAAGATGTTGGAATACTTAACAAACAAGCTAGCTGGCAATTCAACTGCAAACTTCAAACCACTACAGGATCTCTTAGGTGAATCCAAGTGGCAATGGACCAGAGTGCATGACTTAAACCTCATGTATAACTAGGCTCTGCTCCCTGACCAATGACAAGATGTGTACCAAGCCCTAGGAGAGGACGAGTAGTTTGATGAAGGGGATTCTAACGATGAATACGAAGACTGCCAATCCTTTAGTGTGGAACTGAGGGTGAAGTAGATACCATAGAATACGACACTAACGGACAAGAAATAGAGCAAATACGAGCAGACTCCAAGCCACAGAAAAGAAATATCTTTAGGATAGATCGAGGGATCATGCGCAGGGAATGTGACCGCACCTGGTTGGAACACGTAGGAGCGATAGACCTTGAACAAGCAGGCTTAGCTCAGCCAGGGATGACACCAGTCCTTAGGACAGAATCACCATCTAAACTACGCCCACCAGGGGAGACTACCTCTTCTAGCAAAGACGGGGAGTTCGACTCTGAGTCAGAGGTTAGTTCGGATAGTGATCCAGAAATGCCTAGGCCGCCCACGACTAGACGCACGAAGGGGGACCTACCCGTCCACCTGAGACGCAGACGGTTATGACAGGAAAAGGTAAAACAACCCAGGGATACGCGAACGAAAGAATAGCAAAAACCGTAGGACCTCCCTATGCGCTTCACAAAATTCAAAAAAGGGGATAGGGTAGTAGTTCTGTTAGGTACCAAACGTCAAGGACAAACCAACGAACCAATCGAGGGACCAGCCAAGGTCAAGGAGGTGAATCTGGCCTAGGAAGGGGAAACACCCCGACCAGTCTTCATTGCCGATGACTTGACTGAGGAAGAAGAAACTGGTCTTGTCGCTCTCTTGCGAGAGTACATAGACGTATTCGCCTGGTCCTTGGAAGAGCTTAAGGGGGTAGACCCGAGTGTTATGACTCACAACATACCCATGACGCCAGACACAACGCCGGTCAAGCAGCGACCGTACCCTATGAATCCAAAACACACTCATGCTGTCAAAGAGGAAATTGACAAGCTGATGAGAGCGGGATTCATTTGCGAAATTGAGCACACAAACTGGGTATCACCCATAGTCATCGTGATGAAAAAGAGTGGAAAAATCCGAGTGTGTGTCAATTACAAGAAGGTGAACGCTGCTACGAAGAGGGACAACTATCCATTGCCATACACCGAGCACATGCTTGAGAGGGTGGCAAGCAAGAAAGCCTACAGTTTTCTGGACGGCTTCTCAGGTTACAACCAGGTGCAAGTGCATCCTGCAGATAGGCACAAGACCGCCTTCGCCACTGAGTGGGGGCATCTTTGCTTACATAGTCATGCCCTTCGGGTTGACTAACGCCCCTGCCACTTTCCAACGCCTCATGTGCACCATCTTTAAGGACATGGTTCGTAAGGAGTTAGAAGTCTTTTTCGACGACCTGTGTGTCCATTCGACCTGGATCGAACACTTAGACAAACTCCGCGCAGTCTTTGAATGGTGTCGCTTATATCGTCTCTCCTTGAACCCCTTAAAGTGCTAGTTTTGGATAAAGCACAGATGCATCTTAGGGCACGCAGTGTCGCTTATATCGTCTCTCCTTGAACCCCTTAAAGTGCCAGTTTTGGGTAAAGCACGGATGCATCTTAGGGCACGTAGTGTCGAAGAATGGCATTGCCATTGACTTCTCAAAAGTTAGGGTTATTGTTGACTTTCCACTCCCAATTAATTACAAGGGAGTTCAGTGCTTCTTAGGCCATACGGGCTACTATCGGTGGTTTGTACTAAACTATGCGTTGATTGCCAGACCATTGTACAAGCTGCTGATTGTCTTCGAGTGGACCAAGGCATGCCAACGAGCGTATGAAGAGTTGAAAAAGGCTCTAACCACAGCACCAATTCTGTGAGCCCCAGATTGGACCATTACCTTCCACGTGCACATCGATGCTTCTAAGTTTGCCATGGGGGCAGTGTTGTGCCAGCCTAGTGAGCACAACTTAGATTATCCAGTGAGCTTTGCTAGCAAACAACTCATTGAGATGGAAATAAACTACTCGACGACAAAAAGAGAGGGATTAGCCATGGTATTCGCTGTGAAGAAATTCCGGCATTACCTATTGGCCACACCCTTTATCTTTTTCGTGGACCATCAAGCCCTGCTCCATCTAGTAAACAAACCTTGTGCTACAGGACGCATAGCTTGATGGCTCCTTTTGCTCTTGGAATTCGATTTCTTCGTGGTTGTGTGGAAAGGGAAACAACACTACATGGCTGACCATATGTCACGCATTCCCACGGGAGAAGCTGCTAGACAAGGCATCATTGATGAACTACCCGATGCCCGTCTATTCCACCTGTCCAGCGAGATAGATTTGTTTAAGGCTGATCTAACGCCATATTGGGTGGACGACATAGTTCAAGTTCTTGAGCACGGACTACTTGAGCGACCAATAGAAAAAGCCTGACTTAGGCACTTAATCCTTAAGATCCAGCCCTATCAGCTGATTGCAGGCCAACTCTATAGGTTGGGGCAAGATGGATTGCTGCGTAGATACGTATGTGAGCATGAGATGCACGATGTGCTCTCGGAGGCACACAACGGCATTGCGGGAGGACACTTTAGCGGAGACATGACAGCATGGAAGGTGCTGCAGTCTCAACTATGGTGGCCCACGCTTTTCCGCGATGCCACGCAATTCGTCAAACATTGTGATGAGTGCCAACGGACAAAAGTCCCAATTTGCAAGGATCAGATGGAGTTGACCCCAATTATTGCTCGATAACCTTTTGAAAAATGGGGAATCGACTTCATAGGACCTATCAGTCCTGCGGTGCGGTACTCACAAGACAAGTACATCATTGTGGCCACGGATTACCTCACGAAATGAGTAGAGCCTAGAGCCACACGTAAAAACGACGCTAGGATGACTGCCAAGTTCTTATGGGAGCAAGTGATCTCGCGATTTGACTGCTCCATCAAACTAGTTAGTGACCAAGGCATGCACTTCATCAACGAAGTGATAGCGCATCTCGTGTCCACCTTTCTCATTATCCATCGCAAATCATCGCCATACTACCCTCAGGCAAACGGTCAGGCAGAATCCACAAATAAGATTCTCGTCAATGTCCTGACCAAAGTAGTCTCAGCCTCACGCAATGACTGGGACAACAAGCTTATGGCAATTTTGTGGGCTTACCATACAGCTTATAAAATGGCTATCAGTCAAACCCTGTTCAGGCTGACCTATGGAACAGAAGCAATCCTACCCTTATAATTCTTTGTTCCTAGCCTGAGAATAGCCCTTCAAGAACGATGGGAAGGGAAGGAGGCATGGACGCAACGCCTGGTCGAGCTTGAATGCCTCTCAGATACCCGTCTTCTAGCCACCCATGCACTTATATGTGAGAATGCCCATCACAAGAGTTGGTTTGAAAAGCATGTCAAGCAGCACGACTTTGAACAGGGCGACTTAGTGGTCCTCTACTCCATTAAGGGACATAAACAGAAAATGAAATTTCGAGGCCTTGGACCCTTCAAAGTTTGTGCGATCAGTCGCATAGGCAATATCGAACTCGAAACCTTAGACGGTGAGGGAATAGGCTTCTTCAATGGCAGTCGTGTCATGAAGTACTACCCTCCCACCCATCCTTTGCACGAGCCCCTGATGTTAGAACCGCCTGTTAAAGTACGAGTGGCCACAATCACTGAGATGGATGAGGAGGATGAGGAAGCCATAGAGCCCGCATACCTCCATATAATGGTCACTGCAAAACAAACCTGCGCTTTCAACGCTTTGATTGATGAGGGAGTAGACTTCAATGTCCTAACTCATGATCATTGGACCAAACTTAGCAGACCCCCACTTCAGCCCACGAATGCTAAGTTAAGCCCATATGGGGCCCATTCCTACGCACTCCTCGGCAAGTGCAAAGTAGCCGTTTCTATCGAGTCTGAGACTGTCGCAATGATTTTTTACACGTTGCCAAATGCTAAAGACGCAGGCACGGAGTTGGTGCTAGGGCGCACTTTCAAAAAGCAGACTCATTGGAATGTTGATTATGAGTTGCAGCGCATCCACCTCGCAATAGGCAACGTTTGCATTGTCACAGCTTTCAGCAAGGGCTGCGCGACTTCATCACCGTCTGCAAAGCGACTGATAGAATTCTCCATGACCAAATCTACAGAGGGGGGTAGTGCGCGGCTGCCACCTCTGCGAATTCAGGAATCACAGCCCACAGTAGCAAAACATTAGGCTCAATAGCTTAGATTCCAATGGAAGCCCAAGCAGTCACAACCGCCGCCTAGGAGTCGATGCTCCTATCCTCATAAGACCAAACACTCTAAACCTAGGAGGCCAAGACACAGTCACAGAAAGCATTGCATGATCAAGCAAAGATGGGTCCCTAAAGCCCTCTTATGTGCGCAAGGCTACTACGAGGGAAACACCTGGCTGTGGATCCCTAAGGCCCACATGGCCAAAGGCGTCATTCATACACCGCCCTCAAGCTTGATCAAACCGTGTTCCATAAACCCTCAAAACCACAAGCCGCATTGCTCTCCTGAACCACAACCATCCACCTCATCCACGCCTAGACCCAAGAGAGTCCCACAAGCCTACCGGCCCAAACCGCAGGCTCTGTCACAAGAGTCATCAACCGTCGAAGTCAATCCGCCTCCCCAACTCCAACCTGAATGCAACAGCCTGTCCGTAGTAGCTGCTCCTAATCCACTCAACATCCCAGCGGCCCAACCACAATCTCATGAACCCTCCCAACCGCCCATCTTCGTTGTCAAAAGCTCTTGTTCTGTCAAACCTCAACCACCTGTTGGCCTTACACCCTCCTATGAACGAAAATCCTTTTTAGCGCTAGCCGCTGACCTCACTGAGGACACCGGGGATGATGTGGTGGATTGTATTAAAAGATTAGATGACACTTTCGTGTCACTCGCGCTAAGCTACGACCGCTTGGACTTAGGTCTATTAGAAGAACCCTTTGCAACTAAAGTGCAAAATATGCCTTACTCTTGGGAAACCTTTGAATTCGCATTCACAAAAGATTCTTGCTCCGTTGCTGAGTTGATTAATAGCAAAATCTCCAAGGAGCAAGCCATCAAACAACGCCTTATCACGTCATACAATCCATGAATCACTTCTGCTATCACCGACCAAGAAATCACGGAGTTATCACACCTCGCTGATACTGGATCACCTTTCTTAAGGCAGTGGTACACTCTTAGGTTGCAATGGGAAGTTGAAGGATGTCGCATAATGACCAACGCTGAGCAACGCTGCACCATCAAAATAGCAGAGTATGATCCCACTTATGTCGCGCCCACCTCGTATAGAGTGTTAACCACTCTTCGGGGCCGACCCTTGGAAGAACACATCAAAGGACACCCCTACTCGATCGCTTGTTGATTGAGGAAGAGTTACACACTGCTAGCCGTGTCGACTCTGGTGACTTCCTCATAGATGTTCTCACATATATCACACACGTGGGACTTTGACCCTTTGATTTGGACTGCGCAGCTCAATTGGAATACAATCCAAATTTCTATACTTGGCTCCTTCACAAATAATTCCTACATCAACATCCCGAAAGCCCTTGACCTTTTGACCTCAATCCTAGGAAGGATTCTTCTCAAGATGGAAGGGGAGGGGGTAAAGGAATCAAAGGGGATAAATCAAAGTAAAATCAGTGAAAAACATAAACATGTATTATGGAAAAATGGATGGGATAGGAAAATGGGTATGAAAACTTGGAAGTAAAGGGAAAAAAGTCCAAGTCTAAAAAGGAAAATCTACATTGCTTCTTAATGAATTCATTCAAAAAGCATAGAGTTTTTCTTTTCCGGCAATCCACGAATTAATATGTGGAAAGCACTAATGAAAGTTATGATTTATGGCAGGAGCATAAAATGTCGCAGCAAGACTGCGCCCATCGACTCCCGTTCACAGACGAGGAAAGGGAGCAATACTGCATCCATCTAGAGAACTGCGCCTTCAGCCAGCTTAAATTTCGAACCATCCACAACATAGAAGTTGTGGTGGCCAAGGAGGAAGCAACCAGGAGGGTGGTTGAACAATGCAACCTCATGAAGTATCTTGAAAAGTTCTTGCAGGAGCCGAACCACCTGAAGTGCATGGAGTTCCTTAGAACGTACAACCCAGATCAAGAATGTGGTACTGTGACGGTGGGCAGAGGAGAAGATGCAAAGCATGTACAGGTTCGCTTAGACCCACCTTGGTGGAGAAGGCTTTGGGGTTGGTACCAAAGACGGAGAGGAAACAAAAAAGGGATGTTTATGTCATGCTTAAAATGAAGAAGGAAGATGTGCTCACAAATGATGGCATAAGCATCCAAGACATCCCCGACGCGGAAGCCAGGATGCAAGCCAAGCTGATACATGTGCTCTTCTCCAGCCAGCGCTACAATTCATTGATGCATTGAATTAGCGTACCTGTACTGGAGAATATAGCAGCCCATACCCTAGACGAAGTAGATTGGAACGGGTACATGCGAAAAATGATCGACCAGGCAGCCAAAGCATTGGCCCTAGGAAGCGTGCCAGCAGGAGGAGAATCTCCAGCCTCTAAAGCTACAGAAAGAAAGAAAGCCTCCTCCAAAGCCTCCTTCATCAGGTATGGAGGTGTCTTGACTGCGCTCATCTAGGAGTCAGTGAAGGAAGCACAGGATGCAGAAGAAGGAGAAGGAGAAACGCCAGAAAGGTCGCCTCCTCACAGGACAAGGATAGGTCCACTGATAGAACAGAGACAGAGGAAGAAGGGGAAGAACAGACAAGCAAAAAGACAACCAAGAAGCCCAAAAAGAAGACAAGGTAGAGCAATAAGAAGGATGACAAAGGCAGAAAGAAGGAGAGAGAAGACTTGGAAAGGGCAAAGAAAGAGTCCCTAAAAGAGGCCAAGGAGAGAGAGAGAAAGAAGAGACAGGAGGAAGAGAAGGAGAAAGAAGAATTACAGAAAGCAAAGAAGGCATCGAAACAGGAAGCAGAGGAGAAGAAAAGAAAGGAAAAATAAGAAAAAGAGAAAAACAAGGAAGAGAAGAGAAAAGCAGAGGAGGAAAGGAGAAGGAAGGCTGATGAGGAAGAGGAAGAGCTACGAAGGAAGGAGGAAGAGGGCCTGGCGGAAGCCACACGCCGGGTCCATCAAGCAACAAATTCGAGCAGATGAATTGGGAAACATGAGCCCGCATAGAGAAGAAGGGCCAGGGTCTAGCACACAGGTGCCAGAGTTCATGGCACCTCCAGTCCATGAGGGCAAGGGCAAGGCCCCGATTCATCCAATTCCAACCCTCTTGGTGCCTTTCACTGAACCCACCACCATCACCCCTAGCATCTCGACCAGTGCCGACGTGTCAAACTTCGTGGCGTGGATGCAATGCTTCATCAACAAAGAGATGGGCCAGGGACAGAGCACAGAAACCATAGCCACAGGACAAAAGAGACCAGCTACTGATGCGGAATCAAGAC
The DNA here is from genome assembly GCF_053477565.2 of Lygodium microphyllum. Classification (NCBI taxonomy): domain Eukaryota; kingdom Viridiplantae; phylum Streptophyta; class Polypodiopsida; order Schizaeales; family Lygodiaceae; genus Lygodium; species Lygodium microphyllum. The sequence goes on from NC_141137.1 coordinate 61,136,281, forward strand.
AAGATCCTAAACGGCAGAAGGTAGAAGCCTCAACCTCACCCATCCACACTACGATGACGCCATTGGCTAACTACGACGAGTACGTCGCCGAGCTGCTGTCCCGATTGGAGAAAGCTAAGGAGGAACGCAAGATAGCCACGGCTGAGTTGGCAGCTGAGAAGGAATCAGTAACCGCCTTCCAGTTGGATAAAACGAGGATGATAGCCATGCAGCAAAGGGAGATTGCGGATCTCAAGCAAGAAATGAAGGCTAAGGATGACAGGGAGGAACACTAGAGACAGCTGCTTGAAAATGAAACACAGGAGCTAGTGAAAATGCAAAGAGAGCATAAATGCCAGAGATGCGGAGAGAAAACAAGACATAGAGGAGCAGCAAGAGGAGATTGAATGCCTGATAGATCAACTAAACTCTGAAAAAGAAGAGCAAGAGAGGCTGGTCAAGGGAGTTGGAGGACCACGAGCAAAAACTCATGATACTAACCCTAAAGCAAGGCGAAAACATGGAAGAAATGAACAAAAGAGTAGAGGAGTGGGCTATGCACAATGAAAAGAGGGTGAAGACACTGGCACGACGCCTTGCTCTGGTAGAGAAGGAGAAAAACATTGCAGAGAGCAAGGCAAAAGCTGCCCAAGTGGCCTTCGACGCTCAACAAAAAGCCTTCCTCGACACCATCCTGGACACCACCCGCTCAGCGCAAGGAGAGTCATTGGAGGTGACGTAGAGGAAGCTCAACATCGCACGCAGAGCCTTACATGTTGGATTGCAGATGCCACCCTTACCTGTGGAGGTTAGGTTGAGCTTGGACGAGCAACGAAAATACCTATCGCTGGCCGGCCTAACCCCCAGGAAATCGACGCCCTCGGATTCGAAGAGGAAGCACCACAGGGAGAACGATACGGGGAGGAAGCAAAAATTGAAATCGATATGAACCGATTCAGGGAGGATGTAGTCCCACAACCCCCCTCGTCGCAGTCTCAGGAGCCACCACAAGAGGACCCATCTATGGAAAGAAAAGCTGCATCTAGGGAAAGACACAGAAAGCTAGTAGAGGATGCCAGGAAACTACTGAGAGCCAAACTAGCCATGCTGCCATCCACACCGCTCCCACCTTGCCCTGATGATATCCCGGCGGGATTTCACGCAGAACTGGTGATGTGGGAGATACAAGAATAAGGAAAGGATCCATTCACCTTTAGTTTTCTCCTACCCAACAGTCTGCGAAGGGTCTTACCGCTCAAGGTGATGGATGAGGTGATCGCGATCGGTGGCCGGTTGGGGAAAAGATGGCTAGAAGAGCGAAAAAAAACCCTGACCTCTGGGGGCACAGAAGCAACTGATTACTGGCAAAACAAAGTTTTTGAAGTCCCACACACTATACAAGGCTACAAAAGCCAACCCATGTGGAGGAGGTGAGTATGCGACATCAGTATGCTCGCCTGGATGGCGTTTTGTAACACCCTGCCATTCGAGAGGAACAACCCTACCTACATGGCATACCCTCGAAGGGTAGGCGTGGATTTTGATGCCACCCTCCATGGGCGGTACGACTTCCCTATTATTTATAACTCTAATGTAGTATCCTTCGAGCATGCCCTTCTCTTTACCTCCGAAAGCCTAGATGATTCTATGACCCGCTTTCTTGCGGATTTCTCCTCATGCTTTGACCTTGCCTTTGTAACAACCTGTAATTATCTTAGGTTACTTAAGCTACTCCTTAAGCAGGACCCGACTCCACAAGAGTGCAGCCTACTACCTCCCCTCTTCTTTGACCCTAACGCTATTGACAGCTGCGCCATGGCTCATCTTATGATGAGGGCTAGTCTCCTCTCCTCTTTTTGCCTAGCCCTCCTAGAAGATATGAATGACAACCAATTCATTAGGTGCAATCACCCTTTCCTCTCCACCACTTCTCTTCATGTCTGCATGAATCTGAAAGATTACATGCAAAGTCACCAGTTTTTGAGCAAATCCATACGACCCCCTTCCCCTCCTCATTCTGATGAAGACAATTAGGCCTGGCAGTCATTCCACCATTGCCAAAAAAAAAAGAGAATATTTGGAAGGAAAAGCACACAAGCACTCACTTGCAGAAGCACTTAAACACCACATAGAGCATTATCACTGCACCTAGGGGTTCTCAAGTTAGGCGTGCCCAGTGGCTTCAGTCGGACGGCTCTGCTCCTAATCCCCTAGCCCTTTTTTCTTCCCCACTTCATGCTTAGGGCACATCAAGGGCAGGACATACCTAGGGAGCTAACACTCGCCTATGGTTAGACTTGTCACCCTAGGTCACTTGCATCGCACCTCCCTCAACACAAATGGGGTCCTTAAGTGTGGGACATCACCCAGGCTTGCCTGCGGTTGGACCCACCTCCCCATTCCACTAGCACGAGGACACTGTACTAACATAGTAAGGTACACACTCCCCTTAGGAAGAGCACCGCACCTCCTTTCAGGCATCACACAAGCGACAAACCACCAACTTCGGAGGCCCCCGTCAACCACTCGCTATCCATCCAGCTTCCCCGACAAACATAAGCTTCCACCGGGACCTGAATCTCCATGTGGCCCTTCCCTTTACACCATCATTGCCCAAGTGCCTATCACCCTACAACAACACAGAAGTGCCATGGGATTGGCACCCGTCTCGGAGGGGGGTAATGTTAACCCCAAGTCGAAATGGCAAAAAATGGTGGAAAATGAAGGAAGAAGCGGAAAAAGCATGGAAGAAGGGCAAAGACACGTAGGCGACCTCTAAAAGCTAAGCTGAGACAAAAGGCACAATTTTAAATGAAAGGAGCCTCAAAAAACTTGGAAAACTCTTGTAAAAGAGCGCCACGCTCCCTCCTGTGCCAATTGTAAAATATTAGACGGGCATAGGCTAGAGACGTAAGGCTAGAAGAGGGAAATGGAAAAAAGACCTTGCCACAATGGCCGATCATGTAAAAAAGGGGATGGGTGCCCATGGGATTTTAGGGTTTGTATATAAAGTTCAAAAAGTGAATGGAAACTCATTCTTTGGTGTGTGGCTAACAAGAGTTCTCTTCTTCTTCTCTTCTTCTCTTCTTCTTGCTTGTGTGTGCTCTTGAGAGAGGGAGTGTGAGAGTGTGAGGGAGTGAGTGTGTGGGAGTGAGGGATCAAGAGGGTGAAGCTCTTCACCATCTCCTCTTATCTTCTTCTCTTCTCTTCTCTTCTCTTTTCTCGCGCGCGCGGCTATGGAGGATGGAGCTTGGAGATGGAGGAGGCTTGAGGTTGCTTGAGCTAGCATCAAGAATTGTGGAGCTACCGAGGTGTGCGAGGGAGGAGGCTACTCACATCGGCATCAAGGTAAGCTCACTACATTCGTAGGATCGACGGCGCGTCGGCTAGGTGAGAGATAGCCATTAGAGCTCGCTTGAAACACTTGAAACAATAAGCGGTCCGTGGGTCTTGGCGGTCGAGCGAAGGCTCCCGCAAGAATACAATCTTAACTTATTAGTGTGGAAAGGCTCAAGCCACCAACATGCACTCTCAAGTCACTAATAGACACTATTTACGCTAGCAAGCTTAGGTAGCTATCAAGACGTGTAATATGCAGCTTGAAACTAGCTTTTAGGGCATGGTGTTGTGTCCATTAGAAGGCAATTCTAGACGATGCCACCCAGCACTCCTTGGAATGACATGGGGTTAATCGCTTAGCTTCTCTCGAGTCCACATTGTAGCAGAAGTGCTTTGGTTGAGGAACCCACTAGGATTGACCTGAAATTTGGATTTTTGAATCAATTGAGGTCATATAGAGATATGCTAGCGATAATCTTCAAGCATCCACTTTGCACAAGATCACCCAAACCAAAGTGGACTTATGTCGCACTTGGTTCAAAGAGAGTGAGAAACAAGGGAGAGTGTAACACGTCGACCCCTCTATCCATAAGGCATAATTTCACTTTGATCCCTCTAAAGTGACACAAAGTGAGGGTTCTTATTGGTTTCTACTTAGATCAAGGTAAATTTCTAGCTAGTGCAACTCTTAAAAGAAGTTCCCAGCTAACTGGGACTAGCCTAGACCCAACCATTAGGGGTCATGTCCTCCAGTTTCTCTTGATGGTATTTCTAATTACCTAATTACCTACCATAATTATATTTTAACACCTAAAATCAACTTCCTTAATTAGCCTTTTATAGCACAAGGTTCATTCATGTAACTTAGAGCACAACATGAAAACAAGATCAAATAACTATTGACAAACAACTCCTTTATTACCTTGAAATTTTCTTATTATCATTTCTCTTTTGACCATATGGAAGTAACATCAACCTTAAGGCTTGGTATCCTCCAAGATTCCACCTTGTCAACTAGTATCAAGCCCCTTAAAAATACCATTATGGGTTAGGTAGGAGTTAGGAAAATCCTAAAATTTAAGGACTTTACTAGCTAGAGTCCCCTTGTACCTTTAGTTCCTCCTATCTAACTAGCTCCCCATAGAGTGACCTCTCACAATGGGGCCGATTCGAGCTTTGTGAAGTGGTGTTTCTAATCCCCTTGGAATAGGGTCCTTGCAACTAGCCTTGGGGGAGACCTAGTGCATCCTTCTTCTATTAACCCGATTTTGATTAGATTCAATTAGAATCCTAGCTTACAATCACAAGCAATTCTTTCTTGATGCATTAGTAGATCAATACATGCACAATCAAAATCACATTTAGCATTTATTCAAAAGTTTATTTACCCTAGAAGGCAATCTTTAAATAGTCTTGGGTTGCTCTTTCCCTTGGGGTTTGGTCGAGAATTTCAGGCATGAACTCGATCTGAAGTGCTTACTACTATGGGTAAATCATTAATCCCTTTATGATATCTACCTAAGTTTGAGCTTTGACTAATATCGGTTCACCTAGGATGAATAGTCCCTTCTAACATTGTAGCATCCTTAGATGATCAATGCTAAACAACAATCTTCTTGAAATATTCATATTGTAGCATACAACTTCCTAAATAATAAAATAACCATGGATTGCACATAATTTTTAGGACTTCCACATAGACATGAGGCATTCATCATAAGCAACTATAGAACCACATTAACTTGTATATTGTAGATCACAAGTTTCCTAAGTGAAGAAATAACCATGAACAACATGTAACTTTCAGGACTTTCACATAGACATAAAACATACATCATAATCAACTACAAGATCACTCTATCTTGAATGTTATAGACCATGGCTTTGCTAAATGAAGGACCATGAGCAAACAACATCAAAATTTCAGAACTTTCACATAGATAGCTAGCACACATCATGATCAACTACAAGAATACACACTCTTGAATATCACACTTCAGATGTTTCTTGAATGAAGGAACAATAGTAAGAAACATAAAATTCTTTAGGATTACCATATAGACATGTATCATACATCATGATTAGCTATATGAGAGGCAATATTTGGAATGTCTTCATCCTTGATCCTTTTGTGACAGCAGTAACCTAATCTAAGATCCATCTTGGAGAAGATGTTTCCCCTTGAAGTCTATCAATCAGCTCCTCTATTCTTGGATAGCACTAGGACTTCCCATGGTGAATTGCTTGGCCTAGTGTAACTTTGATCCAATAGTTGTTTGAGTTGCTCCTTTAGTTCAACAACTTTTGGGATAGACAGTCAGTAAGGTCTCTTGGTAATATTTGCACAAGGTTGATTTTATAATTAACTTTCCTCTGAGGTGGAAGTTTAGTTAGCTCTTTTGGGAATACGTCTACATATTTCTTCAGCTAGATGGCTCTTGTGATATCTCGACTTTAATTTAAAATCTTATTGACTTCTCACCAAAATGGACTTGAATAACTCTAAATCATTAAATAGAGAAAATCTCGAGCAAAATGACCCATGGATCATAACCTGGGATTAACAAGGACTATAGCCATCCATCATGGAAGTTATTGCATGAATGAGAGTTATGAGCCATAAGTTGAAGTTGACCAAACACGTTCAAAACTTGGTGAGTAAGGTAAGTCACAAAAGCTTTAAGCTTTAAAGCTTAATGCTTTATAAAAAAGAAGATTGAGAGGGAGATGACAATGAACAGGCCGCCCCCCCTCCCCCCCTTTTTTAATGGGAAAAAACGGTGCACTATCTTCCCCAATTTTGGCATATTTGATTCTAAACCAAAAAACCTGAATTCTCCTTCAATAATTCAGCAGTTAACTCTAGCGATCTTTCGAGAGCTAGGCGAATCAGTCATGGCATCTTTGGTAGCCTCCATTAAAAAAGGGGGGAGCAAGATCATTCGAGAGCTAGGCGAATCAATCATGGCATCTTTGGTAGCCTCTCTGGACCTCAAAGATCAAATCACTAGCATCAGATTGCATCTTGAAAGATTCAGATTGCTAATTTTGCCAAGATCCCTTCCATAAAGAGCTCTTCTTCTTAGCCACAACCCTTCTTCTTGAACTTTAGCTATAAATACGAGGCATGGGGAGCCATTGAGGACAGTCCAAGCAAGAGAGGAGAGGCCCTTCTCAAGAATATAGAGAAAGAGGGAGTGGGGCAAGAGAAGCGCGAGTACACGAATTTCTCATCACAAAGACAAGGAGGATACTCTATGAGCTCTTGAATTCAAATCCTCCATCCCTTCTATCCTATTTCTCTGTGGAATCAAGACTCTTCTCGATTTTTCTAAGTTCTTGGTGATCGCCTTCCCCCATCAATCAAATTTTCGTCAATCTAATTACCCCCAAGATCCTTCGCCAAAACCCCCTTTTCAATCTTGAGATTAAAGACCATGGCCTTGAAGAAGAAAGTTACAAAGGTCACGGAGGTAGGAGCTACCAATAATGCTGCGAACACAATTACTACAAATGGAATGGCAAGTACGGGGATTACAAATGAAGCTATGAATACCATCAACCAAGCACTCGTCATGGATCTTCAGGTGTAAATTTTTTAATAAAAATAGCTAGCAGGCCTTCATTCCATAAACGTGTAATAAAAGCTACATTCGTGAAATAAGATTTTATTCAATTCTTGTATATAATCTTTTGAAAAGAATCCTTAATCATGAATTCCGAGGGGTAACTTGGGTCTGTATAAGATGAACCTAACCAAGCAAGGAAGGTGCTGTGTCCCTAACAAATTTAATATTTTTTATTTTGTGTTGATCAAACGAAATCTATGATGGGTAATCACGGACGCTAATCCTCGATATATAAGAGACCTTGAGATGAAATTGCCAAAGAATATTGTTCGTAATTAAACTGACTAAGATTTTCTTTTATTGCGGGCAAGGAACCACAAACTCCAAGGGAATTATTCGCAATTATGAAATTCTTGCTTAGATTCAGTCCAAAAAACTAGTCCCCAAGGAAGGGGGAATCTAGGAAGACTATTGGAAGGTATTGCCACTTATTCTAATTTTACCACTTATGCTAATTTGTCTTGATGTTATTAAGGTATTGCCACTTACGCTAATTTTGCAACTTATGCTTATTTGTCTCGATGTAATTATTTTTGGAAAGAAAAGATTTTTCTTGGAAATGAACTTGTTAAAAGTTTATGTATAATGCATTCGAAATAAGATGTTTGTGATTGCAAGCCATGTACTGAACTTTCCTAAAATCATCAGGCTAAAAGATGAATGACTGAGTATAGAACGTTGACTCAGGTAGTATTCTGATGAGCGCAGAATGCCGATTGAGGTGTTCTTAATGGCGCTAGACCTCCCCAGGACCAGCGTGAATAAAACCTACTCTAAGGGGTTTTTCTCTTTTGTTTCGTGTGAGAATATACCAATCATGATGCGAAAGGTCTTGTCATAGGGAACTCTAGTCGGCAGGAGGAGGTGAGGATACTAAGGGGTTTTTGATCATAAACACCTTAGACTCTTATGAATTGCCAAATACCCTTCGATTTCCAGACTGTCTTGGAAGTTCCAATACTAGTTGAGGAATGGAACTTGGAGAGAATAATACTTCAAATAGGAAACATTGTAAATTTTATTTTTTTCTGAAAGGAACTATTAAGAAGGAATTGCTTTACTTTGTTTTGTATTGTGAATTAAGGGCATGCAATGAATTTGTATTAGGAGATAATTCAAAGAAGCTATTTTTATATGTTGAACCTAAAGTGGTAGGTAATTAGGTAACTAAAACTACTCTCTCAAGGGAATTGGAAGGATGGATCCCCGAGGATGGATCCAAGCCTATGATTGGGTGGTCTTAGTAAGATGAGAGCTTTCCTAAGAAGGAATAAAAATCGCACTTGATGGACCATTAGAAACCAGAAAGCCTAGCTCACATCCCTTTAGAACCTCGGCCAGAAGGGATTAAAGTGTCATACTTCTCCCATTCACTTTGAACCCATCACAATGTAAGTCTGTTTTAGTCATCAAATTCCTATAGGGAATGGAATCTGAAACCGCTAATACTAATCAGTCATTTAGTAATAAATTTGACCAGAAAGACTCAAGTTCCTCATGGGAATGATCCAAACTTCCACTGTGGGGTAGACTCAAGCGAACCTAGTTAGCAAACTCTGAGGGTTTTCATCAAAGTCCTGGATGATGCTTCCTAGGACATCTCTTGATGGGCTACTAAGAACATACTGCCAAGGAAAGTTTGGGCGGGCATAATGTCACAGCTCTTCCTTAGTCTCCCCACCCTATTTAACCTCATTAAGTTTGATCAAGTAGACAAGCAATCCTTTTCTTAGTACTTTCACAATGTGAGAAGCTTTTGCTAGCTAGACTTTTGGTTTTCCTGCTTCTCCATGAGTGGTTATTTGTTCACCCAAATTATGCACAAGATCACCCAAATTAAACTAAACTATGTCATACAAGAGAGTGAGAAATGAGGGGGAGTGCATCACGTCATCCCCTCTACCCATAAGGTATAGTTTGACTCGCATCCTCTAAAATGACACGGAGTTAGGGTTCTTATTCAATTTCTACTTGGATCAATGCCATTTTCTAGCTAGTGTAACTCTTGAAGGAAGCTCCTACCTAATTGGGACCACCCTACCATAGATGGTAGGGTGGTCCCATCAGGGGTCATATCCTCCCTCTTCCCTCGGTGGCATTTTTAATTATCTAAATACCTACCATAATTATTTTTGAACACCTTAAACCAGCTTCCTAATTAGCCTTTTATAGCATAGGTTTCATTCATGTAACTTAGGGCACAACATGAAAACAAAATCAAACAACTATTGAGAAACTACTCCTTTATTACCTTGAAGGTTTCTTATTATATTTTCACTTCCACCCATATGAAAGTAACATGAACCCAAAGGTTTGGCATCCTCTAAGATTCTGCCTTGTCAACTAGTATCAAGGCCCCTAGAAGGACCATTATGGGTCATGTAGGAATTAGGTTGATCCTAAAAGTTAAGAACTTTGCTAGCTAGAGCCCCCGTGGCACCCTTACTTCCTCCTACCTAACTTGCTCCCCACAAAGTGACCTCTCGAAATGGGGCAAGTTTGAGATTTCTAAAGCAGTGTTTTCGACCCCCTTGGAATAAGGTCCTTGCAACTAGCCTTGGGGGAGGCCTAGTGCATCATGCCTTCTATTTACATGATAATGTGTAGGTTTAGTTGAAATCCTAGCTTACCATCATAAGAAATTCTTTATTGATACATTGGTAGATCAATACATGTACACTCAAAATCACATTTAGCATTTATTCAAAAGTTGATTCATCCTAGAAAGCAATCTTTAAATAGTCTTTGGTTACTCTTTCCCTTTGGTTTGCTCGAGGCTTTTAGCCATGGACTAGATCTATAGTGCTTAACTTAGACATAAAACAAATGTCATAATCAACTATAAGATCACCCTGTCTTGAATGTTATAGATCATGGCTTTCCTAAATGAAGGAGCATCAGTAAACAACATCATATTTTGAGGATTACCACATAAACATGTAGCATACATCATGATTCACTATAGGAACACACTATCCTAAATATTGTAGGAGATCACATGTTTCCTAAATGAAGGAAAAATACTAAGTAACATAAAAAATTTTAGGATTACCAAATAGACTAGTATCATACATGATGATTAGCTACATAACATACTAACTCAAATATTACAGGTCACATATTTCTTGAATGAAGGATCATAAGAAAATGACATAAGATTTTTGGGATGGTCAAATAGACATGTAGCATACATCATATTCAACTACAAGAACACACTATCCTAAATATCATAGGTTACATGTTTCCTAAATGAAGAAATTGTATCACATGGCATTAGATTTTTAGAACCCAAAGACAAAATTTTAGGTTCAACTCTAATAGGGCACCACCTTAAAGGATTTGCATTTTGTATGAGAGATAAATCCCAAAGAGGCATACTTATTAGGCTATCCATAAAATATGACTTACGAAGAACTTGATTGATGCACATTCCCTTTTCTTCACCTAAGAATCCATATTAGTTACTAATTTGAATATGCATTTGTTAAGATAATATTGGATACCAACACTAACCCTATTCAAATCGTTAGCTAGCTATCCTTTTGAATAGTAGAAAAACTTAATTTTTGCAACTTATAAAAATTAGGGAAACCTGGGATTACATGGTGGGGATTGAGATGTCATCTCTGCTCGTGTTTGCTATTGTAATGCCCATAGCTCCAATGGTTCTTGCAACTTCCATAGCTCATGTGATTCCAATGGCTCCTATGGCTCTCGAGCTTTTCCTCTTCCCATGGTAGATGCATGGCTTTGATGGGCTTCGATGTACTTGCTAAATTCTTACTTAGATTGGGCAAAAGAATCTTATTCTTATTTATATTTTTATCTCTTTTCTCTTTTCTTCTCTCTCTCTACTTATCTTCTCTCTCTATCACTCTCTTTCCTTCTTCCTTTTGAAGCACTATGTCAATATATTCCAATCTTCCTCTTCAACGCCTATTTGTATAGCCGTTTTATAGGCTAAGGGGGGAATATCCCGCTCTAGGTTATGACCTTCATGGGATTTCAAGTCATAACCTGTGATGAGGCACAAAAAGGTACAACGGAATGGCACACAAGATATATCAATAAGGAATCTTTGTATTCATGATATTGAAAGATATAACATTGAGGCACATCTTAGGACTACACCCTTGTGATACCACACATTGAGTATAGGGAATCACATGTAGAGTGGAAACCAAGTAGAGCTCAAAGTCACTACTACTCCCTATATAGGTGTTTTTGGCTCCAACGCCATGGTATAGCTACAAAGCCCATACCCTTACACTCACCCCCACTTAATGAATCGCTATCCTCAGCAATGTAAGGGTATTTCTTGACTCATTCCAAGGTCTTAACACAACTTATGCTATCAAGTTGGTCAGTGTTTGCCAGTCTAGGACTTGACTCATTAGCGAGGTCTTAACACAATCTTGTTTATCAAGCTGGTCAATGTCTATGACACTATGACTTGGGGGTCTTAACATAGATTATTCTATCAAGCTAGCCAAGTCTACCCATCTAGACTAGTTCTTTTATTCTTTTGCATTCGAGTCCACCCTCCTCAACTCAATTATATTTGAGGAGTGGAGGCTTCATAGTACTAACTTGAGGTGGCTTGGCACTTATGGCTTTGCATGCCAAGCTTTGTAGGCATGATCCCAAGTTGTCATGCTGTTGGGGTCAAGGTGTGGTGGTGTGTTGTAGCCATGTTGTGCCATGCCTTAAGGGAGCCAATCCATTGCATTGTCCCTTGTGCCATTCCTCCATTTCTTTGTGCCATCACCTTGGGCCTTGGGGACTTGGGTCTATTGGTTCGTTTGCCAAGACGCTTTGCCCTCATTGCCAAGTTAAGAACTTGGACTATTTTCCTTGGCCTCCTTATCGGATCTTTCTTGTTTGCTTTGAACTTAGACAAGTTGATTGGTTCAAATTGCCTTCTCACACGGAAGGTGCGGTCTTGGTGCATGGCACCACTTTGACTCTTCTTAGCCTCATTTGGAGTTGAAGTTCTTGGAGGGGCATTTGGTTTTGCCTTCTTCTTCGTCTCATTCTCATTCTTCTCATTCTCTATCTTTCATTCTTCTTTTTGGCCTACTTCACCTAGGTCTATCTTTTCTTGCTTTCCTTGTTCTAGTCTATCTTCTTCCTTTGGCTTCCTAGCTCTCCATACTTGTTCTTTCAACTTGCTTTCTCCATCTCTTTCTTCTTGCCCACTCTTTTCCTAACTTTCTTCTTCTTGTTTTCTTCTACTTGTTTCCTCATATCTTGCTCTAGCTTTCCTTTCTCTTCTAGTTTCTTGCTATCTAACTCTACTTGCTATTCTATCTCTTTTCTTCTATTTTCTTGTCTCATCTTTTCCTTGATCCTTCCTATGGCTCCATCTAATAAATCTCTTTCTTCTTCTTTTCTATCATCTTCTTCTATCTCATCCCCTATTTGCATGATCCTCTCCTTCAACTCTTTTCCTAGATTATCATCATTGAACTGTGAAGGTTTTGTTGATTGTTGGGATTGGGGTTGTCAGGGTCAAGGTGTTCCAAGATCTAGGTTGAGCTCCTCATCACCCTTTGCTTCTTCTTTGGGTTGTTGGGGTAGAGCTGTTTCAAGATTTGGGATGAGCTCATCTTCCTCCTTTTATTCTTTATTTTCTTCTAATTCCTCTCTTCTTTCTTTTCCTTCACCTATATCATCATCTAATTAGAAGTGTTGGCTCCATGTAGTGGATGCCCTGCCCCAGGGGCTTTCACCCTTCCATTCTCATCTTCTAACTCTATCTCTTCATCTACTTCTTCATCAAAGTCATCCTGTGCCTCACGAGAAGGCACCAACTTAGCCTCACCCATCTCAATGGGTGGAGGTGTTCCAAGATTAGGTGATCGACCTCATCCTCCCCCTTCTCTTCTTCTAACACTAGTTCTTCTTTCAACTAGGCTGCAACTTGTGGGTGTAGTGGTTTATCATTTTGACATGTCCACCTTGCTTCATCTTCTTTTCTAACTCCATCATAATATTTTCTACCTTTGAACTCACATCCACTTTCCATCCTTCTCCCTTCACATAATATTCCATAAATCTTCTCCTTGAACTCCTTTGGGTTGGCACTCTTTGGGATAGGGGTAGTCAGTGTAGAGGTATTCTCCTTTTGGGCGGTAATCAAAGCGAGCATCTTCAGGGTAGTATTATCCATCTCCTTTAGGAGGAAATTCATTGTAGAGGTATTGATCTTTAAAGTAGCCTTCTTGGTAGTAGTCTTCAGGGTAGTAGTCGGGGTAGTAGCCATTGGCTCCTTGTTGGGGATGAGGTGCTCCAAGATCTGGGTTACCAAACTCGGACTAGCTAAATTTGACATTCGGACCAGTTACATTTGGCCCTTTCTACTTGGCCCTCGGACGGGCCGAATCGGGGATTCGGCCCCTGCAACTCGGACTTGTTGGGCTAAATTTGGATTTTTTCAAATTTTAACCCGTAGACCTGAAACTGACCGAGAGACCATCTAGAACCGAAACCATATCATAGACCAATCACTGGGTTGAACCTTAGAGCAAGTAGTTCAAAATTTGGCTATAAATGGTCCTCTAAATTGCGCATGGTTTTACCATAACAGCCCTGCAGGCCGGGGGGACTGCCCCCCCGGACCCCTGCAAAGGGGGCTCTGCCCCCTCCGCACCTTCCCCAAGTAGGTTGGAGAGAAAACACGCGTTGTGACAGGTCCTCCAAATTGGACCCTAGTGTAGTAATGACTCTACACGAGCATGAATTCTCACTTGCAAAAGAGCAACCAAAAGCCCATACTCGAATAGAGAGAAACAGAGACCCTAGAACATCAATGGGCCAATCTAGCCAACAAGGGCAAAAAGGCCACACTGCAAAAACACATACGTGTTGCATTCGGACTGCATCTAGTCAAAGCGGAAAGCAACAACATCAAGCTACAACAGCGAGAATGACTAGATATGACAGTCCTAACGATAGATGCTCCTTGAATAGCATTGCACTGACGATCCAAGACATCAGTGGAGAATCCACATTTGGTCGTGCAGTTGGGGACGCAAGGACATTTGTCAGAAGGCTTAAATTTACAAGCCAAGACCCGGAAGACGAAGACATAGTACCACCTGCTTATCTTAGGGTCAAACTCACTGCGAAAAGAGAGCATACTATCGATGCTCTGATTGATGAAGGAGCAGATTTTAATATCTTGACCTATGAATCATGGACCCTACTAGGCCAACTAGAGCTCACACTGACTAATGCAACTCTTAGCCCTTACGGGGGACACCCACAAGCACTCATAGGGAAGTGCAAAATCCTTGTGACAATTGAAACTGAAAGCTTGCCTATCCTATTTCATATTCCTCCAAATAGTGCTAATTACAGGAAGGAAACCCTCATAGGAAGACCCTTCAAAAGGGCAACCAAGTGTGAGGCCGACTATGTAGCACAGAGGATACACCTGATACTACCGGGTGTGAGGATAGTCACAACCTTTAGCAAGGGTGACCTCATCGAATCTTGAGGGAAAGGCAAGGAGGGTGCTGACATAACAGTCAAGCTTGCTAATGAGAGCAAGGACTTGTTGGAAGAGTTGATACGAGCATAGGTCAAACAATGAGAACCACTGAGTGAGGCCATGCCTGAAACAAGAAGGTCAAGAGACAATGCCAAGGATGGGCTTTGGACTTAAAATATCATAGAAGATCCCAGAAGAAGCCCAAGCCTTATAGATGAAGGCATCAATGGAGGGTCATCACAATGCCATGATGGATATCCAAAGCATTGCTATGTGCTCAAGGGTATTATGTAGGTAACCCATGGATTTGGGTGCCAAAACCCCTTGCTAAACCTCCCTTGTTGTCTGAAGGCCAGATCGTATCAAGAGCAAAGAAGCGTAGGAGGAGATCTAAACGAAAAACCAAGTCTCGAGTCAACAACAGTGGAGTGACCGAGCCCCTCAAGGCCAGATCATATCAAGAGCAAAGAAGCGTAGGAGGAGATCTAAATGAAAAACCAAGTCTCGAGTCAACAATAGTGGAGTGACCGAGCCCCTCATGGTCGAAATCAAGAAACTAAACGAGAACAATCGGAGGGTAGATCCCCAGCCTAGTGTTCTTGACAAGTAGATATCAGATGTAATCATTGAGGATACGCAAAAGCCACTAGTGCCCAAGGAGCCTTTGATTCCCCAAGAGGATAGCAGGCATCATAGGCACAACATTGCTCATGGCAAGGTTAAATGCTCAACAAAGCAAATAGCAAAATCATCTAATAGCCATGAACAAATCTCCCAACCAGTGTCAAAGCCACTTAGGAGTCCCAAGTCTCCTACACCTTCTTCCCCTAAACGGACACAGGAAGCACAACAGTCGTCAAGTGCGGCTACTCAATCCCAATCTCTACCTACTTCAAAGCTTCCAAATGTCCAAGAGGCAGGACACGACACCACCCTTAGCTCTCAACCTAAGGATATGCCTGTGCAATCCACCGTGGCTAGCTCAACTGATACTTGATCTATGCAAGTGAAGGCTCTAAGGGAAACAAAAGACACGACCACTTCCAATCGACCTAAGGACTTGACACTGCAATCCACCAATAATAGCAAGCCCACTGAACTAGCTGCTACTACTTCCAATTAGGGATCACAACAGTCACAACCCTTGGTCGTGACAATGCCCCTTTGTGGAACGTGTCCTTTGTAGTTTACATGTGGAGGAGGTGTCGCAACCAACTTCATTGACAACTCCAACACTTCCAAAGCACCTAAAGTCTAGGATGGAGGAGTTGAACAGAAGGGAAGAGCTAGACACTCCAAAAAGGGAGATAGTTATACCCTCACAACCTAGCGAGGCTATTCAGCAGGCCACGGCTATGTCCCATAAGGACACACTAGAGAAAGAGAATGTTGATGCCCAACCAAGCACATCAACGGTTGACCTAGTCCAGGGTCCTAAGTCATTGAGAGATGCACATTCACTGACCAAGAAAAAGAGGAGAAAATAGCGAAAACAACAGCAGTTACAGGTGGTTGTGGACCCCAAGAACATTGACACCAAGAGCGCTGGAGAGCTGAGGAATAAAGCATCGAGTCCATCCACCAATGACCCCATTGATGCCTCTCCTAATAGCAGTGAAACCTCAAACACATCCGTGTGCTTTGAAAAATCAAAGTAGTCGTTACCATCAACGGTTGCTTGCAACACTCAATCCACTGACAACAGAACTCGCATTGACCAATCAAGAGTGGATACAATGCTGTCACAACAGGGTGACAAATTTATACCAGTCACATCCAAGGAGAACCATGACACAATGACAAAGCCTCAAGAGAAACATGGAAACCCCAAGAGCATGAGAAATCCTAGCATTGACCAATCTTGCTCGTCTAGGCCTGAGCCCCCCAGCTATGCCTAGGCAAACTCCTAGAACCTTGCATGAGATAGCAACCGAGCAAGCCCTCGTTGAACATAGAAGTGTCGCAGAATGCTTAACCGAGTTGGATGCTAAGCTCAAAGTGTTCGCACATGTCTATGTCCTGGAAGACATGGGCGCATTCCCTAGAGAGCAGCTTGAAGAATACTTGCCATTTCCCTTATCTTGGAAAGAGCACGAACATCTTGACAAGCACTATAACAGGCTCCTGTATGAATGCATGTGACTCACCTGTGATGAGGAAGCCGACGAACTACGCTTAATTGTAACATCCAATGATGTGCTCTACCAGCCAAATCTCTTAGAGATAGAGCAACTAAAGCGATAATCAGAGGGTCAAAGTCAATTTGAACAATTTTGGTTTGAAAACCGCGTTGCAATGGCCGAACTAGGAGCCCAGATCATGACAGTCTCAGAGGAGCGATTGGCCAAATGGTGGTCTCAAAGAGACCCAACCTATGTGGCATCAACTTCCTTTCGAGTGCTGACTTCCATTCGGGGTACGGACTTAGATGAAACTAGCCAAGATAACTCTCTGTCTGATAAGGTTCTCACTGAGGAGGAGTTACATGTTGCCAGAAGACTCAGACAAGGTTCCATGCTACTTGATGTTGCAAAATATCTATCGGTATTGAGTAAGTTGCCACGAGTACTAGATGCGTGTGCCACACTCCAGTACAATCCGGAGTTCTACAATTGGCTTTTATCCTCATGAAGTGACAATGAATTTTGTGACCCTGTATAGACAATATCAAGACACACAAGCAATGATAGTCAAGCACAGGGAGAAGAGTTGGATTCAACAGGCTAAGCTCCTCAGGTCTTCCTCTCACCACACATTTAGAAGTTGTGTGACCATTCTCGCCTCCAGGTGGAGGGCATGTAACCCTCATTACCACCATAGGAAGCCCTGACCAACATCTCTGATGGTGTAGGCAAGGTACCGTCCCTTTCTACACACCTTTTCCCCTTTTCGGTCTATCCTTCCGAGGATGAGCCTTGCCCCACTCCATGAAAACCAGTCCATGCAACTTAGCATGAGCCAAGATCTGCTAATGGGTGGCTGGAGGCCAAATGAACATCATCATGGGGGCCATCCCTCTACAACAAACACTGCATGCCTCACCTCTCCCCTCCTCATCGTATGCGCTTGATAACCCACTGTATGATCCCTTCCATGCGAATAGTTTTATCCTGCCTCAAGGCCTAATCCTTGGTTCGCATATTGCAGGTCCCCCTACGGTAGCCGACATGGAGCACCTAGTGCAGCTGGCTTGCAAGGACACTATCTCCATCGAAGGGAGCATGCAGCACAAGCTCCTTCGCTGGAACGCTACCTACCTAGCCTTAAAAGATATGCAAAGAAACATGGCCCCAAGAAACACCACCTCGGACGTAGGCCAAAAAATCCCCAGGCCAGGGGAATAGAAGCTCAAGGGAGAACATGGAGCATGGCAACACCTGTCGTGTAGGCTCCCACCTGACGTTCGGGCACCAGGTGCTCAAAAGAGGTCGAGACAAGCAGGAATTTGACGCATTGTTTAAAAGCATTCTAGAGACAATTGCGGCCAAGGACTACACCATCCAGGTCCCAGCCTACATTTTTCCTGCCCACCCTCACAGGAGCCCCTCACCAGCACAGCCTCAGTCGCCCGACCACCCAGACTCGCCCCGCCTTGTACAAATAGAGTAGCCCCATCTTGTATAAAAGGCTTATCAAATGCTACCTGGCCATGACTTTTTGTCTTTAAATGGTTAAGTGTTGACACGTTCCCCGATTGTACAAACTTTTCATATTTGCCTTTAATATATTTTACGTCTTTAGCAAAAGAAAAAGATAATCAAGCGTAGGTGATAAGTATCTAAGCCAACACCATGGAATTTAGATAAGTGATGTCTTCTTGCGTTGCATTGGTTTATTCTAGTTGTGGCATATGCCGTGCATGTACTCTCATGAAGTGACAAGTGAATGCAAGATGACACAGGTCTTTGTGTGAAAGTGTTTAATGCCCAAGTCACCGCAAGTCCACTGACCCCACAAAGAGCCGCAACAAAGCCACACTGCCGAAAGCAAAGATCACCCGTGTGAGTGTCCACGTCGCATGGCCCAAAGTTTGATCTTAACCACTTCCTCTTTTTGGATTACACTCTACGCCAGGCACTCATGGCAGTTGTTACCCCAATTGTACCAACATCGCACGTTCCAAAGAGGGTTGCAATATCTCAAGTGTATCTCCCCATCTCAACGACTGCTTCTCTAACAACGAGGCTAGGGCACAATCATCACTGTAATATCCATTTCCTGAGCCTTCAAAGCTTGACATTTCCCAACCCATTGAAAGGCTGATAGCCTCAACATATTGTAATAGTTGTACTCAGGCAAGTCCAAAAAAAAAGAAGCACAAGAAAAAGAAAACGGAAAAGGAAAAAAGAAAATAAAAGAAGAAAAAGATATGAAGCACCCACGATCACATCACAGCACCTAGGGGTCCTCAAATTAGGCACGTCCAGTGACCTCTGTCTCTACTGGCTCCATCCCTAGTCCCCTAGCCCTTTAGCATCACCCACAATTGTTCAGGGCACATCAAGGGCATGACATACCTAGGGAGCTTGCCTCGTCTATGGTTAGACCTGTCACCTTGACCCATTCCCACGATTCCCTCTTGCACTCTACCTTAATACCATTGCAATCAATTGTGGTAAGCACCACACAAATGGCCATGAAACGTACACCGTCCTCATCAAGCAAGTCCAATAGCTCCTAGCTACCGAAAGTGCGGTGTCCCTGTGTTCAATTATGCTACGTCGTGCAGTCACAATGCAAAGGATGTCTCATACACCTTCATGTGTACTTCTTCTCAACATGGAAAACTTTGCTTTATCCACACATTGTTACGAGAAACCAGCCCACGGTCCTCTAACTACGTAATATCTAAGTATGCACGAGCACTCACATAATATCTGCACCGAAATATATACATAGTTTGGGTCCTCAAGTGTAGGACAATACTCACAGCTTGCTTCGAGTTCGACCTGTCTCCTAAACTAAGTGAACTTATTCTTGTGCATGATAGAGAAGACTAGCACTACCCCTAGGGCGAGACCAACTATGAGAGGTTTTCAATTGCAGGTATTGAAGACTCCAACGAAAGTGTTGTTCACTCTTCATCGACACCCAATTCTGAATTCTTATCCTTTATCATCTTGCAAGCACGCCAAGAATCGTCATATGCAGAACCCCCAACAAACCAACACTTGTGCTGGCCATCAGTGCAATCCCCAACAAAGAACATCCCTACCACCAACTCCAACAACCCTACCACTAGCCACCTAGGCCACCAACATGCCCCCAACGACCTTCCTCCACACCACCACCAACACTCCTCCACGGCAACCATCGATGTCCCTTCCACCCATGTCTTCAGTGCAGACCAAAGCCTGCTACCTACGACGGTGAGTGCCATGGGACTGGCACTCGTCTAGGAGAGGGTAATGTTAACTGTCAGACAAACAAGGTGGAAAATCTGGAAAAGCTAAAGCAGAAGAAAAAGGCCAAGGAAAAGTGAAACGGAAGATAAAGGCGCACAAGGAAAATCTAGAAACACAAGAAGTGCAGAAAAGTCCCAAATAAGGGAGAAAGACGCACAAGGAAAAGTGCAAGTCAATACTTTTGTAAAAGAGCACAAGCGCATCATGATTTAATTTAAGGAACGTTGGGCTCTCACCCGTGCAATTTGTAAAGGTAGATGGGTGGTAGGAAGGAAGCTAGGAAGATAGGAGGACAATGGGAAAAAGGGCCTAGGCCACGGCCGGCCATGTAAAAAAGGGGATAAGGGGATGACTGCCCAAAAGGGATTTAGGGTTATGTATATAAAGTTCAAAAGTGAATGAGAAGCTCATTCTTGTGTGTGGCCAAAGCTTCTTCTTCTTCTTCTTCTCTTATTTCTTGCATTCTTGCTTGTGCTCGAGTGAGGGAGTGAGGGACTGAGTGTGTGAGAGTGAGGGATCGTGGAGAAGAAGCTCTCCATCTTCTCTCTTCATCTTCTCTTCTTCTTTTCTCTTCTCTTCTCTCGTGCGGCTATGGAGGATGGAGCTTGACGGAGGGGGCTTGAGGTTGCTTGAGCTTGCCACAAGGATCATGGAGCTACCGCAGTGCAAGAGAGAGGAGGGAACTCGATCGAGTATCAAGGTAAGCTCACTACACTCGTAAGGTAGGCATTGCGCGTCGGCTATGTGAGAGGTAGCTATGGCCGCTCGGCTTGAAACGCTTGATCAATAAGCGGTCCATAGGTCTCGGGGTAGAGCTCCGTAGCTCCCCTCCACGCATGCACGCATACACACACACACACACACACACACACACACACACACACACACTCTCTCTCTCTCTCTCTCTCTCTCTCTCTCTCTCTCTCTCTCTCTCTCTCTCTCTCTTTGTCTCAACTCAAAGCACATGAATAGAAAACAATGAAGAATAAAGAAAATTGAGTACAATATTCCCCATGCTCTAAGAGGCTCTCCTTAAAGTATGTATTTAACTTTATTCATAAAAATTTGCCCCAACATAGCCCTTCCACAAAAATAGAAAGAATTCTAGTAAAGCATAGTTTCTTCAAAACACTTGAGATTAAAGCTCAAGACCTTAATGGACATTGTCAATAGGGCTTGGAATCCCTCGAAAATAAATATATGGCTCTTCCTTAAATACCAATATTCCATGAATAATAATGCACCAACTATAATTATGCCAAAATAATAGTTGTACCATTCATCAATAATAATAATGGTGATGGTGGTGAGCTAGTGTGAAAAATAAAGAGTATCTCCTACTCGTAACTCTTGAATAATGCCACCCACCACCTTGCTTATGTAAGCTACTTGAGAAGTTACTCTAGGGGAATTGATCAAAGTGATCAGGGTCTCTACAAAGATCCTAAGGAATGAAACCTCCCCAAAATAAAACTAAACATTTCCAAATTAGCAATTGTTGTAATTAGCATCAAGCCCCATTTTCTACTCTAGGAAAGTGCCATCAAATGACTCAACACAAGCGATAGCCTAGTCACATAAGCCAGCATGGATCCATGAAGAGCTCAAAAATATGGAGGAACAAGTAGAAGATGATATATCCATGTAGGACTAAGCCATCAAGGAAATGAAGGAGCTTCACACAAAAATCTAACAGGAATAATGGTTAAGGTAAGAGGCTACAACATGCATGCACAATAGGCCTAAGAACTATAGAAGAAGAAACTCCAATTAGGTCAATTCCAAGAAAACCTAGATTAAGAAGTCTTAAACTCCATGGAGCTTCACAAAAATTTTGTAGTCCTCATAAAAAATAATGGATAGTGCTTGTTCACCTTCTCCAAGCAATTGAAACTCTCATGAAAACTTATGAGAGCACCATCAAAGTAATGGAGAAGGAAGTCAAGGACATCAACTTGGTACATCAAGACTTGAAAAACCCATTGAACATTGATTTAGGAAAGGAAATCATGAGCAAAATGTCTTGAAGGAACAAGCCATTCCAAGTAATCTATAGAGCGATACATTGTTAGAAGCTAGGAAGACATGTTTTAGTGAGAGATCATTAATAATACATTGTCACACTGGCATAGGTATAAAAGGTGTGAGACATGTAAATTTTGGGATCTTTTTGGAAATAATACAATTACTGTCTCTCATCTCACTTCCTTGTTCACAACTTAATGTCTTCTCTCTCTTCTTTCCTATCTTTCTAGTATTTCTCTCTCCTCTCTCTCTTTTGCTCTCAACTCTCAGCCTCTTCTTAACAAGTGGTATCAGAGCATTGGTCTTTGATCCATTTGATTCATATTAAAAGTCTAACTCATCTTATCTTGACATTGATAGTCTGTAGGCTAGCTATCACTAGCCATGTGTGACTTCATAAATAAGGTGAGTAGGTTAACATGTTAGTTAACTATGGTCAGCAATTGGACCTATTTTTTTACACTATTGTTAGACTAAGTGTAGTGAGTTACAAAAAGACAAGAATGGAAGAAGATGAGAGAACATAGCTCTTTGCTTTTTCTCTACCCTTTTGCCTCTATTTCACCCCCATTTTCTAACATGGTACTAGAGCCAAGCTTCTCATGCACAAGAGCAATAAAACTTAACCAGAACTTCATCCTGAGGAGAACCCTACAAAGGTTCATTGGCAGCCATAGCCTACATTCAAAGTGGTATGTATGAGTGTGCTTTGACCTCTACTCTTGAGAGATCCTATTGAGGCTTTAAGAAGTGACTCATTGGAATGTATTAGAGCATTGGAAGTGATTATTATGGCCATCATTAACATCAACATTTAGTGTGAAATGGATAGACATGCACCTAAAATTTCCTGATAGTTGGGGCATCTTAGTATTTATGGGTATATTTCCTATATCTATTGGAGCATATTTAGCTCAATGGAGTGCTCACCATGGGCTTTGTAAGCAACATTTCGCCACATCTAAAATCAACATGAAAATTGTGTTTGTTCCTGTCACAAGTTTCAAAAGTTTTCAACTAGCCAATGCTTTGACAATGGCATACTCAAACATCAATGAGATGTTTGGCAATTAGTGTAGCATCATTTTCATACATCTAGGAACCCCTTGGAGTGGATTGAAAGTCATCTACTAGATGCATATGATAAACTGTGTGCTATCATAAACTCTTTGCCACTTGTACTTGCCAGTTTGGGTTCACTAAATCTTGAGTTCTTGGCCAGTAATGCTTGGATGATGCCACATGATTGGTGGATGGGTTATGAATGCTTATGAGAATTGAATTCTTAGTTCTCAACTTATTTATAGCTAGTTTAACATGTCTAATGGCTGGTCACATCCTATGAGAAGCTTCTTTGCCACTACTACTTGATGTGTGTACAAGCATTGATGCTCATATGTCCATGTATCAACTTCCAGAGGTTATGACACATGTCTAATATGTCTTGAGGCTGCTATAAGAAAATAATACCTTGGTTATAGTAGAGGTTGTGCTATTGATTGCTTTAGACTGCTTGTTTGTCAGTGGCTATTAGAAGATTCTTCTTCTTATATGCATAAGGTTTATGCAATCAATAATATCTACATGATATGCTATTACTTACAGACGCTACGGTAGATGTTTGGAGATGTCTTTGCATGTTATTGAGCTAAAATATATTGGATATTGCAGAGTTTGTATTGTCATTTGCTCTAGGAGTGAAACTATCCTATGGCTGAGAAGTGGCTTACCTATGCTTCTTGACTAAAGTTTTTGGGATTCTAACTAAAGAACTAATGCCTGATACATGTCTAGAATGAGCTGGGACTAAATTGTATATTGAATACCTACTACAAATGTACATGTGTTGCTTGAATGCTATGCAAGAATTTTATCACTGAAAATACATCTTGGTAGCCCCTTGGTCATCCGAAGTCACAAGCAAGCCCTTTAAAAAATCCCAGGGGGTATAAAATATGACCAACAAATTATATAGGGAGTCAGAGGCATTGACAGCTTAATATTGTAGTAAAGATGCAGATATGCAAAAATAGCAAATAATACCAAATTAGAGAATTTAGGAATCTCTCAAGTCCCACTTTCAAATAAAAGGTAAAGATTTGGCCATGTGGCTAAATCTTAATCCATGCTTCAAAGTGGGACTTGGAAAGACAACCTATATAGTAATTAGGGTAGACTCCACTTTTAAGTAAGGGGACAATATTTGATAACGTGGCCAAATATTAACTATATTGGGAATTCCCAAATTCCCTAATATAGTGTTAAATGCTGATAGAACAAACAATATCACATAGATAGTGGGTGAAAAGATCGATAACACAAATTATGCAATATGAAAATTTTGTATGAAGAATTTGTTGATTGGAAAAGGATATTGGGATTTGATTACAGGTGATGAGGCTTAACCTAAGCTTCTAGAAACAAATCCCATTGCTAAACAACAGAGAGCACATCATGCATGGCTTGAACGAGCTCGTAGAGTGTTGCATTGGCTTTCACTATGTATCTTTGATGCAATGGCCATGTTGATCATGAATTGCAAGTCATTGAAAGATGTATGGGACATCTTGATAGGGTACTATGGTAGTACTACTAGTACACAAAAAATCTAGCTGAAATAGAAGTCTAATACCATGGACAGGAAAGGACAGTTAATACAGGACTATGCCATAGAGATAAATACCATTGCTAATCAGTTAGCATCTATTGGAGTTGAAGTCAATGATGAAGATTTGGTTGTAGTTACATTGAATGGCCTTGGATGAAAGTATAAGTCATTTGATACAATTATATCAGTATGATCAGAAATGCTTGAGTTCAATGAGCTGGTTTGTGGGAGCTTTCACTCAACTGCCAAGACCCACAGACTGCTTATTGTTTCAAGCATTCCAAGCCGAGCACTAATGGCTACCTCTCACATAGCCGATGCGCCATCCATATCTACGGGTGTAGTGAGCTTACCTTGATGCCGTTCGAGTTACCTCCTCTCCCGCGCACTCCGGTAGCTCCACGATCCAAGTGCAAGCTTCAAGCAAACTCCATCCTCAAGCTCCACGCTCCAAGCTCCATTGCCGCGAGCAAGAGAAGAGAAGAGAAGAGAAGAGAAGAGAAGAAGAGAGGAGAAGATGGAGAGCTTCTCCTCCTCGGTCCCTCACCCTCACACACTCACTCCCTCACACTTTCACACTCCCTCTCTCAAGCACAAGCTCAAGCAAGCAAGAACAAGAAGAAGAAGAAGAAGAGGAGAGCTACTTTTGGCCACACACAAGAATGAGCTTCTCATTCACTTTTCAACTTTATATACAAAACCCTAAATCCCTTTTTGGGCGGTCATCCCCTTTTCCCCTTTTTACATGGCCGACCGTAGCCTAGGCCCATTTTTCCATTGTCCTTCTATCTTCCTAACTTCCTTTCCACCGCCCATCTACATTTACAAATTGCACGGCGGCGCTCCTTGAATTAAACCATGATGCGCTTGCACTCTTTTACAAAAGTTTTGACTTGCGCTTTTCCTTGTGCACCTTTCTCCCTTATTTAGGACTCTTCTCCTTGTGCGTCTTTGTCTTCCATTTCTCTTTGCCTTGGCCTCTGTCTTTGTCTTCTTATTTAGCTTTTCCGGATTTTCCACCTTCATTCATTTGAGGGTTAACATTACCCCCCTCCTAGACAAGTGCCAGTCCCATGGAACTCACCATCGTAGGTAGCAGGCTGTAGCATTGACCGAAGACGTGGGTGACAAGGACGCCAGTGGTTTCCGTGGAGGAGTGCTGGTGGTGGTGTAGTAGAAGGTCATGGGGGCTTGTTGGTGGCCAAGGTGGCTGGTGGAAGGTTGTTGGAGTTGGCGGTAGGGCTATTTTGTGTTGGGGATTGCATTGATGGCCAGTACAAGTGTTGGTTTGTTGGGGATTCTGCACATGATGATCTTTTGCGGGCTTGTCGGATAGTAAGGGATAAGCATTCAGAGTTGGGTGTTGATGAAGATTGAACGACACTTTCTGTGGAGTCTTTAACGCCTGCAATTTGAAAACCTCTCGTGTAGTCTCTCCCTAAGGGGTAGTGCTAGTCTTCTTATCGTGCACAAGACATATTTGATTAGTTTGGGAGACAGGTCAAACTCTAAGCAAGCCTGGAGTATTGTCTTGCACTTGAGGACCTGAACCGTGTATAGGTTATAGTGTGAATATTAAGTGTGTACACGTGCATATTTAGGTATTACTTAGTTAGAAGACTATCGGCCTAGTTCCTTATATAGCAATCAGTGAAGCAAGGGGCTAAGTTGATGGAATATTTGTCGATGAAGACGGGGAGTACACTTGAAGATTGCTTGAGACATCATTATGGTCTTGTCAAGGCCATGTAGCATAAGTGAGCTCCTTGATGTCTAGCTCTTGGTAGCTAATGACTACCTATAGTGCGTGAAAGGTATGGTGTACTTTTCCATTGTCTTGCATGCCTTGCTTACCACTGTGGATTGTAATGGCATTGAGATTAGTGCAAAAGAATTGTGCAAGTGGTTCAGGGTGACAGGTCTAACCATAGGTGAGGCGAGCTCCCTAGGTATGTCCTGCCCTTAATGTGCCCTGAACAATTGTGGGGGATGTACAAAGGGCTAGGGGATTAGGGACGGAGCCAGGTGACCAAGGTCACTAGACGCACCTAATTTGAGGACCCCTAGGTGCGGTGTCGTGATCGTGTGTGCTCTTTTTTTTGTTTTTTTTGGTTTTTTTTTTGGTGGGAAAAATGAATACAATCAATGCCATACATTGAGGCTGTTAGCCTTTCATTTGGATTGAGAAATGTTGGGATCCAAAGGCTATGAAGGATGGATATTACAGAGATGATTGTGTCACTAGCCTTGATGCCTAGAGGAACTATTGTTGAGATGAAGAGATACACTTGAGATTTTGCAAGCCTCCTTGTGACACACTCGATGTTGGTACAAGTGAGGCAGCGACTGTCGTGAGCCAACTATAGAGTTTTACCCAGAAAGAGAGCGTGTCCCATGAATGTGCTTTGGACCATGCGATGGGGGCGGTTGGCAAGGGTGCTTTCGGCAGCGTGGCTTTGCCGCGGCTCATTGTGGGGTTGTTGGTGTTGCGGTGATTGGGCATTGAACATTTTCGCACAAGGACCTGCATTATCCTGCATCCACTTGTCGCTTCATGAGAGTACATGCATTGTATATGCCACAACTATAATAAACCAGTGCAATGCAAGGAGACATCACTTATCGGAATTCTATGGTGTTGACTTAGATATTTATCACCTGCGCTTGATTAGCTTTTTCTTTTGATAAAGACGGGAAATATATTAAACGCAGATATGAAAAGTTCGTACAATTCGGGAACATGCCAACACTTAACCATTTAAAGACAAAAAGTCATGGCCCGGTAGCATTTGATAAGCCCTTTATACAACATGGGGCTACTCTATTTATACGAGGTGGGGTGAGTTTGGGTGGCCGGGTGATTGGGGCTCTGCTAGTGTGGGGCTCCCGTGGGGTTGGGCAGGGAACATGTCGGCTGGGACATGAATGGTGTAGTCCCGGGCCGCTACCGTTTCCAGAATGTCTTTAAAAAATTCATTAAATTCTTCTCTTTCCCGAGCTGCCCTTTCTATCCTTGAGCATCTAGGGCCCGAGCGTGAGCTGGGGGTTCGTGCCACTAGTGCTGCCATTTGTTGCGCATTTTGAGTCTCGGCTTCCTTGACTCGAGGATTCTTCGGCCTTCACCCTGGACATTGTCGCTTAGGGCCTCGCTTCTTGGCATACCTCTTGATGGTGGGCACGTAGCGCTCCAGTGGAGGGGCGCGTGCCACCTGCTCCCATCTCTTGCGAAGAGCGTCTTTGCAAGCCAGATCTCCATGATTCTCCATGCGTTCCGCCAAAAAAGGAACCCTGCAAGACGCAATCCAAGGGTTAGACCTGGATATAGGATACAACTGTTTGCATGGAAGGGATTTTAGTGTGGTTTATCAAGCGCATGTGACAAGAAGGGGAGGGGTGAGGCATGTAGTGTTTTGTCGTAAAGGGATGGCCCCCATGATGATGTTCGTTTTGCCTCCAGCCATTAGCCAATACTGGCTTATGCTAAGTTGTGTGGACTGGTTGTCATGGAGTGGGATAGGGCACATCCTAGGAAGGATAGACCAAAAAGGAAAGAAGGTGTATAGAAAGGGCTGCACCCTGTCTACACCATCAGTGTTGGTCAAGGCATTTCTATGGCGGTAACGTGGGTTGCATGCCCTTCACTTGGAGGTGGGGATGGTCACACGGCTTTTAAATGGGTGATGAGCAAAGGACTTGAGGAGCTTCGCCTGTCAGACCCAACTCTTCTCCCTGCGCTTGACTGTCATTGCTTGTGTGTGTGTTGATATTGTTTTTACAAGGTGACACAAGAATCAGTGTTTATTTATGTACATAATGTCACTTCACGAGATAATAACCAATTGTAGAACTCAAGGTTGTACTGGAGCGTGGCACACGCATCCAGCACTCGTGGCAGCTTACTTAATACCGATAGATATTTTGCCACATCAAGTAGCATGGAACCTTGTCCGAGTCTACTGGCTATATGTAACTCCTCCTTAGTGAGAACCTTTCAAACAGAGAGTTTTCTTAGCTAGGTTCAACCAAGTCCCTATCCCGAATGGTAGTTAGCACTCGTAGGGAAGTTGGTGCCACATATGTTGGGTCCCTTTGGGATCGCCATTTGGCCAATCGCTCCTCAGAGACTGTCATGATCTGAGCCCCTAGTTCGGCCATTACAATGCGGCTTTCGCACCCATGCTGCTCAAATTGACTCTGGCCTGCTGACAGTCGCTTTAGTAGCTCTATGTCTACGAGATTCGGTCGACAGAGCACTTCATTGAACGTGACGGTTAAGGACAGTTCGTCGGCCTCCTCGTCAGGGATGAGTCGCATGTGTTCATGCAGGAGCCTGTCGTAGTGCTCGTTAAGATGTTCTTGTTCTTCCCATGTTAGAGGAAAGGTCAAGTAATCTCCAAGTTGCTCTTTGGGGATTGTGCCCATGTCCGCAAGGATGTAGACACGTGCGACCACTTTGAGCTTAGCATCCAACTCAGTTAAGCATTCTGTGACACTCCTATGTTCAACGAGGGCTTGCTCGGTTGCTATCTCATGCAAAGTTCTAAGATTTTCCTTCGGCTTTAGCATGGCTGGGGGCTTAGGCCTAGATGAGCAAGATTGGTCAATGCTAGGGTCTCTTATGCCCTTGGGGTTCTCACGTTTCTCCTAAGGTTTTGCTGCAATTTTGTCATGGTTCTTCTTGGATGTGACTGGCATAGATTTGTCATCCTGTTGTGATGACGTTGTATCCACTCTTGATTGGTCAATGCAAGTTCTATTGTCAGTGGATAGAGTGTTGCAAGCAACTGTTGATGGCAACTGTTGCTTTGGTTTGTCAGAGCACACAGATGTGTCTGAGGTTTCACCGCTATTAGGAGAGGCATTAGTGGGTTCATTGGTGGATGGACTCGATGCTTTATTCATCAGCTCTCCAGCGCCCTTCGTCTCAATGTTCTTGGGGTCCACAACCGCCTGCACAACTGTTGTTGTTTTCTCTACTTTCTCCTCTTTTTCTTGGTCAATGAAGGTGCCTCTCTCAACGACTCAGGACCCTGGACTAGGTCAACCGTTGACGTGCTTGGTTGGGCCTCAGCATTCTCTCTCTCTAGTGTGTCCTTATGGGACATAGTCGTGGCCTGCTGAATAGCCTTACCAAGCTGTGAGGGCACAATTGCCTCCCTTTTCGGGGAGTCTAGCTCTTCAGCCAACTCCCTTGTGTTTAACTCCTCCAGCCTAGGCTTTAGGCACTCTGAAAGTGCTGGAGTTTAAGAGGAAGTTGGTTGCGACACCTCCTCCACAGGTAAACTACTAAGGACATGTTCCACATAGGGCATTGTCACGGCCAAGGGCTGTGACTGCTGTGAACCCTGATTGGAAGTAGTAGTAGCTAGTTTAGTGGGCTGGCTACCCTTGGTGGATTGCAGTGTCAGGTCCTTAGGATGATCGAAAGTGGTCGCATCCTCTATTGCCCTTTGAGCGTTCATCTGTGTAGATCGGGATCTGGTCACATTGGGTCGCATAGGCATATCCTTGGGCCGAGAGCTACGGCTAGTGTCATGTCCCCCCTCTTGGATATTTGGAAGCCTCGATGGAGATAAAGATTGGGAGTGAGCAGCCACCATTGACGACTACTGTTGTGCTTCTTGTGTCCATTTGGAAAAAGAGGATGTAGAAGATCTAGGACTCTTGGGTGGACTTGGCACTGGCTGAATGATTTGTTCGTGGCTATTAGATGATTTTGCCATTTGCCCTGTTGAGCATTTACCCTTGCCATGAGCAATGTTGTGCCTATGATGCTTGATATCCTCTTGGGGAATCAAAGGCTCCTTGGGCACTAGTGACTTTTGCATATCCTCAACCATTACACCTAATTTCTGCTTGTCAAGCATGCTAGGCTGAGGCTCTTTCTTTTGAGCACTCATATCTGGTTTCTTACCTCGAGACCTACAGTTTCTCTTAGATTTCCTCCTGTGCTTCATTGCTTTTGATGCACTCTGACCTTCAGCTGATGGAGGCAGTTTAGCAGGGGATTTTGGTACCCAAATCCATTGGTTACCTGCGTAGTACCCTTGAGCACGTAGCAACGCTTTGGATATCCATCACGGCGTTGTGTTGACCCTCCATCGATGCCTGCGTCTATAAGGCTTGGGCTTCTTTTGGGGTCTTCTACGATATTTGTAAGTCCAAAGCCCGTCCTTGGCATTATCCCTTGACCTTCTTGTTTTGGGCATGGCCTCACTCACTGGTTCTCGTTGTTCGACCTGTGCTTGTATTAACCCTTCCAACAAGTCCTTGCTCTCGTCAGCAGGCTTGGCTGTTATGTCAACACCTTCCTTGCCTTTCCCTCGAAGTTTGATGAGGCCACCTTTGCTAAAGGTTGTGACTATCCTCACACCCGGTAGTGTCAGGTGTATCCTCTGTGCTACATAGTCAGCCTCACATTTGGTCGCCCTTTTGAAGGGTCTTCCTAGGAGGGTTTCTTTCCTACAGCTAGCACTTTTTGGAGGAACATGAAATAGGATAGGCAAGCTTTCCGTTTCAATTGTCGCAAGGATTTTGCACTTCCCTATGAGTGCTTGTGGGTGTCCCCCATAAGGGCTAAGAGTTGCACTAGTCGGTGTGAGCTCTGGTTGGCCTAGTAGGGTCCATGATTCATAGGTCAAGATGTTAAAATCTGCTCCTTCATCAATCAGAGCATCGATAGTATGCTCTCTTTTCGCGGTGAGTTTGACCCTAAGATAAGTAGGTGGTACTATGTCTTCATCTTCCGGGTCTTGGCTTGTAAATTTAAGCCTTTTGACCGATGCCCTTGAGTTCTCAACTGCACGACCAGATGTGGATTCCCCACTGATGTCTTGGATCGTTAGTGCAGTGCTATTCAAGGTACATCTCTCGTCAAGAGTGTCATCTTGGCATTTGTAGCTTGCTGATGTCGCACTCTATTTCGACTAGACGCAGTTTGAACACAATGTACATGTGTTCTTGTGGTGTGGCCTTTTTGCCCTGGATGGCTAGATTGGCCAATTGAGGTTCTAGGGTCTCTATTTGTCTCTATTCGGGTATGGGCTTTTGGCTGCTCTTTTGCAAGTGAGAATCCATGCTCGTGTAGAGCCATTGCTACACTAGGGTCCAATTTGGAGGTCCTATCACAGCGCGCGTTTTCTCTCCAACCTACTCGGGGGAGGTGCGGAGGGGGCAGAGCCCCCTCTGCGGGGGTCCGGGGGGGGGGGGGGCAGTCCCCCCTGGCCCGCAGGGCCGTTATGGTAAAAGCCATGCACAATTTGGAGGACCATTTATAGCCAAATTTTGAACTACATGCTCTAAATTTTAGCCCGGTGATGGATCTGTGATGTGCCTTTAGCTCTAAGTAGCCTTTGGGGTCAATCTCGGGGTTTAGATGTGTCAAAATTTATGTTCTAGATACCTGTCTGATTTTGACAATTTTTTGTCCGATTCTCAGATGTCCGGTTTTCAGGAGTCCGATTATCAGAATCGGACGTCCAATTCTGGGTGGTCCAATCGGACCAGTGGTCCGATTTTGGTCACGTCCGATTCTGGGAGTCGGATCGAAAAAGTAGTCCAATTTTCAAAGTGGTCCGATTCTGGGAATCGGATCGAACAGGGTGGTCTGGTTCAAGCAGTCCGATCAGACGGGTTGGTCCGAGTGGTCCAAGTCCGAGTGGTCTGATCGGACACGATGGTCCGATCGGACAGCGTCCGAGTCCGAGCGTCCGAGTCGGACGGGTTGGTCCGATTTTGAGTGGTCCGATTCTGGGAATCGGATCCGGACAGGTGGTCCGATTCTAGTAGTCGGATGGGTTGGTCTGATCGGACGGTTGTCCGGGCGTCCGATTCTGGGAATCGGACACTGAATCGGGTGTCCGAGTCCGCCGGCCCGAACACACTTTCGAGTACAAATTTGTCCAAAATCTTAAGGTATTGCTTATTGTAAGCTATAAGATTCCATAGGAATGATGCTGGAGTGATGGGGAAGAGATCTATATACTTGGAATAGCCAATAAACTCCAAAATTTCAAATTAGCAATGAATCAAACCCTCATGCCCTGTTATGACAGCAGAAACCCTGATGCTTGTTTTTCTTCTTTTTCTTTGTTTTTTCCTACCCTAATGCACCCAATTCATAAAGTAAATACCTATACTACTTCATTCCACAACATAAATCTCAAGAAAGCAACAAACCTACTTGCCAAGGAGATCGAATACCATCTTCAACCCCCTTGCTTCCTACCTATCTACCTCAAGCACCGGTTCGGGGGAAACCCCTTACTTTGATGCTCGATTAGAAGCGCGCAAGCGCTCAAGGATTGAATCCGTTTGTCCCGGCAACGGAACCAAAATGTGGGAGCTTTCACTCAACCGCCAAGACCTACGGACCGCTTATTGTTTCAAGCGTTCCAAGTCGAGCACTAATGGCTACCTCTCACATAGCCGACGCACCATCCATATCTACGGGTGTAGTGAGCTTACCTTGATGCCGTTCGAGTTACCTCCTCTCCCGCGCACTCCGGTAGCTCCACGATCCAAGTGCAAGCTTCAAGCAAACTCCATCCTCGAGCTCCACGCTCCAAGCTCCATTGCCGCGAGCAAGACAAGAGAAGAGAAGAGAAGAGAAGAGAAGGAGAGAGGAGAAGGTGGAGAGCTTCTCCTCCTCGGTCCCTCACCCTCACACACTCACTCCCTCACACTTTCACACTCCCTCTCTCAAGCACAAGCTCAAGCAAGCAAGAAGAAGAAGAAGAAGAAGAAGAGGAGAGCTACTTTTGGCCACACACAAGAATGAGCTTCTCATTCACTTTTCAACTTTATATACAAAGCCCTAAATCCCTTTTTGGGCGGTCATCCCCTTTTCCCCTTTTTACATGGCCGGCCGTAGCCTAGGCCCTTTTTCCCATTGTCCTTCTATCTTCCTAGCTTCCTTTCCACCGCCCATCTACATTTACAAATTACACGGGTGAGAGCCCGACGCTCCTTGAATTAAACCATGATGCGCTTGTGCTCTTTTGCAAAAGTTTTGACTTGCGCTTTTCCTTGTGCGCCTTTCTCCCTTATTTAGGACTCTTCTCCTTGTGCGTCTTTGTCTTCCATTTCTCTTTGCCTTGGCCTCTGTCTTTGTCTTCTTATTTAGCTTTTCCAGATTTTCCACCTTCATTCGTTTGAGGGTTAACATGGTTGCTTTGCTTGTTCATGAAGGGTTTAAGCTTGGATTAGCTACACGCTCAAGTAGCTCAAAAGGTAGAGATGCAATTTTTTTACTCAAATCAAAGAGGCCAAGTCAACCATGGTAGAGGGTTCTCTCATGGTCGAGGGACTAATCAAAATGCATCTTAAAATGTGAATAATCAACATGTATAGAATACAAGAGATGGTGGATACTTTTGAGCAAGGGGGAGATCTAACTCTAGAGGTAGAGGTTCATGGAAATCTCAGAATGCACATGAGAATGCAAATAAGGATAAGGACTGCCACTACTGTGAAAAGCATGGGCATATTGCTAAGGAGGAATGCTAGAAGAAGCAAGCGAATGGGAGAGGCAAGAAATATGCACATTATGCTTTGTCTAGTCATGTTGAGGATGCTACTACTGAAATGTTATTTGCTATGACCTATATTTAGAAGAATGTCACTAAGGTTGATAAGTCAGATAATGTATGGTACATTGATTCAAGAGCTTCCAATCACATGACTCCACATGGTGAATTGTTCACTAATATGGTTCATGATAAGCATAGTTATGTTTGTATAAGTGACAATACTTGGCATAACATTGAGCATAAGGATATGATTCCATCGGTTATACATGATGGTCAAAAGAAAATTTACATAATGTCTTGCATGTTCCTTCCATCACTAAGAATCTACTATCAGTTGGAGAAAAATTTGCAAGTTTGGTTTAATAAACATGGATGTATTATTGAGGAGTTTGGAAATGGTTGTAAGCTAATTACTAAGGGCAAAAGACATCGTCGGATGTTTACCCTGGATGCTAGTCTTCCCTAGCTGAAATAAACTATGTTGGCACGTGAACATGGTACCATTAGAGATCTTGAGATTTGGCATAAGAGGATTGGCCATATTAATATTCAAAGTCTACATACTATGCAAAAGAAGTAGCTAATTACATGCTTGCTAGAGTTTACCTACATAGACTTAGGTTATGTTTGTGATGTGTCACTTTGACAAGAAATCTCGGTTTCCATTTATGAAATATGTTTGGAATAGCTCATCCATAATAATTAATTCATTCTAATGTTTAGGGACTAGCCCATAATGCTACTCTTGGTGGATCAATATATTATGTGACATTCATTGATGATTTCAACAGATATACATGGGTGTATATCTTGAAGCATAAAGATGAGGTACTTGTTGTTTTTAAGGACTTTAAGTGGCAAGTTGAGAAATAATTTGATTGCTCAATCTCTTGCTTGAGATTTGACAGTTGTAATGTTCCAATTGCTTAGTTTATTTTAAGGTGCATATATGTGGTGTTGCATGTCCGCACATAGAAAAAAATTGCAGAATCTCTACAATATTTACAGGAAGCATGAATGGTTTAGTAGAATAGTCTGAAATCTCTAGTATCATGTTTAGATGACTTAATTTCCACTTTAGATGGATCCAAATATATACTGTGACTTATTTTGAAGGGAATAAGTCAATCAAGAAAAAAGATAGATAAAAATAATGAGATTTATAAAAATCGTAAAATTCACCTATTTTTGATGGATTTTTGTAATTTTGCTTGCGTAAGCTTGTTGACCAAATGCATTCCGATCGTTTTGAGTACACGACGACTATATTTGGAGTTCATATGCCGAAGTTATGATCCAAACAAGTTGCACGGCAGAAAAAATGAGAATAGTGAAAAAAAAGCATAAGCTTTAAAGCTAAGCACTAAAAGAAAGCGCTCTCTCTTTATCATCGATGATGTCATCGAAAAACGCTAAAAAAGCAAGCGTCCTCTCTTCTACCCCCTTGTGTCCATGTCAGTTTCCAAGGTGGGACCTTCATCATCTTCTACTTCCTTGAGGGTTATGTCGGTAACTCTTCCTCTAACTATGATAGAACTTGCTTTGGCATTCATTTTGTCTGAGTTTTGGGCATCGCCTTTGGATGTGACTAGGTTCGTTACAATAATATCACTTGAAAGTATCCTTATTACCACCAGCAATGTCAATAGACGGTGCATTCTTGAAAAGTGTTATATATTGATATAGTTTTTTGAACTAACATAAGGAATATAACCATGGATTTCACATATATCTACAGACTCGTAATTCTTAATTGCTAGAATGGTAACCAATTTCATATTCAATGGATAGAAAAAATAATTTCTTTTGCTGAAGGGAAAAACTGCATGGTTTATTTTGGGATGGCTGGTTATTTGGGAGAGAAAATTTCCTTAATACAATCTAAGCATGGAATTTGGATACATCCATTGGGTAATAATCAATCTTTGAAGAATGGATATCTAAAAATTGGTACTTTAAAGGAAGATCAAGAAGTCCATCTTTGACGTAGTTGCAGCGTTAAGAGTGACCAACAACTATGATTCAGTCTACTGGGATGGCCTTTGTTGCTTTCTTGTAAATATATCGATTTAGTTTAGCCTCTTGGCCTCTAGTGAATAAAGTTGAATTCACTTTGGCTTCATGGAATAAATAAACCTTCACGACTTTAAGGTTTTCCATCCATATTATCCTCTTCAAATTGGTCTGAAGAAAGGCAAGACGGCTTGCGCCAATACAACAAATTCCACTGTTTATCATCCAGGGTCTTTTCTGGTATAGTGGAGAAGGATTGTAGATGTGATCCCAAATCTGCATTACTTACATTCTCCATCCATAATCCATTGAATGCATTGCCAATGTAAACATTGCTCGGAAGACTAGAAATTGCTTCCAATCTTCATCTCTCTGTGGTATGACTTTTAAAAAAACATATATTAGCAAGAGAAACATCTCACATCTCATACTACATTTACCAAGTTCTTTCTTTAATTTCTTTTCGCTCTAATACCACTTGTAACGTAACCGCCTTGATTACATGGCAAGTAACGTTTAGTAGTTGCCCAGAGTTTACCTTCTAGTCGTCATTATCCGTACTCTAATCAAAATGATCGGATTTTGTCCAACTAATTAACCCTAGGTCTACCTCTCAAGGGAAGCGTCCTGTCATTACCTATAAACGATAGACATGAAGGTTCCTAATTGACCTAATAGTCACCTATCAGCAACCAACTCACATCCGGAGGTGTCCTTTGAGAGGCTTCTTGTCCAGAAGGAGCAACTGCCATTACCCTTGGTTCATGGGGTACAATGCTTTTTTCCAGTAGCAGACTAAGGATTTATGAAATCCCTTGCAATGCTCTAGCATAGCCGCTGCCGTACCTTTCCCTAAGATAATTTACAATTCGGGTTCTGAGACCAAACCCTAAGTAAGTCAGTGAATTAGTCCTTCCTAGAGTTTCTTCCTAGTGTTTGTTTTTTGGGAAACCTCTTAGCTAATCGAGACCAACCTGCCATAGGACTGGATTCGTTGGGAATCCATCCACCCGCTTCTCTCTATGGAAGTTCTTAGTTAGCTAATTACCTACCAGATTACATGAAACATTAAAAAAAAAAGCTTCATTAATTAAATTCCTTTTATGCAGAGTAGTTCGTTTATGTAATTTACTCACGATCATACAATCAGAATAAAACAATTTCATTGATTATATTCAATAATGTGTGTTCTCTTGCCCATACATGAGAAAAATTACAATTTCATGTGCTACCTCATCCGGCGCATCTGCACGTCACCAAGATCAAATCCACCTATAGCTAGCATTTATGGGTGTCCCAAGTAGAACTCGGGCCATATAGGGGACCAAGTAGTTCCTATGTGCGAAAAGGGATTTACTAGCCAAAGCCCCCATGGCACCCTATCCACTTCCTACTTAATACGATCCCTGTTGGGAGACCTCTAGCCATCGAATCCTGGTCCATACTTCTGCAGCGGTAAAAACATCCCCTCTTGGTATGGGGATTCATCACCTATCCTTGGGGGAGGTATAGGGCTCCTCAATTTATATATGTTCCAATACTTAATACAATCAAGATCTAATCTAGAAGATCACAAACAAGATTGATGTCTACAAGCAATCATGACTTCAATCAATCATGCAACTTTCAAGTGATGATTAATCTAGTAGCAATCGACACTTGAGTTTCACATAATGAACTCTTCCCCTTGGAATTTTAAATTTGGGGTCTCTAACTTCCCAGTTCTTGTAACCAAGTTTCTTGGCTTTGAATCAGTATTTCTCAAGAGACTTATCTTATTTGGATAGAACTTTTTTAGAAAAACCTGTGGTATCACAATTGGTAAAGGGTTGTTATTCGCGCATGTGACTCCGTTAGTGACTCCTATGCTTGCAACTCCAACTGTTGCTTCCACGTGCGTTAGTAGGGTCATTCACAATTTCTGCTTTTGAATTCTTTTTCTTCGGGGCCATGACGGAAATATGATTTGTAGAAAAAGAAGAAGAACACGACAATAATATTGGTTGGCAAGGGTGTAAGACTCTCGATGATGATGATGGATACTATAGGATTTAATGATGTAGGCCTTGTGGAAGATTCTTCTTGCCTTGTGGAGAGCAATACTTCAATCTATCTAGTAGACGGAATAGAGACGAGAGTAGAGGTATGATAGAATAGGATAGAGTTCTTAAGTGTCTTCTCTTCTCGAATTAGAGTAGAGGAGGATGAGAGACCTTCAGCGTATCCCCTTCATTGGGTTGAACAAAATGGTGTCTCTTCATCTCAAGGAATAAACCCTTTAAAATTTTAATTGATTGTGGAAGCACACATTCATTCATATCACCAAGGTGTGCTAGAAAACTAGGCATAGACACAATGCATGCACTTGGGTGGATAGTTGAGTTAGTTGATGGAAAAGAAGTTTCCTCAACACAACAGACAAGTAAGGTGGAGTTTAATCTAGGCGGCCATTAGACCAACATGCAATTCAGAGTGATGAACCTGGGAACCTATGGGTGCCTGTTAGGAATTGACTGGTTAATTCCCAATGATGCTCATATTCATTGTGAAAAGGGCCAAGTCACATTCTTGTATCTTGTAGGATAACAAGTGACCACACAAGGAGAAACAGGGAAACCAAAGATTTAATTAGCGAAAGCTTCTCGAATCGCTAAAGGTTTAAGAAAAGGCTCACTTATATACCTAATCAAATTAAATAAGATTGAACATGATAAAGAAGGCAAAGATGAACCGTCGTGGCTTAGGGAATATAATGACGTATTTCCTAAAGAATTAACTAACTTCCACCACAGAGAGAAGTCGACCACGAAATCAAGCTAGTACTAGGAGATACACCAATTGCAAAGCGACCATATCGAATGTCCATTCCAGAAGCCATAGAACTAAATGAACAACTCAAACACCTCTTAGATCAGGGATGCATTAGACTTAGTAACTCACCCTAGGGAGCTTCGGTGTTATTTCAGAAAAAGAAGGAGGGGGATTCTCCATCTCTGCATCGATTATTGAGGGCTAAATCAGGTAACAATCAAGAATAAGTATCCAATTCCAAGGATCGACAAACTACTTGATCGACTACAAGGAGCGAAGATTTTCTCCAAGATTGATCTCAGATCAGGGTATTATCAGATCAAAATCAAGCCAGAAGATATCCCAAAAATTGCTTTTAGCACAAGGTACGGTCATTACGAGTTTATTGTAATGTCATTTGGATTAACCAATGGCCCTACTACCTTCAACAGATTAATGCAAGATATATTCAGACCTTATCTTGATGATTTTTTCCTTATATTCTTTGATGGCGAGAGGTCTCCTAGCAGGGATCATATTAAGTAGGAGGCGGATAGGGTGCCATGGGGGCTCTAGCTAGTAAATCCCTTTTCGCACCTAGAAACTATTTGGTCCCCTGTATGGCTTGAGTTCTACTTGGGACACCTATAAATGCTAGCTATAGGTGGATTTGATCTTGGTGACGTGCGGATGCACCAAATGAGGCAGCATATGAAATTGTAATTTTCTCCTATATGGACAGGAGAGCATGCATTATGGAATGCAATCAATGAAATTATTTTATTCTGATTGTATGTCAGTGAGTAAATTACGTAAATGAACAACTGTGCATAAAAGGATTTTAATTAATGAAGCTATTTTTTTAAATGTTTCATGTAATGAGATAGGTAATTAGATAACTAAGAACTTCCATAGAGGGAAGCGGGTGGATGGATTCCGGACGAATCCAGTCCTATGGCAGGGTGGTCTCGGTTAGCCCAGAGGTTTCCCCAAAAACAAACACTAGGAAGAAACTCTAGGAAGGGCCGATTCACTGACTTACTTAGGGTTTGGTGTCTCAGAACGTGAACTATAAATTATCTTAGGGGAAAGGCATGGCAGCTGTGCTAGAGCACTGTGAGTGATTTCATAAATCCTTAGCCTGCTACTACTGGAAAAAAGCATTGTACTCCATGAACCAAGGGCAATGGTAGTCACTCCTTCCAGACAAGAAGCCTCTCGAAGGACACCTCTAGATGTGAGTTAGTTGTTGATAGGTGACTGTTAGGTCAATTAGGAACCTTCAGGTCGCGGTCCTCCGTGGGTAACAGCAGGATGCTTTCCTTGTAGGGTAGACCTAGGGTTAACTAGCTGGACAAAATCCGATCATTCTGATTAGAGTACGGAGAGCGACGACTAGAAGATAAAAATCTGGGCAACTACTAAACGTTACTCGTCATGTAATCAAGGTGGGTGTGTTACAACAGTGGTGGTGAATATGTATCCAATGAATTTGATAGATTTTTGGTAGAGAATGCCATTCACAAGCAACTTACTTATAAGTTATAGTCCACAATAGAATGAAGTAGCAAAAAGGAAGAATAGGATTCTTATGGAAATTGCTCGTGCAATGATTAATGAGAAGAATATGCCACTATTATTAGGTCAAAGCTGTTATGATAGCTATGTTTGTGCTGAATCATACTCCTACAACATGGATTCATGATATGACACCATATCAGAAGTTGTATGGACATAAGCCCCAACATTAGTCATTTGAAAGTCTTCAACTACATTGCATATATACACATTCCGAATGAGAAGAGAAGGAAGTTGGATTCTAAAGCACAAAAGTGTGTTTCATTGACTATGCACATGAGCAAAAAGTGTATAAATACTTTGATCAATCTATATAGGAAACAATAATTATCAGAGATGTTATCTTTGATGAGTTCTCATCATGGTACAGTTCATGTGTTGTTATTTCACATGATGTATTTTCAAATCATGTATCTACTAATATTTCATAGCAAATTATTACTATGTTTGGGCCTACATGTGATGTATCTTCGAGCGTTTTTCCTTGGACTGAAAGGTGTTACAGTCATGCATCACCATCCATTGATAGTAGTTTGTCAATGAGGGTGTAACGTGTCCACTAGTATCATCTAGGAGACATCTTAGCAGTCCATCGGAAAGGATGTCTAGAAAGCTTCGCCCGGCACTCCCATGGAATGTTATGGGATTTGCGATCTAGGTCTTTCCGTGTTTGCCACGTAGCGGAAGTATCCTGGCCGTTTCCACTTAGGATCGACTGGAATTAGGGTTTTCCTGATTGGTCATTACCTAACAGCAACTAGCATCGGACCCAAGCGAACTACTTTATGCAGAAACTCCAGGTCCGAAGCGGATTCATGCTGCACTTGGTTCAAGGAGAATGGGAAACGAGAGGGATGCAAAGCTCAACCTCTCTGCCATAAGGCATAGTCCCATTCCGTTCCCCTAAAACAGCGTAAATCGGGTAAGACATAACTCTAGGTCATCGCTTTTGTTGTTCGTGTCCTTTGACGATCATCCTGCCGTTCTTCAAGATTTGAGAAAAGTTCCCGGCTAACCGGGACCACCCAACCATAGGGCGGACCCATGGCCCATCCTCCGCACTTTCCTCGATTTGTTTTAGTTATGTAATTATCTAACACATTAATTTGACATGTAACAATCAGCTTCTTTAATTAAACCGTTAAGCACTGGTTCCTTCACGTAATCTTATCACGTGACATAGAAAAACAATATCAAACAAGTTCTTTATTAACATATCATCATATTTATTTTTGAAATACAAGGAATTCCGCCTATAGGCTTGTCCATAATCCGCCCGAAGGCTATCCAGTAATCCACAGGGATCACTATTCCAAGCTTCTGCCCGTAAACTAGTATGCGGGCCTCGAGATTCAATCCCGAGTCACGTTAGCCTCTTGTGCAGGACTCGAAAGGCGAAGGATTTATGGCCAGAGCCCCCCTGGCACCCAAGCGTCCTCCTGCTCCAAGTAGAGCTCAACGGAGAGACCTCTTGCGGCAGGTTCGGTCCACGTTCCTGGCGCGGTCAACAACCCCCTTGGTTAGGGTCAGGCAGGCAGTCGGGGGTAACTGAAGCTACCTCTCCCTTCAGGCCTTCAACCTGAAGTATAGATATTTATTTAATTTGTAATTCATAAATCAAACAGTGCTCTAAAATCTCTAGCAAGCACAAACACTTCCATTAACCGATCTTGTTGTTGTTGGCAAACTGCTAAGGAATGATTCTTTCCTTTCGAATGCATCAGCACTCGTTCCAGGGTGTCTTGCAACTTGGCAAGATCCCTTATATTCTGGGTTAGGGCGTACCCTATTAACCCAACTTGATCAACCCTAAAGTACATCGAATACTTTAGTTTCCGGTTTTTAACCTTCCTTATTTAGAAGGATATCAAAGAATACATCCTTTTGCAAGATAACTTGCGTAAGGATCCGCCATCCTTGTTGAGGGTATTTAACCTTTCTTCTTGTGAATCAATTACAAGACCATATGACTTCATACTTGCTGCGCAAGTCCTGCATCGTAATATACGATGAAACATTCTCACTGAGGAGGAGTTACATATTGCCAGTAGACTCGGTCAGGGTTCCATGCTACTCGACATGGCAAAATATCTGGTTTTAATTTCTTTAAGCTGATGTTTGTCGGACCTAGGGTCTGTTTTTAAGATCCTCAGGGACAAACCCTAGTTCTTTTACATTTACGAATTTATTGAC
Source organism: Lygodium microphyllum (assembly GCF_053477565.2). Taxonomy (NCBI): domain Eukaryota; kingdom Viridiplantae; phylum Streptophyta; class Polypodiopsida; order Schizaeales; family Lygodiaceae; genus Lygodium; species Lygodium microphyllum. The sequence goes on from NC_141137.1 coordinate 61,178,865, forward strand.
CCTACAATCAAGGAAGGTAGTCAAGTGTTTAAGGTATAAACGTTTCTTGGTCTTTAAATCATTCCCAAGGCATATTTCGTAGCATAGGTATTTCTAAGTTTACATTAATTCGGTTATCTTTTAGAAGGTAATATTGAGATCACCTCGGCACGATTTGTTATCCTTGTGACAATTGATTTTTCAGTCCTAAACTTTATTGCTTTGAGGCTAGGTAAATTCAATTAATCTTCCTTTTTCCTTGCAAACGAAACTCATGCCAAATAACAATCTTTTCCTTGCTAAGATATGCAGTTAGCAATGATAACTTCCTAGAGTTCAAGCAACGTAAGAAACCTTTCATGAATTTCATCTTCTATGATTATTTGTTGCAAAAAGGAATAGGGGTTAATGGTGCAAGATGCACTTTTTATACCTTCAAGATTTAATTGAAATATACTACTATAGTAGGTAGATAATCTTGCTCGTAATTCATTTCAAAGCATGATGCTATTTGAAGGAAACTATGTTTATTATATTATCATTTTTGCATGTTCAATTAAACTAAACTCCTTCATCGTAAATAACTAGGACAAAATATATCTTATCCCTAACAATTTATCTTTGCATGATTGAATTAAAACCGATATAAAACGAAGAAGGAAAAACGTGGTTTTGGGGTGAGATATCCACATGGATACCGGGAGATGACCCTCCCGTAGCTACTCCTTGGACTTTCTTAGGCGGCATCACAGTTGTAATCCTTCGGATGTGAAGGCAGTTTTTACTCTTCTTTTCGGATTTCCACCATCTCTCTTTCGAGGCAAGGAGCCGTTCAAAAGATTGACCACGAGAAGGGATAATAAGACCTTTAAAGTCTTAGCTTCTTCGGAGAGGAAAAGGTCTATAAAGCCTAAAAAGGCCCTATAGGGTATATACACGGCAAAAAAGGTTGTGCGTGAGTGTGGCTTCGCAACATATGAACCTTGGGAGATTTTTGGGCAGGGGAGTGAAAGGACTTAGGGGTTTTCAAACCGAGGGGGGAAATTTGAAGGGTAACACAAGGGATTATTGCATGGGGAAAAAGGTGTGTAAGGAAAAAGGGTACACGGGGGTTAGAAAGGGGCTTAGGGGGTGTGTTAAGAAAAAAGGAATATGAGGGGGGGGGGGGGGGGTGAAACACGGGGTTTCAACACAAGAAGGGACTTATAGATTTAGGCACCGGGGGGGGGGGGGGGATTCGTGGGTTATGAGGCCAAGGGGTGTGGGGGTTTAATGGCCCCATGGGAAAGGGTTAAGGGTTTAAGACTGGGGCGGGGTGAAAGGATTTCCAAGGGGGTAAAACTGGGAGGGGGTGAAAGGGTAAGGGAAGGGTATAGGAAGGGGGGCTTGAGGGTTTAAAAACCCGGGGTGAAAGGAAAAGGGTGAGTAGAAAAAGAAAGATATAAGAGGGGGTGAAAGGGTACTAAGAAAAACTGGGGAGGGGGGGGGGGGGTTTAGTGTAAAAAGGGATATGGGGGTGAAAAGGGGGCTTAATTAGCCCCCCCCTTAGGAAGCTTCTTCAAGGAAGCTTGCATATCCTATGTGGCAGGAGGGGGGGTAACCAGCCATCCGACGGCGAGAGTAATTGGAGATGGCGACGACGGGGGGGGGGGGGGGGGGAGTAGTCTGCAGGCGACGACGGCTCAGCTCTATCCTTCTCTCCACACGCGCAGGGTGCCTCCTTCTGACCGCAGCTCCTCGCGAGCCTCTCAAGCCCAGCTCAAACTTCCCCCCTTTCTTCCTTCCTCCACTCACTTGTTAGTATGGCATCATCGACGATCGTTCTTACCTCTCCCACCACACAGACTATCGACGCTCCCTCCTTTATATAGGGGAGGGGAGGGAATCCTCCCCCCTCGACGTGTCCCTTTGCATGACGGTGGAGCTAAGCAAGCTCCAACGAGGAGCTTGCTGGCTCCTCTATCCCCCCCTCTACCCTTCAAGCATGATGCGCCGCCGTGCGAGAAGGAGAAATTCAAAATATATATTTGATATTTTACATTCTCTGGCATTTGAGTTGTAGTTTCCCTGGCATCATGACATGTTCGGCTTTGATACGTTGGCAAGACAAATACTCAGTGACATATTTGAGAACGTCACCTTTGAGCCTCTCTCAATGGTAGCTCTTCCTAACTGCATTAAGAGTCTTAGCATAGCCAGGATGTCCTGCGAAAGGAGAATCATGAGCTTCCCACATTATCTTTTGCTTAAGTTACTGGCTTGCTGGTATACATAGCCTTGTTCTGTAGTAGACTAGTCCATTATCAATGGAAAATTCCTGATATTTAGCTTGCAACTTTTGATTCTGCTCCTTGGTAGAGATTTCCTTTAGCATTGTTTGGTAGGCCAAATCATAGCATGCTTCCTCTCTAGCTAACTCAAGTATAGGGTTGTTTGGCATAGATACTTTGTAGCTAGAGATCTGGCCGTTGATGGATTCTGCAAGATTAGGGAATTTAGGAATGCCTTGCGACTAAGTGCATCGGCAACTACATTCTCTTTCCTTGGTCGGTACTTGATTTCAAAGTCATATTCCTCCAACACTTCAATCCACCAACGTTGCCTCATTTTGAGCTCGTTCTGGGTAAAGACCCATTTGAGACTCTTATGGTCGGTTACTAGAGTAAACTTGTTACCCAACAGGTAGTGTCTCCAAAGCTTTAGGGCATGGATGACAACTAGTAATTCCAGATCATGCGTAGCATAATTCTTTTCATGGTTCTTCAGTTTCCTTGAAGAGTATGCTACGGGATGACCTTCCTGCATAAGTACACACCCCAAGGCAAGAGTGCTAGCATCAGTTACTACCTCGAACTCCTTATTGAGGTCAAGAAGTTTTAGGATAGGTGCTGATACAAACTTTGCTTCAATCTATCGAAGCTATTTTGTTTGGGAGTTGACCATGTAATGGAAGTCTACTTCTTTAGTAAGTCTGTCAGAGGTGCTGCAATCAAAGCATAGTTTTTGATGAAGACCCTATACCATCCTGTCAATCCAAGAAAGTTGCGTATTTCTTTGACAGATACCGGTGTTGGCCATTCAAGCACATCTTTGACCTTGGATGGGTCCACTGATATTCCTTCTGATGATACTATGAATCCTAGATATTCAATCTGTCGCTTGAAGAATGCACACTTTTTCATTTTTGCATACAGCTTATGTGACCTCATTGTCTCAAGGACAATCCACAGTTGAGGTTCATGATCTTCTTCCTGTTTAGAATAGACTAAAGTGTCATCAAAGAAGACAAGCACAAAATCATCAAGATATGGCCTAAAGATGTCCTACATTAATCTATTGAAGGTGGCAGGTGCATTCGTAAGCCCGAATGACATAACCAGGAACTCAAAGTGCCCATATCTTGTATTGAAGGCCATCTTTGGGATATCTTCTTCCTTGATCCTTATCTGATAGTAACATGATCTTAGATCAATCTTGGAAAAGATTTTTGCCCCCTGAAGACGATCAAGAAGCTCATCTATTCTAGGAATAGGATACTTGTTCTTGACTGTTGATTGATTCAACCCTCGGTAATCAATACATAGTCGAAGTGTCCCATCCTTCTTTTTCTGAAATAGTACTGGAGCTCCCCACGGTGAATTGCTAGGCCAGATGTAGCCCTGATCTAACAGTTGCTTGAGTTGTTCCTTCAGCTCAATTGCTTCTGGTATGGACATTCTATAAGGTCTCTTGGCAATTTGGCGCAGCTCTAGGTACTAACCTAATCTCATGATCCACTTCTCTTTGAGGCGGAAGTTCGGTCAACTCTTCTGGGAATACATCCGCGTATTCCTTTAACCAAGAAGGTCCTTCATGAGACTCTTGCTTTTGATCTAACTTGTTGAGTTTGATCAAGTAAATGGGTAATCCTTTTCTGACCCCTTTTATGATCTGAGATACTTTGGCCAATTGGATTCTTGGCACTCCTGCCTCACCTTGAGTTGTGACTAATTCCCTTTCAGAGTTTCGAAAGGAAACTTGACCCTTTCCACAGTGAATGTAGGCGTCATTGGGCTTAAGCCAATCCATTCTGAGTAGACACTCATGGATACCTAAATTCATGACTCTGAATTTAACTGAAGTCTTCTTTCCTCCCAGAAAGAATTCCACCTTAGCAGTTTGCCTGGAACAAGTTACCTCACGACCATTTGCCAATTCCACAAGCAGGGTAGGTACTTCTACTGTGGCTATTGGAGCTCCGAGAGGAACACCAAGGAAAAGGGAATTCTCTTGCAAGAAAATCTATCTTGTAACATCAACAAGCTTGCTTATCATGTTTCATAGGATCATAATGAAGAAAAGAACACCAGGCACCACAAATCTTCATGCAGCATCATGTAAATCTCCCACGGTTTTAATAGAATCAACCATATTCTTCAACATCTTCATAAAATCCATCAATAGAACAAAGAAAGCAAAGAAGTACACCATCTTTGAATGGAAATACATCACATATTATTCATCTTCAATATCTTCATAGTCTTCTCTCTCAATCTCTCATATACAATCACTCTGTTTGAGTAGAATTGACTATCTCTGACTCTCTCTCACACACTCCATCAATAATACATCATATCCTCACTACAATCTCTCAAAATCACTCTCAATAATCACTCTTAGGTCGTGGATACCCCTCCCAAGAGGTATGTCTGATATGAAGAGTCACCAGAGCCACTACAGTGTCTCTTCACAGCTCACTACTGTCACTTCACTCTAGTCTTCTCTTGAGTCTTCAGCAGCTACTTCTTCCACTTCCTTCAGCTCTTTTGCACTTGTATTCACCTCTTTCCAAGGCTAGAAAACTTTCCCCAAAGTCATACATACATTCCGCAGAACACTTACAGAACAGTCTACAGAACAGTACCAGAACAGTTACAGTACAGAACAGAACAGAAACAGAACAGAAGCAGAAGCTCTACAGAAGACCTACAGAAGGTCATCAAAACCTCATAACTCATTCTCAAACCATTTCAAACTCTCACAAACCATTCACTAAGCTTTCACAATATCTCATTCTTCATCAATCAATACTCCATCCCTCCTTACAGAAGACAATCAGAACAAAACAGACCAAAACAGACCAAAACAGAACAAAACAGAAGGTATACAGAACCATTCAGAACCTATCAGAACATCACAGAACCATCAACAAACATCACGATCTTCCAAAACACAATCATTATCATCCAAAACACTCTCAATCCACTTCCAAATCAACCAATCATCCCATAAAATCAACCATTCAGCTCTCAAAAACAACAAAAATCAGCCAAAAAACAAGTCATTTCAACACTCAACATATCCCCACACTTAATAAGGAAGCGTCCTTGCGACCCAGGAAAAAGGGAATACAAGTTCAAGAAAAAGCTCAACTTTGATCTTCAATATCTTTTCAAAAAGAATCCATCCACCACGACCCCAACTTATAACCTGTTTCTGATATAAAAATACAAAGAAAGGAAAACTCTTTATACATTAACACCTCTTATCAAACTAAAAATCACAACAAATTTGTAAAGGATATAAGAGTTTGCTTCTTCTTCATCAGCATCAGCTTCAACTCTCCAACCACGACCCCATCTCGACAAATCTCCAAAATATAGCTCGTACACAAAATCCAATAGGAAACCACCACGTTCGTTTGACATAAATGAACTCACAACACAAACACTAATACACAACACAACCATCTGAATGACTTCTTCAAAAATAAGAGTTTGGCATTAAAAAACTTCCACCATACATTGGAAAGGTATCAATGAAGATGATCCCTCTTAAAAGATTGATGTTGTCGGAATCGATCCATAGATAAGGATTCATCTACAAAGGTTTTAGGAGGATTTTGAAAAAATTGGAGACAGCACATCCTTTCCAACAGGACCAAGTATCTGCTAGGTAAACATAGGGCATGAAAATACAGTATCTCTAGCTGTTGGGAATCAATGCTAACATTGACATTCATGCACAACTTTGGAATAGGCTTTGAATCAGTATGAGAGTGCCTATGCATATACGCCAGGTACCAAGCAAAGTGAGCAGTTAATCTCACTGAGGGATCTGCAGACTGTGAATATTGTTGGGCAAAATGAACATAGTTTTGATAAGCTTGACTGGAAGCTGTCCATTCTCTTGGAATTACTGGCCAATTAATCTGCGGTCCTGTAAGGCAATCATCCGAACTCCATCCCCTTCTTCTGGAAATCTGAGTATCAAAACCGTCACAGTCACTAACCAACTGAGGTGGTTGAGATATGGAAGTGTTAGGAGAGGGTAGTGGAATAAGGGAAAGTGGATGTAGGGAAGGATAGGAAAAATCATAAAAGGAAGAAAAGGTTAAAGAAGGAGTGGCAGAAATTTGCAAGGAATCACTAAGGAACGGTGTTAACTGATAAATAGGAAATGTGGAGGGTACATTTATGAGGGGTGAAGGACAGGGTGGAGAAGGGGAAAATACCCTATCCTCAATAAAGAAACAGTAAGTGAAAATAGGAATTTGAGGGAAATTTGAAGGTTGGAAAAGAAGTGGTAAAATCACTGTAGAATTAGATTGACAAAGGGAAAAATATATAGCATAGCGGTGAGCCATTTGTTGGTAATAGAGGAGGGTAGGAACAGAAGGTTCTAAGAGAGATCGTCTATGATAGGCATAAAAAAAGGTAGCATCAAATGGATTATGTTTGGAAAGATAGGTTAAGAGATCCATCCTCAGTTGGTTAGTACTCTGGGTAAAGGTAGGAGCTGTGTTTTGTCTTTGATTGAGGACCACCGAATCAATCATGGGATGCCACGAATTATCCTGACAATCAACTACTTTGGAGGAATAACTTTGAAACATATCAGCTATGCGCAACTCTAAATGATTGACATATAGAACAGCCTGTAAGACCACATCCCCCACATACCATGCCATATCTACTTCATCTGGAATTAACAAATCTCCTCGGAGATACATGTATGACATCAACATGGTGTCTGGTGTGACAAAATCTTCAAAAACCATTCTGACTACCTCTGTCAACAACTCAGCAGACCAAGCCCCACTCCAGCCATCCTCTGGAAAAGGTAAATCCATCGTGGAAAGCTTCATATAGAAGACCAACTTCTGTAAGTGGTAGTGGACAAAGAAAGAATGGTCTGGTAGGACATATTCCTGAAACTGCTCAAAGGTAGACCATAACAAGTCCATTCTGGACTGCAATCTTTCCACTTTGTCTTGGAATAGAGGGCACAAAGTAGCCTGTCTCTGTAGGGCAGCCAAATCCTGCTGTGAAATAGAAGGAATTAATGGAACAGGAGGGCTTGGAGGAACATAGCGGGACTTTGCAAGCTGATCTTGCAACTGCTGGATTTGGGAGGCTTGGTTGGCCACTGTGTCATTAGCAGTCTGTAAAGCTGAAAGCTTGTCATCTAAAAGAACTTGGAATTCTTTCGCTTCGGTGGACATCCTCTCCTTCTCTGCTGAAAGGCTAGTAACCTGTGACTGAGCCTCGAATAACTGGGTCTTCAATGAAGAAATCTCATCGCTTTGAGTGGCAACCAGTTGGGTTTGCTGTTCCATTTGCTTAAATAGATATGCTAGGGTATCCTTAGCAGAAGCTAACTCAGATGTTGCCTTATGCAACTGGTCTTTGGACTGCATGAGCTCCTCATAGAAAGATGCGTATAGCTGTTGAACACAGGCTGTCACTGACAACTCAATGGAACTTTGAATATCCTTGCAGAGGAAAGGAATGGCATCTCCTGAAACGAGACTGTTCAGGGAAGGAACTGAGATCTCTAAGGATCCTTCTCTATGTGCTCTGAACAGGTTATTGCAAGTGAGATACCCAGGGAGTTCACTGCCAGAAGTAGCAGGTATAGGCACTGAGGGAAGTACAGCAGGGGCTTTGTCCGCTACCCTCTTCAAGCGTTTGCGCTGTATGACCAGGGGAGGCGGAGAATCATCATCCTCAATGTCAATGGGTGCTGACTCTTCTGAAGGTGGAGGAGGAGGTACTGGATCGGATGGAGGAGGTGGAGGCACAATCTTCTGTAAACCTGAATAGGTCAAGAAGGCAGACAAATATGATCCATAGGTAACATTGGTAACATTACCCCTCGTGACTTTAACAAAATGCTGATCCATTTTAGTAAGGAGGTATGTGCTCCAATCAATAGCAACTCCTTTCAGCACCATCCTGGAAGCTGTGAAAAGCTCTTTGGACAAATAGTGGGATGGCGTTTTGGCAGGCATGAACCTGTCCTGAAGGAACTGACACATCATCTTCCATATGGGATCAGTGATCATAGAAAACGAAACTCCTGAAGAGTTTATCACTTTCTTAACATCAAGGACTTTCCTTGTCTACTTCTACAACAGCTTGAGAATCTCTTCATTAGAGAAGAGCTGACGAGTGGTCACAAAAGGTTCTCCTTTGAAGGGTAAAGACAGAGCCTTCCCTAAGCCTCGAGACGTCAATGTCATAGACATGCCTTGGACTACTCCTGTCTTCTTGCTGTAAGAGGCCAGGAACTCATCACATAAGGACGGATCCTCTGGAAGTAATGGAAAAGGAGTGGCCACAAAAGCAGCAAGTCCTGCCTTCGTGAGGGGCTCAAAAGTAAGTAGGGACGAGTAATCCCTACTAACTAGTGGGACGTACTAGATAGGGGGAGGAGCATGAGAAGGCGCCATTCAGATGGTTACACACACACCACAAACACAGACAATCAAAGAGAATGCCTGCAAAGCAACAGACAAAAACCAAGGATAAGAGAATTACCAATCAAACGTGACCCGACCTACTAACCCCAAGCAAACCACATCCTAGAAAAAATTTGACATGACCTTGAGACAAATGCGACCGAAAGCTTCATGCGATGCATCAGACAAACACCCTGAACCCCGTATCAGGCAATAAAAGAAAAAAACTGCATACCGTACCCGTAACCGTAACTAAGACAGGAAACCAAAACCATACCATATCCGACACAAAGCAATATGACATCTGTGATAGAACCAAGACTGGACCATGGAAAATAACACTAATGACTGCGTATACCCATCCCTCGAAACGGTTCATTAAAAAGGGAAATTAAGTGCAGTGAGGGGGGAATTAATTTAATGAAGGGTTCATTTTAATAAATTATTAGGAATGGGTGAATTTTTATTAGGTGATAAACCTTAACAAGAAAACGGCGGTTCCTTATTATAAATTTAATTACCAATTATTAGGTTAAACGGTGCAGTTATGCGATTCCCGGACTTCAATTCCCGACTGGGTCTCTAAATGCAATTTATTGATTACAATTTAAGGTGATGTGGAGCGCTTTTTTTGCCAGCGCGTGCTCATGTGACGGCTGGTTTATTTTAATTTAAAATTTAAAGTGCCTCTGTAGCGCACGTAGCGCGTGCTAAGTGAACGGCTGGTTGATTTTAATTAAAAAAAATGTGTATTTAGCGCGAATGCACGTGGAAACGGTGGGTGAATTAAAGAATTCATTTTAACAATTAATTATGATTAAGGGGGAAAATAAATAAATAAAGCACAGAAAATAAATACCTGGAAGGGGTGTGTATGTAATGCAAGAATGCGCACGGAAGAGTTCCAGTAAAGGAAAAGTAAAGAACACTGGTGAAACAACAATGACAACACCTTAGCAGATGTGTTAAGTTGGTTTGTGTTGGTTTTTTATTTTTATTTATTTTTTTATTTTTAGTTGTGATTATTTATATTTGAATAAATGGAAAATGAGCAAGGGAGGTGAGGGGAAATTTTTAGAATGTTTTTAGAATTTTTGAGGATTTTTTACAATTTTTTAAATGAATTTTCTACATTTTTGGGCAATTTAGGGGTAAATTTAGGAAATATGGAATTTTCAGAAATTATAGGGTAGGCAATTTCCAGCAGACAAAGTTCCAAAAATTGGCAAAAGGCAAAAGGAATTTTTAGAAATTTTTCTAAAATTTTTTAATGGAAAATTAATGTAGTGATTAATTAAGTCACCTAAATCACATTAATCACATAAGTCAGTTAAACATAAGTCAATTAAGTCAGGTTAGTGGGATAAGTCAGGTCAGTCTACCTAAGTCTAGTCAGGTGAGTCAAGGTTGATTAGGTTAGTCTGGGTTAGTCTAGGGTAGACTAAGTCAATTAGGTTAGTCTGGGGTCAGTCTAGGTTAGTTAAGTTAGTCTAGGTAAGTTCTAACTAACCTAGGTGAGACTAACTAACCTAGGGTTAGTTAGTGGGGGGAACGACTAACCTGAGGTAGGTTAGTTGACTAACTACAGTTAGGTTAGGGTTAACCTAACCCTAGTTAAGTTAGTGGTTAACCTAAGTCTAGTCAAGTTAGATTTTAACCTAAGTCTAGTTAAGTTAAATTTTAACCTAAGTCTAGTTAAGTTAAATAAAGCTAGGTTAGTAATTAATCACAGTGAGGTTAGTGTTCACTAATCTAAGGTTAGTTGCTAACCTGGCAGGTGAGAGGGTGGGAGGAGGTGGCAGAGGGAGAGGAGGCGGTGGAGGAGGTGGTAGAGGGGGAGGAGGCAGCCGCGGGTGGAGGTGGTAGAGGGGGAGGAGGCGGTGGAGGAGGTGGTAGAGGGGGAGGAGGCAACCGCGGGCGGAGGTGGTAGAGGGGGAGGAGGCAGCCGCGGGCGGAGGTAGTAGAGGGGGAGGAAGCGCTCGGGCGGAGGTAGTAGAGGGGGAGGAGCCGCTGGAGGAGGAGAAGGAATAGGAGGGAGAGGCCGCGGGCGGGGCGACGGTGGAGGAAGAGGCCGCGGGCGGAGGGGGGAGAAGGGAGATGGCGCAGGGAGGAGGGCGCTGGGGGGAGGACGCTGGGGGGAGGAGAAGGAGTAGGGGGAGGAGAAGGAGGAGAGAGGGCGCAGGGAGGAGGAGAAGGAGTGGGGCGAGGAGAAGGAATAGGGGGAGGAGAAGGAATAGGGGGAGGAGAAGGAGGAGAGAGGGCGCAGGGAGGAGGAGAAGGAGTGGGGGGAGGAGAAGGAGTGGGGGGAGGAGAAGGAATAGGGGGAGGAGAAGGAGGAGAGAGGGCGCAGGGAGGAGGAGAAGGAGTGGGGGCACGCTGTGGAGGCGAGGGTGGAGGAGGGAGTCCGTTGGGGAGGGTGGACTGTGGAGGAGGGAGGTGGGAGAGGAGTCGAGGGAGGAGGAGGAACTCGGGGCGGGAGGCTGGAGGAGAAAGAAAGAAAGAGAGAAAGAAAGAAGAAAGAAAGAGAGAGAGAGAGTCTCACGGGCGGGTGGGGAAGGGGTGGCAGTTGGGGGGGGAAGGGGTGGGAGGAAAGGGTGGGTGCCCATGGGGGGCAGTTGGGGGGGGAAGGGTGGGGGGAAAGGGTGGGTGCCCATGGGGGGGCCATGGGATGGGGGCAAAGGCGCGTACCCCCGTCCCGCGCTCGTGCGCGGGGCGGGGTAAAAAAATTTGCCGTGACGGGATTGAAATGGCGCGAGGAAGACGGTATGGGTTACGCGGACACGACCGAGGTGCGTGGAGATTCGTAAAATCGAAAAAGGGCGCGTTCACGCGCCAAATGAGCGCGAGAAAAAACGTAAAAAGAAAGAAAAATTAATAACTCCCAATCCGGACGTCAAAACAAAATATCGTAAAAACAAAAAGTGGGCAGGACGACAGGGGGGAAACAAGAAAAATATGGGACGGGGGTTCCGGGAGGGATAAAGGGCGGTCACGTGCAAAAAACACAAAAAATGAATCAAAAACGCAATTTAAAAATTAATATCGAAAGATCCGTGCATCGGAATGAAGTGCAGAAAAAAGAAAAACTGTGCAGAAAGATGTGCCCGACAATCCTATCACCTCAAAACATAATTCCGACTGAGATAAGATGCGTTCACATGGGAAAAACCCAAAAAAAAACCCGAAAATGGGATCGGAAATTAATATCGAACAAACCATTCACTGGAATGACATGCAGTAAGAAGGAAAAATGTCCACAGAAAGGAGCGGCACAGGGTTATCACGTTAAAACCGCAGTTCCGGCGGGAATAGGAGGGGTTCACATGTGAAAAACTCCAAAAATACTCCCGAAAACTCATTTAAAAATTAATAAGTAAAAATCCAGAAGTCGAAAAAGGGTGGAGGAAAAAGGAAAAAGGTAGGGGAAGGCACAGGGGACACAGTTGTCAAAGCAAATTGGAATTCCGATGCAAATAGGGCAGGTTCACATGGAAAGATGTCAAAAATACACACGAAAAAGTCGTGAAAACCCGGAAAATTAATAACGGACAAACCATGTAGCGGAATGATGCGGAATAAAAAGGAAAAATGTTAGGGGAAAAGCGGTTGTCAGGGCTATGACGTCAGATCAGGGTTCCGAAGCAAGAAAGAACCGTGAAGCAAGAAAAGCGCGTTCACATGGAAAATCGGCTAAATTGTGCAAAATGCTTCAAAAATTAATAATTCAAAAACCGTGCACCGGAACAGGGGTAGGTAAAAAGGAAAAATGATCAGTTCAATGGGGGGAACAGGGCTATAAAGTTGGATTTTGACTTCAGTGAACGTAGGATGTATTCACATGGCAGGACCTCAAAAGCAGGGAATGAAGGAAAACTGCAAGGAAATAGCCCCAAGGGTGGGTGAAACATAACCGGGTGGATGGGAAGGGATCCCATTAGGGTAAAAGCAAGGCAAGGCATACATGCATGAGCAGGATAAGGCATATGCAAAAGGGTATGCAATGTAGACGTGCAGGGACGCGTCCCCACACTTAAGACCTTAACGGATAGGGTTAACCGAACAACAGGGACCTAGGACCACGCCACAGACCATCCACTAACTTCCCCACACTTAAAACATGACCGGCACGAAAAAACCAAAGTGTAGGGTTAGAAGAACTTGGCCCATTTCGTCAAGAATCAAGGTTGAGTGTCGATGGCACGTCCAGTGTTGTTGTCGGCGTTGGAGCGACCAAGGCATCTTCTCGGCACACGTCCGTCATGGCAGGGACCACGCGGCAGCACCCAGGGAGGTAGCTGATGGAAGGAATCGCAGGAAATTCGTCGATGATGAGGGATATTGCACTCAACTCACAGTCACTCAAATGAAATGAAAGAACAGTCACTCGCCCCATGACTAATATCACTTGAGGAATAAGGATTAAGACCCATATCTCATACCCGGTTGAGGAATCGACAAGGGGGGAATGGTGCAGAAGGAGTATGCCAGGGTGCACAGTTGATGGTGCGGTAGTGCGTCCAACCCGTCTGGCATAAGTGCAAGGAGGAAGGCAAGGGAGCCTTACAGTGCAGTGTACAGAACAGGGTGATGTGTCTTGTGATGACGGTAAAGACCTATCCCGTGGGTGCATCGGGAAACAGGAACATACCTGACTCCAAATGTCGTAACATCCCTCAATCTCGCCTCTCGGTAATTGATTGAAGAAACTCCAGTCACACTCAACCCACCCTCTGTCTCACGCTCGGTGGATAGATACAGGAGGGCAGCCTTTTCCTGAAACCCATTGATGTAATCCTCACAGTCACTTGTGCAAAGGTTGTATGCCTTGTGCGCATTTGATGGTGCAACGGTGCATCCCGCCCTGTGCCAGCATACGGTGCGAGAATGAAGGCCAGGGAGCCTTATGGTGCAGTGCACAGAAACAAATCGTGCTTTGTGCTTTGAGAGGCCCATCCCGTGCGTGCAACACTTCATTCACACGTCTCACCTCTCATTCGATTTAAAAAGGAAAAGATTGGTCTCTCGCCCCACCCTCTGTCTCACTCTCTATTGATAGATACAAAGGGAAACCATACTCACTTCCCCATCCGGTTAGGATGAAAGCTCACATCACTCAAGGGGTTGTTGATGAAGATCGCGTCATCAGTTGTTGAAGAGGCGTACCCAGGGAGGTAGCCATCAAATCGAACATTGTATTGGACAGGAACATATCGTCGGCTGGAGGACAGGTAGTCACTTTGCAAAGAGACCCAGGACACAGCGTACCAAGGGAGGTAGCTTCGGAATTGGATCCGAGGGATATCAATCAATGAATCCACTTTCTGGACTGCTGGGTGTTACCACCTTTTCCACAGCCAACTTCCCGCCCAAGGGTGTTTACCACCTTTTCTTGGAACGAGGCCTACTATGACAGGGAATTGCTTCCTTTTCTCTCATAACAGATTTGTTTATTTGTTTTTTTCTTGTTTTTTTTTTTGTTTTTCCCCTATTCCCGAGGGTGTTTCCACATTTTCTCGAAGAATAGGTCGGCATGACAGGGACCTAAGTCCTTTTCTCCCATGACCGATATGTTTTTTTTCTTTTCAAGATTGAGCAAGGAAATGGCAGAGAGACCATTTGTCAGAACCCACCTCGCCACTGATGCTGGTGGAAAATAGAGGATAAGAGATCAAGGCTAGAAGGGGGGTTTGAGGGGACAGAGGGTTGCGTCCACTTCATTAGGACTGACTGAAGAACGGCTATCAGAAGTAGCATCATAAGAAGTACAGTGCCGTGCCAACGAGGGAAAGGATCAAGTGTCCGTAATTATCAAGATCCCCAAGGAGGGAAGTACTTCTTCAGGCGATATCCATTGATCAGAAAGGGATCATCAGAGGCATCAACGGTCTGCACTTGGACAGAGCCATTAGGGTTGACGACAAGTACCTTATAGGGGCCCATCCACCGCTGTTGGAGCTTGCCAGGAAACTTGCCAAAGCGTGAATCATAGGCTAGGACCAAATCACCTTCTTTGAACTCCTTGTGCTTGATGAAACTGTCATGGTAAGCCTTACGTCGAGCTTGCGTGGCTTCCATGCACTGTAGAGCCATCCGACGAATTTCGTCCAAACATTCCAAATGCAGGAGACGGCATTGCAGTGAATCATCGTCCCCCAAACGCTCTTTGATAGCCACTCTCAAAGAGGGTAGTTCCAGTTCAACAGGAAAAACAGCTTCTGTACCATACACCAACTGGAAAGGTGTCTGTCCTGTTGCTGCTTTATGGGAGGTTCTGTACGCCCAGAGGGCCTTTGTAAGTCGATCGTCCCAATCATGACGATGTGCAGCAATTGTTCTTGTCAGAATCGAGCAGAGGATGCGATTGGTGACTTCGACTTGGCCGTTGGCTCTGGGGTAATAAGGAGTGGACTTGCGATGGCGGATCTTATACAACTCTGTCAACTCTTCCATGACTTTGTTAAGGAAATGAGTGCCTCTATCACTTACCAGCTCTAAGGGACTACCAAAACGGGTGATGATATTCTCATACATGAACAGGGCCACGCTGTTACCATCGTCCCGCTTTAGGGCTTTAGCTTCACACCACTTTGTGACATAATCCGTACATACGAGGATGTATCTGTTCTGTTTCCTTCTAGTGGGAGGATCGATTGGACCTACGAAGTCAATGCCCCACTTCTCAAACGGCTTCAACGGAAGGATAGGTTGCAATGGCATGGCACTTGTCTTCGTGGGTTTCCCCATTCTTTGACAAGCATCACATCTTTTACAATAATCATAGGAATCTTTGTGGATGGTAGGCCACCAATATCCCGCTAGCAGAGCCTTCCTGGCTGTAGCTTCTCCTGCAAAGTGACCTCCACATGGCTCGTCGTGGCAAGCCTTCAGAACAATCCCAATCTCATCTCCTGCAACACATCTTCTGAGCACTTCATCTTTGCCTTTCTTGTACAGTGCACCGCCTAGCAGGGTGTAGGGGGATGATTCTAGCATGAGCTTCTTCCTTTCCCGACTAGAAATACCAGGAGGGTACTGTTGGGTTGCCAGCAAATTGGCAATGTCTGCATACCAGGGAGTTACAATTTCTACCAAGAATAAGGAAGCATCAGGGAGGTCTGGATCATCCTGCTCCTCGTCTGCAGTTTGTGGGATACGCGACAGATGATCAGCCAGAACATGGGAACGACCAGGCTTAGTAATCACCTCAAAGTCGAACTCCTGGAATAGAAGGAGCCATCTCATCATTCGTCCTTTCACATCTGCTTTGTTCATCAAGAGGGACAGGGCCTCATGATCCACATAAAATTTAAAGTGGGTAGATAGGAGGTAATGGTGTAACTTCTCCAGGGCAAACACCATTGCCAAGCACTCTAGCTCTGTCACTGTATAGTTCCGTTCCCTATCAGTGACTTTTCGGCTTGCATAATAGATCGGTTGATCCAGCTTCGAGGAGCCCTTTTGGCAGAGGATTGCGCCTAAGCCTTCAATAGATGCATCAGTGTGTACATGGAACTCTTTCGTCCAATCAGGAGGTTGCAGAATGGGTGCCTCTATCAGACACTGCTTTAGAGTGTGGAAGGCTTTGTCACATTCTTCTGTCCAAGTAAACTCTGCATCTTTCCTCAGGAGCTTGTGCAAGGAGGTTGCCTTTGTCGCAAAATGGGCTATGAACCTTCTGTAGTAACCCACATGGCCTAGGAATCCCCTCAACTGTTTGAGGTTGGTGGGTGTTGTCAGAGCTGCAATCTTTTCAATCTTTGCAGGGTCTGTTGATATCCCTTGTGCAGAGACAATATGGCCCAACAGCACTCCAGAAGAGACCCCAAAGATGCATTTGTCGGGGTTGAGGGAAATCCCATACTCCCGGCATCGGTCAAAACATTGTTCCAGATGTCCCCAGTGTTCACTGATCAAACTATAGACACAAAAGTCATCCAAATATACCTCGATAAAGTCATGCAGATGATTCTGAAATGCAGCCATCATGACTCGTTGGAAAGTAGCAGGGGCATTGCAGAGCCCAAATGGCATCACTCGGTAAGCGTAGGTCCCCCATTCTGTGGTGAAGGTTGTTTTGGATTGGTCTTCTTCTGTGATTTGGACTTGGTTGTATCCACTGAATCCATCCAGAAGGGAATAAAGCTCATGTCTTGCCACTGTGTCCAACAGTTGGTCTGTGAAAGGGATTGGAAAGTGATCCTTCTTTGTCTTGGAATTAAGCTTTCGGAAATCCACACATATTCGCAATTTGCCATTCTTCTTGGGTACAACCACAATGGGTGAAACCCATTCACTATTTGCCACTGGATAGATGAACTCGGCTTCCAGAAGCTTCAGTAGCTCCGCTTTCACCAATGTGGAATAATTCGGGTTCATTCGCCTCTGTCGTTGCCGTACTGGCTTGGCATCAGGCTCCAAGTCAATATGATGTTGACATATTGTGGGATCAATCCCCTTTAGGTCTTTGTAGGACCACACAAATACGTCCAAATTTTCTTTCAACAAGTTGTACAAGGTTGACAACTCCTCTTCTGGGAGACTGCTACCCACCTTCAAGTGGCGTTCAGTGCCTTCAGCATCCACAAAGGTTAACTGCCTTTCACCTTCTACTTCACGGATGAAGGTCCCGCGGGCTGCTTCTGGGTAGAGATCCGACTCCTTCAAGGGAATGGTATCCTCTTCTGATGTCCCACTAGCACCAATTTCTTCTTTTGGTGGAGACTTAGGTTGCTCTTTAAGATATTGGAATGGGATTAAAGCTGTTTCGGGTTTGGTTTCAAGAGTAATTACCTCTTGGCTTGAAGACTCATCTTCTGATGATACATCCAGGAACGTCACATAACAGGGACCCTCTGATGCCTGTTGGGTTAGTTGGATTGGTGCTTGTTGGCACGGTGCATCATCATCATCTTTCTTTGGCAAGGATAGGTTAGGACGGCATGAGCCACTGCTAAAAGACGGCTTGCTCTTCTTAATCCATTTCTTATAAAGGTTTTGCATATGAGAAGATCCATTTACCAGACCAAATGGTACCATCATCATTCTGTCCCATAGCATGAGCTCATCGGCTTCTGATGCTTCTGGAACTTCTTCCTCAAATGTATCCTCTTTAGGTGGAATAGATTCTTCCGGATCACTTTCATAACCTTCTTCGTCCATATCAAACCCAACCTCTTCTGTCTCTGTTTCTGTTTCTGCTTCTGCTTCTGTGTCTGTTCCTGCTTCTAATTCTGTCTCTGTAGGAGCTCTGTAACAGAAGAATAGATTCTCTGTTTCCTCTTCTGCCTCTGTCTCTGCTTCTGCTTCTGCTTCTGTGTCTGTTCCTACTTCTGCTCCTGCTGTGACCATGTAACAGGGAGAGCAGTACATCCATGCTTCTATCTCACTGTCAGAAGTGATTTCAGAAGTCATTCCTGGTTCAGGCAGAAAGTATTCACCCATTGATAATGGCTTAGCCTCTTTTGGAATTCGGCTTACAGTATCCACTGTTAAGGAATGTGCCACTGTTTTCTTGGGAAGGATCTGTTTGACAGCATCTTCGTCTGTTGATGTTCCATCTGTAGCCTCGTTAGGGGAATCAGAAGATAATTCCAAGGAGGTGGATCCATGTCCTTTTTGAGAACCATACAGTTTCAGCACCACTTTGTTGGGTCCTCTACCCAAGGTCAAAGTTCCTTTAAACCAATCCGTCCTTGCTCGGGCTTCAAAAAGCCATGGTCTGCCTAGTAACAGAGGATAGGATGTACCATAAGAGTTTGGCTTCACCACCAAATAGGTCAGCCAATAATCTTTTCCAGCCACTGTAGTCTTCACATATGGGAGAATGCCCAAAGGCTTGATTCTACTCTGATCCGCCAGTCTGATGAGCCATTGGGTGGGTTGCACACCTTGTAGGCCTAGATCCTTCATTGTCACATCCGTCATAATGTTCACCGATGAGCCTCCATCAATCAGTGCGTTTGAAATGAAGCAACCTTCTATCCATACACCAGTCTCTGGAGTACCCGGATCTAGAAAAGCATTAGCTACATCCACTTCTTTTACAGGCTCTGGAGCCTTGTTGGACTTTGTCGCTGTTGAGGGAGCAATCCTTAAACCACGTCTTTTTGTCAGTATACTTTTGAATCTTTTCCGGCAACTGGGAGACAACAACAATAATTGTCGGAATGTGAGGTTTGGTTTAAAGGTATCTAGATCTCTAACTAGATCGTATTCCTTAATAGGATCCACTGGCTTCTCTAACCGATTAGGGAATGGGGCAACACCCATTTTCATTTTCCCTCTTTCTTCCAATAGAGGAATTACATGAGCTTCTTCTGTCACTTGTGGCACTTCCTCCTCTTCTGTATCCTGGACCTCTGGTCCTGTCTCTGTAACTGTCTCTGTAACTCTCTGTGGCACTGTAGGGCTCTGTACGGCACTGTTAGGCTCTGTTCTGTTCTGTTCTTCTGGTGGAAGATTGAACTTCACTGTTCTGGCAGGAGGGTTATTTTCTTTCTGGATAGGTGGTTCCTTCTGCTTTGCACGCGTGATGGCAGCAACTTCCAATTCCACTAAATTGGAGGTAGGCTCTTGGGCCTTGGACAGACTATCAGTAGCACTGTTTTTCACTGGGGCTGGGCTTGGACAGTCTTTTGCAGTGTGGCCTTCTCCTTTGCATCAACTGCATAAGGGCTTGTAATCCACTGACCTTCGAGGATTTGGACAATTTGGTGAGATGTGGCCCTTTTCTCCGCATCTGTAACACTCCACTTCTGATCTCTGACCACCGCCAGACTGTCTTCCTCTGTAACTTTGGGAAGGAAATCTTCTGGGTCCGAAATTAGGACCAAACTCTCTAGGCTTGGGTCCAATATCCTGTGTTGTCATTTTGGATTCCAGCAGGTTGAATCTTGCGTCTTCTTCCTTCCTTCTCCTATCATGCATCTCCTTCAGAGAGCAAATGTCCTTTGTATGGTTCTTCCGCAAACAGTAGGAACAGAAGGCTCCAGGGATGGTTGGTTTTCGTGTACATTCAGTGGCTAAATGGCCTGCTTGATGACACTTACCACACCAAGTATTTGACCGCATCACATCTCTTCCTGCTCCTGCAACATTGGATATGCTTGCGGTATTCACTTTCAGCGTCTGTAGTTGCTCTGTAATCACATCCATCAACTCCTTTTTGATGTTTGCAACTGAGTTGGATAAATAATCCTTCAAGCTTTCTCCTCTTGACGTACTGGTAGGAGGGTTTTGAGGAGTTTCTGTAATCACTGCATAAACTGGTTGGGTTGGTACAGAGGGGTCTCTGTTCTGGTTCTGATTCAGTGCTCCTGTTTGAACTGTTGGCTGTTGGCTCCAGTTGGTAGGATTCCACTGTTGCTGCTGATTTGTCATTGAGGAAATTGGTTGGGACCATTGTTGTTGTGGTTGAGCCATCATTTGAGGCATGGATTGTGGCCACTGTGGATTTGGTGCACTGTATTGTGATACCGGGGGCATCTGTTGGTAGGGATAGGGAACAGTCCCTGGGACTGCATTTGGTGGATACATCATTCCTGGCATCAGAGGAGGTAAGACTCCTCTTCCTGTATTCATTGCTAATCTAGCTTCCACTTCATCGTACAGTCTGGCACCTTCTGTTGCAGCTTGCAGGGTGGCTGGTCTTTGCAGCTCCACAAACTTACGGACTTCTGGTTGTAATCCTCTGAGAAACACCCCCTTCTGAATGCCATCATCTAGATTATGGTTAGTCCATCTCTTCAGGATGGATTCCATTCGTGAGACATAAGCTTCCACTCTTTCTCCAGAGGACTGACTTAGGTTCATAAATTCCTCTCTCATCCGCTCTTCAAAACCTTCACGCCTGAATTTAGTGAGGAAGGCCAACTTCAGGTCGTCCCATGTGCCAAAAGTTCCTGCTGCTTGTCTCTCATACCATTGAAACGCCGCGCCCTTGAAAGTGGCGGGGAATATTGCTAACCAATGCTCAGGGGTTCTGGCATTGTTAGCCACACATGCTACCACAAACTCTGCTACATGAAGATCGGGGTCTTCATTGTACTCTCCCTTAAAAACTGGCAATGGGACTACATTCGCTGGTCTGTCATCAATATTTCCAGGACGGATCTGGCTTGGAAGTGGACCTCCAGCAGGAGGAGGAAGGGCTTGATGTGCCATTGGGACTTCTGTAAAGAGTTCCGCAAGGGCGTCAAAGGCGGCTTCTGCTGCGAGCTCGCTCTCGGCTCTGATCCTTGCTTTCTCTCTTCTCACGTACCTCTGGACTCGTTCTAACGCTTGCCTCTTTATTGCATCATTCATCAGGGGGTTGGCTCCACTATGTTGTTAGTGCTCCACAGAGGGTTAACAGAAGGCTTCAGTCTCTGGAGGACTCTCTTGCCAACATTTCTTCTACTTCTTTCTTTTCAACGTCCCTGAATTCTGCTTTCATGCCACTGCACAGAGGAAGGTATTCGGTTCTGAAGGTGTCAAAATGCATACGTCTGAGCATTGTGGTGGTGCCATCATCATAGTAATGCCAGCTTCTGATGGTTTCAACAGTGTATGTTGTGAAAAACACTCTGTCTACCAACTTCCAGTGGGTTACTAATTGAACAAACAGAAGATTATCAGTACACCAAGCATCCCATGTATCTTGCTGTTGAGCATCTACGAACAAATTCCAACTCTTTCCCTTCTTATCTTTGTGAACCTCTACAGACCAAGACTCCTGAAGCTTCTTCACAATCCCCCACTTGATGTTGTCTGGAAACTTCTCAATGAATGCCAAATCTTCCATGGATGTTCATTCTCTCTGTTGCTGTTCTTCAGTTTGTTCCCAAACAGTTTGCCACCAAGATGCAAGTTTCTGCTGCTTCAATAGGAAGAGGAAACTGTCCACCACATAGAGCATGCATCATGATGGTGATATGTTTCCGCCATTGTGTGATGAACTTCTTGTGGAAAGTGGCTTTGATTATGAGGAATTCCAACTCTTCAGTGGAAGAAGGAACTTTACAAACATCCATTGAATTCTTCTCTTCTTGGCAATGCCATTTCCTTCATTTTCAGCCTCTTTTGGTGCTTGTTGATGGCAAGCTTCCTCGGCTGTGCACCAAAAACATGGAGCCCCGAGAGGAACACCAAGGAAAAGGGAATTATCTTGCAAGAAAATCTATCTTGTAACATCAACAAGCTTGTTTATCATGTTTCATAGGATCATAATGAAGAAAAGAACACCAGGCACCACAAATCTTCATGCAGCATCATGTAAATCTCCCACGGTTTTAATAGAATCAACCATATTCTTCAACATCTTCATAAAATCCATCAATAGAACAAAGAAAACAAAGAAGTACACCATCTTTGAATGGAAATACATCACATATTATTCATCTTCAATATCTTCATAGTCTTCTCTCTCAATCTCTCATATACAATCACTCTGTTTGAGTAGAATTGACTATCTCTGACTCTCTCTCACACACTCCATCAATAATACATCATATCCTCACTACAATCTCTCAAAATCACTCTCAATAATCACTCTTAGGTCGTGGATACCCCTCCCAAGAGGTATGTCTAATATGAAGAGTCACCAGAGCCACTACAGTGTCTCTTCACAGCTCACTACTGTCACTTCACTCTAGTCTTCTCTTGAGTCTTCAGCAGCTACTTCTTCCACTTCCTTCAGCTCTTTTGCACTTGTATTCACCTCTTTCCAAGGCTAGAAAACTTTCCCCAAAGTCATACATACATTCCGCAGAACACTTACAGAACAGTCTACAGAACAGTACTAGAACAGTTACAGTACAGAACAGAACAGAAACAGAACAGAAACAGAACAGAAGCAGAAGCTCTACAGAAGACCTACAGAAGGTTACAGAAGGTCATCAAAACCTCATAACTCATTCTAAAACCATTTCAAACTCTCACAAACCATTCACTAAGCTTTCACAATATCTTATTCTTCATCAATCAATACTCCATCCCTCCTTACAGAAGACAATCAGAACAAAACAGACCAAAAAAGAACAAAACAGAAGGTATACAGAACCATTCAGAACCTATCAGAACATCACAGAACCATCAAAAAACATCATGATCTTCCAAAACACAATCATTATCATCCAAAATACTCTCAATCCACTTCCAAATCAACCAATCATCCCATAAAATCAACCATTCAGCTCTCAAAAACAACAAAAATCAGCCAAAAAACAAGTCATTTCAACACTCAACAGCTATTCCTAATCTTTTTGCACATGCTGGTGAGATAAAGGAATGTGTATTGCCACAATCAATCAAGGTTTTGAAACCTTTACCTTGATAGTTCGACGGTGTCTGAATCACCGAGAACTGGCGATTTGGCCCTTTCTTGTGTAAAGCAGCGTGGACTGTCACTCTTTTGAACTCTGCTTCCATGGTCAGATCGAACCTGTACCTAGGGTTGTGCCTGAATAAAGGTTTTCTTAACGTTATTATACGATAATCGACGTTAGCTTATATTACATCTTTAATTCGGCTATCTCGTAAACAATGTAGCTACTTAACTTTTTATCAACTCTTATGCATAGCCAGACATTGATAAAAATAAGTCTTTATTTGTATTTACATGGGCATAGCCCTTTCGAATACAACGTTTCTTGTGATGATAAATCAATTGTTACATTTAGTTTGGGGAGAACAACGTTGCATTGCATTTATCTACAGGAACTGTGTAATAGTAGGATTTTGGGTCATGGATCTTTAGGAATCGATAAGTCATTGGAAGTTCAGGATATCCTTTCTGTTGGAATCCATACTTCTCATGGCGGCCCAACACTTTAATCCTGTCAATGGGGATTACATGGGTTACTTCCTCATATACATATGAGTTCATTTCAACCCTCCGACCTCGAATATGTAAAGTCGAATTTACGTGAGCTTCCACAAAAACGAACAGCTTCACGACTTTCAAGTCTTCCAACCACTTGATCCTCTTTAGGTTGGTCTGTAGATAAGCAAACTAGTGGGCGGCTATGTAATAGATTCGTGAAGCACCTGTCCATCTTCGTTCCATGTACAAAGGTGATGGATTATAGATCTGCTCTAGGATGTTCATCATCCCAATTCTTTGTCTATAAAGCGGAGAATGCATTGCAGTCATAAACATGACCCGAAATACCAAAAACTTGTTCCACACTTCGTAATTCTGCAAGACAGTATTGAAGGTAAGAAAATGTTTGGACAGCAACAATTTCTTTACTTCATTTTATTGAGATTTTATAAAAACAATTTCGTTGTTGGTCAGCTCTGATACCAACTGTAACGTGTCCACTAGTATCATCCAGGACACGTCTTAGCAGTCCATCGGAAAGGATGTCTAGAAAGCTCCGCCTGGCACTCCCATGGAATGTTATGGGATTTGTGGTCTAGGTCTTCCCACATCTGCCAGAGCAGAAGTATCCTGGCCGTTCCCACTTAGGATCGATCGGAATTAGGGTTTTCCTGATTGGTCATTATCTAACATCAACTAGCGTCGGACCCAAGCGAACTACTTTACGCAGAAACGCCAGGTCTGAAGCGGATTCACGCTACACTTGGTTCAAGGAGAATGGGAAACAAGAGGGATGCAAAGCTCAACCTCTCTGCCATAAGGCATAGTTCCATTCCGTTCCCCTAAAACAGCATAAATCGGGTAAGATATAACTCTAGGTCATCGCTTTTGTTGTTCTGTCCTTTGACGATCATCCCGCTGTTCTTCAAGATTTGAGAAAAGTTCCCGACTAACCGGGACCACCCAACTGTAGGGCGGACCCATGGCCCATCCTTCGCACTTTCCTCGATTTGTTTTAGTTATGTAATTATTTAACACATTAATTTGACATGTAGCAATCAGCTTCTTTAATTAAACCGTTAAGCACTGGTTCCTTCACGTAATCTTATCATGTGACATAGAAAAACAATATCAAACAAGTTCTTTATTAACATATCATCATATTTATTTTTGAAATACAAGGAGTTCCGCCCGTAGGCTTGTCCATAATCCGCCCGAAGGCTATCCAATAATCCACAGGGATCACTATTCCAAGCTTCCGCCCGTAAACTAGTATGCAGGCCTCGAGATCCAATCTCGAGTCACGTTAGCCTCTTGTGCAGGACCCGGAAGGCGAGGGATTTACGGCTGGAGCCCCCCTAGCACCCAAGCGTCCTCATGCTCCAAGTAGAGCTCAACGGAGAGACCTCTCGCAGCGGGTTCGGTTTACGTTCCCGGCGCGGTCAACAACCCCCTTGGTTAGGGTCAGGCAGGCAGTCGGGGGTAACTGAAGCTGCCTCTCCCTTCAGGCCTTCAACTTGAAGTATAGATATTTATTTAATTTGTAATTCATAAATCAAACAGTGCTCTAAAATCTCTAGCAAGCACAAACACTTCCATTAACCGATCTTGTTGTTGTTGGCAAACTGCTAAGGAATGATTATTTCCTTTCGAATGCATCAGCACTCGTTCCAGGGTGTCTTGCAACTTGGCAAGATCCCTTATATTCTGGGTTAGGGCCTACCCTATTAACCCAACTTGATCAACCCTAAAGTACATCGGATACTTTAGTTTCCAGTTTTTAACCTTCCTTATTTAGAAGGATATCAAAGAATACATCCTTTTTCAAGATAACTTGCGTAAGGATCCGCCATCCTTGTTGAGGGTATTTAACCTTTCTTCTTGTGAATCAATTACAAGACCATATGACTTCATACTTCCTGTGCAAGACTTGCATCGTAATATACGATGAAACATTCCGTTTTAATTTCTTTAAGCTGACGTTTGTCGGACCTAGGGTCTGTTTTTAAGATCCTCAGGGACAAACCCTAGTTCTTTTACATTTATGAATTTATTGACCCTACAATCAAGGAAGGTAGTCAAGTGTTTAAGGTATAAACGTTTCTTGGTCTTTAAATCATTCCCAAGGCATATTTTGTAGCATAGGTATTTCTAAGTTTACATTAATTCGGTTATCTTTTAGAAGGTAATATTGAGATCACCTCGGCACGATTTGTTATCCTTGTGACAATTGATTTTTCAGTCCTAAACTTTATTGCTTTGAGGTTAGGTAAATTCAATTAATCTTCCTTTTTCCTTGCAAACGAAACTCATGCCAAATAACAATCTTTTCCTTGCTAAGATATGCAGTTAGCAATGATAACTTCCTAGAGTTCAAGCAACGTAAGAAACCTTTCATGAATTTCATCTTCTATGATGATTCGTTGCAAAAAAGAATAGGGGTTAATGGTGCAAGATGCACTTTTTATACCTTCAAGATTTAATTGAAATATACTACTATAGTAGGTAGATAATCTTGCTCGTAATTCATTTCAAAGCATGATGCTATTTGAAGGAAACTATGTTTATTATATTATCATTTTTGCATGTTCAATTAAACTAAACTCCTTCATCGTAAATAACTAGAACAAAATATATCTTATCCCTAACAATTTATCTTTGCATGATTGAATTAAAACCGATATAAAACGAAGAAGGAAAAACGTGGTTTTGGGGTGAGATATCCACATGGATACCGGGAGATGACCCTCCCGCAACTACTCCTTGGACTTTCTTAGGTGGCATCACAGTTGTAATCCTTTGGATGTGAAGGCAGCTTTTACTCTTCTTTTCGGATTTCCACCGTCTCTTTTTCGAGGAAAGGAGCCGTTCAAAAGATTGACCAGGAGAAGGGATAATAAGACCTTTAAAGTCTTAGCTTCTTCGGAGAGGGAAAGGTTTATAAAGCCTAAAAAGTCCCTATAGGGTATATACACGGAAAAAAAAGGTTGTGCGTGAGTGTGGCTTCGCAACATATGAACCTTGGTAGATTTTTGGGCACGGGAGTGAAAGGACTTAGGGGTTTTCAAACCCAGGGGGAAATTTGAAGGGTAGCACAAGGGATTATTGCACGGGGAAAAAGGTGTGTAAGGAAAAAGGGTACACGGGGGTTAGAAAGGGGCTTAGGGGGTGTGTTAAGAAAAAAGGAATATGAAGGGGGGGTGAAACACGGGGTTTCAACACAAGAAGGGACTTATAGATTTAGGCACCGGGAGGGGGGGGGGGATTTGTGGGTTATGAGGCCAAGGGGTGTGGGGGTTTAATGGCCCCATGGGAAGGGGTTAAGGGTTTAAGACCGGGGCGGGGTGAAAGGATTTCCAAGGGGGTAAAACTGGGAGGGGGTGAAAGGGTAAGGGAAGGGTATAGGAAGGGGGGCTTGAGGGTTTAAAAAACCCGAGGTGAAAGGAAAAGGGTGAGTAGAAAAAAAAAGATATAAGAGGGGGTGAAAGGGTACTAAGAAAAATCGGGGAGGGGAGGGGGTTTTAGTGTAAAAAGGGATATGGGGGTGAAAGGGGGCTTAATTAGCCCCCCCCTTAGGAAGCTTCTTCAAGGAAGCTTCCATATCCTACGTGGCAGAAGGGGGGGGTAACGAGCCATCCGACGGCGGTAGTAATTGGAGATGGAGACGATGGGGGGGGAGTAGTCTGCAGGCAGCAGCGGCTCGGCTCTATCCTTCTCTCCACACGCGCAGGGTGCCTCCTTCTGACCGCAGCTCCTCGCGAGCCTCTTAGGCCCAGCTCAAACTTCCTCCCTTTCTTCCTTCCTCCACTCGCTCGGCAGTATGGCAGCATCGACGGTCGTTCTTACCTCCCCCACCACACAGACTGTCGGCGCTCCCTCCTTTATATAGGGGAGGGGAGGGAATCCTCCCCCCTCGACGTGTCCCTTTGCATGATGGTGGAGCCGAGCAAGCTCCAGCAAGGAGCTTGCTGGCTCCTCTATCCTGCCTCTACCCTTCGAGCACGATGCGCTGCCGTGCGAGAAGGAGAAATTCAAAATATATATTTGATATATTACAGAGGGGGAGAAATGAAGCAGAATGTAAAGAAAAAGAGAAATTTCTTGATGATGCTGTTGGGATTTTGACTTCTGGATATGATTCAAATGACAACTTGGAATGTACTACCTCATGAAAGAGGGGAATCAAGTAGTCTACCATAGTTGAGATGATCATAGAGGGTGAGATACCTATTGACAGGCTCACATACAATGGATTTTCAGCAAAGCATTATGCATATATGAAAAAGGTCATGGAAGATAAAGAGCATGCTACATTTATTGAAGTTGTAATGGACAAGAATTGGTGTAAAGCGATGGATTAGGAGATGAATGCACTAGCTGATAATCAGACTTGGGAATTGGTTGCATTACTTGATGGTAAGAATTCAATTGGTTGTAGATGGGTTTGCAAAGTTAAGTGCAAGTTGCTTGAGGGCAGCATTGAAATGTATAAAGCTAGGTTAGTGGCAAAAGGCTAAGCACAATAGTATGTTCTAGATTATGAAAAGACATATTCAACCTTACTGCCAAAATGGCAACTATCAGGATAGTGATTGCATTGGATATAGAAAAGGGCTAGAAATGATAGAAAATGGATGTTAAGAATTTTTGAATGGAGACTTAGTAGAAGAGGTGTTCATGGATCAGCTGGAAGGGTATGTATACCCTTACTATCCGCATCATGTCTGCAAGCTGAAAAAGGCACTCTATGGAGACTGAAATAGACTGCAAGATCTTGGCATGCATGGACTAGTGCTTACTTGCAGAGTCTTGGATTTGCAATTGGCATGGTTGATCATAGTCTCTTTACATGAATAAAATATATGTAGGACTTGTAGTAGTACTAGCCATCTATGTAGATGATTTTATCAGTACAGGAGAGGACAATAGTGGGATACAAGATGTTATGACCATGTTGAAAATTGAATTTGATGTAGGACTTGTAGTAGTACTAGTCATCTATGTAGATGATTTGATCATTACAAGAGAGGACAATATTGGGATACAAGATGTTATGACAATGTTGAAAATTGAATTTTGATATAAAGGACTTAAGAGAAGTGAAGATCTTTCTTGGCATTGAGATTGTAAATTCATCTAATGGACTTTGGTTGATGCAAATACAATATGCACTTGAGATGTTGAAGAAATATGGTATGACACATTGCAAACCTTTGGATACTCCATTGGATCAGAATACTAAGCTAGATGTGAATATTGGAGATGAAATTTTAGATATTACAACGTACAGGTAGATGGTAGAAAGTCTCATTGACCTTACCATCATTGGGCTTGATCTCAATTACTAAGTTGGACTTATCAGTTAGTTTATGCAGAAGTCTAGGAAACCCCACTTGAATGTGGTGAGGAGAATTATACTCTATGTCAAGGCTATAGTAGACTATGAACTCTTCTATGAGAGTGGTAAGCACTTGAAACTCATGGGCTATATTGATGCAGATTGGGCAAGTTGTCCATATGATAGATGATCTACTAGTGGATATGCATTCAACCTTAGCAATGGAATGATTAGCTAGAGCAGCAAGAAGCAACCCATAGTTGCACTCCTCTAGTATTGAGGCAGAGTATAGAGGTGCCACATTAATAGCACGTGAGATTGCTTGATCGCTAAAGTTATTGACCACTTTGGGTATGTAGGTAGATGCTCTAGTCATACTGTATTGTGACAACATGAGAAATGTACTTCTGACTACAAATCATGTTTATCATGCTAGAACTAAACACATACATACACACTATTACTTCATACAAGATATGGCACTTGCAGGGCAAATAGATCTCCTCCATGTTAGAATTGAAGACCAATATAAGTTCAATTATTTTAGAAAGCTACGTAGGATACAATGTCTTTCTTGAGCTTGAGAGGGAGTGTTAAAAGTCAAGCTCATCTTATCCCAACATTGAAGCTGTAGGCTAGTTGTCACTAGCCATGTGTGACTTCATAAATAAGTTGGGTAGGTTAACTTTAGTCCCCCGAAAGCTTGTCCCACTGCAAAGGAGCATCAAACGGATTCTGCAGAAAAAGAAACAACATATCAATCCACCATACAATAATGCATTCAAATATCTCATGGTAACTATGGACAAGAAAGATGAGTGACTTACAGGGCCGCCGCGTCTATACAATCGGTCGATCAATGCCTTGAAACCGTGCCTCTCTGCATATCGAGTCTCAAGGCCTTGCGGATCGCGATTTGTAACGGAGTGCTGCAAAGAAAACAAAATGCTAATTGTTAGAAACATGATTGTCAGTACAAAGAATATCTCAAAAAAACAAATAAGCAAAACAAAAGAGAAACTTACAAAGTCCTCCAAATATGTCCTGTGGCCGCCACTCCCAAGATGATGTACCGATCCGGCCTCGATTCGTGCCCTCGTCGCCTCCTGCTGCTGACTCCAACGTCCTGGCGAATTTGTAGCCTCCTCCCTCAGTCGGCGCCAGTCGTCTACATCTAACCACTCGGGCTTTGGAGCCCCACTCTTGATTGCCTTGCGTGCGTCGGATCGTCTATGTGACATGTATGTACGCATGCAATCCATCATCCACCCCGTAGAGAATCTATCCACTGTGGCTGGCACCGGGAACTCCTCGTGCAAGGATGCTACTATGTAGTCCTTGCTCCCCTCCGGTATGTTCCTCCAATGATCCAGGACGTTGTGCCGAAAAACTTGTTGGCACAACTCCCTCATGCGAGCCATCACCCTCCTCCCCTCATCATTCATGATGATGGCTCCTGACCTGCCATCCACTAGGTATCCATAACCCCTAGGAGTATGCCTAAGATGGGCCCTCTCCCATCTCCGTCCATGCTCCTGGGCATATCCAGGAGACCCCTGCACATCCGGTGTACCGACGGGGGTACCCTCTCCCGGAGTGCCACTCAAAGGGGTGCCACCAAAGGGGGTGCCACCAAAAGGAGTGCCACCAAAAGGCGTGCCATCTGTCGACGGCTGCGCAAAAGCCGGAGTAACTGGAGTGGACATCCCCACAGGTGTGACAAATCTTGGAGGTGACGCAGCTCCAGCTGAACGACGAGACGGAGACACCACGTCCGCGTCTCCACAGCAGCACCCCCCTGATCCTCCTGCAGTCGCAGTCCCTCCCTCTGGCCCAAGTCGCGAGCGTCGAGATCGTCTGCTCGAAGCTGAAGCATCTGATCGCGCTGAAGCTGATCTAGCTGAAGCTGATCTAGCAGAGCGCCCTGAAGAAGAACTAGACAGCTTTTGATCTGCCATCTCTCTGATTCTCGGGAGCTGATCTGGAGACATGCGTGCCATCATGTCCTAAAACTCCTCATCGCTCATCCCTCGACTCATCCTGAAAATGTCGATACCTGCACAGATAAAAAATGATGTTAGAATAATCAATTTAAACTATACAAAGCACATTAATATAAATCATTTTTGAAAAATCCCTCTTAAAATGCGTATCTTATCTACCTTTACGGAAGATCTAAACAACGAATTGAGTAATACAATTCTCCAGGAATGAAGTATTCTATGGTCCCATGTTAATCTCCTGACACAACTCTGCATATACTGGAAGGTCGATAGACATGTCACCACAAAAGAACGAGTTTGCCTCGTTCTCAAAAAATTCTACGACTTCTGTATTTCCATCATTGTTAGCCGATGCGGGCTCCAAGCTTACGGTGGCCTCCACCCCTTGTAATATCGATCCCTCTATTTGCATATTTTCTTCATCTATGCCTGGAACATCGCTTTGATCATATACTCTCGCACCTCAAGGAGTTGAAGGTATAACATACCACCATCGAGGTTGTCGGGGGTTTGGATAGAAGATTACCTGTTCACAAACACTTACAAAGTGACTTCAAACCATTGTGACATAAACCATGTCGTATTACAATTAGCAAGCAAATGACTATTTGTACCTGTTCACAATGGGCCGGCAACACAAAGGTGTCGCATAAATCCATCCATTTTTTTCGGAATCTATTTCGAGAAATCCAGATGGACCTCGTCGAACTGTTGCTCCGGCTCCTCCAAGTACCACTTTGAACCACTGCACATCGAATAGTATCATGGAGAAGCTACGGTAATCCACCGTAATAATACTTTGCAAGTTTCCAAAATACTCCATCTCATCCACAACCGTGTTCGGATTCGTTGCTCGTCGCCGGCTCTCTTGCTCAAACCTTGCCATGACACCACAATCCATTGTGGAGCGTATTTGGTCAATACGCTCCACTCGAAAATGCCGTCCGCGCGACCACGCTGCACTATATATTTTGTACTGCACATTGAAACACTCAAATTAGATGTAGCAAGCAAATTTAGATACGACACATTCTAAACCCCTCATTACCTTTGGACTACATCCCCTCGAGAACTCCCACTCCTCCATTGAGACCTCTGTCCCTTCGCTGGATGCTGCGGTCAAGGCTCCATGCAACCATCGTGTTGACATAAACCGCGGCATCTCCTCCATGCCTTCGGGATATCGAATCGGTCGGTGATGCATACTGCGTCGGAATTCAGCTCGCGCTTCCTCTCGATCTTGCCTTACAATCTGGTACTTGGCGAGCCACGTCTCCATGGACGCATGGTGCAACATACAAAAGCGATTCACCTTCTCTTCCATTGAGGCATCCATTCTTTTTTCTACCCATTTCCAACCACCACATCTCCAGTTAGCCTATCATCGTCCTTCAACGTCCATAGCATTTCATTGTCTGGTTCCACCGTTGGTAGCCATTGTCAGATATGCACTAACGCCTCTGACACCAACCAAACTTCCGCCATGCTATCTTCCGGACGAGCTCGTTGTTGCACAAAGCCTTTCAGGGTTTTCATGAAGCGCTCCAAGAAGAACATCCATCGTGTATGGACAGGTCCAGCAATCTCCACTTCGTCCACAAGATGCACAAGAAGGTGAACTTGTATCGTGAGCATGCTAGTGGGCAGGTATTTCTCAAAGAGACAGACCGTCTCAACTGCTCCCCGCCTTGCGGATTCAATAGAGGACGTCTTAATCTCTTTCTGTGAGATCCATTGCACCAAAGTCGACAACTTGTAAATGGCCCCGCGAATTTCTGGAGTTAGGCATCCCGCGATCGCGATCGGTAGGACAAACTGCCACAAATGAGAAAGCATTGAGAATAATGGTCACTTTTCAAATTTCAAAATGTCCACGCTAATTAAAATCCATTCTGTTCACAAACCTGACATATCTTATGCCAATCATGGGATTTTAGCCCAGACATTTGGTCATCTTTAGGAAATGCGGACCTGAGAGAACGCATCATACCCGTCGGAGTGCGGATAGACTTGATTACTTGCTTCACAATGCACTCTTCTTTGGTAGACAAAACCCAGGGAGCGCGAGGAAGCTGCATTCCCCCTTCAGCACTCGACTGCGGCCAAAGCGCCTCCATCTTACCTACCTCCTTTAAATCCATTCGTGACCCTATAGTGTCTCTCTTTCCTGTGATGTGGTCCCATAGCAAGCTGCTCACATTTTTGAAAATATGCATGGGATCCAACAAGTGGTTGACCTGTAAGTGGGTCCAATATGGCAACTCGTAGAAAACTGAGAACCGTCGCATTCCATTTGGATGTGATTCCGGGTTTACCATTTTCAGCTCGTACCAGCTTGCAGCGTTCATACGTGCTGGAGGTCGTCCAAGAAAACCTTCCCTCAGTTCATGATCCTTCGGCAAGAAAGCGGCGTGTCCTTGATATACCATCTTCTTCATGGTTCGTGACCTTTGGGAGTCTAACTGTGGCCCACACAATGGACATGCATGATAACCTGAGGTAACGAGACCTGCAAGGCGATCCACGACCTAGTGAATACTTGATTGAATGAAATAAAATATAGATATTACCAGCGAGAACAAAGGTCTGCTCACCTGAGCACTCTCCCAATCCCGGAAAGTCATGCATCGTCCACATGAGAATGGCTCGAATGTTGGCTGACCGCCGACCATCGCGCCTGCTCATATCTTGCACCGTGACCCCCTCCTCCCACAAAATCTTAAGCTCATCGACTAATGGACGAAGATACACGTCTATATTTTTTACTTTATAACGGCCCGGGACGAGCAAGCTAAGGATGAGATGTCCTTTCTTCGTAGAAAGCCATGGAGGAATGTTGTAGTTGACAAGCACTATAGGCCATACACTGTAAGAAGTTGAGCGCAGACCGAATGGGTTCACACCATCCATGGTGAGACCGAGCCGAAGATTCCTTGGCTCTCGCGCAAATCCTGGGAAGGTAGAGTCAATGTGGCTCCATGCGCGCGAATCTGCTGATATTCGTTGAAGTCCATCCGTGGACCTATTCTGCACATGCCACGTTGTCAAGCTTGCCATGGCAGACGTGCGAAACATGTGGTTTATGCGGGGGATGAGCGGAAAGTGTCTGAGAACTTTTTGAGGGATGGTCTGCCCTTGCAAGTCCTGTCGATACCTGTGAGCACCACACTTTGGACATGTCTCCATAGTCTCGTATTCATCTCGAAACAATATGCAGTTGTTGATACATGCATGGATCTTATTGTAGTCCATGCCAAGCTTCCGTAAAACATGTCGTGCATCATCACGAGACTCAGGCATGGTGTTTGCAGGTGGCAATATATGATATTTCAATAACCTGAAAAAAATCATAAAACACCTTGAAAAAACACAAATGTTTGCAATAATACTGTTAAAAAAAAAACAATGAAGTCTATGTGCAAGGTACCTGAATAACTCAGTCACACTCGTATCGCTCCAACCGTATTTTGCTTGCACACTTAAGAGTGCAAGCAATGTCTTCAACCGAGATACTCGGCACCCATCATATAATGGTATGGATGCTTCCTCTCTAAGCGGGTCAGATGTCTCAACATCCATGGGAATCAATGCATCGATCATTGCCTCCATCTCAGGCTCCAAGATTGTAGGCAAGTCGGGAAGGTTGTCTGTCTCCTCTGGCATTGACGGTATAGATGGGCCTTGCGAGTGGTCGATTGGCTCCTGCAATCCATCCATCGCACGTCCACGAACTCTTCTAATTGGCCGCAAAGGGTGCACTCCCCCTTGGGTCGAGACATCACCCCCCTGGATACAAAATTTGCCAACAAGACCCAATCTTATTGTGTATGGTTTTCAATTAGCTTGAGAGTACAATGCATGAAAAATGCTAACTTCAAATTACCGTTTGCTGAAAATCCGCAATCGCCTGATCAATGATCTCAGATTGAAACTCGCCAAATCGTCGTACGTGTTCTATAGACAATCGGCATTTTCGTTTAATTGCCAACTTGCATTGAGAGCAAGGACATGGGACACGCTGATTAAGATACGTCTCGCGGTCTTGAACAATAAGACCTTCTTCGTTTGCCATCTTATCTACATTACAGCAAACGAGGCTTAAATGGATAGCTTTATGGAGATGTAGGAGATGTACGTCAAGTTGCAAGTTGACCATAAACCTTGCATTGTATATAGTAGTCGAGAGATTTTCCGATGTTATATCTCGGCCTTGTATCATGCTCAACGATTTGTTTGTCCCGGTAGATAATTATTTGTTATATCTCGGCTTTGAGTATAAGTAATCCATTTTAAAATTAATGCGCGCCATCTATGAAATTTTATAACTATAGTAATAAAATTTATTTCAATCAATTCTACTCATAGTCATAAGACCTGAGAGAAATTATCCTATACTCAATTTAAGGGTTTCTTCTTCTATAACAATAATTTTGGGTTCATTTTGATGAAGTACGTGGCCCATGGCAAAGCACATTGCATACCATTATCAATAAGTCTATTATCTTAAATTTCCTTCCCCTCCCTCTCCCTCTCTTTGTCTCCCTCTCCCTCTCTTTCTCTCTTTCTCTCACCCTCTCCCTCTCCCTCTCGTTCTCTTTCTCTCCCTCTCTCATTTCCTTCCCCTCCCTCTTCCTCTCCCTCTCCCTCTCTTTCTCTCTTTCTCTCACCCTCTCCCTCTCCCTCTCGTTCTCTTTCTCTCCCTCTCGTTCTCTTTCTCTCCCTCTCTCATTTCCTTCCCCTCCCTCTCCCTCTCCCTCTCCCTCTCCCTCTCTTTCTCTTTTTCTCCCTCTCCCTCTCTATCTCTCTTTTCCTTCCCCTCCCTCTCCCTCTCCCTCTCGTTCTCTTTCTCTCCCTCTCGTTCTCTTTCTCTCCCTCTCTCATTTCCTTCCCCTCCCTCTCCCTCTCCCTCTCCCTCTCCCTCTCTTTCTCTTTTTCTCCCTCTCCCTCTATATCTCTCTTTTCCTTCCCCTCCCTCTCCCTCTCGTTCTCTTTCTCTCCCTCTCTCATTTCCTTCCCCTCCCTCTCCCTCTCTTTCTCTTTTTCTCCCTCTCCCTCTCTATCTCTCTTTCTCTCTCATTTCCTAAACAAGCAAAAAATAAAGTGATTTAAACATCCTCCAAGCAAAAGGGAGAGGGAGAGATACAATGCGCTCTCCCTCTCTTTCTCTTTCTATCCCTCTCTCATTTCCTTCCCCTTCCTCTCCCTCTCGCTCTCTTTCTCTCTCATTTCCTCTCCTAAACAAGCAAAAAATAAAGTGATTCAAACATTAAACAAGCAAAAGGGAGAGGGAGAGAGAGAATGCACTCTCCCCCTCCTTCTCCCTCTCTTTCTCTTTCTCTCCCTCTCTTATTTCCTTCCCCTCCCTCTCCCTCTCCCTCTATTTCTCTTTCTCTTTCTCTTTCTCTTTCTTTCCCTCTCCCTCTCCCTCTCCCTCTCCATCTCTTTCTCTCTCACTCTCTCGTTTCCTCTCTTCAACAAGCAAAAAAGAAAGTAATTTAAACATTAAACAAGCAAAAGGGAGAGAGAGAGAGAGAATGCACTCTCCCTCTCTTTCTCTCCCTCTCCCTCTCCCTCTCCCTCTCCCTCTCCCTCTCCCTCTCCCTCTCCCTCTCCCTCTCTTTCTCTCCCTCTCTCTCTCTCTCTCCCTCTCCTTCTCTTTCATTTCCTCTCCTAAACAAGCAAAAGAGAACGATTTAAACCTTCAACAAACAAAAGAAAGAGAGAGGGAGACTCACCAATGAGATATGGCGAGCGTGGGCGGCTTCTCTTTGCAACGAGGGCTCCTCCTCTCCTTCGTGAACAATGGCGGCGGCGGCGACGGCAGCAGCAAGTCTCTTCCTCTTCTTCTCTCACAAAGCCTTCGTTCTCTCCCTCGCTCTCGCTCTCAAAAGGCGAAGAAAAGAAAATGAAAACGGCGCTCTGGTTTCGGCCGCGCTTTTTTCCCTGCGGCGTCGCTATTGGCGTCGCTATCCGCCGTCGCTAATCGGCGTCGCTACTAGCTCAAATCCTTGTAGTGTGAGCATCACGCAAAGCGCCATGCCAGCAGTGATTGAAGGATTACTCTAGGATCAAACCCAAATTTTTTAGCACAATTTGTATTGATTTCACCAATCTCAATCTTCTCCTATAGTAAGCGTTGCTTACTTCTAGGATGATCACTGATCAAGATTAACACTCTTGCTAAGTAGGGTAGCATATCTTTCAAGATTTTGAGCAATCATCTTTTTCTTCATCAGCCCTAGCTATGATAGAAAAGGGCCACTACTTCAAAAGTTAAGAATCTTGAAAAATCTTATGGGTTTACTCATCTTCTTTCTTTTGAGGCTCTCTATTTGGTTATGGATAATCAATGGTAGCAAGATTAACTCATTTTTTTCTCTCTTCAATGCCCATGGACATCAAGCTATTATTGAAATTATTTTAAATCCTTTAATATTATTCAAGAAAGCTTGTATCTAGGGCCAAAGGACATTGCTTAAGCAAGTATTAAGGTGGAAGATTAAAGAAATTGGAGAAATTTTAGCATATTGAGCTTCTTGGAGTGCATAATGGAGTCATACTTTTGGGATTTTGATCAGAGAGCTTGAATCTTTGGTATTCAAGTGTTCAAGAGGACTCAAGTTGTTGATTTTCCAAGGATTTAATAACCTTCAAGCATGTATGGGTTGAATTCAATGGACTCTTTGGAGCATGAAGCTTTATGAATGGATTTGGTGCAATGTCTTCAACAAATGGGCTAAAGCTTGATTCTAAATGACTCAATCATCCTCTTCAAGCTCAATAAAGGAATTTCACTTACTTAAATATCCAAAATCTCTCAACATCCACTTGTTCTAAGCTTTCCCACTTGTTGATGGGAGATTTTTTATCAATTAAATCTCTAAATTGATCAATACATCAGAGTTTAGTATTTCTCTTTGATAATCTAAGACTATTCCTTGAATTTTAGTATTCATTTTAGTCCTCTTTCATCATGATTACCATTTATATTATCTTGATGCATAACTTTGATTTGATTGTGTGATTCTCTTGTATCCAAGGAAAAAATATTGTAAAGGGTAAGAACTTGCAATTAGTGAGTCATTGAATTACAATGGCAAGACCCTCAACCAATCTCCATTTCTTTATTCCATTTTTCATCGATCAAATCTTGCATATCATTGAGGACTAAAAGAAAAATGTAGTTATGCATTCCATCCTTGTTTGCTCGAAAAATTGGTCATATTGTAGCCCAGTATTATGCTAAGAAGGATGATATCTATAGTGGTATATTGTAGGAAGGAAACTATGCATCATCTTCACAACAAAACGAAGACAAAAATGAGGGTATGTTTGCTATACAACAGATGAATGTTGTTATAGGAATGCTTAGGCTAGAGTATGTGGATGGATGCAAGTTGCTATAACAAAAAATTTACCAAGGCATCCCTAACAATAGGGAGATAACCATAAAGTTTGCAAAATGCATCATTTAAGGGTGAATTTCTTTGGCTAGGGAGAATCCAGAAGGGCATATGATTATGTGGGCACAATTTGGAAGTAATATTGAAGCATCTTTCACTTTTGTGTGTGTGGGGGGGGGGGGGTTGACCAGAAGATTGCTAACTAGAGGAGGGTCAATAGACTAGCCTACCTAGCTGGCAGTGTTGTGTCCAAGTCTAGGCTATCATAGGTAGGAGGAGAGGGAAAAAAAGATCAACCAAGTCTCAGCTACTATGAGAGGAGGAAGACCTTCTAGTAATTTGAACAAGCCAAAGGTGACATATTACATTAAGAGGGAGCATGTGCTACACCTAAACATTTCATGCATGAACGTTAGAGGCTTAGATCATAGCTTGTTGAATTGAATGCTAATTTGGCTCCCAATGGTTGAAAATTGTCAGATTGCAAAGATTGAGGCTTGTGAGTCGAACTTGCCTTTTGTGACATTGACTCATCAACTCTATCTATAGGCAATAGCATGCCTTTTGTGACATTGACTCATCAACTCTATCTATAGATTTGAAAATCACTTTTGGATACAATGAATTAGGGCTGGGGTGCCCAAGGGATAGTAGGGCTAAGATGATGAAGTGCAGGAGTTAGGTTCCGTTAGATCACATGTTGTTGTCGAGTTGTTGAGTTTGACACATATGCTTGGATAGTAAATGTTTGCACATCTTAATCATGAATTCCTATTGCTTTCTTTATCTCCACTGATAGTTGAGGCTTCCTTTCATTGGTTAGCCCTACTAAAGTTATGCTAAACCTTTTTTTTTCTTAAGTTTGTGCAATGCCTATCAGGTTTCTTGAAATAGCAGTCCCCCTGATCCATTTCTATGCGACTGAGTTGTAGTGGGGTTAATCTACCCCCACTACCCCCACTACCCCTACTAGAGCCCCCTATGACACCTAGACCTTATAATTATTATCTAATTTTTTTAAATAGCTATACATTTTGTTGATATTTCTTTTTTTATTTTGTTAATAGTTGCAATTTCATGGTTTTGTAACTTCAAGGACCTAATAGTTCTTTTATATAGATTAAGAGTACATTTTTAATATTTGTTTTTTTATTTTTTAGTCTTGTAACTTGAGGACCCAACAATGCTTTCGTAAAATTAAAAGTACTTTGTTAATAGCTCTTTTTGGATTATGTGGTTTTGTAACTTTGAGTCTCCACAGTGCTTTTCTATAGATTTAAAGTACTTTTTGTAATATATGAATGAATATTGAATGCATGCAAAAAGTATTAAGGTGAAGAAAGAACTTTCAAAATTTGCAAAGTATAGGTTAAAGCGATTTTTACATGTTGAGGCTCTTTTTCAATTATTTTTGCATGTGTTGGGTTGAATAAAGCACTTTTAGAATTTGCAAGTATAGGGTAAAGTTATTTTCACATGTCAAGGTTTTTTCTTAACTGTGAGAATCGTTTTTGTCTATCGGAGGCACTTTTCATATAGAAATAGTACTTTTGCCCATCTCAAAAGTGATTTTTCATGTCTAATATATCACTTAGATATGCTTTGACTCTTAAAGTGCTTTCTAAAATGTCTCTAGTGATAAAAAAGCACTTTTGAGTTGTTTAAAATGATTTTGACACTTCAATTTGCTTTGAATTTTAAAGTGCTTTTTGAAATGTTATCAAGGGAAAAAGAATATTTTCAAAAATTTTAAAGAAAAATTTTCACTTCAACTTGCTTTGAATCTTAAAAAACTATTTTTCCAAATATTTATAATGGCCCAAAAATACTTTTCAAAATGGGTAACAATGGTGGACAATGACCAACTCTTGGGACACATGCTGTAGAGCAAGGAGAAGAATCTGGCATCAAACCAATAGTAAAGACTGAGGAGGTTAGAGAGGGGGATTATATTGTAGTAGAAGAAGGTTTAGATGCAGACATGGATGAAGATTGCATAGATGAGAAAAAAGATAGGCTAGAAGTGCACTATAGAAAACAATGATTTTTCTAACGTATGGCAATTCCAAAATAAGCATGGTAAGGTAGAAACTTCAACACGGTCAATGATGGAGATGCCACACCCCAAAAAAAGTAGTGTCCCTATTCCATTTTTGACACCCTCTTGAATGCCCTAATCACAGGCTTGTAAGAAGCTTTAATGCTTTTATATTTTTTAAATTTGCCTTCGATATTAAGTCCCTTATTTACGATTGGATAGTAATGAGTAAGGGAAATTTTTGTTTGTTGTGTAAGCACATATCACATTGCTGAGTTTTCTGAATAATGTGTCTCCCTTCTGCCATTTGTAACTTTCTCAAGCCATTTCATTGTTAAATTAATTTGTAACAATGTATCGGTGCCCTGCACGTGAGTCTCACAAAAGAGATACACATCAACACGCAATCGCCTAAGGTTCAAAGACCATTGAGGTTTGTTGAGGGTGAAACAAATGGAATGATAGCTCTAATCTTAAACTTAGAAAACATGCTTTAAAATACTTATGGTGGCAAGGGTCAATTGCCTAGTTTAAAATTTAAGGATGTGGTACAAGCCAAAGTAAATGGGAAAAAGTATTATGTGTGGCATGATGTTGAGCGATTTCTCTACCATGCAAGTTGTTGTGCAAATTTGTTTCTTTGGAGCTTCTCAAAGTCAGATGATGCTTTGAACTCAGATCATTAAATGCCAATTAGCAGAATGTTTTCTAAAGTGATTTTTGGGCAGGAGCTCTACAAGCTAGTGAGCCTCCCTATCCTAGGGGGAAAGCTGATTTTCTTCAAACAACTGGATAACTTTTGGAAGCATAACCCTACCTATAGCAAGGCCAACACTCTAATTGTTGATGATACTCCCATAATTAAATCAAATCATTTAAAGACAAGTACATGCATCCTAAAATAATCTCTAGATTTCTATCTTATACTTTTCCAACAGCTCTGGTTTTGATAAAAACACTTTAATTATTCAAGTTACTTATGCCTTTTAGATTATTTATAGTTTATAATAAGGTAAAATATTTGTGATACTAAATTTATCTTAGTTGGAACTTTTTTTAATAATTAAGATTGTAATTTCCGCAATGATTATGGTTAATTTTACTTAAGAACCTGATTTAATTATTTCAACCAACTTTTGTCTTATAAGTTGCCACCACTTTAGGTTCCACTATTGTCTCAATGTAGGCTCCTCTTCTATTGGCTCCTTGCAAGCATAAGCCATGATTTAATCATCCTCTACTTGACATGCATGAATTTTTAAAGCCCATTTGGGAAAAGTCTCCCCACTAAAACAAGGTCCCAAATCTCTAGATTTGATGTTAGACTTGTAAAAAGGAGGGGGGAGGTGGGGAGTGAGGAAGTGGAGTTTTAGAAAAAGGAATCTTATTAATTCTCATGTTATGAGATTATGAGAGAGAGAGAGAGAGAGAGAGAGAGAGAGAGAGAGAGAGAGAGAGAGAGAGAGAGAGAGAGAGAGAGAGAGAGAGAGAGAGAGAGAGAGAGAGAGAGAGAGAGAGAGAGAGAGAGAGAGAGAGAGAGAGAGAGAGAGAGAGAGAGAGAGAGAGAGAGAGAGAGCTCTACAACATCTCAATGGTGACTGCTTATTGATTGGGGTAAGAGTGAAGATGATCATGAGGCCCATTAGGGGTGTTTATATAGGTAATTCCTTTTTGGAAGGGAGGGTGCACTTGCCAACTCATTTCCATAAACCATAGGTTTTTTTTTCCACATTGGGAGTGTCCTAAATTGAGATAATTTTAATCCTTTACATTCTCCTAAAAGCATGTCTCTTATTTGTCCATTAATAATTTATTTTCTTATTTTCCCATTTTAATGATCTCTTGATGCTAGTTTATGTTCAACCTCCAGGAATTAGTCTATTCAACTCTCATTGTTAGATCAATGTTCCAAAAGACTCCAAGAAAATAAATATCTTGAACTCCACAAACCTTCACTATTTGATTTACTTAGTTTAGTCATTTAATATCTCATTAGCATATTATTGGGCTTTTCATTTCTATTGAGTTTTAACTAGTTTCTACATGTTATGCTTGCCTAATTAAATTTGTTGAAAATGTGTTTTATATTTTTCTATGATATTTTTTAAATGAATTCTCAAACTTAAAATAATAATGTGAAACATAACAATTATGTAAGTACAAGGCTAGCATAATTGTCACATTACATTCTTGCATGTAGTTATGAGTTAGTTGGCATAAGAGTTCTAAATATCAAAAATCACTAGAATACATGTCAGATGGGAGGAACAATTGCATATATTTAATATACATTATGGAGTGGCCAAAGAGCCAAAAGACACCATATGGGACTCTACAACTAAGTGTACATGCATTATCACATCTTATATGACTAGCATTTGTTGAATGAGCAAAGAAGATTTTTTAAAATAGAGAGAGAGAGCCAAACTAATGTGTTATTGCTCAATATGTGGTATAATATTTGGGCTTTGATCAAACTTATGAAAGTCAACTAATGGCCAACACAAAACAACATAGGTCTATCAAAACTTCCAAACATGATCCAACTTATGTGACACCAACTTTCTTTAGAGTGATGGCTACTATGCACAAACTTCCTTTCATTGCCAAAGCTAGAGTACCACCCTCTACTATAAAAATTTTGATTGAAGAGGAATTGCATGTGACCCAGCACTCTAGAGCTAGGAAATACAATCATATATGTTTTTTGCTTTGTCACCTACTAGCTTTGGGCCCAATGACTTAGACATGTATACAACTCTTTACTACAACCAAGACTTCTATCAATGGCTTGTTCAAGTCCCACCATTTCGTATGGATAAATTAAAATTTTCCTTATACTCACTTATTTTATTCCTTCCCTTGTACATAAGTAGCCTCAAGTTCAAAAGAAATTTATGCACACATCAACATTATGTTCAATAACACAAAGAGAAGAACATAATGATATTTAGGGTTATCAAATTTCTTATTCATATCTACATGATGCTAGCTATTTTATCTAAGTAGATACAAAGGACAAAGGACAAAGATAAAAACATAATGATATTTAGGACTATCAAATTTCTTATTCATAACTACATGATGCTTATAGTTTGATCTAGTAATAGTAGATACCAAGGACAAGGGACAAATAGAAAAGCATAATGATAATTAGGATTATAAAAATTTTGATTCATAACTACATGATGCTTACAATTTGATCTAGTAATAGTAGATACAAAGGAAGGGACAAAGCTTGAAGACATGGGACAAAAATTAAAATGAAAGGGCCCTTTGATCACCTCAACCTCTAATCATAGCTAAGAGATAGCAAGCCTATCCATTGTGATATATGATTTTCATGCCATTTGAGGAACCCATTGAGACCCTTCATCTCAACCCAACCCATCTCCAGGAAAATAGTACTTTGAAAACCTATCGACTCCACAATCAAGCTTCTTTAAGAAAAGGCACACATCAACTTTCCACTTTTTTTTTTCAAATTGTAATTTAAAAACCCCTTTTGTAAATATAGTCTTGTAAATTTTACTAAATAAAATACCCTTTCGTTTGAACTCACATGGTATCTTACATGTTTTATAAGGTGCACCATTGGGTCTATATCTCTCTCCCCACTTGGTGGGAAAGCTTGATGTAGTGTGACAATATAATCAGTAGCACCACCTTCAACTAGTTGAGATTGCAAGTCAACATGCCTAGAGGATGGCAATGCCTTAAAGTGCAACATGAATGTTGGATTACATATTAGGAACAAGTGGTGAGAGTATTTGGCTCATCAAGAAAAAGGGCAATATTTCCCTTAGTGAAACCTGTAGCAAAGACCATAGAAACACAAGTAACTTTAGCATTTAGTCAAGAGAAGAAACCATAGAAACACAAGAAGTCTAACTTTAGCATTTAGTCAAGAGAAGAAACCATACATTGCAAGTGGAAGGTAGAGAAGACTTAATAAAAAAGAGCATATTTCTAAAACCATAAAGAGAAGTCTTTGAATGACGTGATAAGGCATTGTATCAAAAATTAGGGTGAATTATTTGTGGAAAACAAGCCACATTATGCATAGAGGATAAAAGCTCTATGTCTAAAAGTAAGGGTATGTTTACATTAGTCAATGCTAAAACATTTTAAGTTATACAAATGGAATTTGATATATTCAAAGTAATGGGTGTGTTTAATGTGTGGATGCATTTGATTTTTTTGAAGAAAAAAATGTATTTAATTGTGTGAATATATTTGATTTTCATCAATATATATTTGTGCCAAATGTGATAATGGTCGTTACCACCACCCTTAATGGCTTGA
The DNA here is from genome assembly GCF_053477565.2 of Lygodium microphyllum. Taxonomy (NCBI): domain Eukaryota; kingdom Viridiplantae; phylum Streptophyta; class Polypodiopsida; order Schizaeales; family Lygodiaceae; genus Lygodium; species Lygodium microphyllum. The sequence goes on from NC_141137.1 coordinate 61,223,453, forward strand.
TGATAATGTTGATATCCCTATTCTAGATTATGTAACCAATAAATAATCTTGAATTTTAAAATGTGACCTTTGGTTGAGTTGAAGAAAATGGGTGCACCTATTGATTTTGTGGCCATGGATAACATTGAGATAGAAATCACCAAGGGACATGATTCTTTATATCATGATACTTTCATATTTTGAACAAAATGCAAATGCCTCAATGGATATTTCAAATGCAAATATAAATATGGATATGGATGATGAAATCATGGAAAAATATGGTATTGTGCAACTCATGTATATAAGACTTAAAAAGAGCCTTTGGAAAATAAGTTAATATAATGGATGATAATGGAAGTGACAAAAAGGAAATGAAATACATAAATGCCAATTTTATGTTTGAGCAAGACTTAATTATAAAGCTCTCATTCATTAGATTGAATACAAGCTTGAATGCTCAAAAGAATTTACTTATGAGGTACTGACATATGTCTTAGTTGGTTAAAGGCTCGTGAAGGGGGAATACCCTCAAACTATGGATATACATATACCCTTATATTTGAAATTTCCTCACAATAAAGCATTATGCCATTATTTTATTGTTATATATCCCCCAAATTTGATCCCTCACAAGTCTTTGGCACCATGATCCATAAGAGAGAAATTGTAACATAGAGTCAAATTATCTTGCGTGTGTTTGAAAGAGGCAAGGTATAGGTTTGGGGGGGGGGGGGGGTTGATGATTAAGGCCTATAACAACAAGGATATATGTATTTCAAGAGTGTTATCAATAAATAGAAATCCTTATATCTTGTATATGTATATTAACACACTCAAAGGAGTAGAGATAGGACTAGATTTATCAAAAAGGGAGTATGAAATCTATGTGTGTGTGTGAATCTATTGTAGTTGCAACTTTGGATATTGTGAGCTTTGGGATCTTTTGTTCTCTCTCTCTCTCTCTCTCTCTCTCTCTCTCTCCCCTCGATTTTTTAATAAAGATTGTCTAGTTCTTATTCCTATATGTGCTTCTTAGAGCATATCTAGCATCTCATGTTTGTGCGTGCATATGTTTAATATACCATCTTTCCCTCACCAATATAGTTGGCTTGCAATGAGAAAGTCAAGTTGGGACTTGATGAGAAGGTAGCTGAGTCTTGCCTTTTTGATTGAGTGGTTTGACAATCCATATTCTAGAATAGGTATGATACTATTAGTCAAATATGGAGTTAAAACTACTTTAAAGAGCTCAATTTCCTAAATTTGGAACAATCGAGTGTCTAGTAGGTTATCGGTGATACTTTATGCTTGTTCCCCACTTGTGATCCTTGACATATATCTTGCCATGTAATGATGTTCCCCTTTTACACAACTTCTGAGAAGTCAAATTGGAGCAATAGTGGCCATCTTCCAATACATTCAATTGAATAGGATATTTTAATAAGGTATGACAAAGCTTCATGGTCTACAAAGTGAACAAAGGTAGTCAAAAAGTAGTGTTGAATCTTCTTCACATAGTGTACACTATTTACAGTCCTTTTCTTTTTATCATTGAGTAACTAATTTTTTCATTAGCGAATTGGTTGTTTGCATAGTTCATTAGAGAGTCCATGTCATATTTACTAGTGCTCCCATGGAATTCTTAGTTGCATAGATGTGAATATGGAACCCATTTTCTTGTAAAATAGATGCAGTTATCAAAGGCTTTTTGAAATTTCTATATGCACATTAGTATTTCTTAGTGCATTCAAGCATACAAGTAGCTTGTATAGTGGATTAGTAATGACAATATCATCCAAAATGAATCACTTGTAGTGTCTAATGTGGTTGAGAAAGCATTGAAATCCCTTGGTATTCGTTGGTGGTGGAATACAGAAAATTGATTTCACTTTGAAGAAATCTATTGCAATCCCAATCTTGAAAACCATATGCCTTAGAATACAACTATGTTTAACTAAAAGTTGGCACCTAAAGGGGTTCAAGGAGAAATGGTATCAAAACCTTACTTAGAGTTTGTTAAGATGTTCATCCTACCTAGAGTTAACACGTAGGTCAACAACAATGTAAAATTCCCCAACTCCTCCCCCTACTATATTGTACTCCCTTTGCACGTTAAACTTCCCATAAGAAGGGGGGAAATGGAGAAGGGAAAAAAGAACAAAATGAAAAAATCCGTTGTGATGGCTATCATCAACTTTCTTTTCCCCTCTCCTCATACCACCATTCCGTGCCCCTTTTCCTCTCCTCACTATCTAGGGATGATTTCCTCCCTCTCCTCCTCTTCTCTCATGTGGCCCTCATCCTCCTCCCTCTCTCCTTGCCTCCCTCTCTCCTTGCCTCCCTCTCTCATTGCCACATTCCATCCTCCTCAGCCTCATTCCTCCTCCTGCCACCTCACTCTCACCCCTTACTTTGCGACTCACTCCCACCCCGCTCAATTTATACCCCCTTCACATACTTTTCGTAATCAAACCCCCTTCTCCCTTTCTCCCACCCCCCCTTTCACCATCCAAAAAAAAAACCCAAAAAAAAAAAAAGATTTGCTAGAGAAGCAAGGTTACTTTTGTGCATACAAAGAAAGAGAGAGGTATGAAATGAAATGAAATGAATTGTTTATATCTGAAGGCCAAAATGACCTTTGAAATCATAGATTACACCTATTTGTAAGAAGATATAGCCATTTGGGAAACAAAAAATAAAGAGTAAGTCATCTAAATCTAAATGTGATAATAAAAACCCTAGTTATTAGTATCATAAGAGATGAAGTTGACCCAAGAGACCATGAGGATACTTATTATCTAAAGAAATCCCTCATTGGTGCAAAGCCAATCTCATCCAACATAGAGAAGAATACTAGGGCCAAAGCAATATCTATTTTATTTGTCTATGTTAGGATCTAGGATGTGTAGATTGGCCATCTTGAACCACTTGATTAATAAATGTTTGTGGGGTAGATATGAGCTAAGGTTTTGTAGTGGACTCCTTGTGGTACTCCCTCTCAAATGTAGGCTAAAACTTGTATGAGGATGTGTGTGTGATCCTCTTGAAGAAGTCCATGAACTATCTCTAGATTGGCACACACAAACAGGTGCTCTACCTTTGAGGATGTTCTCTATCAATCCTGATATTTCTAGGAGAAAAAGACCAATGCATCTCTAATCTGTATAGTGCATAACTAATAATAGGATCCCAAGACTTTCCTTTTAATAGACAATCAAAACACACCAATATCTCATATTAATCCAAGCAAGGATAGATATAATGCTCCTCTATCTTTGTCTCTTAGTAGATTTGACATGTATGCTTCTCTAGAGGTGTGGATGTATATTTGATCGTCTCAATATCTAACTAGTGTGAAAAGGTGTGTATCTAACCAATTGCACATCTAATCCCATGTGACAAGTGGGTACACAACAAACCCAACAGTGTGAAGAAAATGGTATTGACGAAATGTCATCTTTGTCCCCATCTTAGCTATAGTTTTAGGCATGTCCTCCTAGTCTCCAAGTAAATAAGCTCATGTCTCTAAGTGAGAGAAGGTGCATCAAGGGATTACTAAAAGGGAATTAGCCATGCTAAAATTATGTAACTCAACCATGATGATGCATCAAGGGACTACTCAAATGGTATAGCCATGCTAAGATTACATAATTCAAAACATGATGTCATTTAGGCAATACCAACATGAAGTATCACTCTTTGTAGCAAGCAACCATGAGGACTCCTCAAGGGCTAATTGTGCATGTTTGTCTCTAGGAAGCTCCCATAAATTATTTGTGAATGATTTTGATTTGGTAAGAGCATCTATCATAATAAAAGGTGCCCCTAACTCAGTTCTAACAATCTTCATGTGGGATAACACTTACATCTGATCATCCTAGAAATCATGGATACCAATGGCTTCTTCATTGAGCAACCTTCATCCATCATGTATGCAACCTAATCCATTGTGGTGGTCAAGACTAGGCTCCCATATTTGTACTCCGTATAGTAGTGTGAATGTGACCAAAGTATCAATACCTATAGCTTAGTACAAGGCTCTTAGACATTAGGCAAAATTTGAACTAAAAAATGGGCCCTTTAAAATAACATAGTTTCAGAGGTGGGCCTTTTGGATTGTCCAATAGGAAGGTTGGATATTGACATCCATGGAGGGTGAATCTTCTCTCTCCAAATGTTTGGTTTTTTATTTAAAAAAGAGGTAGAGGGGGATTTTAAAAATAAGGAAAAGAATAATGCACAAATTTTGAGTTTTTGTAACCTTGTATCTTTTTCTTCTTTTTTGGTAAATTTTCAATTTCACTTATTTTCCCTCTCACAAATTCACTTTGACCCAAAAATTTTGCAACAAACCACTTTTCCTCTCTTTGCCATTTTGGTGAATTTGCATTGCCATTGAAGCTCTGTGGATAGAATAATCATAGTTTTTTATTTCCTCTCTTACCTTTGCAATTTTTTCTCCTTGCAATTATAGATTTTGGGCAAAGCATAGGTTTAGGTCTCTCTATGTTTTATCTTTTATTATGTTTTTTTAGTAGGTTTTGATTTGAGTTCTAACTCTAAATATCACCTTTTTGTAGAGATCATTTTGGATATGAGATAGAGGTACCTCTCTCTCTCTCTCTCTCTCTCTCTCTCTCTCTCTCTCTCTCTCTCTCTCTCTCTCTCTAATAGTAACAATTACACAAAGATATCAAAGAAAATCAAGTAACTTAGTGGTTAAAGGTAGGATGGAAGAACACACAAATATGTCAAGCGAAATGAAATAGTTTAGTGTAAAGGGAGAGTGCATAGACACAAATAGATTGATGGTGAGTAGGAGAGGTCAATGTAGGTTAGATAACACATAGAAAAGCTCACAATAGAGGTATGAGAGAGAGAGTAGTGAAATGGAAAAGAAAAGCTTAGACTAAAGGGAGGCCCTAAAGTTCTTGGATGTAAAAAAATATTTTTACCTCCAAACACATTTCTAAAAAATGGAAAATTTGACCAACTAGTTTTTTTAACAACCATAAGCAAGCATATTAAAAATCCCTAAAATATCTTTAAATGAACTCTCAAGATTTTCTTTTTTTATTTTTACTTTAAAAATGAATTACTTCATATATCTACAAATCATTTTGCACTATAAAGCAAGCACCACACTCTTGTAATTGACTTCTTTATTAATATAAAATTTGGTTTAAAAAGGGTTATTGAATGAGGAGATAGAGGAACCTGAGCAAATCCTTTATGGATAATATAAAAAAGGAAAAAAAAGATTGCAAAAGTGGAGACAAAAGGGGATTATTTTACTATTATTCTCTCCACTTTTCCTTGTTCTAAGGAGGAGGGGGGGTGCAAAAGGCCCTTTTTTGAGTTCATTTTTTTCCTAATGATTACACATCCTCTCCAAACCTCCCAATGTTGTATGCCTCTAAGCTACTCTACGCTATGTTGCATTCATCATAGAGAAAGTGGGCCCTCAAATTAAGATACCTAGAAATGTATAAGAGTTCACATAATCTCCTTGTTGCTATTTCCCATAGGCAAAGATTTGTGTTGATATCCTAAGCCCCTATGCTATAGTTTAATGACCATGTTTTTACCAATGTTAATTGAGAGACCCTTGGCTTATGCATAAGAGTGTAGTACACCCAAATGTCTTTCTAACACTTATGGGCAATAAACTATCAACACAATATCATCTATGTATAACAAGAGAAACACCAAAGTACTTACTAGAGGGGGCCCTCTATCTCCTCCTCTAGAAATGTAGTTCAAGATCTCATTAATGTATAGTCCAAAAAACATCAATGAGAGAGGACATCCCTACTTCATTTTAACGATGGAGTGAGCAATAGGAGCCAAAAGATCCTCAAGTCTCCATACTTTTCCAACCACCATCTCATACAATGCTAGAGTACACTATGTGACTCTCAAAGTACTCCCATGTTATATGACCTATGCATCAAATTGGCCCTCATCACTATGTCAAAAATATTTACATAAATCAACAATCCAACCATAGATTCGTCTTTCTGGGATCTATCCTCCTCAATAATGGCTCTAAGTATGAAGGCATGGTCCATCATTGAAAATGCCTCTCTAAATCTAGCTTTCTCATGTGTAGTGAGGCCCAATTTTTTCCCATTAACTCAACCCTTGCTTGAGGTTGAAGAGAGATATCCTAGCTAAAGGCACGGCCAATTGTGATAGTCCAATAATTACTAGGTAAGGCGGGATCACATGAGTGAGAATGGACACAATGATAGTAGTGCACCAATGGGGGGTAATACATAGCCCACCATGTTGGCACCACGTAATGAGAGTAGCATGTAAATATGCTTGATTAGGAGTATTTGGCGAGGCCATTGAACATGGCTAATCCATGTGCCATACCCATTTCAATGAGATACCTCCCATAATCTATGTATTTCCTCATGTCACACGAGGCATGCTCCATTGCTATCTTTGCTAAAGTCATGCTCTTGTAACATCTCTTCCAACGTTGCAAAAAAGGATACTTGGTGAGAGACAAAGAGAGGGGGGAGGATGTTGAGATATTTGCAATCACATCTACTGTGACCTCTTTGTGTATGAGGCAGTTTTGGGCATAGGACATGCTGGTAGACTAAATCCCATATGCGCAGAAAGGGAAATTGCTACCCATCCAACAACTATATAGCATTGTACTTGACTACCAATTTAACACATATCATGACGATTTCCCATTTCAGTTAGTGTCTTGGTCATTGTCAATCTCATACTCAAGATTGTGTTTATGGGTCCAAGCTTTCATCTTGGAACGAATTCACTTGAGTACTAGTTGGTCTCTTCAATCTATGTCATCATGAACATTCTCTTTGTGTTCCATCTGCCATAGCCATGCTCTAAATCCCACATCTTTATCATGGTATCATAGCCTAGTTGTGCATGGCTCGACTTAGCTCTTCTCTGCTCTCTTTTAGCTCCTCTTCATCTCTGGACGGCTCAGGATCGGTGTATGACTTGATTTCCAACTTCATCCTCACTTTGCCCTCTTGTTTGCCATAGTCAAACAGTACCCAGCTCACTTGGAGCTTCTTAATCTACTTCTACAACCCATATTTCCCCATGCTTCCTTCTTTCCTCTACTCTTGGCACAGCTCCCTATCACATCAAAGCCCGACAAATCCACTCCAACATTGCACAAATTGAAAGTCACTGCCCATTCTGCACTAGGTCGTACTAATGTGGCTACGTGCACAGGCCATGATCTTCCCTGCAAACATAGGGCAATTGAAGGTTGTCTCATGAGCTCTTTCCCCATCAAATGATTCATTAAATGATTCCCTCTACATGCTAATGTATTCAAAAAATCAGTCGACTACAAAAACCCTAATTCCATCCATAGCCATCTTCAACATCAAGCTCTTTAAATTCTTCAGTTTCTCTCTCTTGCCACTCAAATCATATGCCTACCACTCTAATCTGAGTCCTACTTAGTGCCAAGAAAGATTTGAGCTTTTAATCGGGAAGATTTGGAAGATCTTGAAGATTTGAAGCACTCATCTGAAGGACAAGCATTAAGAATAGTGAGATTTCATGCTACCACCGTCAGTGTTTCTTAAACACACTGCAAGTCAACTTGGTTACTGGTCATCTTCAGTCAGTTGAAGGATTTTTGAAGTAATTCAAGATCAACTCCTTACTAGCCATTTTGAGTTGATACCCTATCATGGAAATGTCAAATAAGAAGACTTTTATATGGCTACTTCCAATGAAGAGTAGCATTACTCTTGTTGCTCATTTCAATTACATAGAATATGTTTTTACTCTACCTATAGACTGATATGCCCTTGTGGTCTTTTTCAGCATCTACTATTTCTTTATCAGCATGGAAAATCTTCTTGTCTTTCTTCTCTTCTTCATGATCTTCTTGGTCTACTCCTTTATTGACTTTGCTTGCAGCATTTTTGAGTTTGCTCTTCCAGTTGTCCCCCTCAGCAAAGTGGTAGACATGTCTTCAAAATCTTCAAATGGATTCATTGATTTCTCTTTGGTGTAGGCAACTTCATTTCCTTCTGCAGGTAGAGTAAGAACATCTTCTATGTCATGTTCCTAGAAGCTTAATCGACATGTAACACAATTGAGAATAGATCCTACTCTTGTACCTAAGGTTAATTCGAATAATATGAGCGCACTACTTGAAACATCAAGAGTAGTGCAGCGGATGCATGGTGGGACTTAACCCACAGGTCGTAAAGCCCCATTAGTGCTTGTCTTCCCCAAGTCCTCTCGAGATGAGGACATCTCGATTCCTCTAAGGGGGAGAGGATGTAATATTCCTGTGCCTTCCCCCCCCTTAATGAAAAAAAAATTATAATTAGTGCAATGAGGACATCGGGGAGAGAGAGAGAGGGAGTGAAGTGGAGGATAGGGGGGCATGCAACCCCCAGGTGGGAGGGGTGGCGGCCATGCCACCCTCCTACCCCTCCTATAAATAGGAATGCTCACACTCAAGTGCAATCAATGATTCCATCTAAATATTTTGAAGACACTCCAGCTACCTTGGTCATCATGCAAACCTCAAAGATGATACCTTTGCTTGAGGGCTACATGAACATGAAGATTGATGCAACTGTTGCAAGCAAAGTCAATGAAAAAGAGGACCAGGAGAACCAAGAAAAAGAGGACCATGAAGAAAATGACCAAAAGAACAATGCAAGCAAAGGAGTGGAGAAGAAGAAGAAGATCAACCATGAGGACACTGAAGTTGCAAGCAAAGTGAAGAACAAGTACAATATCAAAAAGAGAAAGTTGGAGTACACCAACAAGAAGACCTACAATGTATTGAAGATCTATGTTAAAAGAAATGTTGAAAACTGCAAGGGCCTGACGGTTCTTGACCCAATTTTTTACTGACTTTTTAGCTTTGTATTGCCTAGCCCAAAATGCTATTGTCGTCATAAGCTTGTAAACTCCTCATGTAGCCTTGTACTACAGCCTCTGTACACTTTGTGAGGCCCCTGTTATAGCCTTTGGATGACCATCATGTTTGTGGTACCCACACTTAGCCTTTTTTGCGATAGCCTCTAGTGTTTTTCCATGTTTATGGTGTGCCCACACTTTGTAAGTGTTGCTCTCACTAAAGCCTCCACACACTTTGTACTTTCTGGTCGTGATTGAGGAGGGGTGTTGAGATATTTGCAATCACACCTACTGTGGCCTCTTTGTATGAGGAAATTCTAGGCATAGGACATGTAGGCAAACTGAATCCCATATGCACAGAAAGGGAAATTGCTACCCATCTAACAACTATAAAGCATTGTACTTGACTACCACTTTAACACATATCATGATGCTTTCCCATTTCAGTAGTGTCTTGGTCATTGTCAGTCTCATACTCAAGATTTTGTTTATGAGTCCAAGCTTCCATCTTAGAACCTAGTTCACTTGAGTAACAGTTGGTCTCTTCAATCTATGTCATTATGAACATTCTCTTTGTGTTCCATCCGCCATAGCCATGCTCTAGATCCCGTGTCTTTCACAGAGGAGAAGGGAAAGATACTAGTTTTGTGTGTGTGTGTGTGTGGGGGGGGGAAAGCTTGGTTAGATAGTATCAAAAATTGGTGTCCTTAACACCATTTTTAAAGTGGTTTGTGGAGGTGAGTTTCAAGACTCTAAAAGAGAGAAAAACTTTAGAAAAATGGAACATTGAATATCCACATTCTTTTTCTTGTGTTAAGTGCCCAGTGGACTAGGCCACCACCACTCCTCTCACTCTTGATATCATAAGTAAATTCACACACACGCACACACACACACACACACACACACACACACACACACTCTCTCTCTCTCTCTCTCTCTCTCTCTCTCTCTCTCTCTCTCTCTTTGTGTTGTAGGCATTCATCCCCAATACAATAGATGTTTAGCCCCTCTCACATATTCACCCACTCGAATGCTACAATCGTGAAGGTGAAGCTCATTATGATGAAACAATACATGGTCAAAATATTCCATTGGATGTGCAAAAGTAAGTGGTCCAGGTAGCAACAACAAAGAAGATATGGGATTGATATGATCATTGGGTTGCAAGGTAGCACAAGCATCACCAAATAAAAAAGAACATGATTACTCAATCATGGTGTGTTGATGATAGGAGGAAGAAGAGAATATGTATAGTTGTGGAATATTATTGGGTCCAACAAACACATGGCATTGATACAAGGATTTAGAAAGACATTTCCAAGGATCTCTTACTATTGAGGGTTGATACAACTGTGTTTTTAGCTATTTTTAATTGGATTTTTGGGTGATTTTTGTATGATTTGAATGGTTAATGATTAGTTTTGAAGTGTTTGAGAGATTTTTTGGTAAGGTTGAATAGTTTTGAGAAGCTCATGATGTTTTTCAATGGAGATATGATGTGTTGAAAGGTTCTATTGAGTGCCTGATAGGTTCTCATTGGTTCTATTTAGCTTCTATTTTGTTCTAATGTCTTTCTGTATGAGAGTTTGGAATGATGATTGATGGATTTTAAGGGTTTTTGGAAGCTTATTGAATGATTCTTGATGGTTTTGAATGGTTTTAGTTGAGCTAAATGCTTTTTTATGACCTTCTGTATGGTACTATAGACCTTCTATAGAGCCTTTGTCTCTGTTCTATTTTTGGTCTGTATGCCTTTATCAGTGTTTTGTGGGATGAATGTGTAGCTTGAAAAAGTTTTATAATATTGGGAAGAGATGAATACAATTTCAAAATAGCTCAAAGAAGTGGAAGAAGTAGATGTTGAAGACTCAAGTAAAGGCTAGAGTGATAGTGACATTGTTGAGCTACAAAAGGATACTATAGAGGCTTTAGTGACCCTTTATATCAGACATACCTCTTGGGAGGGGTATCCACGACCAAAGAGGGATTATTGATGGTTATTCTTCATTATTATAATATACTATTGAGAGAGAGAATATGTGAGAGAGAGCCGGTTTTCTATGAGAAACATTGTATCTACATGAAAGAGACTATGAAGACATTGAAGATGAAATCTATGTGATGAAATTCCATTCAAAGTGCAGCATTATTTTGTGTTCTCTTGTTCTTTTGTCAATTTCTATCAAGAATATGAAGAATGTGTTGAATTTTTGTTGTGATAAATTTGTGGGAGAATTGTTATATGATGCTAAGTGAATATTTGAGAAGATTGGTGTTGTTTTTCTTCTTGTGGTTGATTAAAATATGAAGAACATTCTTATTGATAATACAATATATATTTTCTTACAATAGTTTCCCCATTTTTCTTAGTGTTCCTCTTGGGGCTCCACTTACGACATCCTAAATTGAGGGATTTGCAACCTTCAATATTGCAATATGATGATGAAGGATTCATGGCCAATATCGGGAGGACATTGTACAAGTGAAAAGGCCTAGATTGAAGAGATCAATGTTTTTCTCCTTGGTTAATAGTGATGAGAATGGTATAAAGCAACCAGTCAACATGGCAAAGACTACAAACTATCTTGGTGTTCACAAAAGAAATATGATTACGACAAGTTCTCAATTACAATTTGATTGTATATTTACATATATGTGGAAAGAAAAAACAAAAGACTTCTGAACTTGGCACTAAGTCACTTTATATTTCTATATCAATGTTTTCACAATTTGTAAAGTATATATCACTATATAGAGTAGGATACAAACATTGCATCTAGGGTACAACTGTCTATCACTATAACATATAACTTTCTATCACTATAATGTGTACAATGCTTTAGGCTTTTGATCAAGTGTAATAGAGTGATATACAAAAATGTAATGTGTCCACCTGTTCGCTTGCAGGACACGTCTTAGTAGCCCATCAGAAAGAGGGTCTAGAAAGCTCTGCCCGGCATTCCCATGGAATGTTATGGGGTTTGCGATCTAGGTCTCTCCGAGTCTGCCATGTAGCAAAAGTATTCCGACCGTTTCCATTTAGGACCGACCTGAATCAGGGATTCCTCTAGTAGTCAAATTCCTAGCGAGCGACTAGCGTGGAGCCCCAAGCAAACTATTTTACGTAGAAACGTCAAGGTCGAAGCGGATTCATGCTGCACTTGGTTCAAGGAGAATGGGAAATGAGAGGGATGCAAAGCTCGACCTCTTTGCCCATAAGGAATAGTCCCATTCTGTTCCCCTAAAATAACATAAATCGGGGTTCTAGTAACCTAGATTCTAGGTCAATGTTCCTTGCTGTTCATTTCCTTCGAGAGAAGTTCCTTGCTGTCCATTTTGTTTGAGAAAAGTTCTCGGCCAACCGGGACCACCCATCCATAGGATGGACCCATGGCCACATCCATGCACTTTCCTCAAGGTTGCTTTAGTTGTTTAATTACCTACCACATTTAGTTGGACATAAAAAACAGCTTCCTTAATTAGCCAATTAGTCACCGGTTCCTTCACGTAATCTTAGCACTTGACATGAAAAAATAGTTTCAAATAAGTTCATTTACATCAATTGATCTTATTTATCTTTGGAATACATCCAGCTCGAAGGCTAATCCATAATCTGCCCGAGGGCAATCCATAATCCGCCCGAAGGCGCGCTCGAAGGCTATCCAGTAACCCACAGGGATTACTAATCCAAGATTCTGCCCGTAGACTAGTATGTGGGCCTCGAGATCCAATCCCGAGTCACGTTGGCCTCTTGTGCAAGGCTCGAAAGGCAAGGGATTTACAGGCAGAGCCCCCTGGCACCCAAGCGTCCTCCTGCTCCAAGTAGCGCCTAACGAAGAGACCTCTCGTGGCGGGTTCGGTCCATGTTCTCGATGCGGCTAACAACCCCCTTGGTTAGGGTCAGGCAGACAATCAAGGGTAACTGATGCTGCCTCTCCCTTCAGGCCTTCAACCTGAAGCATTAATTATCTTTCCATCTTTAGTTCCTTGAGCAAACAATGCAAACAGTGCTTCTAAATTGTTACAAGCACAATCAATCCAGTGGTCCTTTATTTGGCCAATTGCTAAGGAGTGAATCCTCTTCTCCGAATGCGTCTAGCATTCGATTCGGGATCAATTGCGACTTGGCAAGATCCCCAAGGGTTTGTTTGTTTACCCTTTTATCCTTGGGTTAGGGTCATACCCAAATTAACCAACACCTTAGGTTTCTTAAGTTAAGACAGTAAATCTTGGCGACCATGTCGCTCTAGCTTGATTGATCCTTTGCTTACCAGCAATACATAACTTCCCTTAACTTGGCAAAATAGCCCAAGAAAGGTGATGTAACAAGATGACTACTCATCCTCTTGCAAGTTAGACTTGTGCTAGAACCTGCCAGTCTCATTCCAAGGAATGGCAAATCTCTCTTGTGATTAAACCACAAAGCCATGCGACATTGCAACTTGTTGCACAAGTGTCGCATCTACCTCATGGGATCATTTCACCCATTGAATGGCATTTCCTGGTCAAGGAATTTTGTTTAGACAAGATGCAGGGTTTAGGGTGTCATCTTACACAACCCAACCCTAATTGTACTAGGCTGACAACGTTCGGTCCTAGGGTTTCCAAACTCAATCCGAGTTTTAACATTAGGTCGGTCGATCCTTAGGGTAGAACCCTAGATCGTTGTTTGCATGGGCGTCCAATTGACCCAAACATTCCGTGAATGTGGGTAGGACCTTTGGATTTAAGGGTTTCGACTTGGCATCCAAGTACGATACTAGGTTGCATTTCTAACGTGCCAAGCCCTAGCTACTACTTGAGGTGTTTATCGTATCGACTAGTTATGCCTATACGAATCCCTAACTGTTATAATATTACAAGTGATTTAGGTAAAATTGATCTACTTGTCTTGCGACAAGGACGATCCTTTCCTAAAGATGCTAAACTTGTTCTAAAAGTGTAAATAGCTTCAAGACATCACAATACATGTAAACATGCGATTCATTACTTTTACGCACCAAAAGGTTTGCAATAACCCTATCTTTTCTTGCTAAAGTCATTACGCATGATAATTTGGAGAATAACTTACATAGGACCTACTAGGATTTACATCAAGGAATTATGCCTACAACCCTTCTCCCATTAGGAGATTGCCAAGCAGAGGATGTTGTAGATTCTCAATTAATGGGAAGCTCTACATATTTGCTAGCAGTTGTAGGGAGGTGGGAGCTATTGCTTTGGGTCACATTTAGAAGTCTTAATTAATGTTTCCTGTTAAACACTATTCATAAGATAAATTGTGAGGTTTGGGGTTAAATCAATATAAGAATCTCAACTATGTCTTTGGTTTGATGAACCTCAAGAGGTTTTAACAATCATAGGGTGATGGGTGTAGATGTATTCTTGGTTCTCACAATATTTTTGGCATTATTGTAAATATTTGTTGCTTTTCAAGAAAGTCTTAAATGTCTACTCGATCAAAGAGATGAGCAAGTATAGTCCACATATGCAAAAAGCTAGGAAGACATGTATTTTTAGTGAGAGATTATTGATAATACCCTGTCACATTGGCATAGGTATAAAATGTGTAAGACATGTCATTTTTTATATCTTTTACAATAATACAATTATTGTCTCTCGTCTCACCTCCTTGCTCTTAGCTTTCATGACTTCTCTCTCTTCTTTCCTATCTTTCTAGTCTTTCTCTCTCCCTCTTGCTCTCCTTTCTCTCACCTCTTAGCCCTCTTCTTAATAAAAAGTGATATCAAAGCATTGGTCTTTGATTCATTTGCTTCAATCTTTCTTCAGATTTCCTTCATAGACTAGTTTCATTCTGGTTACTCAAGAAGGACAGGGTGTCAACTTGGAAGTGGATAGGTGCAGGGACCAAGGAGACCAAGGATAGCCTAGTCAAAGCTAATTGAAGTACATGAAGGAAAAGGTAAAGGTATCATGGCCACAATGGTAGGTCATGGACAAGAAACATGCCATTTTGGAGGTAAAATGTATTGAAAGAGAGGGGAAGAGATAGATAAAGATTGAAGCCATGAACAGAGAGTAGTGTCCTCTCTCTACGGTTATTCATTCATTCATTGTAACACACAAAATTACTAAGCATAAGTCACACATACAATGCATGAAAGTAGGTCACTAGTTTAGACACCTCTGACCTGATTGAAGTCTAATCGACTCATTATTATGCCACACATGACTAGTAATATCTAGTTATAGTTGTACTAAGTAGAGACAATGCCAATACTACTGAGCTTGATTCTCAACACTCCCCCCTCAAGATCAAGTCAACTATTGTACTCCACGTAGCCCTCTAAAGTAAACAAACTTATCTCTATCAAGTGATTTGGTAAAGATGTTAGCTACTTGGTCTTTAGTTTCCACATGAAGCAAATCGATCTTTCTTGAAAGTACCATTTTCCTAATAAAGTGATAATAAAATTCTATGTGCTTTGATCTAGCATGGTAAACTGGGTTGCTAGGCAACATCACACTACTCATGTTGTCACAATGGAATGCCACCTTCCTATCCTTCTATATACCCAAGTCATGTAATAGTTTCAAGAGCCAAACTACTTCACATGCAGCTAAGGTTACACCTCTATACTTTGCCCGTATGCTAGAGAAAGCAACTATAGGCTACTTTTTACTGCTCTAGTTGACATACTACTTCCACCAAGACTGAAAGCATAACCATTTGTTGATCATCAGTCATATGCACAATCAGCCTGATCAGCATCTATATATCCTATTAAATGAAGTGGATTTTCAAACTCATAAAACAATCCATAGTCAGAAGTATCCTTCACATACCACATAATCCTCCAATTTGTATCTAAGTGAGGTTTACGTGGCTTTTGCATAAATTGACTAATCAACCCCACTAAATAATTGAGATTAGGATGGGTAATGGTAAGATAGATTAGATTTCCCACCATCATTTTCATGTACATTGTAACATTCTCTATCTCATTGCGAACATCAACTCTAAGCTTTACATTTTGATATCGTGGTGTTTCCATGGGCTTACAATCCATCATTCCATGCTTTAGTAGCATTATATGCATACTATTTATGTAGGAGCCAAATTCCCTGAGGTGTAGTCATTACCTCAATGCCAAGAAAATATTTTAGCTCTCCAATGCCTTTCACTTTGAACTCAACTTGTAATATGGATTTAATTTTAACAATACCATGGTCATCTCCAGTAATGATCAAGTCATCTACATAAATAATCAAGAATACATAGCCTGTCTTTGGCTACTTAGTGAACAAACTATGATATGCATTTTCCATTTGAAATCCAAGTTGTTGTAAATAGGAGCTAATTTGAAATCCAAGTTGTTGTAAATAGGATTCACTCACTATAGTACTGGTAGAATGATAAATTTTAGCATGAGTATGATTGACTAGTCCATAAGAAACAACCACATTTTTACCACCATACCATGATGCCAACTCATCAAACAATACATCTTTGCTAACAATGTCTCATGGGTAGTCAAATTGTAGCATTTGTAGACTTTTCTATCCTGTGCATAGACAATAAAGACACACTTAGTAGCCTTCGATCTAACTTCTTCTTCTTCTCATATGGAACATGGACATAATCAATACATTCATGAACTTTAAGATGATTGATATCCGGTTTGTGCCTATATAGTTTCTCAAATGGTGTAAGATCATGAATACCAACTGTAGGAGTTCTCTTCAAAGCATAGACTATAGCTATAATTGCTTCAGCCCAATAGCATTTAGGTAAATTCTTCTCATTTAGCATGAATCCTATAGCTTCCATAAGCACCCTATTTTTCATCCTTGCCATGCCATTTTGTTGTGGTGTATAACTGCATGTAAGCTACGTTTTAATACCATACTCAACCAAGTACTTGTCAAATTTACAAGAGACGTACTTAGCACCTCCATTAGATCTCAAGCATGATATATAATATCCAAACTCTTTTTCAAGATGTGTTTTGAAATCCTTGATCACATAAGCAGCATTACCTGGAATGCATAGTTATAATTATGCTTGTCTTTTGCTTTCATGCCAGCCTATTTTTTTGCTATGTGTCTATACTTACCATAGTAATGATAGTCTTTGTCTCTATTTGACTGATCACATGAGACTACCAAGGATCACCTCTACCTCTAGGTGATCTCCACCTGCCTCTAAAGGATCATAATCCTCTTTGACCTTGTGGATTTTACTTCTGCCAAACATTTTGTTGCTACTATCTATAAGCATTTTGAGTGTCATCACGACCTCGAGAGGCACCATGAATCATGATACCTCTAGCTCTATGACTAGAGTAAAAGATGGTTTCTCTACTCTGAGAGGTATTTGAACCTGTATTCAAATCAAGTTTGACTTTTTCATGCAATAACAATGCAAGTAACTCATTCCAATCAAGGGGGTTTGGTTATATACAAATTGAAGTGTCAAAGGCTTTGTATTCTTTACCCAAGCCATTCAAAGTAACTACAACCATATCATCATCCTCGACCTTTAATCCAATAGAAGCAAGTTTATATACAATAGTTTTAATTTCCATGGTATAAGCTGGTATGATTTTGCAACCATATCATTATCCTCGATCTTTTATCCAATAGAAGCAAGCTTATATACAATATTTTTAATGTCCATGGTATAAGCTAGTATGCTTTTGCAATTCCTTAACATATTATTGAATTGTTGCTTCAACTAAATTTTTCGTGCATGAGTGACATTGCCATAGTTTTTTATGAGAATCTCCTATGCATCCTTTGGAGTTTCATAGTTAGTGATTTGCATGGCGATAGCATTTGATATGTATAAGAGAACCAATGTAAAAATTTACTGTCTCTTTCCATCCATCGGTTATGAGCTCTACACTACTTAGGAGTTGGATGCCTATCCGATAACTTCTAGCCATCAATGTCCATGCAGCTTTTGCAATATGCCTATTTTTCTTTTTGTAACCCCATTTTGCTGTGGGCTATACCTATAAGTAAATTTTCTCTTTGTACCATGAGACCTTAAGAAGTCACTAAACTCATTAGAGAGGTAATCTCCCTTTCCATTTAACCTCAAGCACTTCACTTTCAGACCTATTTTTATTTCAACAATAGCCTTGAAAGTTTTGAAGTGTTGAAATACATCACTCTTTTCCTTCATGAAATACACCCACAACTTTCTTGAACAATCATCAATAAACGTGATAAAATATTTGATGCCACCAAGAGATATATTCTATTAGGCTCCCAAACATCTATATGTATAGTATCAATTATATTTTTGTTCACATCTCTATCATGTGAAAAAGGTTCTTTTGCATGCTTACCAAATTGACATGCTTCACACACCATGAAATTCTGCAACTCTAAAAATAGGCAACAACCCTTTGGATTGTATAAATTTTACCCTTTGTACATTTGTGTGCCCAATATATTTGTGCCATATTTCATTGTTTGCAACCACTCCTTTGCCTTTAGCATACATATAGCAGCATTCACGGTAGGAATTTTAGCATCTAAGGTGAACATGTGGTTAACTCTACTTCCTTTTGTGACCAACCTATACTTATTACTAAAGTCTTCCACAAAACAAACTTTTGCATTAAATCAAACATGCAACCCTTGCTCTACCATTTGGCTAATAGACACTAAATTCTTTCATGATCGATGGCATATATAATACACCTGACAGACTCTTTGTTTGACTATCATGCAAGGACAAGGGAACTTTTCCAATGTGTGAAATTGGGTGGCATGAATAATCACCCATCTACACATAACTTGGATTTTGTAAATCCTACGTCTCTCCAAACTATTCAACATGACTGGTCATATGATTAGATACACCTGAATCAACATACTGTATATCATCATGTGTCCCCTTAGATGAGGTCCTCATGGTGGGGTGTGGGTTGGGGGGAGGGGAGAGAGCTCTAGAGCTATGTGAAAAGCATGGAAGACTGAATGGAGCCACAAAGAGAGAGAGAGAGAGAGAGAGAGAGAGAGAGAGAGAGAGAGAGAGAGAGAGAGAGAGAGAGAGAGAGAGAGAATCTTTTACTTGTCCCTATCGTCATCATCATTTTTCTCCTCATGAACCTACAAACCATGCAACCCATCTATTATAGTCATTAGTGTTCTCTTTAAGATGAGCTAGATCACCTACCTCCACATGTACAAAATCACTAATTATGATGATCTCCCCCAAGAAGCACATAACAAAGTATGGGCATTACTTCATTGAAAATGGGACTTCTATTACCCTATCACCAACCTAGTTTCATAGGTCTCGTCAATACTTAATATTAAAGTATTCAAATTACTAATGTACTAGAGAAGGAGTTGAGATAGTGCACAATATGATATGTAAACTCTACCTCAAAGATATCTCACAATCCATACTTTAAAAGATTACGCATAATCTAGGTCCACAAAAGCATGCTAGAACTACTATGTAATTAGAAAGCAAGACTTAAATTATGATGTGCATATTAATATCCTTGATGATTAGTTTTGTAATATTTCCACGCAATAAAAATTAGTTGGTTAGTTAGAAAGTTAGTTAGTCAGTTAATAAGTTAGTAAGATTACTAACTAAAGACTAACTAAGGTAAAAACTAACTAACATTAATAGCTAATAATTTTTATTTAATTAAAAACATATTAAAAAAATTAAAGAGCCATAAATCCGATATATTTCTCGGATTGACAAGGACCGTAGCCACCCTTCATGGAAGTTACAACGTGAATGAGACTTATGAGCCTTATTAATCACTAGTATTAATGTGTATAGTTTGGATGGTCCAAAAATATTAGATTTTGGGCAAAACTAGCATATTCTAGATATTTTAGATATTATCCTAAAAAGAAGAACTAGATCTCATTTAAAAGAAAAGACAAGTGATGTTTTAGTTAGTTTTGGAGATTTTATAAAAGGAAAAAAAGATAAAGAGAGAGATTGGCAAAATCACGTGCGCCGCGATTGCAGTCTATAGGCAGTAGACAACACTTTGAATAGGGAGAGAAAGAAGGAGTGATTTGAAAGCTTTCTAAGAAAGTTTCTTGGAGTTTTACCCCCCTTTTGGAGCCAATGCAACCATTAGATTTATGAGTTAAGCATTAGATCACAGAGTTTTCCAAGAGTCCCTCCACCAAGAATTCTTGTTCTTAACCTTATCCCCTCCTCTCTAATTCATTATAAATATGAGGCATGGGGAGGCACAAGAGAGCACAAGGAGACCCTGAGAATACCCCTCCAAGAGAGAGAGAGAGAGAGAGAGAGAGAGAGAGAGAGAGAGAGAGAGGAGTTACCTTGAGAGGCTGCACAATTCCCTCTATCTTGATCCTCAACTTGACCATCTTCTCTTACACTCTCCCATCTCAAATCTATTTTGCCTTCTTAATCTCTTGAGTCTACTTGCAGGTGATGGGCTCCAAGCAAAGAATGTGATGTGCGGATGGCAATTCTACAACCAGCAATGAAGCTTCGGGCGAAGGCATCAGTGGCAATCTAACTGCGGTTCCGATCGTAAGTAATGTATTTCTAAATTGATAGATACTTGCTTTAATTCTCACATGAGATACATTAGGCTCCATACTATGATGTACAAGAATAGGTCATGGGAAGGGATATGCCTCTTCTCACATATTTGAAAGATGGAGTTTGCAAAGTGCATGTATCAAGGGAAGTTAATTTGCACTTAGTTGCGTATGGTTTATTCATTGATAGAGCAATTGGTCAGGGGTTACAAATAGCATAATCATAAAAAGAATAACATTAGGAATTGTGCATACAAGCATTAAGTAAATTTTGCATAGAATCTCTCTTTGATCCCAAGGGGGAGAGTGAATATGCGATGGAATTATTATCACGTCTATTCTTGTATTGTTTGGAAAAAATAAAATTAGTTTTGTTGGTTGATTGAACATCACCCTAAATGTTTTTCTTTCAATCAACTGATTGTTGCATTGTAATTTGGATAAATATTCAAAGTGCTTGTGTTTGATGGCAAAAGCATTGCAAGGGTCAGAAATGACAAGTAGCCATGGAAAATAAAGGAATGTTTCACTGGAAGATGATATTAGGCTAATTACCTTGATTGTGCTTGATTTCTAAATGGATTAATTAAGGAAGGAGATTTTGTGTAGCTGGATGATCTCCAAGATTGCATCGCGGATTACCCTGAGAGGGCACTGCTCGATTCACAAGTCGAAGATCGAGTGGTGAAAAGGCCAACCTTTGAAGTTGTGTCTCACTCCTAGGTTGCTTGGGCTCAGTGGAGCTCTGGACACCCGTTGCCGAGTCCAGAACGGAGTTGTAGACTGCCGTGAGCCCAACGTCTAGGGCGTTGGAAGATCTTATTCTAGATAAAGGATGGAAATTGTGGTGCCATGTGATTTGGACCGGGTACTTTTGTTGGACAGAAGGGATACATAATTCTCATGTATGGCAAGAGACAAAGAATAACTCGAAGATAAGTTAAGGAACTTGTTTGTCAAAAGGACTGCTTGTTTTATTTTCGTGTCTGTGCTGTTAATTATGCAAACGAACCCTGTGTCCCAAAAGGCTTCATTAATGAAGCTGATTTTAAATGTCGCACATAAATGTGGTAGGACCTAATTAGAAAACTAAAGCTATCAAGGGAAGCAGGTGGATGGAATCCCTGACGGGTCCATCCTACGGCAGGGTGGTCCCAGAGAACTGGGAGGCTTCTCACAAGGATTTATCACCGGTTGACTTTAGGTATTGTTAAGTTAGAACCCAGTTCATGCCGTTTTAGGGGACTGGAATGGGACTATCCCCTATGGGTAGAGAGGTTGAGTGGTGCATCCCTCTCATTTCCCATTCTCTTTGAACCATGTGCGGTATGGATTCGCTTCGGATTGGGTATCTCTATGTAAAGTAGGATGCCCAAAACCCGACGCTAGAATGTTGTTAGGAGACCTTGACAACTAGGAATCTAGATTCTAGGTCCTAGTGGGTTCGGCCGCGTGAACGTTTCGTTGTGAGGCGGACTCAGGAAACCCTAGGCGACAAACCCCAGAACATTCCATGGGAGTGCCAGACGACGACGCTTAGATTCATTTCTCGATGGATCGCTAAAACATGCTTGGACAGCTGATAAACGGGCACGCTACAATTGGTATCAGAGCGAGGTTTCATGATGATGCGTGATTGATTAATATTTGGTTCATAGACATATCCTAAATAGAAATAACCTGAGTGGTATGGCTGGATTGTTAGGCACCTTCTGCACCCATGAATGCCGACATGAAAAAGAATAAATTCATTCTCAAGCAAATTAAGGCACCCGAGTTTGATGGAGAAGGGTTAGACGTCGCAGTAGAGGTGGAGACATGGATTGAGTTGATGGATGACTATTTCTTTGCTTCGAGAATTGCCTCTACTAATCAAGCAATGATAGCCAAACTTAAGTTAGTTGACCAGACTTAGATATATCAAACACAATAGGTTGTTGTTTCAAAAGACCGCATGCCTTTGAGTGGTCAAAGTAGCGCAGCAAAAGCATGGTGGGCCCATAACTCATAGGTTCCAAAATGATACCCCGGTTTCTCTTGAGATGAGGACATCTCGATTTCTTTAAGGGCAGGAGGATGTAATATTTCCACACAATAAAAGTTAGTTAGTTAGTTCGAAAGTTAGTTAATTAGTTAATAAGTTAGTAAGATTACTAACTAAAGACTAACTAAGGTAAAAACTAACTAACGTTAATAGCTAATAATTTTTATTTAATTAAAAATATATTTAAAAAAGCAGAGAGTCATAAATCTAATATTTTTCTCGAATTGACAAGGATCGTAGCCACCCTTCACAGAAGTTATGACATGAATGAGATTTATGAGCCTTATTAATCACTAGTATTAATGTGTATAGTTTGGATGGTCCAAAAATATTAGATTTTGGACAAAACTAGTATATTCTAGATATATTAGATATTATCTTAAAAAGATAGAACTCGATGTCATTTAAAAGAAAAGACAAGTGATGTTTTAGTTAGTTTTTGAGATTTTATAAAAGGAAAAAAAGATAAAGAGAGAGATTGGCGAAATCGCACACGTTGCGATCACAAACTACAGGCAATAGATAGTACTTCAAACAGGGAGAGAAAGAAGGAGTGATCTGAAAGCTTTCTAATAAAGTGTCTTGGGGTTTTACCCCCCTTTTGGAGCCAATGCAACCATCAGATTTATGAGTTAAGAATCAGATCACTGAGTTTTCCAAGAGTCCCTCCACCAAGAGCTCTTGTTCTTAGCCTTATTCCCTCCTCTCTAATTCATTATAAATATGAGGCATGGGGAGGCACAAGAGAGCATAAGGAGACCCCAAGAGGCTGCGAGAGAGAGGTAGAGAGAAGAATACCCCTCCAAGATATTGTGAGAGAGAACTTGGGAGAGAGAAAGAGAGAGAGAGAGAGAATAGTTACCTCGAGAGGCTACACAATTCCCTCTATCTCGATCCTCGACTTAACCACCTTCTCTTACACTCTCCCATCTTGAATAAATTCCGCCTTCTTAATCTATTGAGTCTACTTGCGGACGATGGCCTCCAAGCGAAGAATGTCATGTGCAGATGGCAATCCTATAACCAACAATGAAGCTTCGGGCGAAGGCATCACTGTCAATCCAACTGCGGTTTCGATCATAAGTAATGTATTTCTAAATTGATAGATGCTTGCTTTGATTCTCGCATGAGATACATTAGGCTCCATACTATGATGTACAAGAATAGGTCATGGGAAGGGATAGGTCTCTTCTCACATATTTGAAAGATGGAGTTTGCAAAGTGCATGGATCAAGGGAAAATAATTTACACTTAGTTGCGTATGGTTTATTCGTTGATAGAACAATCGGTCAAGGGTTACAAATAGCATAATCATAAAAAGAATAACATTAGGAATTGTGCATACAAGTATTAAGTAAATTTTGCATAGAATCACTCTTTGATCCCAAGGGGGAGAGCGAATATGTGATGGAATTATCATCGCATCTATTCTTGTATTGTTTTGGAAAAATATAATTAGTTTTGTTGGTTGATTGAACAACACCCTAAATGTTTTTCTTTCAATCAATTGATTGTTGCATTGTAATTTGGATAAATATTCCAAGTGCTTGTGTTTGATGGCAAAAGCATTGCAAGGGTTAGAAATGACAAGTAGCCATGGGAAATAAAGGAATATTTCACTGGAAGATGATATTAGGTTGATTGCCTTGATTGTGCTTGATTCCTAAATGGATTAATTAAGGAAGGATATTTTGCACGGGTGGATCATCTCCAAGATCGGACTGCAGATTATCCTAAGAGGGCACTGCTCGATTCACAGGCGAAGGTCGAGTGGTGAAAAGGCCAACCACGGAAGTTGTGTCTCACTCCTAGGTTGCTTGGGCTCAGTGGAGCTCTGGACACCCCTTACCGAGTCCAAAACAGAGTTGTAGACTGCTGCGAGCCCAACGTCTAGGGCGTTGGAAGATCCTATTCTAGATAAAGGATGGAAATTATGGTGCCATGTGATTTGGACCGGGTACTTTTGTTGGACAGAAGGGATACATAATTCTCATGTATGGGCAGGAGACAAATATTAACTTGAAGATAAGTTAAGGAACTTGTTTGTCAAAAGGACTGCTTGTTTTTTTTTCGTGTCTGTACTGTAAATTATGCAAACGAACCCAATGCCCTAAAAGGCTTAATTAATGAAGCTGATTAAAAATGTCGAACATAAATGTGGCAGGATCTAATTAGAAATCTAAAGCTATCAAGGGAAGCGGGTGGACAGAATCCCCGATGGGTCCGTTCTATGGCAGGGTGGTCCCAGAGAATTGGGAGACTTCTCACAAGGATTTATCGCCGGTTGACTTTAGGTATTGTTAAGTTAGAATCCGGTTCATGCCATTTTAGGGGACTGGAATGGGACTATGCCCTACGGGCACCTACGGGTAGAGAGGTTGAGCAGCGCATCCCTCACATTTTCCATTCTCTTAGAACCAAGTGCAATATGGATCTGCTTTGGATTGGGTATCTTTGCGTAAAGTAGGATGCCCAAAACCTAACGCTAGAATGCTGTCAGGAGACCTTGACAACTAGGAACCCAGATTTTAGGTCGATCCTAGTGGGTTGGTTGCAAACATTCCATTGCGAGGCGGACTCAGGAAACCCTAGGCAACAAACCCGGGAACATTCCATGGGAGCGCTAGCCGGCGATGCTTAGATTCATTTCTCAATGGACCGCTGAAACATGCTTGGACAGCCCCGATAGGCGGGCATGTTACAATTTCTTAAACTAGTAATTCATTGATATGCCTAGATTGTATTAGGGAAATTGAAAGATTTATATATGATTTTGGTAAGTGGATCATAGACCAAGAAATGTAAAAAAGGTGGCATAAATTCTTAAATCAAGTATCCTTAAGATAGGGGAAGTCATGTCATTAGGGTGATTACAAGAATTATCAAAGTAAACTTGAAAGCATGGTAAACAAACATCAAAAATATATCAACTAATGACCCTCCAATTTGTGCCTTCGAGAAATTGTTAAAACTAAACCTTGGACTTCCCTTAAGAGGCATATGAAAGGCCAATTCAAGGAGCTCCAAAAGGAACTAGTTGAGGGTAACTAGTGGATGTTATTAACTACAATTTTATTCCTTCTTCATGATAAAATTGTGTTGTTATTTCATTGGTGCTTAATGCTAGAGTGAATATGTATTCTTATGTGATGACTAGAATCTAGGTATCCCATGGGGTCTAGATGGTGCCATCTACAAAAAGATGTCTGACCAACTACTACATGTCACCCCTCCTAGCCTATTTAAGAGCTACTAGAGAAAAAATGAACAATGGATTGGATAATATATTTGATTTTATAACGAAGGATGAAATTTCTCTTAAAACAAGTTAAGCTACCTAAGTTCAATGGTGAAAGATCCAAAGGTTGAGATCAACATTGAGGTTTAGATAGAAACTAAGGAAGATTATATTTCCATAGTAGGCACCTCATAGGCACCAGTGTTGCAAATAAGTTAATGGTATTTTCCACCTTCCTTTGTATCAAGAACTTAGGAACAAATTAACTGCAATGGGAAATATATTTCCCACCTTCCTTTGTATCAAGAAAGATAAATGAGTTCTTCAGCATGAGCCTACTAAATGAACCCTAAATGTATATTTCTCAACAAGTTGTTGGGTTTTGTTAAGATTGAATGAACCTTTGGATACTCATCTTGAATCCATGAAGTTGATTGATTTGGAAGATACTCTCATATGAGCTAAGCCCTTGATAGGAGTCAATGGAATCTAACTCAATTTTGAGGAAGACATCCACATTACAGACAAGATTGAGGTAAGCTACCATGGTACTCAAATCTAAATGATGATTAATTCTTTGAGTGCAAAGATTTTGGGGACTACAACAGATTTGTTCCAATCACTAATTATTTCAATAATGTGTTGGGATATATCTAGATAAAGTGCCCTACACTTGCCTTAGAAGGCAAAAAGCATGTAAGAAAAAGAAGACACAAAAATGATGCATGAGGTATAGGCCAAGCATATGCTATTCATGCATGGGATATCTTGTATCTAACCCTAATCATGTAGTAGATATTGAGAGAATTGTAATGAAAATGGGATGGATTAACTTGTGTTTCAAAAATAATACCCCAAGTCTTGTGAAGATAATCTTGAGTTGTTAAGGGGGAGTGGAGTCCCTCTTGCAACCCTCCCCCCAATAGAAGGGGAAAAAAGGAAAATGAAGAAAAGAAAATGAAAATTAGTTGATGATTGGTATTCTCTTCTCCTTATCCTCTCTTCAATCATATAACAGATCACTCCCTCCCTCCCCCTCATGCGGCTTCACTCCCTCTCCTTGTGGCCCGCTAATCATGCTAGCTCACTCTACCCCATATCTTGGCACTTTGCCAACTTCACACCCACTCACTCTATACCCTACCACTATCCATAGTCGGATCCCCTTGCTCCTCTCTGCCCCCACTCTAAACATCCATCCCCTACCACATATAACACTTGCTCCTTTCTTGTCCTTAATAGCATCCCCTTCTTGCCTTCAACAAACAATTCCTCGCTCTCCCTCTCCAAACATGCATTTCCCGCCCCCTCTTATACACTCTACTATAAGAATGGGCCATTTTTAGTCATGGGGGAGAGAGAGAGAGAGAGAGAGAGAGAGAGAGAGAGAGAGAGAGAGAGAGAGAGAGAGAGAGAGAGAGAGAGAGAGAGAGAGAGAGAGAGAGAGAGAGAGAGAGAGAGAGAGAGAGAGAGAGAGAGAGAGAGAGAGAGAGAGAGAGAGAGAGAGAGAGAGAGAGATCTTATTTGGAAAATCCCACCAAAATGTTATCAAAATTATGATCCATACATTTTCCATACATATAATGATGGAATACTTGAGTTGGCACATGACCTAAAGAATAATAAATTTGGGTTGGTATAATTAGTAGAACCACTCACTTTATTTTTAATGGTAACCATTGATTGGTTGCTTATATTTTCCTAGTAGTCCCATTAGACTTATGTAGCTTATTATATCATTGCTCAACCAATTTATGAAACTTTTTTTAGTTTGGTATGTTCATGCAAATATCATAGGTAGGAGCATACCTTGTGTGTGTGTGTGTGTGTGTGTGTGTGTGTGTGTGTGTGTGTGTGTGTGTGTGTGTGTGCGCGTGTGCGTGTGCGTGTGCGTGTGCGTGTGCGTGTGCGTGTGCGTGTGCGTGTGCGTGTGCGTGTGCGTGGGGGTGCGCGTGCGCGTGCGCGTGTGTGTGCGTGGGGGTGCGCGTGCGCGTGCGCGTGTGTGTGCGTGTGTGCACGCGGCACATGCACATGTGTGCATGTACACATGTGTATGCCAATGTACACATGTGCACGTGCATGTGGGTGTTTGTGTGTGCGCGTGCATATGTGTGTGTGCACATGCATGTGTGTGTGTGTGTGTGTGTGTGTGTGTGTGTGTGTGTGTGTGTGTGTGTGTGTGTGTGTGTGTGTGTGTGTGTGTGTGTGTGTGTGTGTGTGTGTGTGTGTGTGTGTGTGTGTGTGTGTGTGTGTGTGTGTGTGTGTGTGTGTGTGTGTGTGTGTGTGTGTGGATATGTGTGTGTGCACATGGATGTGTATGCATATGGGGTGGGGTGATATACAGCCATCATCTACTATTGTATGGTATGCAAGTGTTTAGGTAATTATAGTCTTATAAGGATGGCTTAATATTAAAAATGAGATTTTTTGGATTGCATGTTTGTGGTAGAGAAGATACATATTAGCATAGTTCGATGTACTAGATGCATGGTATTGTTACAAGGAAGTTGGAATGCCCAGGGGAAGAAAGAGTGCACTATGTTTTACTTTAGGATCACTTCAAGTATTCCATTGTACAATGTTCTTTTGCCATCCAAACATTATTGGTACCATTTACTAGCTAACTCTAACCCCACTACCAATTAGCTCTTATCCTAACTTCCAAGAGTAGATCTAAGTAAATCTTATGCTCTAGCTTCTCTCCCATACTATATGTAGACCCACTATATGGTGCAAAGGTGCATCTCTCTCTCTCTCTCTCTCTCTCTCTCTCTCTCTCTCTCTCTCTCTCTCTCTCTCTCTCTCTCTCTCTCTCTCTCTCTCTCTCTCTCTCTCTCTCTCTCTCTCCATATCTATCAATTTTACTTCAATCGCTTACACACACTCAAAAATATGCATAGACTTGTGTACATAGATGACCATATGGACCAAGGGGATTTGAGCCTCTAGCACCCTACGGTGCTATGCTTATCGATTAAATGTCTACTACCACAAAAACATTAGAGAAATGTGGTTGTGCCCATCCCCACACCCAAATTTCCTCTAAAATGTTAAGGAAACATATAATCATTTGCATTCTCAATAGAAAATTGGCATTCACAAGATAAGGCAAATGCTTTTTCAAAAGCATCGTGCTTTGGGAGAAAAAATGTAGATTAGAAGCAAGTTGATAGAGGTAGAAAAATACTTGAAAGCATTAAAGGAACAAGTAGAGAATCTTAGAGGAGAATAAGAAACATAAGGATCATCGGGCTACATTGAGAGCCTTGACGACTTATGTCGGACTTAGGTTTAGAAAAAAGAAAATTAAAAGCATTGAAAAACCAGCACCTAATAATGGAATATTTAAGTAAAGAATAAAAAAGATTATGAAAAGATGTCACTTCAAAAAGATACCTTTAGGAGCCAAATAGCATGCCAAAAGAGAGGTATTATCAATTTGATTAAGGATCTATTATTAACTTGACTAAATTCAAATGTGTGGAAGGATAGCTAGGGTATAATCATTGTAGCATAGGAAATATCCACTTCTTGAGCATTAGAAGTGTGGAGCATAGACAATGATTTTGACTATTAAGATTTACTTTCTACCTATTTAGAGGTATGTGAAAAAATCTTGAAAATTTAGATAAATTTTTAAGAATATAAAGTGGAAGGATGGGCTTATCTAAGTGTTTGAAGTAATCAATCCTCAAAATCTCAAGATTAAACCTTGGTAAGTAATGGATAAGCATATAATCCTTGCAAATCATAGTTCTTGTTCCACCAAACTAAGCTAGAAAAAACAATATTATCATAAACCAATACTCATAAGTGAAAATTCAAGTATTTTGTAAGGGTTTATGTAACATTTCATTAATTAGATCTTCTTAATGTAATATTGGATCCAACTCACATTTTTAGGGTTCTCATCTATTGTAATCTCCTAGACACCTCCTTTCTTATTTGTTGAATTCCAAGTCTTCTTTGAATTATGCATAAAGGTCTCTTTTATAAGAAGCTAATGTGAGTATTCTTGAGATTTTTGGAGGAAAAAACCGAGTGCACTAGTATCCAAGATGTTTGTGGTTTGGTATCTAGGAAATAGAAAGCTTCATTGGAGCAATCCACAAAATTACTTCTCCTCTTCATAAGACTTTGCAGCAATGCCCATGCAATAGTCCTCTCTACCCCATGAGTTTTCAAACATCGTTAGGAAAAATAGATTCCTTTCCATGATGATTTGCTAAAGCATTTGCTCAAAAGCCTTTAGGATCACCTTGTTCTCCTCATCTTCCATCAAATTGGCCTCTCTTAAACTTTGCAAGGTTAAGTTCCCTTGACATAGACTTTTCCTCTCCAATATCCATTTTTTGTTGTCCAACATTTTCAATTCTATTGTATGTGGATCCCAATTGATGAAATCTTGTTGACTTAGTTGGGTCTTTTTGATAGGCTAAGATGACATAAAGCCAAAAAAAATCTCATACAAGGTAAAATTTTGTTCATAGAATGGATAGTCCAAAGTGATGCTGTGACCTTTAGGAAGCTAATGTAACCTTTTCATAGAATGGATAGTCCAACGTGATGCTATGACCTTTAGGAAGCTAATGCAACCTTTTCATTACATGTTAGGTATGCTTGATGCCCCACCCTTGTAAGGTGACACCAAATGATCATGCTACTCAAAGTTATAAGGCCCCCATTATGAAGAGAATCCATGTATGAGCCCAACCATTACTTGGGTCCCAGCTTGTATGTTAGATGATGTCTATGTGAGAAGCCTACAAGAGGGTCCTAGCCTATGAGGTACTATAGCAATTAATCTGGTAACAACTCAAGGCATATAGCATCAAGTTGCAAGGTCTAAAAGTTATTAAAGACCACCATTTGGGTCCTAAGGGCCACAAAGGCGATGGGGAATCCCAAGGGACTAGCACCCCAAACTTGACAATAAAGGGAATACTCCTTTGTTGACTAGTAAAGGTTAATAACATGCTATGTCAATCATGCTAGCATACCACCTTTGTATGCCATAAAAATGAGGCCATGATCTTCCATTCATCTAGTTGTAGTTCATCAATAAGGCTTCTAGAATGTGTCTAGACCACCATCTAAGCTTCAATACAGAAGTACATAGATGGACAGAGCCATCATTTCATCACTTTCTTTGCACAATAATTAATCTTAACCCTTTCATAATTTACTATGTACTCTTTATACTTATGCTCAAATTTTCTTCATTGCACTATGTAATTTTGCATGGTATCAAGGCCTAAGGGGATCTAAGGATCAAGGATTAGGTAAGAGACAAAGGCTTCAACAATTAAAAGAAGTGATGTCTACATCTAAAATCGGTTTTGGCACATTAAGAAGCATGTGGTTGCATAAAAAGTTCAAAATCCTTCATAAAAGGCAAATTAGATTGTATAAATAACACTCTATAGAAGTTCAAAATGATAACAATTTTTTTTCTTAAAGCTTTTAGAGATAGTGCTAGCAATCAACTTAGAACCATAGTCTACATTTGATAAATCACATATGGCTATAATGATTCCTCCAAATGTTGATATTCTACAGGCTTGGAAATGAAGGAATGTAGATGCTATGTGTGCTTTAGTTATGAGCACTTCTGATAGCATTTTGAACTTGATTTAGCATACCACCAAGGCATCAAAGTCTTGAACCCATAACACCATGTTGCACATATGAGAGAGATATCTTCTCACTAGGAAATTTTCTTGATGACAAAAACATATGTTTTCTAAATGACACAAATAAAGAAAAAAGCAAACTAGAATGTAGTCTCATTTGTGACATCATAATTTTTAGCCACTAGGTGATTGGAAATGATGTTGTTTAAGCAACATAAGCTCATGCTTCTCATCTAGATAACATATGCCTCATAAGGGATGTTTTTCACCTAAGTGATTCAAAGGGTTGTTGCTTAGGCTGCATATTTCTAACACCCCCTCTTAATAAGCAATACATAATGCTACAAAGCAGTTAACAAAGTGTTGGAACCATGGATGTCTAGGCATAGAAAAACTGGATGAGCATCTAAGATTACACAAAGAAGAATCCTCAAATAGGAAGCATGGGATAAAGGAAAACTCCCCACAATTTGTATCCAAGAAGAGTTTCTTAGAGCTCAAAGAACGGCCATCCACTAGTCTTCAACCATATGCAACATCCAAAGGCCACATAATCTCAAAGAATGAGGTCCCAATACATTGATCATGTCAAGCACTAGACCAAGGAATCACCTCCTAAGCACAACATTGCAATCCCAAAATAAAATCAAACAAAAAATATACCTTGAGAAATGCCCATGACAAGTCACTCTCAAGGCGAGTGTCTAGTCTTTTTGAGTAGAAAGCACTAAATGACCTCTCCCAAGCACCACCTTAAACAATTCTCCCTCTAATTAGGTTAACTTGGAAGATGCTATCATGGGCAATATGGGAAGATCAAAGGTTGGGGTGGCCACATTCTTCAATAACTCACAAAGTACCACTCGCAAAAAGTAGGAGCCAAGAGTGAAGCACCAATCAACAATGTGATGTGACTATGTGTGGGGTGCCTTTAATAGGCTCAAGTGGGACAAGGCTTGAGAATGTCAAGTGGTAAGAGGACCTAAGAGAATTCACTATAAGCACCTTCTTAAATGAACCTCAATAGTAATCTATACATTAACACCCCCTCTTGATACTCAATAAAATCTCAATGCCAAAAGAATCCAATGTTAACAAGGTATTTGGATATCCCAAAAGAAAGACCCCTCAAGAATGAATCATGAGATGAACAAACAACTCCCCACAAGTACTAGCTAAAGCAAGAATTTCTCAAATCTAAGAAGAGGGTGCAGGCATCTTCAATCATATGTGATGTAATGCCACACTATGTCAAAGAAGTAGACTAAGGTCCCAAGCCACTTATCACGTCAAGGACTCCACTCATTAGTCACCTCTCAAGAAATAGTGCTACCATTGTACAAGAAAATGGAACAAGAGATACACCCAATGGATGCTGATGACTAAGCACTCTCATACTGAGTATCACATATTTTTCATAGCAAGCACATGTTGCCCAATTGAGACACCACTTTCCACAATACTAGGATTGAGTGTACTAGGAAGTTTCTATCATGGGATAAAAGAAAAATCAAAGGTGGGGGTGGCCAGATTCCTCTACATCACCATGTACCACTCACACAACAAAGCGGGAAGCACCAACCAAAAGCAAGTGACTAATGAGTGTAGCACACTACGTGTGGGGTGCCTTTATATAGGCTACACATGGACTTGAGAGAGTTAAGTGGCACAATAATCTGAGAGAATTCACTATGATCACCCTCTTAGAGAGACCTCATAAACACTTTTTAGAGTAGGATATGCATTTTTTTAAATCCCCTCTTGAAAGTAAATAAATGATAAGCACCAACAAGATACAATGTCAAAAAGGAGTCTCCACTTATTGAAATAGCTCTATGTGTAGTATTTGTGAGTATTCCTAATATTCCACCACACTCTTTCAGCTTAAAATCTAATCATCCAATACCAAGGGTTTTAAGAATAGTGCATTGAAATGAGGCAATGTGGAATCCTCCAAGAACAATGAAAGAGAAGTTTAGCTCATTCATCACCATGGCTATAGAACCCTAGACCAAAAGACAAGAACAAAGAGAGAAGAGGACAAAGAGACAATACTCCACTTGATACACACAATATGTCTACTATGTTATTCTCCTCCCTTACAATAAGTATTTTGTAGATTTGTGAGCTAGATTCATAACTACGTATGTATCCTATGTGAGCATTTGCAATTTTGATCCCAAAGGGCATTACCTACTAAGCTATGGCACCCTACTATTGAAATTAGGGATTCTTGGTGGTTGACTCTAAAAGTTTGTGAAAAAACTTAGCTATTTCAAGGGAAGTTTGCAATTCTTACCATTAATGGCCAACACTCTTTTTGTAATATGCTCTTAATATTAGAAAAGATAAAAATTACATCATCCTTATGATGCAACGAAGCCTAAGACTTAAGAGCCAGTTTCTTGTAAAAAAATCTTGAACACCCCTCCTTTGGTTCAAAAAGTGCCTAGTGCTATGACAATCTTTTGTCTAAGATGGACAATACTCAAGTCAACTCTATTCTTGCTCACTTTCTTAAAGAGAACCCTATTTCTTCTAGACCATACATAGTTAAATACAATGCCATAAAGTAAGCTAATTAACCACCAAGAACTATCATCAGTGTTAGCCTCATCCCTAAAAAAGGGTAGCAACATCCAAAAGTCATCATGAAAATTAGCTTGCCTAAGCCATCTCCTTAGGGCTTTCCAAAGGGGGACAACTAGTGTGCAGTCCCAAAGTAAATGCTTCTTTGATTCTTCACAACTCTACCACAGAGAGGACATAAGGGTGACATTCTTGATCTTTTTCTTAACCTCAAGCAAAGTGGTAACTTCTTTAGCAATGGCTTCCCGTGCAAAAAATTGATAATGTAGGATAGAGTGGTTCTCCAAATCCTCCAAGAATCCTCCTAACCCTATTCTTCCATGTAGACATGGGGAAACTCTTCTTTCCACCAACTTTGTATATTCATCATGATAGCAGACAAGGGAGCCTTATAGTCCCCCTAAGAGTTATAGGAACACTATCATTTTTGAAAAAGAGTGGCTAAATGTAGAGAAGTAGGCCAAATATATTTTCTTTCTTGGATCACAAGCTCCAACCAGTGTGTCTCTCTATCATTTAGACAAAATTTATTAATAACCTCCTAAAGATCAAGCCACTACAATATGCCAAGGTCCCACATGTCCACCCAAGTAATTAAACCTTTATAATGAATTTCCCTAGAAAATTTAGGGGGCCCGTGAATTGAGGCCACCTCTGAATTAGATGCTAAAGGGCAATATCTAGATGCTACGTCCTAGAGATGAATTGCCTCTTCTCTCTGCCCTTGAGTTCTAGGAAGTATTACTTAACACTTTTTGCCAAATACATACCATTGCCAGATTGACGTATTCTAATGTGAGCTTGTGCATAAGATAAACAATCATGCAAATACACATTATTCCATGTCATACCATAGAATTTAGAGACAATAATCCAATCCTGAAGTATGTTCATCCACGGCTATTTCCCATTCATTCTCTTCATGACATGGGTGTTGGTTTAGTGTGATATTGAGACTTAAAGAGGAGCTTGATTATCTCTATGTCCATCACTACAGGCATATTATGCGAGGCTATTAAGTAGTTGAGTAAGACAACAAGATCAACACCACAGATGGGGTAGATATTTCAAAACAGCTCAGCAAGAAGCCCATCACTATCAAGCGACTTATTTCCTTAAAACTAGACACTACCTCCTTGAATTTTTCTTGAGAAAAGGATATGTCTAGTAGAAAATCTTGATCAATCGGGATTGAAGTCTTTGTTTGAATTGTGGAACATGCGGAGGCTCTTGACGCACTATCACACCAAGATGATCTATGAAAATTTGGACAATAAAATATTATTCATACACCAAAATTCTTGTTTAATTCTCTACACATATGATTGCCTCCATTTGTGTGGCTTTTAACTTTGACAAATACAATTCATTGGGACCATTACCCAAAATCTTCCATTGCCCTCTTAGTTGGACATTGGTAGCTTGTACTACTTCTTCATTCTGCCTTTTAATGATATCATCAATGTCTTTGTGGTAGCAATGCATAGTATCATCTTTTGGAAATTCTCTGAGTGCTACCAAAAAAGCTATTCTTGCTTGATTAGTAGACTAAGAAATGATCCTCCTGTTGTTGGCTGCTTTGCATCTACCTCATGGGCCTCAATTACATTAATGAGGGCTCCTAGCACTTTAACCACTTGTACTCTGGAGATAGTGAATAAACTTTGGCTTATTCCCAAGCCCTTGAAATCTTGAATAGAAAATTCTTGTCCTCAAGAAAAGAGACATTCATCTTGAAGAAAAGGGGACTTTGATGCTGCCAGAGAGAGAAGGATCACCCTGAAAGTGATCAAATTGGGCATGTGATTTGAAGCTACTATATCGTGAAGTAATTGATACTTCATCCAACCCCAAATTCACCATGCTTTTTGAGTGGAGTAGAATGTATCAAGACTTGAGCCTCTTGATGTAGACCCTATGTGATGATTATTTGCTAGGAATAACAAAGATTCTCCTCACCTTAGCAATGATAGCCATATTGTCAAGTTCACAAGATGAAGAAAATAGCTACCAATTGTCTCTTTCTTCCATCAACATAGAACTAGACCCATGACTTGCTCTTAACTTACTAGTTGTTTTGCAATTCTATACTAAATTATTATGAATCCAGTAACAAAAACATCTATGATAATTTAATAAAATTTGGTATCATCTCCATAGTTTGGGAATTTTATGGTTTAAGCTTCTTTTCCTTCAACAAATGGGAAGGATTATGAACCTTGTCAAATTTTGTGAGGCTTCATGCTTCTATTAAAACCATGAATTATTATCTTCATTTGCAACAACTTAAGTGTTTATCTAATAAAATTGAACAAAATTATTTCTTCGTATGTTTAGGGTTTTCCTTATAAACTATCCTCATCATTATCACTCTTTGTAGAGTTTTTCCATAAGAGCTCCTATTATGGAAGCATTTTGAACACAATTTTAAGTTATTTAAAGAAATTTTGGAATTTCTCAAAGCATCTACAATATTTTTTAGAGAAAAATGCTACAAAAACTAGCTTTGAGTGATGACATTTTCAAGCATGGAAAAAGCATCTCATAAGCAATTTTAATTGCAAAAGTTAAGTCAAAAGTCAAGTAGGAAGTGCAAGTACTAGAGAAGCCAAGTTGCAAAATCCTTTGCATTTGTAAGGCAAAATGATGCAAAAAACTCTTCAGAACATGAGAGGAATGGGGAAAGCCACTAATACATGAAATAAAATGCACATGTAAGTAGTCAAATGACATGAAAGTGAAAAATATGAGATGAATATGTGTGGTTTTTGGGAAAAAGTGAGATGAAGGAGGGTGCCTTCATCATTAAATGGATTTTTCCATTTGTATTGATTATCATTCTAATTAACATGTAATTTTTTGATTATCATTGTAAGTAGTCTTCTATAGTTGATAGATCCTTCATCTCTATGCTAAGAGAAACCTAGTTGTTTTTTTTTTTGGTGAATAACGGTATTCATTTTGCATATATTCTCTCATTTCAATCACCTCCCTCTCTTCCTCTTTCATATTACTACTTTTTGTTGGCCATATTCTATTACAAGTGTGTGGATTTGGGGTGGGTAAAATGGTACAAAACAAAGTATCTGAAGCGAAAGGTGGAAAGCTGTGAGGACATGAATGGCCATGGGAGCCTCAACAGTTCCTCCTCCTCCTCCTCCTCCTCCTCCTCTTGTTTCATGGTTGCAAAAATTGATGAAATAGTAGGATCTACACATAAATGATTTATATTTGTATTATTTGTGTTTTTTTGTTGTTTCTATGGGTGAAAGTGATTTTTTAATGCTAACTATCCATTGATACTCTAATGTAATTTGTAGAGCTATATAATAAAACATATAAGAGAAATGAAGAAAAATTCATACAAATATCTATTTATGGATATCAAAATTTTAAAAAAGGATAAAAGGTGGGTAGTTTATACATTTCATGTCTAAGATCCCTTAAATTCCAATTAATTCACATTTTCCACCATTTATTTAAGTTTAAGTAGTTTGGTAGTATGGGTTTAGCCTTGCTACCATTCCTTTATTATGCATTTGCTCTTAGTTTTCTCCATTATTTAAAAATGAGAATTCTAAGTGGGTAAAAAGGGGTTAATTTGGAAAATTTCTAGGTTGAAACTTGGTAAAAAACTAGTACATACACAAAGTGTAAAGATTTATAAGTATGTTTACATGTAACATAGGAAAATCATCCACCATTATGTGTATTGTTATATAGTTATAAAGATAAACACTAAAGAAACTTGTCAAATTACTTGTTTTTTGTTCTTTGGACTAGTTTTACGCATCTATTAGGATTCATTATATGTCATGTGTGTATAACTTTGAGATAGCATAAGGATTTGCCTTACCTTCAATTTGGTTCCTTGCAATGACTCCTTGCAATGATGCAACTAGTTAATGGTGCATTCATTTGGGGGGGAGTAAGGAATGTTTGTGCATTTCCAACCTTTTTGCCCACAAAAATTTATTGTACATGAACATATTACCTTTTTGTGGAGCATATAGATCTTTAGGGTAGTGATGCATAGCAATTGTTTGATCATGATGATCGAGCATGAGAGTTTGTCCTTGGTATAAGTAGAGCATGTGTCATCAAAAGGGATTATCTTCAGGATGAGAGTTCTTGTTTGTGAAAATCTTTGTGTATAGATGGGGATGATCAAGTACTTGAATTCCTCAAGCCATAAGTAACACCCATGATTAGAGGCCATAGCAACCTTAAGTGCTAGGAGTTGCCTGTTGTTTGTGATGTGGTGGCGTGTACAACATATTTATTGGGCATCAAAATAGCTTGGATGATTTAAGATACACAATTAGCTAGTTGAGCTACAAATATATTATCATTTTTCTTTCATTGTGTTAGTCATTCATGGCCACAAGGCCATGGGAGGGTTGGTTTAGGCTTGTGAGGCCCAAGTGTGCTCTAGATGTGAGATAGAGACATTGTTGAGCCCCATTTTTGGTCTCAACATTTTATATTTTATGCTCACTTATCAATGAATTTAGGGTTTACAGTTTAGACATTGGGGTTAGCGTGCTTAAGGTTTAGTGAGAGAGGTTTTTTGAAGCCCAATTTGAAGCATAAAAAGACATTGGGAGGCATAAAATAGCAAATTTTCATGGAAAATGAATCATTCAAATCAAGGAGCTGGAGATTTCCTAGATGCATTTCGATGCTAGGAATCCAACGCAAGCGTGCGTTTGTCAACAATCAGAGGTTGTTTGATCCCCCATTTAATTCTCGCAAGGTTTGGCATTATGAAGTAGTTATCAAAATCAGGACGACTCAAAAAGTGCATGACCGAGGCCATGTTGATAGATTTCGATGCCAGGAAGCTAGTCATCTAGCTCGTTTGCAATTCAGAGCTTGTTTGGTCCTCTGTCTAGGTTAGAACCTTTTTCGGGAAGTGTGAACATGCAAAAATTGAACCAGTTAACTTCTAAAGTTAATGATTAAGCTAGGGGCTTAATAAAAAAAAAGTTTTTTCTCATGTGAAGGGGATTTTTGCACCCCCTCAAATCCATCGATTCTTGCAAATTGCAACTGTTGGAGATGAGAGGAATGGTATAGGGATGAGCTAGAGAATTTCTTTGCTCCACATCGCCACAAGCCATGCACAATATGATGCATTGATAAGAAAATTTAGAAATCAATCCTTTTCTCTCCTCTTTCTCTCTCATTTCTACACCTTGTTCCCATGGTTCAATCTATGTGAGAGAGGGGTGGTGGGCTTGAGTGATAGATATTGGACGTATGATGATGTTGGAGTGTTATGGAGCGTAAATCAAAGGTTGAGGATGCATTAGCAGCCATGGAAGAGCGTTAGTAGCTTCCCGACTTTGAAATACATGCGGATCCATATTAAATTAATCATGTAAGTGCTCGATTTTGATGTTTTACGATGATTTTTTTTGCGCATATGATTGGAAATGGTCCAGAATGTTTGAATATGATCTCTAGTACTTGAAAAATTAGAATTCTCAATTGGTTCTTGCTGCTCACATAAGTAAAATGAAAATCGAGAAAACATGCAATGTAGGAATTGTGAGATTTTAGAAAATTGAGGATTTTATGTGTTTTTATGGTTCTTTTAGTGTTCACATGGGGTCATGTGAGGTAGAATGTTGTATCTTGGTTCATGCAAACTCTACATGTCTGAAAATAAAAAACCATTACTAAATAATAATATAAATAATAAAAAATCAAGAAAAATAAAAAAACATAGATTTTATGTATGGAAAAAGTACAAAAAATTATGAATATGTTCATGAATGTATGGTGGGGCTAGGGCATGATATTTAACTTCCTTTCATACCCTTTCTTTATGTTAAAGTGCATATTTATTACTTTTTACATACGAAAAACACATAAAAATACTTTTTACACCTACCAACGAATGCTAAACTATAAATGGTAGGGGGAAAGGGTTGTGGGGAGTTAAGAATCCATTATACTTTGTTGCTACCTTAGCAATGATGCATTGGTTAGAGTGAAATCATAAAAAGAATTGTTTGTGCACAATCTACGTTGTTTGATCTATAAGTTTACGTGTTTGTGCACTTAAAGGCATCCACTTTGCATATGCATTTTATATGTGGTATTATGAGAATCATCTCCTAGATGCATAGCACTTGTTTGCGAATGTCTGACCAATGTTGAGTGTGAGGTTCCCTAAGCCATAGCTTTAGATAATCGTTTTTTAGGGGCATGATTTGGTAAGGATTGAATTATCTCTTGGAATGAACATTAAAAGAGAGGACTATGTCTTATATGTACTTTATGTTGAAACGACACATCCTAATCCTTGGGGTGTAGGAGAGCCATAGTTGGGCCACAACAATCAGCTGGGGGTGCTCCATGTGTATGCCATATAAGGTGCTAATCACCGATCTGTTTGGGAACTCCAATTACTTGGAGTTGGGAAGGGAAACACATTTGACTACGCTTTATAAATAGTATCTACAAATGCATTCTTTGGTTCAATCAGTTCATAGTGTTCATACACTCCTAGCTGTGAGGATGTGGGGTTGTTTCGGTGAGTTTAGGAGGTCCATCTAGGGTCCTAGAGCCAGTATCAGATCCATTTTTGGTCCCAACATTTAGGATATAGGGTTTGAGGTTAGGGCTTAGGGCTTGGGCTCATAATTTATGGTTTAGGGTATAGGGTTTGAGATTAGGTCTTACTACCTGGGCCCACGCTTTATGGCTTGAGATTTAGGGTATAAGGTTAGGGCTTAGGTCTTGGGCTCACAATTTATGGTTTAGGACTTTTGACTTATTGCTTAGATTTTATATTTACTATAATAGTAGTTTTGATAGTTTATTCTAATCATATTGCTTGCATCCAAGCAAATCATGCTCTCTCTTTCTTATTGATGGTTGACATTTAATGCTTTTAGTGCCACAACCAACATGATAGATCCTAGTGGAGGTAACTCCAAAGCACATCCAAGGTTCTCAAAACCTAGAGCATATGACCTCATAACACATCCAAGATTTTCAAGACCTTGCTACACCTTGACCAAATACAAGCCAAAGCCTCGGTGAACTTCATATGATATAGTGCTTAGAGGAGTTACTTTAAATGTACCTAATGGGATTCATAGATTATAGCTATTGAGAAACTTAGTTTGATTTGTTTTATCCATCTAAAGCTAGTTTTCAAAATTTCAAATATCATTATGGGGAGTTTTGAATGTTTTAGATGAATTGAAATGTCAAAATGAACAAAGTGACTTAGACATTAAAGTATTGAAAGATACTTTATTTGACCATTTTTATAATGAAAGTATACTTTGTAATGATGAAAGGGTGCCATTTTTTAACTATAAAATGGAAGGAAAAGAATACGTTTATAGTAGAAAATGCAAGCACTATATAAAAACTCCTTCCTTCGTGATCTCTCAATTCATATAATCAATATAGAAGTGCCAATAAAAGTGTATCTAGCATTAGCTTATGCATTTTAAAAATTTCCAATGTAGGGAAAGTCTAGCACCTTTAATTTTGTATCACTCCATTAGGTCACTATGCCATGCTGATTACCTAGAATAGTTTGTTATAAGTGCAATTCTTTCTCCCTATTGGAAATATAAGCTTTGCATTAGATCAAGTCTCTTAGGTTGGACCTTCTTTGTGAAATCCGTTCTCTTACAAGTTGTCACTATTTTTTCAATGGCACTTCAATACCATCACTTAGATTTCTCAACAACTCCTTTATTTTGTGAGAAGAAGGCTTTCAATGATTTAGAAGAGATTCAAGCGCTTAATAGACAAATTCTTACCAAAATATTGTTAATGAAATAATACAAGCAATTATCACGACTTTAGAAACTTTGCTACAATTTCCATAGTTGATTAGAAATGTCTAATGTTTTAGGCCTCTTTTCAAACTATGTCAATTCCATATTTCAATGAAAATCACGAATTATTCTCTTCATTTGCAACAACCTAAAGGATTATCTAGTGGAATTAAACATAAGCTCATTTCTTCTAAGGTTTAGGGCTTAAAATATATGGTTTTGTATAGATGATTCACATAGGGATTAGGGCCTATATCTTAGGCTTAGGACATAGGTCTCAAGACTTAGGGATTTAGGTCTCGATGGATTTAGGTATTAGGCTTATGGCCTAGGTCTCACGTCTTAGGGCTTAGGGCTTAAGGCTTAGGGCTAAGGGTCTAGGGTCTAGGGTCTAGGTTTTGGAACTTTTGGCTTACAATTTATGTCTTACAACTTAGGATTTAGAACTTTTGGCTTATGTCTTATGGCTTATATCTTATAGCTTACGATTTACAACTTAGGGATTAGGGCTTACAGTTTAGTGCAACATATGAAGTAAATGATAATTTAGTCTGATTGTAACGAATTCACGCAACTTATGCTCTCTCTTTCTCATGATGCAAAAAATCCTATATAGTGTGCATATGTATATTCATAGTTTCAAAATTAACTTTTTCTTTAGGTAGTGTGAAAATCACTCATTGGTTTTCTATATTTTCACATGAAACTTTGAGTGATGATGGACCATGGTGTTTTTGTGTTGTGGAAAAGATACATAAGAAAGTAGCAATAACAATAGGTGAAGTGATAGAGCAAGAGAATGATGGGATGGAGCAAAGTTAGTGAGCATGGATTCAATTTCAAAGGGTGTTCCCTTACCAAAGCTCTTGCAAATTAGAGTGTAAGCTACAAATTGAGAGTGAAAAGGGGTTTCAATGTTCCAAGGGGATGTAGAGAGTAGGATGGATAGTGAGAAAAGTTAAGGGAACCCAATTTTTATATAACCCTCTTTCAAGCACTTAGCTTGTTTAGTTTTACCTCCCACAAGAAACCTTGAGGTATAAAAAAATCCTAGTAAGAAGCTATATATGGAGTTTCTCCTTAGGAAGGAAGGAAAAATAGCAATGTATATGTATATTCTACTAGTTGTAGCCTCAATTAAGTCTCAACTTAACTCAAAGAGCTACTAGCTAAGCATGAATTTTCAAAGGAAATGTTTGCCTCACCATACATACTATATTTGCAATAAATAAATAGAAGCTAGGGGTATATGTGTGTCTTTCTAGGGTGCACAATAAAAAACATACAATCTAGATGCATGTTTTTGGGTGGATACTTATGCACTATGTATTATGAAAAAAACAATCCTTAATATGAATACATAGATGGTAGCAATGTAGTCTTAAAAAATTGCAATGTTTGGAAACAAATCGTATGTAAGTCATTGGAGTTAATTGTATATGTACATTAATGTTTACTAGTTTGAGGCTTATACCAACAAAAATTTAGTAAGGGAGAAAAAGTTTGTAATAATTGAAATATACCATATAAGGAAGGAGTGGAAGGTGTGGGTGGGGGCGGATGTGTGGTATCTACAGTTAAGACTGATCTTACTGGCCTATGTAAGAGAGTGAAACTATCTCATACCAGTGAGAGATAGAACATTTGTGAGAATTGAAGATACCATGTGGGGTGAGATAGTGTGCCTATATGAATGTCATAGTTTGATCTTGATGGATTCACTATATGTAATTCCTCTATATTACATGCTTTTAAGGCATATTTAATAGCACCCTTATCTATGAATTTTTCTTAAATAAAATGCATCCCTATTCTATTCAATATGTGAAGAACCCCTTTATATGGTACCCTTTAGTATGTAAAAAATGTGTAAAAATAGTAATTTAAATTTTCCTTGTTTTGAGCCCACGTGATATGCTTACATATTTAGGAGTGAACAACCCTGGTCCCCTGCTCTAAGAGTTCAATCCATCATAGCACTTGGTGTTAAGGAAAAAGATGGTTCTTGTCATGCAAGGTTGGTATGCTATAGTATCCCACTCAAGGTGTACATTTTTTTGCACTTTGATTAAGGGGGGTTATGAGATTAATAGTAATAGACCTAGGATACTTATTTAGAGATGATATATACACTTCACA
The DNA here is from genome assembly GCF_053477565.2 of Lygodium microphyllum. Classification (NCBI taxonomy): domain Eukaryota; kingdom Viridiplantae; phylum Streptophyta; class Polypodiopsida; order Schizaeales; family Lygodiaceae; genus Lygodium; species Lygodium microphyllum. The sequence continues at coordinate 61,267,310 of NC_141137.1, forward strand.
TTACCACTAAGAACATAACTAGCATGCACCATAACATGCACCCTTAGTTGCCCTTGTTTCCCAAAAAAATGTGAGATTTGCTTGATATTTAAAAAATCCCACCCTTCATATGCATGCACACACATGCAAAGGCATGTGTGTGCGTGCAAGCACACACACATGCATGTGTGCTTTGGCTACTTCTATACATGGGAAGAGCAAGGATTCCACAATTTCACCATGTCCTATTTTTTCATCACGTTGTTAAGATAATTAACTTAAAGGGGTTGATCCTAGAAAAGGTAACCCTAAAGCATGTCCAAGGTTATCAAAACCTCAATAGACCCTTATCAAGGATAAGATGAGAACATTCATGTGATCCAAGAAGTTAATTCAATCATACCTAATGGGTTTTACAAGTCATACTGATTGAGAGACTTTGATTCGATTCACCTTATCCATCCAAACTTAGTTTTTGAAACATGATATATCAATCAAATCTAGATTCCTCTCAAATCATTGCAAACATTATAGTCTTAACATTTCAATAAGATTTATGTTAGAAGTATATCTACATATTTATAAACATAGTATTAAAATATCTCTTTCTTTAGTGATGTAATGCCTACTCAAGGGCTTCACATATTTAATATTTTACCAAAATATTGTTGATGAAATAACAAGACAACTATGACCATCTTGGAGACTTTGATATATTTTCCATGGATCAAGAATTCCATGTTTTACGCCCCTTTTCCTTCTTACAAACGGGAATAATAATGAACCTTATCAAACTTTGCAAGGGTCGACACTTCTATTAAACCATAGATTCTCCCCTTCATTGTAACAATTTCAAGGAGGGTCTAGTGGAATTGAATATATATATTCATTTCTTCTTGGATTTAGGGTCTAAGGTTTAGGGTTAAATGTTTAGGGTCTAGAGCCTAGGACATAGGCTTTATGGTTTATGGTTTAAGGCTTAGGGATTAAGATTTAGAGTCATAATCAAATGGTGTGGAAAATGATGTATTATGGAGCTCAAGGCCTATACAAAACTTCTAACACTGCCAATAAGAGGAGTAGGGATATGGTGAGTGATAAGTAATAGGGCCCAAGATATGGCAAGAAAGAAGGATGATGACAAATGGTCTAGGGATATGTTCATCTTGATAATGGGAGCAAGAAGAGGAGTTTTTGTGCTAAATTCTATTATTGGTTGGCATGATTTGGGAAACAGGCTCATAAAGGGGAAGCAAAGTTGTTGTGCTATCTTTGCTCCCCTCACAACCATGCTTCACCATGATTGTAACCATATCTCTTTTGGAGATACATGGTCAAACATATGTTATAGAAACATGTACTTTCTTATTCATTTTTTCTATAGGTAGACTCGTTAATAGAGGGTGATCATTCAAGGTCCTTAGAGGTTGATTCCCTTAATGTCTCATTCCACATTTTTTAAGACTATAAATTGCATGTACGATCCCAAAGTTGCGTAAAGATAGTGAGCACATGAAAACTTTGATATTATATTTGGTTGAGAAAATGTAATCTTAATTGAAAAGTTCAAGATGGTTCATGTCTCTCAATGCTATGATGTTTTTGCTTCTTATTTCTAGTTTTTAGCACCCGTGATGTTACTTTTGAAAAATGGTATAAAGTTTAGTCACTCTCAAAATTTGAGACATAGAAACTTTTGTCTCGCAATCTAAGGGACATTTGACTACTCTTTGTTGGTACCTTTTTGTGTACATTAGTCTTCTAGCTTCATGATTGGAATCCAAGAATATGATAAGCTCCACAATTGGATTACATACTCCCCTCTTGCAAAGGTCTTCAAGAAGAACAATAGATAAAAAATAGAAACTATCAACTTTCACTATAAAGAATAGATTGTGGACTTCAAACTATTGGATAAAAAACCATTTGCAAACATTCAACATGTATATTTTACAAAATGTATTCACTTGGCGCCTTTTATGCAAAAATACTTTTTCCCATGTCATTATAAGGCAAATAGTATCATTTATAATATTAATATCTAAATGGATTTCGGGACAATCATGAGAACTTTGTGGAAATGTGTTCCCATTAAGAAGTATAGAATCACAATTGTGGGAATCACTACATATTTAGCATCATGCATGTAAAATTGGACAAGCTTATTTACACTAATTATCATTGATCTTTCTATACGGAATAAAATTTCTCTATCTAGATCTTAGCTCAATTCGCTTACAAAGAGGGATACAACATCCAAAACTTTAAATCAAAGGTTTATAAAAGATATTCAAAGTTCAATGAAGTTTGGAAGAGAGTTAGATTGCCTTGGTTCATCTCAATTCATGTCTTTGGGTCTATCTTTCTTAGAATATATTTACATATAACTAGACTAATATGGTTAGAGAGGAAAATTGCATCTACCTCATTAGATTATCACTTCATACTAGATTGAAAAATGATGATTGCAAACTTACTAAACTAGTCCCAACAATGAATATTTTGGTATTAACATACGAATAGCTTTTTGTGCCTTGCTAATCTCTCAAAGGGCATTCAATTGTTGATTCTCCCTTGGGGCTTTAAATATGATTTCTTGGCAATGGTCTTCTAGTTGGGTGAACTTTTGAACCATGCAATCTTTTTGTATGTGACATTGAGGTTCCTACTTCTTGAGAGGGTCTCATGGAGCATGTCCAGAAGCACCCTAGTTCCCTTTCTAGTTTCTAGGCTATTGTATCTTTCCTTGAGCTCCACATGTCTTTTGAGGTGCTAAATCCACTAGGGGATAAGGAACCTATTTAGTAGTATGCCTCACTTTGGTGATTGCATGTACCTAGGAAATGTAGCTATAGAGCTAGAAAGCATTGAAACAACTATGAGACCCTATAGCAAGCAAGGAGGAGATCTAAAACTTTGAAATAACCAACATTGTACTTTACTATTCAAATGAAAAGGAAATGTGATGATGATGCTTCAACATTATAACACAATTTCCTTATAGGAATTTATATAGTAATGCCCTACCCCATTCCCACAGAGACCAAAGCATTGCAAATTAACTGTTTTAGTAGAGCAAGCTACAAAGAATCTCTCAAGGCAAGAAATTAAGAAAATAGCTAAAAACATAGAAGACAATATTTCATGAGCAACCAAACACATACAAGCAAATGGTTGGTGGACCCTTGGTGCAATGAGAGGGCATTTTATGCTTTTAGAATGTCTATATGAGTGTCATAGGGTCAAAGGTAATGTGGGAACTAAAACCTACATTCAATGGTTAGAAGTGCCTCCAAAATTGAGAGTTGCATAAAAATATACCTTGTAGGTCTAAAGTGGTTTTAAATATACAAAATAGTCAATAAAAATGTTTGCCAATATAGATATTTAAACTAAGATCTTAATGACATGACTTCAGGTCATGATGAGGAGGAATTAATCAAATATCTAATCAAATTTTTTGGCAATGAGTTGAGGTATAGTTCTTCAACATTAAAGGAATAAAAAGAGAGGGAACCATTGTTATTTAATTGAGATGAATGCCTATCTCGAGGAAAAATGGCAATTAGCAAGGTGCATTCCCTTCTCTTTTTTAGTGATTGAAAACCAATTTAAAATCGATCCTTTTAGTTTCACTTTTGACTCTAATGCATCAAATGCAAGAATCTTACCATGTGATTGGTGATTTTGTTAAACATGTTTTACTTTTAAGATGATTTCTAGAGCTTCAAGGATTGAGAATGAGAAAGTGGTTGTAGATTCTAGGAGAAATGGAATCTAAAATCAAAGAAGATAGTTGCATATAATAGAATCTAAGCAAAGAATAAAGAGTAGGCAACAATTCAAAGAAGAATTTAGATTCTCTATTATGCAAACAAAGTGATACAATGATGATTATGTCCATCCTTCCACTTCCTAGTGAAGCTTAGTTATTGATCTACATAGATTCTAGATGAATGACTTAAAGCTTATTGGTCTAACTAGGCAAATGAATGATTGATGGTTCTAAAAGGGCCTCCTTTTTAATAGTATTTGAAGGTTGGTGTATTGACATGAACAACATACCACCATACGAGGGACCCCCTAGCTAGGGCCCACCTTCATAGCCCTCAAAAACCAAAAGGGATCCTTGATAAATCACACACCTTAAAACTTGATGTAATGTGCCTAGACTTCCTACTAGTGTAATTACTCTATCTACTCCATGGGCTAGAATCATATAAGCCAAATTGTACCATACGATCACATTGACCTTGCTTGAGAGAGAGAGAGAGAGAGAGAGAGAGAGAGATTGCTTCAAGTTAGGACCCAATGTTTGGGTTCACATGTGGCTCCTTAGGAGAGAGAGAGAGTTTGCTTCAAGTTAGGATCCAACGTTTGGGCTCACACATGGCTCCTCATAATGAGGGCCTTATAACTTTGAGCACCATGGATCATTAGTGGCACGTTATGAGGCTAGGGCATTGAGTATATCTAACACCCCCCACTATCCACTTGTAGGTGAACTACACCCTCGGCCAACACCAAGTCTTGATGAACTCATACCAAATCTGTTATGAGTTTTATGAAGGGATCCATTTCATGGTTAGTATTCACCAATTGGCTAAAATTTTATATATCTACATTTTTTTTGAAAGTTGAGTAGGTTGAGTTATAAGTTTGAGATTACGCGAGCATGCCTCTTAACTTCTTCTCTAGAGTGGTGTTCATTACCTCCATTTTGTTTCTTGGTATGCCTTTGTGCCATTTCACCACTTCAATCCACTTCTTGTTCTCATCAACCTTTGTCTTGGTTTATTTAGCTACTTCTTTGAAAGTCTTTATCTCTATCTATACCTTAACTTGTTTCATTTTCATTTTAAATATAGGAGACAAACTATTACTATTCAAATCTCTATTCTACATGAATATTTAAGGGGTTTTGATCAACTTCTATTCCAAATCATTGCTTGTAAAGCATGTTGCAACATTAAACTCTATAAGCGAACTACAATGTTTTAGTAGCTTGTTCTACTTTTATGTTTAGGAACCTGTTCTAATGTAAATCCAAGCATTGAAGGTGGCAAGGTGAAAGTATTTGAAAGCAAGCAAGTGCAATTAATACAAAGCAATAGACTATTCGAGGAGAAAATCAATAAAAATTTTCAGGTGAGCATATCTCACTCAAAAAGAAACCTTGATCAGTTCTTTTAAGAAGAAGGTACACAACAAGCTAAGTACTACAAAATTGAATTTTTGAAAGAGATTATGTGTTTTCCAATACTTAATAGAGAACTTTCCATATGATTGAGATTTAGCATGTTGGATATCAACTAGTGCTGGAGAAAATAAATGTGGATATCAATGCAAGGTCAACGATACCAACATCTTCGCTTGAGTATGTCAAAGCTAGACTATTCAACTTGGGTCCATTTCATGGCAACTTGCTTCTTGAGTAGGTTGTTGAGGGGTGCAGCAATCAAAGCATAATTCTTAATAAAGATCAGATACCATCCTTTTAAACCCAAAAAGCTAGGAACTTCACTTATAGTGGTTGGAGGCGGCTAGTCTTGTACATCCTTGATCTTGGCCAAATCTACTGAAATTCCTTCTGATGAAACTATAAACCCTTAATACTCAATTTTCTTCTTGAAGAACGCACACTTCTTCTTCTTAGCATATAGCTTGTGAGTCAAGAACTGTCCATAGTTGTGACCTGTGACTTCCTTTATCCTTGGAATATGTTAAGATGTCTTCAAAGAATACAAGGACGAAATCATCAAGATAAGATCTGAATACATCTTGCATTAATCTATTGAAGGTAGTAGGGGTGTTTGTTAATCCAAATGACATTATAATAAACTCATACTGACTATACCTTGTACTAAAAGCGATTTTTGGAATATCTTCTTGTTTGATCTTGATCTAGTAATACCTTGATCTGAGATTAATCTTGGAGAAAATCTTTGCTCCTTGTAGTTGATCAAGTAGTTCGTCGATTCTTGGAATCAGATACTTATTCTTGATCATTACCTGATTTAGCCCTCAAATAATCAATGCAGAGACAGAGAGTCCCATCCTTCTTCTTGTGAAATAACATCGAAGCTCCCTAGGGTGAGTTATTGGGCCTAATGGGTCCTTGATCTAAGAGCAGTTTGAGTTGTTCCTTTAGTTCTATGGCTTCCGGAATAGACATTTGATATGGTCGCTTTGCAACTGGTGCAACTCTTGTTACTAGCTTGATTTCATGGTCAACTTCTCTCTATGGTGGGAGTTTAGTTAATTCTTTAGAAAATACATGAGCATATTCCCTAAGCCATGACGGTTCATCTTTGGCTTCTTTATCTTGTTCAGTCTTATTTAATTTGATTAGGTATACAAGTGAGCCTTTTCTTAAACCTTTAGTGATTCAAGAAGCTTTCACTAATTGAATCTTTGGTTTCCCTGCTTCTCCTTGTGTGGTCACTTGTTGTCCTACAAGATACAAGAATGTGACTTGGCCCTTTTCACAATGAATATGAGCATCTTTGGGAATTAACCAGTCCATTCCTAACAGGCACTCATAGGTTCCCATGTTCATCACTTTGAATTGCATGTTGGTTTGACTGCCACCCAGATAATCTTTCCACCTTACTTGTTTGTTGTGTTGAGGAACTTTTTTTTCCATCAACTAACTCAACTATCAACCCAAGTGAATGCATTATGTCTATGCCTAGTTTTCTAGCACACCTTGGTGATATGAATGAATGTGTACTTCCACAATCAATCAAAATTTTAAAGGTTTTACCGTTATAGGTTGATGGTGTTTGAATCATTGAGAGATATCGATTTGGTCCCTTCTTGTTGAGAGAGACGTGAATTCTTGATCTCTCCATGTCAGTTTCCAAAGTGGGACCTTCATTATCTTCTACTTCCTTGAAGGTTATGTCGGCAACTCTTCCTCTAGCTGTGGGCTATCCAGGTCATTACAGAACTTGCTTTGGCATTCGTTTTGTCCGAGTTTTGGGCATCACCTTTGGATGTGGCCAGATTCGTTATAATAATAGCACTTGAAAGAATCCTTATTACCACCAGTAAAGTTTTCCACCACACTGACATCTTAGTCTTTTTGCTATTAGCAGATTGGAATTGACCTGGGGCTCTTTTTACATAGCCCCTAGTTATATTTGTGTCTTGGATCTCATTAGCATTAAGGGTAGGAACAATTTTGTGTAGTATCATAAGATTCTCTCTAGTCATCTCTACGAATGTTATCATACAATTTGACTGTATCTTTTCAAAAAGAGAAATCATTTTAGAAGGATAGAAATACTTTATATTAAATTTTCAAGAAGGTTACATCATGATAGAGTTTTCCAAATTAACTTAAGGAATCTAACCATGGATTATAGATATATCTACTGACTCATAAATTTTAATTGCTAGAATGGTAACCAATTTCATATTCAAAGGATAGAAAAAATAATTTATTTTGCCTTAGGAAAAAAAATACATGGTTTATTTGGAATGGTTGGTTATTTGGGAGAGATGATTTCCCTAATACAATCTAAGCATGGCATTTGGATACATCCATTGGGCAATAATTGGGCTTTGAATAATGGATATCTAAAACTTGGTACTTTAAAGGAAGATCAGGAAGTCCATCTTTGATGTAGTTGTGGCATTTAGAGTAACCAACAACCATAAATTGGTCCGCTGGGATGACATTTGTCGCTTCCTCATAAACATATCGATTTAGTTTAACCTCCCAGCCGCTAGTGAATAAAGTTGAATTCACTCTTGCTTCATGGAATAAATAAACCTTTATGGCTTTAAGATTTTCTATCCATCTTATCCTCTTCAAATTAGTCTAAAGGAAGGCAAGACGATTTGCGTCGATATAACAATATCCACCGCTTATCATCCAATGTCTTTCCTGGTATAGTGGAGAAGGATCATAGATGCGATCCAGAATCCGCATTACTTGTATTCTCCATCCATAATCCGCCGAATGCATAGCTGATGTAAACATTGCTTGAAAGACTAGGAACTACTCCCAATCTTCGTCTCTCTGGGTATGACAAAAACACATATTAGCAAGGGAAGGGAAAAAAAACTCATATCTCAGGCTACAATTACCAAGTCTCTGATTTCTTTTGGCTCTGATACCAGTTTTAATGTGCCCACCTTGATTACGTGATGAGTAACATTTTAGTAGTCGCCTAGAGTTTACCTTCCAGTCATTGCCATCCGTACTCTAACTAGAATGAATGGATTTTGACCATGGCTAGTTAACCCTAGGTCTACCTTGTAGGGGAAGTGTCATGTTGTTACCTATGGAAAACCGACCTGAAGGCTCCTAATTGACCTAACAGTCATCTATCACCAACTAACTCACATCAGAAGGTGTCCTTTGAGAGGCTTCTTGTTCGGAATGAGCGACTACCATTACCCTTGGTTCATGGAGTACAATGCTTTTTTCCAATAGAGCAGACTAAGGATTTATGAAATCCCTAGTAATGCCTTGGCACAATCATTGTATCTTTCCCCTAAGATAATTTATAGTTCGGTTCTAAGATTAAACCCTAGGTAAGTTGGTGAATCAGCCCTTCCTAGAGTATCTTCCTAGCGTTTGTTTTTGGAAAACTTCTCGGCCAACTAAGACCATCCTACCATAGGACTGGATTTTTCGAGAATCCATCCACCCGCTTTCCCTCTATGAAGTTTCTTAGTTATCTAATTACCTACCACATTACATGAAACACATAAAAACAACTTCTTTAATTAAAAATCCCATTATGCAAAGTTGTTCGTTTGCGCAATTTACTCATGGACATACAATTAGAATAAAACAATTTCATTAATTATATTTCATAAAGTGTGTTCTCCTACCTATACAAGAGAAAATTTACAATTTCACGTGCTGCCTTATCCAACGCATCTGCATGTCACCAAGATCAAATCCACCTATAGCTTACGTTTTTTAAGGTGTCCCAAGTAGAACTTGGGCTATACAGGGGACCAAGTAGTTTCTAGGTGCGTAAAGGTTTTACTAGCTAGAGTCCCCCTAGCACCCTAACCACCTCCTACTTAATGTGATTCCTGCTGGGAGACCTCTCACTATCGGAGTCAGTCCATGCTTCTACGGCAGTAAAAACCATCCCTTCTTGGTATGGGGATTCAGCACCTATCCTTGGGGGAGGTATAGGGCTCCCCAATTTATATCTATTCAAATAATTAATTTAATCAGGATCTAATCTAGAAAATCACAAACAAGATTGATGTCTTTAAGCAATTATGACTTCAAACAATAATGCAACTTTCAAGTGATGATTAATCTCGTAGCAATCGACCTTTGAAATTCACATAGTGAGTCCCCTTGGAATTTAACTAGGGTATCTAGATTTTGGGGTCTCTAATTTCTCAGTTTAAGGTTTGTGATGACATTCCTGTAACCCAAGTTTCTTGGCCTTAAGTCAGTTTCTTCAACTTAGAGATATTTCTGGTCTTTAAAATATTCTATCAAAGCTTCTAGATTAAAACTATATCCTTGACTAATTTCTTTGGGGTTTCATTCTTAATAAATTCGTTTTTAAAAGTTCCTCATGATTTCTCTTGAGTTCTAGAATTTCGTAGTTTTCGTAACAGTTTCTAGCCTATAAGACATTCTAATAATTTACCACGTGAATACTCTAAGATCGCAATATTTCTTAAGAGACTTATCTTATTTCTATTGAATTTGGATAGAAATTTTTAGAAAAACTTGTGGTATCGAAATTGGTAAAGGGTTGTTATCTGTGCTCGTGACTCGGTTAGTGACTCACGTACTTGCAACTCCAACCATTGTTTCCACGTTAGTAGGATCACTCACGATTCCCACTTTTGAATTCTTTTTCTTCGGAGCCATGATGGATATATGATTCATAGAAGAAGAAGAACACGACCGTATTAGCAACTAGAAAATGTATAAGACTCTCGATGATGATGATGATGGTTATTGCGGGATTCGATGATGTAGGCCTTGCGGATGGTTCTTCTTGTGTCATGGAGAGCAATACTTCTCTCTCTCTCACCTTGGCTAGTAAGGTTAGGAACAAGAGTAGCTCTTTCTCTAGTATAGAGCAAGAGGGAGAGAATAGGTATGATCTCTCTCTCTCTAGTAGACGAAGAGGGACAAGAGTAGAGATATGACTTCTAACTGGATTGATAGAATAGGATAGAGTTCTTCAGTGCCCTCTCTTCTCAGATTAGAGTAGAAGAGGATGAGAGGCCTTCATCATATCCCCTTCCGTGGGTTGAATGGAATGATGTCTCTTCATCTCGCAGAATAGAGTCTCCTCCTTTCCAATTGATGTCTCGTCCTTATCAAGATTGCTCTTGTCCCTCCCCATGGTCATCCCCATACCCTCAATTTATAGTTTTGCAGGGGGGTTGCTAATCAAAAGCACGATAAATTTTTTACGTGTGATTTTTTTTTGGGGGGGTTATTATCCCTCCTAGTATGCACGTGATGTTGACGTCTATGATGAGGAGGATGCTGTTGACATTCGCAATGATGTTGCTGTTGTCGTTCAACTATTTTTTCCTCTTTTTTTTACGAAAAAGAAAAAGAAACTTACGTAACCATAATACATAACAACATATTACGTAAGAACATTACACCTAGTTTTGTTCACATTGCTCAAACTCATAAATCTAATTAAGTTCGCAATGTTCACATATTATATAAGTTTGTTAACACCATCTCCTTTAGATTAGGGATACCTAAACATTGCCTAATTATGTGATTAAGGTATGCTACAAATCATGTGATGGGTGAAAATCTCAGCATATACACATGATTCCAATCCATATCAATGTACTTTATACATACACACATATGCATACATGTGTGTGTATGTTACCTATGAGCTTCTCACATAAAAATCCATAGATTATTGTCCTTTCAAAGTAGAGACAAATTGTAGTACTTTGGGTAATCACAATTATATTACTTTTTTGCATCATAGTTCAAAGGATGAGATTTTGCCATGAAGTACAAATGGGGCTATGAACCATCGTCAACAAAAAAGAATATACATTGGAGTCATGTAGTATGATGAAAGTTACTTTTTAGTACATGTAAATTTCAAAAATACCAGATCTAATTTTCCAAACCAAAGTATAACAACACGGTGACGAGTTGATCCTGTTACATGCAAAACCAACTAGAGAGACTAGTTAATAAGTACTAAAGAGTATCAACGAGTTGCAAGTGTCAAGGGATCACCTCTATTATTATCCCCTTCACACCATGTGATGATACCTCATTTGAAGCAAAAGAAGGCATAGTTTTCATGGTATGCAACAATTACTTTTTGTCTCTTGACCTTTTTTTCCTTTTTCAAATAACCTTGTAGCATGGGAGTTGGCATATCTTGTGAGAAAGTTTTCTTATATGAGGAAATTCTTAGATTTAAACTTGATTAGACCATGTTAAATTCTTGAATTCATAAGATGGGTTACTTTAGGGTGCACACCTCTAAATCTAGGTCACTAAGCAATATCAATCTTTTGATTGATTTTGCATTGTAGAATTCTTTTCTTCCTCTAACATTAAATATGTGTGTGAGTGCTTTACTAGCAAACACCCTTGATGTAATGTGGCATAAGTTGATTTCATCCCACATGTTTATACTCCATTTATAATTTCCAAGCAATTGCTAACCCAAGTGGAAAAGTGGCCCTGAGTCTTCAAACATGGGCTTGAAAAAGCAAGCAATGTGCTCTTCTCTCATGGGCCTAGAGGTGTCATGACCAACAATACATGGATTAATCGATTAAGGAGAGGAGTTCAAGTAAAAATTTTAAAGTTATACATTGTTGAAGTTCAAATTTTTTTAAATCTATGCATTAGTCATTTCCACAAAACATATCAATTAGTACTAATTATATTTGAAAAAACATTAGATATTTCCCTTTGTGTTGTAGGGTATAAGATTGCCTAGTTATCTAAATGGAGATGAATGTCTTGGAGAGTAAATGAGCAAGTTGATTTGAGGAAAGGTAAGGCTAGAATTTTGAAGATGGTATCCTTGAGGAAATTGAAGGAGAATGGGATACAAAGGGAGATGAGTGGCTTTATATAGCCAAGAAGGAAGGGGCAATGGTTATGGGTTCTTAATGGCAATTAGTTACCTATATACAGTTGCACAGAGGATGGAATTGATTGAGTATACTCCAATTTGTATCATCATGAGCTGTACTGTCAAATTTAGAGATTCCTGTAAGAGTCTGCACAATTCATCATCGATAAAGTGAGGAGTGATATGTTAAATCTAGACTGTCAAATTCTCCATCATTATGATATCTAAGATAAGTGAAACTCAACTCGACTATCCAATTTAGAGATAAGCCTCCATCATTGCACAATCTGAGATAGGCATTGAATTGTCCATGCATGCAACATTTTGTGGAGGTAAGGAGTGCGTAAGTGTGTAAGTGGGTCCAAGATGAGGCATTTTGTGTGTGTGTGCCCTTATAAGCACCCCACAGACATGTGCCTGATGTGGCTTAAAGGCCATGCTTAGTCATCTAGGGTGGAAGTGATTATGTGCTAATGACCCAATGTGTCTCCCTTCTGACTTAGGCTTGTACCTAATGTGCCATGCACTATGTGTGCCCTAAAGTGGTGAGTTTGACCACCTATATGCACTTGCATGTCCAACACACATACATGACTAAGCATGTGCATATGGGTGCAATAATGAGCAACTAGTGTGTTTGATTATGTGTGTATACAAGCACCCCATGGGCATGAGTGCTAATTCCTGTGTTAAAGTTCTTAATTTAAGTGCATGATGGTGTGTGGTCCCTACTAGGAGTGTGTGTGCATGTGGATGGGACCTAGATTATGAATGGGAGTAATATTATATTGTTCATAGTTTGTTATGTAGTACTTATGTGCTTAACTCATTGTGTAAGATGATTATGCAACCCACAAGTGGTATTTTTGCCTAATTAGAGATGGATTCATGGCTACTTGAATCTATGAATCTTGAGCATTCAAACCTAGATAGGTTCTCTTGTGGCTCTTCATTATCCTTCTTGGTTGCAATCATGTTGGGATTAGATGACATTGTGAGCACGTTAATCTATGCTAGTATTTAGCACTCAGTTTGCAAGGATGTACATAACCTTGATGAAGGAGGCATATAAGGTAACTAAAAGTCCTTGTTAAAAAAAATAATATCTTTCCTCTTTCAATACCAAGGTATCTTGTTAAGAGCATGATCATTTTATTATTGCTTTGAAAGAGGGAGATAAAGTAACCGCAACAACTTGTTGTAGCACACAACTATTCACTAGGAAAGGCACATTTGAGCTCCCTCTTTATGTTGTAAAAATGCTTTAAAACTCTGGTCCTAGACTTGTGCATTGCATCCAATACAACTTGGAATTACTATCTTGAGGTATTGCTATGAGAAAACCTCAAGAGCACACCTAATTGTGTGCCAATTGCTCTTTTTTTTTTTTTGACCTTGCAAGGCTTGGGGATGTTTACATGGCATACCACTTGGAGATTTGCCATGGCATTGATCACATGCACCTTGCTTTACCCGCTCTCAAAGTATTCATGTGAATACCTCGAGTCCACACATAGTACTCATCCAGAGACTATTGACCAAGTAAGATAGAGTAAGTTAAAGACTAGCTCAATACTCAAGTTGACCAAGTTGAATTGAACTAGTCTTGTTGTGAAGGAACTTAAACATGCCTTGTAGAGCTAGGAAGTGACTTAGACCCTACAAGATGAAGAGCTTAAGATCTTATCATATACTTTGCCCCAACCATACATATCATATGTGTGTGTGCACATGTGCATACTATTCTTGATCAAATGTGCACATAATTTCACTCCATGAATACACATAATGGACATGATCAATACTCTCAAAAAGTGGCAATTGTAGCAATAGTTAGTACTTTTTGTTTTGCTATAAAAGTAGTCAACAAACGTTTTGTGAAGAAGAATCAATTACCCTTTTGTTGGAACATGGATTACACTTCAATAATAGAATATATTTATAGAAAAGGAATCTTCACAAGTTAGCACAATTGTATAGAGCATATATTGTATTTGCAAGAAACAAGAAGAAAAGTTTTTCTAAGTGCATTTAAAAAACAACTAACCATATGCAAACTAAAATGTGCAAATACTCCTTACAATTCAAAATAAAGATATGTTGATTTTGCATATGCAAGCTTAAAGTGCAACACTCTTCAAGTTATACATTTTAGCCACTATTGCTAACCACATTAGTAGTACACGTTATCTCTTCATTGTTAGGTATTGTCAATGTTTGTAGGTATTCAAGATTAAGGAAGAAATAATTAAAGAACATCGGTCACTTTTGTTTCACATGATGTGCATCAAATCACCTTTGCTTTCTCATATACAATCAAACAATCTAGGTCATATAGTGTATAGGTTTCATTATGCCAAATACATTATATGACAACTTGGCATGTTGTAGTGTTTTTTGTGAAAAAAATATTAGCATGGTTGCTTAAAGAAGCATACATGGCCTTAATATCATTAGTGATCGATTTCATCCTTTTAGAAGAAAACCAACTCTTAACAATCAAGTCATTATATTAGTTGTATGAGGAGAAAGGGTACCCTCCATCAATTTGTTTTTTTCCACATATTAAGGATTCCATTTGTGTCACCTATTTCTATGTTTATGCACTCAATTATTGGATAATAATAACTTTTATTTCTATCACCTATAATTGATGTGACATGGACCAAAAATTGCTTGGTCAAGCTTAGTTTCTCAATCAACATACTAGAGACATGCAAACAAACATGGAACAAGTGGCCTTTCAACCAAATAATTAAAAGCAATTACGTAATGCATCATAGTTTGAGCACATTTGACAATTAGTTTTGCACTTATTTTCACCATTAATATGGGTTCTTATAAGAGTATAAAATGCACAAAGGAACCTCTTAGAGACATATGAACCAACATGGGACAAATGCCTTTTGACCAAATGTTAAACAACATACTCATACTCAGTCGTTTGAGCACATTTGATGAGTAGTTGTAAACTTATTTGGTCCCATTAATATGGGTTAAAGAGAGCATAGAGTGCAAGATACACTAAGAGACCTAGTTAGTCGAAAGAAAAGTGTAACCTCTTAAAAAACTTATTTGTCTCATTGCAAGGTTAGAAATTTATATAATTTAGCATAGATATTTGAATATGTGAAATAGAGATGTGATGGCAAATGTGGTAAGTGTAAAAAATGAGAATAATGTGAATAAACATCATATATGAAAAGAAAGGGTTTGGGTTGGTGATGAAGAAGAATAGTTCACTTTGCAAGAGATTTTATCTAGAGTGGTAAAGGGCCCTAGTCTTAAATCTTTGGCTTTGTGTATATGTGGGTAGAGAGAGAGAGAGAGAGAGAGAGAGAGAGAGAGAGAGAGAGAGAGAGGAGGTCACCACTTGGGCTCTATTGAAGTGGCAAGGTGTAAAGTAAGTGTAAAGGAAGAAAGCCCTATATTAGGGCCTTCCACAAAGCCCTCAAGAACTACAATTAAGTTTGCTAAGTTCAATCCATCTCCTTATGGATGATATAAATATCTTTACTAATACAAACCATATTATTAAAAAAGAAAGCCCTATATGTACTTCAAAAGGTTAGAAGGTCCATGTGTAAGGCTATGAGAGGTATACATTTAAAAGGATGGTGGGCAAGGGACTTGGACTTTTATGTTTGGCTTGCGCGGAGGGACAACTCGAGCTATATGAAACATTGACATTGAGAGAGAGAGAGAGAGAGAGAGAGAGAGAGAGAGAGCTTAAGAGCACATCCCACAATCCAAAGTGTGGAGGAGAGAGAGAGAGAGAGAGAGAGCACACGACAGCGAGAGAGAGAGTGTGTGTGTGTCTCTCTCTCTCCACACGAAACGTCTTGATATTAGAGAGAAAGAGAGAGAGAGAGAGAGAGAGAATATGGCTCTTCATCCTCGACCATGGAGGAAGAGCAGATCCAGCAAGGGATTAGAAGTGGCTGTGCAGTACATGAACAGGCAGAAGCTGCAGCAGGCCCAATTAGAGGAGGGGGAGGAGGGCTTCTCCTTCAGCTCAAGTAAGTCTTACAGTCATGCTAATTATAATTATAGCAGCAGCAGCGGGCGATGCTGCGGCTGGCTGCACGAGGAGGATTGGAGGGCCCAGCTGGAGGTCTCTCCCTCAGCTCCCGCTCGCATGTCGTGTGCAGACGAGCTCTTCCTCGACGGCAAGATCCGGCCTCTCAACAATTACCACCCATCGCACTCGCTCGAGTACGATATTAGCATCATTAGCGATAATCCCGTCATTAATCCGCCCTCTCAATACAGTCATAGCTGCAATGGCAATGATATTATTACGGGCAGCGATGAGAATTGCGGTATCGGCCCTCCAATCTCGGCGGAATATCGACGCCGCCATCGCCGCCTCTCGAGCTCGTCAGCCCCCGCGTCCCCCCTCCCTGCAGATTCTACCATGATGCCACCACCACGCCCTGAGCCCCCCCCGTCAGGTACTGGCCCCCATGGCTCCACTCGCTGGCGATGGTGGCGATCCCTCTCCCTCGTCAAACGTGTGTTAATCCACACGTCTGATCAGACAGCTCCCGACCCTCCCCCCCTTGATGATGCTCGCCACCCTCACAAATCCTCCGAGGATATTCTTATCGCTTCCAAGGTGCAGACCTCCAATCCCAGAGCCACCTTACAAGACTATCTCCTTGCCCCCCAAGAAGACTTGTCCCGGCCCCTCTTGCAGCAATCTCCAACCCCAAGCCACCAGCATGATCAAAGGCTACTTAGCACACATGATCATAGTGGCGCATCAGCAAGAGAGCTTCGAAAGACATCCCCTAACACACATCATCAGCGTCCACCACCAAGAGACCCTCCTAAAAGATCACTTAGTGGACATCATCAATGTACATCACCCACAAAAGGTCATAACAAGCCCCTTGGCAGACCTAATCAAGGGTCCAATAAAAGTATTGAGGGCTCTCATATCAATAGGCCTCCAATTAGATCTACAAGTTTGAAGATCAGCAACCAACATCAAACTAGCACTATTAGTGGCACCCCTCAACTTCATCAAGCAATTGTTTGCCCAAATCATGCTACAACTAGCAAATCCCAAGAAAGTCCCATCAATGTTGGTACTACCCTTCAGTGTCTTGAGGTTCCTCCTACACACCGGATATATGCAAAAGGGAATGGCCCTTCACACCAAATGTCTATAGCCAAAGGTTTGCAATCACCAATCTACAATGTATCGAGTAGTTATCCACCTTCTCCACCTTGTCATCGGCACAGAAATTTGAGCAAGTACACTATTTCTTCTTCTCCAACTTGGAGCAAATCAAGCATTTCGTCTATTTCACAAAATGCTTCTCATATTGAGAAATTAGACACGAAGGGCATAAAGAGAAAGACTTACCTTCCAAATCATCATGTTCTTCTTAATTGCCTAAGCTTCAACTTCATCAAGCTACAACATCATTTCTCAAAAGAGGAGAAAACACTTGTTCATTAAAGTAGTACTTATGAGTATGCCATTTACTAAATGAACACTTGTTGAGTGCATTATGGAGTAATCTAGTTGTAGTGGCTAGTCCTTTCCCCAAAAAAAAGGAAAATAGCTTGTTCCACCTTGTCTTTTGTAGTGAATAGGGATAAAAAAGAAAGGTGACAACCACAAGCAATTGGGTTTAGAGGAACTTGTTAAGAAGTTCTTGAAATTTTTTAAAATATTACTTGGATATGGTTGTTGAACTTGCAAGCATTCTCCAATCTTCTTTGGTGAGGCTATGTTTGGCAAACTTTTTTTCGTGTTTAAAAATGTTAAAGTCAAATAGTGCATAACCAATTGAAAATTGATGGTGAAAATGTATTTAATGCCATGGTAATACTAATCATAATTTCTTGATTATTCACTTCAAAGTAACATCCAAGAAACAATCTTGAAAGACTAAACTCACCTTTGCGACTTTAGAGGATATGCAACCTAGAAGAGTACTAGTAGTCAAGGATTAAGCAGTTTATAAATATGCCATATAAGGCTTTCAACTTACCAAAAGAAACACTAGAGTGCACAATTGTGTATGAGCATTGCCCTTTTGATATTGTTTGAAAGTTTTATCTCCAACTTGTTGCTTGGTTGCCATATCAATTTTCAAGGTTTTGTCAAACTTTCATACTCAATTTATTGATAGATTAAGATCAATTTTCAAGATATTTCCCATTATTTATTGCTTGCTTGAGTTCACTTTTTGACTTTAATGAAGATACATTACACAACGAATGCATTAAGAATCAAAACAATAAATTTCATGGAAATTTTTGATATTTTGCTAATACGTTTGTTAGGGTGAAAGCAAGCTAAGGTGGCTCACTATTCATGCTTTTTTACCACAAGCCATAGCACTAGAGGGTCACCAATATGAGAGTCCAATTGTAAGTTGAAAAAGGATTCTTGTCATTATTTAGAGGATGTGTGGGAATATGTATGCTCAAAACTAAAGTATTATTATCACACTACTTGGTGGGAGCCTCAAAATTAAAAAAAAATCCAAAGCATTTTCATCACACCTACTTTTGCAGTAGAGCTTCAACAACATGAGGGTTATCACAAACTTGAATTTGCATGCACGTGTGCACACACACACATACGCATGCACACACACACACGCACGCACGCACGCACGCACGCACACGCACACACACACACACGCACGCATGCACACACACACGCACACGCACACTTGTACACACACACACACACAAAGCTAGCTACAAAATGACAATGAAATTATTCATTTTGCATGGACTATAAAGTTGAATCCCAAGGCTCTATGTGTGTGTGTCATTGAAGCTTCAATAGATCTGTTGTGCACACACACACACACACACACACACACACACACACACACACACACACACACACACACACACACACAAAGCTAGCTACTAAATGACAATGAAATTATTCATTTTTCATGGACTATAAAGTTGAATCCCAAGGGTCTATGTGTGTGTGTCATTGAAGCTTTAATAGATCTGTTGTGTGTGTGTGTGTGAGTGAGCTACTCAATTATGATCAAATGATTGATTTTGCATGTGAATGGTACATTAAAGACTTGGGCTCTCTCATAGACATATATGTAAACAAACATACACACACATGAAGGCATTATTCAACTATATATGATGTAATACTCCGGTGCTATATTCTATATATCACTCTATTTATCTTTTTTTTTGTACAAACAAACTAATTGCAGGATGAGGAGAGCATTGTCTTTCATGTCCAAGCATATTTGATACATTGTGTTGCCAGTTTGGTGAAGGTTTTGTCACTACATATACAGGGTTTCCACTAGGAGCATAGTCTCAGCTTGATTGGCATAGACCCAAGGTAGTTGAGGGAGAATAATGGCATATTAGTAAAGGATTGGTCAAACATACTCACATGTTCAAGGATTGGCATATTAGCAAAGGATTGGTCAAACATACTCTCATGTTCAAGGATAGGGTTAGTTGTAGGTGCTCTCCGGGGGGTCACTCATGAATATATGTATATATAACTTGAGTTCAAAATAAGGGGTTTTTAAAACACCATTTTTATACATTTTTTACATACAGATGGGTGTCATGTAAAGGGGTTACTTACAGATTGAATAGAAAAGGGTTGTGTTTTATTCAAGAAAAATTCACAGATTAGGATATTTATAAATAGGCCATGAATGCACGTTATATAGAGGTTATATATATAGTGAACCCCTCGAGTAGGTGCTATAGGAAAAGTCAAATCCTATGTTGCAAAGGTTGAATCCCTTGAAAAGCTCAAACATAGAAATTGGAATCTATCTCAACAAGATCCCATTAACTATGTATGAGAATAGCCTTTTGTTCACATAGTCTTTTACCCTTGAAATTGCAAAGCAACACAAGAGGTCAGAAATGACGATAGCATAGATTGGCACATCACTACATGGGCCTTTTTTTGCACAGGAGGCCATGGACTTAACAGAGAAAAAACATACAATTTCAAGAAAAAGAAACAGATGGGAAGAAGCTCAAGATTGCAACTAACATCCTTTGAAATGACAAAGCACTACACATCCTCCATGACTCTTAGGAGCTTGGTTGCAAAGGAACCTTATGAAAAGAAAAACCTGTAAAACATTGAGAGCATGGTTGAGTTGGTGCATGACCATTATATTGCCATGAAGAATGCAATATGCATGGCCAATCAAGAGTTTAATGTTGCATGCATTAGTAAGCTAATCTAGAGAAAAAGTTGGCTTCAATGCTAAAGATGCTTGAAGGCTTGCAACTAATCATCGACATCGAGCCTTTGCACTTTGTAGTTGATGATTTGAGGGTAAGCTACATCTCTATAGTTGAAACAATGAATTGTGAATCCACAGTTTATAGTGCACATGAACTATGTAGCACGATACACTAATATATAGCACCTAAACTATTTAGCACTATATAGTTGCTATAAAGTGCTAAATAGTTCATGCAATATATGGTTCATGTGCTTTATATCAATATATAGTCTTGTATAGTTAATATGATATATAGTTCATAGTACTATGTTATTAGTATGCTATATAGTTAATGTATATCAATTATAGGCTATTTTTTAGCATCCTTGTGTGCCTAATATTTCATGTGGTTATACAATTAATGTACCATATACCACATGAACAATGGAAATGTACTATATAACTTCATACAATGTGCTATCTAGCACAATATAGTTAGTGCACTATAGGAATATATAATGCTATATAGTTCATGAGCTATGTAGTCCTATATATCAACTATGCTATATAGCAGTCTTCAACATCTTGCTTAGAAGCACTCTACTGTTGTATGACATGTAGCTTTATATAGTATGCTATATGGCACCATATAGTTCACTCTACTACATACTGTTATATGGTTCATCTGTCAAGTAGTGTCATATAGTTCATGTGCCATATAGACGCACTATATAGTTCGTTTATAGTAATATATAATTCATATGCTATGCAACATGAAATTATGCTACATAGTGTTATATAGCAATCATGCTTTTTAGTGCTATATATAGTCCTATGTACTCCATGTGTTATATAATCATATACATAAACTATGCTATATAGATACTATATAGACTTATACAATATGCTATATACTACTATAGAATATCCTAATGAATTGATGGTGATGTTGTCGTTAGCACTATTGGCATCCATAGAGATGGACATGAAGAGAACTATTGAGATGGAAAACTTTCCAATTCTCTTTTGCAAGCTCCACTGAGTTATGAGAAGAATTTCCTTGTCACCCTTCCACTTGTAGCAAAAGAAAATATGGGTGATTCATGTGCAAGGTTCATGTTCATAAATCAACCATGTAGCAGACGTGGATTTGTTTCACATTTTCTACATTGCATGCCTCTTCCTATATTATGGGTATACATACGATAGGTTGTGCTTTACATGGATAGAGGGAGAGTTTTTTCAATGCATATATAAGACTTGAGGGTTGCACAAGGGTGCTCCCTGAGACAAACTAAAGACTGTATTGGGTGTCCAAGCCATTACAGTTGTAGATGTAAAGTATGAATCTAAACAGATGTATGTACGAGGGTTGCAAAGAGGTGCTCCCAAAAACATTATAGAGTATGTTGGGCATCCAAGTTGCTCTGCAAATGCAAAGTATGATTTAAAACTAACAATAAACCTATGGATACCTAGCTCATGATTGTTTGGCATTTTCATCATCGTATTGAATGAATATTAAGTATGATGCTTAAATAAACAAAAATTGATAGCTATCTCCATTAATCATGATGATGAGCATGAGTTCTTTGGCTATGACTCTGATGTATACTAAATTCACTATCCTAGAACAATTATCCTATATTGCTACCCATGCATAATTTATCTCCCCCTACAATCATAAGGACTTAGTATCACCCTCCAAACGTCACTAGACAAGCATGGCATTTTCTAGCATGGGGTCTAGGTCAATTATAGCGGCTAAGGAGACACCTCAAAGTGTTGACCCTATGGCTAAACATGTGGATTTGGAGGATGTCCAAATAGTAGAAGGTGATATCATGACCACAATTGAGTAGAGCAATGCACCAAATGTGAGCTCATCATTTAAGAGAGAATCAAGAATGCCTACAACACCAAAGGTATCGGGACTATCATCAGGGTTTTTACTACATTCTACTAGAGACTCAACCCTTATCTCACCATCCATTAGATCTATGAAAGGGTTCAACTATGACTTGTTGCTCAAATGTCCCTCAATGTGAAATGCAAAACTTGTTAAGGACTAGGAAAATGGTCTAATCTTCATAAGCAATAGGGAAAATGTAGTGAGAATCAATGTAGAAAGATGGAAAATCACTGTGATGGACTTAGATGTAATCTCTAGCATGTTACAAGGAGATATACATTGTCGTCATGTGTAAAAAACTTTAATGAAAGGTGGAGTAAGAGTGAGAGCACAAGTGGAAGCAAGAGCTATGGAGGTTCAAGCAAGAGAGAGCAAGACAGTATGTAGAAACTTCAATAGCCGCAATGTGTGACTTACTTTCCCTTATTCTATTGTCATAGAAAGAATAAAGAATAAAGTGACAGTGTTGGGTGGCTGCCACTTACAATGTACAAGTGTGTGGGCACTGTGTACAAAGTAAATATAGGCAGCTAGGCATAGATGGCCTTTATCCCCCAATGACCTCCCACTTAAAGGTAAATGTCTAAGAACAAGGAAAAAGATGACAAAGTACAATATGTACATATAAGTACAACAGGATGAGGAATATATGTCATCTCATCTTACGCCAATCAACTTCGTAAGGAAGGCATAGCATTCCACTAAGAGACTTTTAGTAAGAAAATATATAAGATTCTCATCTATAGAGTTCTTGACAAACTCTACTCTACTTATCCTCAATCACCTCTCTAATGAAGTGACAATAGAGCTCAATGTGCTTGGTCTTTGCATGAAAGATTGGATTGAGTGCCAACTAGATGACACTCATAGAGTTCAAATGTAATGTAGGAGTCATAGTCATGCCCAAGTCTACAAACCAAATGACTGAAACACATAGTCTCCTTGCAAGCCTCAGTGGCTAAAATATACTTAGCCTCAATAGTAGACAAGCCTATGCATGTTTGCATCTTGGACATCCAAGGAACAACACCTCCAATAAAGGTGAAGACATAGCTAGAAGTGGACTTTTTATTATTAGAATTATCTCCTAAATCTTAATAGTGAACTTACAAATAATGCAACCATCAAATGACTCAGCATTATGGTGCACTTTTACTTTACATTTTTTACACTATCATTGCTTGCATATTTTATGGTATTGTGGCATTATGTGATCTTACTACCTGCAAGAATGATAAGTAAGTGAGGACTTAAGATGATGGAATTTAGTGTGAAATTGCCCATTAGACTTAGAATCACCCCTATTGTGCTATTAGTCTCTACCACAGTGGTCATTATTCCCTTTATCATCATGTATGCCTCTAAGGATAAGTGCATAAGAAGTACGGGTTGCATCAATATTCTTCCTATTCACTTCTTCTGTAATAGCAAGGATCCCTATACATCAGAGCATTTAAAGCCAACTTTGGGAGGATTACCACTCATAACAGTGTAGAATGTATACCAAGACTCAGGTAGTGTGACAAGCAAGAATAAAGACTTAATGTTATCCTCGAACTAAATGCCCAATGAGATAAACTAGTTGTAAATGGAGCGGAACTCATTCAAATGTGTGGGCATAGGAGTTCCTTCCTTCATACCAAGATCCACAAGCTTCTTTAGCTCATAAAACTATGAAATAGGACTTTGCGTGTCATAAAACTCACATATATTTTCCATAAGTCATAAGCACCACCTTGAGGCACAATACATTGAAGTAAACCTTCTTAGACAAAGACAAGATAACGGTGGACTTGCATAGCTCATCAAGCTCATCATAATCATATCTATTCCAATATTCTAGCTTTATTTTCTTAGTTTTCAATGGCTTAACTTATTTCTTTTGTATCAATACATACCAAATCTAAGTCTTGCAATACTAGAAGTTATTGTCATCCAATTTCTTTATGTTAAAGATAGTAGTGTCATTGGAAGCATTTAAAACACATGCCATTATGTCTATCAAACAAATGTTGCTATAATAAGAGAAAAGTAACCTAAAACTAAGCCAAAAAGTGTACATCTAAAAGCTTGAAGCACTAGAGTGTTGAATTCAAGTGTTTGCTCTCAAAGAAATCTCTCAAAACTGAATTTCTACATGGCTATCAATAAAACAACCATAAATAATTGTATAACTATAGTCAAAAGACCAAAATACGAAGATCCCATTGCCAAGGATATCCAAGTGGCAATTGAGATATAAATGCAACTAGCACTACAAGATAGAGCATAAACCGCCAAGGTACCAAATGCTATTAGAGACCCAAAGATGTCATGTATATAGATGCAATCCCAAACAAAAGAGTAGTCAATTGTGTATAAAATATCTCCAAAAGCAATAGAGATCCACAAATTTGCAACTAACTCACTACATGTGAATATTGAAGCTCAAGTACATAACCAAGCATGCATCCAAAGCAAAACAACCCATCTAAAAGAAGGAAGTACTAGGTATACAATCCAAAGCTAAATTGTCCCACAATCATCAATGTCTACAAGGATAGCATAAACCAAAACCAACTAAGCATTTATATGTTTGCACAAGAGACTCCTATTGTCTCGAATTAACCAATCTCTGCAATGAAAAATATAAAAGTGCTTCCATAGAGGCCAATCCAGAATGTCTAAGAGTAAAACAAAGCTTAATGCATGTGTCTCATAGCATCCAGGTGCCCGAAGACATGAAGCAATACATCGGGGAGAATATACCAATAATAAGCCTTCAAGCACATGAATGGGAAACCACTGAAGCAAATAGCCATTGAAAAGTATGTATCAAATGAAGCTAAATCCAAATCTTAGAGCTAAACATAAGCATATCTAGGCATAATGAACAAAGTATCTATCAATGTATAAGCTTTCAAAGTGTATGCTTGCTATCCATAGGTATTATAGCAAAGAACCCTTCAATGATGGAGCTATTCAAGCTCTAATGGATCCAAAAGCCTTTCCCAAGCATCAAAACATCAATCAAGTATGTAGAACTTGCTTCATAAGCATTAATAGAGCATTAATGAATCAAATACTTGTTGTGTCAAATTGTTAATAGTTTCCTTGAATTGTGGAGAAATGGTTGACTTTATTCTCTCCAAGAGGTGCACAAAAATAAGCCACAAATACCCAAGATCAATT
Organism: Lygodium microphyllum; assembly: GCF_053477565.2. Classification (NCBI taxonomy): domain Eukaryota; kingdom Viridiplantae; phylum Streptophyta; class Polypodiopsida; order Schizaeales; family Lygodiaceae; genus Lygodium; species Lygodium microphyllum. Next base: position 61,292,665 of record NC_141137.1, read on the forward strand.
GACAAGGTTTGCCAAGCTTGAACAATGCCTAGAGTAGAATGGAGTTGGAGATGACTGAGGAGTAGTAGCATGGATAGTAGGTGCAAATCATGCTAGCTGTCTTGGGGGTACTACTATATATGGTTGAGCTTAGAGCTCACTTGGCAAGGCTCAAAGCAATCCCTATAAGGTCCTTGGCAATCCTAGAAGGCATGGAAGTGATCGGGGAAGAACTGGGCCCAATGCATACCTCAATGAGTGGTTGCCATGAAAACTATGAATGAATCTTTCTTGTCGGACTGAAGTGAATGTTGGTGAAGCTCCTCAAATGCCCATTTTTATACCAATTGAAATGTGGAGTAGGAGTGAGAGCACAAGTGGAAGCAAGAGCTATGGAGGTTCAAGCAAGAGAGAGCAAGACTATATGTGGGAACTCCAACATTCACCATGTGTGACATGTCTTACCTTATTCTATCATCATTAAAAAATTAAAGAATAAAGTGATAGTGATGGGCAGTTGCCACATACCGTGTATAGGTATGCGGCCATTGTGTACAAAGTAAGTGTAGACAACTAGGCACAAGTGGCCTTTGACCCCCAACATTTAAATTACTACCTACCTTTCCTCGAGGACCAATAAGATTGGATACACATTTTGGCCACATTAGAATCTTCATTCCTGGAGGAAGGGGAGTCTTGGGAAACTCATGAGCAAAGATGTCAAAAAGGACCACAAGAAAACACTATACGCATTCTTGAACCTAGAACAAAAATATTATTATTGTTAGTACTAACAATGAATCTTGATTGAATGACACCACCTAAATCAAGAAGCTACCACACCCCCTCAGACAAACTAGAGTTCTTGAAAATACTCACACATGGCATCAAGGACCAACCCAAAGCTAATCTACTCATATTTCAAGAGTTTCTTACTATCCCAAATTGGCCATGGAAAAAGTCACATCAACGTTTGTTTGATTACCACATTGACCTCTTTGTCTCCCTAATGCAAATAGAGGGGATTGAAAGTGCAGAAGAAAGTGACTTAGAAGATGTGCTAACCGGACATGAGAGTGCTAAGGACTAAAGAGATAGGTCCACTACTATGACATAGATGGATAGAGGATAGAGCAAATTTTGGCTAACCCTAAGCTCTCAAAGGCAGGAATCTCATAAATATTAGCATATTTAGAGTCAAATCAATAATGGAATGGTTAGAACATTTAGAGATCTTAGATCATGAACGATAAGGATACCAACCCATATACCTTTTTCGCACCCTTGATATACTCATGGCAAAGAAAAAAGAGGACACATTCCATTGACATCAAAGGGATCCAACTCAAAGCTAGAAGGAAGTATGAATATTGACCTTGAGGTTCCCTAGCCACAACAAAAACAAAATAATCAAATCCAAATCTTGCTATTCATTTGAGAAGAAGGCAACTCAAGAATGCTCAAAATGACTCAAACTCAGAAGCAAGTAATCATTCAAAACTTGGATGATGTGGTATGGTCTATAATACTGGTGATTGAACTTGGGGCTTATGTTTTTTTATAAGGGCATACACTTGAAGCTGCTAAGGACCATGTCTCCCTTAGTGAAGAGAACTTCTTTGCACTTATTATTGGCTCGTTTGATTTTTCTCTTTTTCAAACTCTGCTTGACTGTTGGATTTCTCTCTCACCATTTCTTTAAGAAATCTTCTGCATCGTTATCTTTGGCTTTGGTGGCTCCGGAGGCTAAGGCCAATGGTGTGATTACCTCTTTTTTGTGGCTAACTCAAAGGGGTTGTAACTTGTTTCTAAGTGGATTGAATTATTGTAGTGGAACTCAAGCACATCAAGGTACAAGGCCCAATCTTTCTAGTCTGCTTGGGCATAGCTCCTAAGATAATTTTCAATTCCTTGGTTTAGTTACATTTTTGGCCCATCTGCTCTAGGTGGAAGGAATAGGAAAATATGAGTTGTGTTTCTAGAGTCTTGAAGAGTTCCTTCCACATGTTGCTCATGAAGCAACCATACCAATCTTATGCAATGGCTAAGGGTAACCCATGTAACTTGAGGGGATGAGTAAAGAAAAGACAAGCTGCCTCCTTAGCATTTAATGGTGGTTTAGTAGAAATGAAGTGTACCTACTTGGAAAAATAGTTCACCACTACAAAGATGATAGTATAACCATGGGATTCTTGGAGTTCTACAATGAAATTCATGTTGATGATGTCCCATTAGTACCTTGGCGCTGGCATTGGTTGAAGTAAGCTAGCCATCTTGGTGTGTGGAGCTTTCACTAGTTGGTAAGTGGGGCTTGTCTTGACATATTTTATCACCTCCTCCTTCATCTTTGGCCAAAAGAATTGTCTCCTTAAGGCCTCTAGGGACTTGATTTGGCCTTTTTGTCCCCCTAGTTTCCCATCATGAACCTCATGTAATATGATATTCTTTAACTCCACACTATTGGATATGTACAATCTCTTTCCTACAAAAAGAATCCCCTCTTGGAGCCCCAAGAGGAAAACCAAGGAAAAGGGAATTCTCTTGCAAGAAAATCTATCTTGTAACGCCAACAAGCTTTTATTTCATTATTTTGACCATCAAAACAAAGAAAACAGCAAATCTTCACGCAGCATCATAGTAGATTTCTCCCACGGATTTGATTAAATCAACCATAATCTTCAACATCTTCATATAATCCATCAATACAACAAAGAACACAAAAGAATACACCATCTTTGAATGGAAATCAATCACATATTATTCATCTTCAATGTCTTCATAGTTCTCTCTCTCAATCTCTCATATACAATTGCACTGTTTTGATAGAATTGACTATCTCTGGCTCTCTCTCTCTCTCTCTCTCTCTCTCTCTCTCTCTCTCTCTCTCTCTCTCTCTCTCTCTCTCTATCAATAGTACATCATATCCTCACTACAATACTCTCATAATAACTCTCAATAATTCTTCTTAGGTCGTGGATGTACTTCCCAAGAGGTATGTCTGATATGAAGAGTCACCAGAGCCACTACAGTGTCTTTTCACAGCTCACTACTGTCACTCTCACTTAGTCTTCTCTTTAGACTTCAACAGCTGCTTCTTCCACTTGTTTTAGCTCTTTTGAACTTAGATTCATCCTTTCCAAAAGTTAGAAAACTTTCCCAAAGTCACACATACATTCTACAGAATACTTACAGAAGGTCTACAGAACAGTTACAGTATAGTACCAGAGCAGCTACAGTACAGTTACAGTATAGAGACAGAGCAGAGACAGAGGCTCTACAGAAGGCCTACAGAGGGTTACAAAAGGTCATCAGAACCTCATAACTCATACTCAAATCATTCCATACTATCAAAAACTATTCAATAAGGTTCCAAAAGATCTCAATCTTCAACATCAATCATTAATCCATGCTTCATACAGAAGACAATCAGAACAAAACAGAAGCTATACAGAAGGTATATAAAACCAATCAGAAGCTCAACAGAACCTATCAGAACATCACAGAGCTTCATATATCCACTAAAAATCATCATGAACTTCCAAAACATAATCAATATCATCCAAAACACTCTCAAATACTTCCTTTAACAACCATGCATCACTGTAAATCCATCAAAAATCAATCATTCAGACCTCAAAAACAACAAAATTCAGTCAAAAATTCAGTCTTTTTCCACTCTCAACATATCCCCACACTTAGAAAGAAAGTATCATCGCGACCTAAGGAAAATAAGAATATAAGTTCATTGAAGAGCTTAATTTTATTTTTCGTCGGATCTTCAATAATCTCTCCAAACCACGACCCCAACTTATCACCTATATTTGATAGAAAAAACTACTAAAGAAAAACTTTTATTATTCATTAACTCATCTGATTAATCATTTAAAAAGTCATAACAAATTTGTAAAGGATATAAGAGGTTCTCTTGAGCTTTCCACCATAGGCTTTTTATCCACCATCAATCATTTGAAAAGAGCTCTCGAACAAATTATTCTCAATCAGCATGAACTTATCACATACAATTATTACAACACACATACAAACACTAACACAACCATCTGAATGACACCTCCAAAAAGAGATATATATCATTAAGAATCGTCCAAAATACATTGCAAAGGTATCAATGAAGATGATCCCTTTTTAAGGCTTGGTGGTTTCGAAAACGATCCATAGAGAAGGATTCATCTACAAATGTCTTTGGAGGATTTTGAAAGAACTGTAGGTAGCACATCCTTTCTAGCAAAACAAGGTACCTACTAGGTAGACATAGGGCATGAAAGTACAGGACATCCAACTGGTGGGAGTCAATGTTCACATTGACATTCATACAAAGTTTTGGAATGGCCTTTTGATCATTATGGGAATGCCTATGCATGTATGCTAGATACCAAGCAAAATGAGTTGTCAGCCTCACTGAAGGATCTAGAGATTGTGAATATTGGTGAGCAAAATGAAGGCAGTTCTGGTATGCTTGACTGGTAGTTGTCCAATCTCCTGAAATTATTGGCCAGTTTATCTGAGGTCTTGTAAGAGAATCAATCGAGCTCCATCCTCTTCTTCTAGGAATCTGCTGATCAAACCCTTCGTATTCACTAACCAACTGAGGGGATTGAGAAATAGAAGTGGCAGGAGATGGAAGTGGAATAAGTAAAAGTGGATGAAGAGATGGGTAGGAAAAATCAGAAAAGGAGGAATAAGTTAAAGAAGGAGTGACTGAAAATTTTAGGGAATCAGCTAGGAAGGGTGTTAATTGATAAATAGGAAAGGTAAAAGGTATATGGATAGATGGAGAAGGGCATGGTGGAGAAGGGAAAAATACTCTATCTTTGATAAAAGAACAATAGGTAAATATGGGAATTTGAGGAAAAGATTGAGGTTAGAAAAGAAGGGGTAAGATTGCTGTTGAATTGGTTTGATGAAGGGAAAAATAGGTATCATAGCGATGAGCCATTTGTTGGTAGTACAGTGGGCTAGGAACAGAGGGACCTAGGATAAATCTTCTCTGATAGGCATAAAAAAAGGTTGAATCAAATGGATGGTTTTTGGAAAGGTGAGCTAAGAGATCCACCCTCAGTTGGTTAGTGCTTTGTACATAGGTAGAAGCTGTGTTCTGTCGTTGATTCAGGACCACAGAATCAATCATTGAGTGCCAGGAATTATCAGGGAAAGTAGCCACTTTTGAAGAGTAACACTGGAACATGTCATCTATCCGCAACTCCAAATAGTTGACATACAAAATAGCTTGCAAAACCACATCTCCCATATACCAGGCCATATCTACTTCATCTAGAATCAATAGATCACCTTGTAGATACATGTATGACAGCAACATGGTATCCGTCGTCACACACAGAATCTTCAAACATCATACGGAACACTTCTGTCAGTAACTCAGGAGACCAAGCCCCACTCCAACCATCCTCTGGAAGAGGAAGATCCATCGTTGAAAGCTTCATGTAAAAGGCCAACTTTTGCAATTGATAGCAGACAAAGAAAGAATGGTCCGGAGGAACATACTCCTGGAAATGCTCAAATGTAGACCATAACAAATCCATCCTGGACTGCAATATTTCCACTTTAACTTGGAACAAAGAACACAATGTGGCCTGTCTCTGGAGAATTGCCAAGTCCTGCTTTGAGAGAGAAGAAATCATAGGAACATTGGGGCTTGGAGGAACAGACCGTGACTGTGTCAGCTGGTCTTGCAACTGCTTGATTTGGGAAGCTTGTGATTCCACGGTGTCATGAGCAGTCTGTAAGGCTGAGAGTTTTGCATCTAAAAGAGTTTGAAACTCTTGCGCTTCTTTGGACATCCTCTCCTTCTCCTCTGAGATTCTAGTGACCTCTGACTGAGCTTCTGTTAACTGAATCTTCAAAGAAGATATCTCTTCTCTTTGAACCTCAATCATTTGGGTTTGTTGCTCCATCTGCTTAAACAAATCTGCAAGTGTGTCTTTAGCAGAGGCTAACTCTGATGTTGCCTTATGCAACTGGTCTTTGGACTGCATCAGTTCTTCGTAAAAGGAAGCATATAGCTATTGAACACAGGTTGTCACTGAAAGTTCAATTGAACTCTAGATATCTTTACAGAGGAATGGAATGGCATCTTCTAACATAGACTGTTCAGTGAAGGGATTGATATGTCCGAGGAACCCTCTCTATGTGCTCTGAACAAATTGTTACATGTGAGGTAAGCAGGGAGGTCACTGCCAGAGGTAGCAAGAATTGTGACTGAAGGAAGAATTGAAGGAGATTTATCTGCCACACGCTTCAAGCGTTTTCGCTGAATGACCAATGGAGGAGGAGAATCAAGATCCTTTATATCAATAGGTTTTGACTCTTCTAAAGGTGGTGGAGGAGGTATTGGATCAGATGGAGGAGGTGGTAGCACACCCTTCTTTAGGCCTGAGTACGTCAAGAAAGCATACAGGTAGGATCCATATGTGACGATTGTGACATTTCTCCTGGTTACTTTGACGAAATGTTGGTCCATCTTTGTAAGTAGGTAAGTGCTCCCATCAATAGCCACTCCTTTCAACACCATCCTGGAAGCTGTAAATAGCCCTTTTGACAAGTAATGGGATGGTGTTTTGGCAGGCATAAACCTGTCTTGGAGAAATTGGCAGACCAACTTCCACATAGGATCAGTGATCATGGAAAAACTTGTAAATCTCATCGCTGGAGAATAATTGTCTAGTTGTAACAAAGGGCTCTCCTTTGTAGGAAAGAGACAAAGCCTTCCCTAACCCTTGGGGTGTCAATGTCATGGAAGCACCATGAACCAGTCTCGACTTCTTGCTGTATGAGGCAAGAAACTCATCACACAAGGATGGATCATCTGGAATCAAGGGAAATGAAGCAGCCACGAAAGTCGCAAGTCCTGCTTTCGCTAGAGGCTTAAAAGCCAGTAGGGAAGAATAATCCCTACTAACCAGCGGGACATACTAGATAGGAGGAGGAACGTGAGGCCCCACTCAGATGGAAAACATACACACCACAAACACAGACAATCACAAAGAATGCCTGCAAAACAACCAAAGGGCTATCAAAAAGAAATCAATAAACAGAATGATACACATACATAGACGTAACTAACCCATTTACCACCCCAAACAATACACATCCTAGAAAAAATTCGGCATGTCCTCTACACATATGCGACCGAAAACTTCATGCGATGCAACAAACAGGCACCCAAATCCCCGTAACAGGCAAGAAAGAAAGAACTACACAGCGTTCCTGTAATCGTAGCACATAGACAAATCATAATACCATAAAAATGTAAATCAAGACCGGACCATAACCTTGACCGTCAAGTTCAACTAAGAGGACTTTATGCGCCCATCCCACGAAGCGTGTTTATTAAAAAGGGAAAAAAATTTGCAGTGAGGGGGAATTATTTTAATGAAGGGCTTATTTTAAGAAATTATTAACAATGGGTGACATTTTATTAGGTTATAAACCTTAATAAGAAAACGACGGTTCCTTCTTAAAAACAATTTATTAGGGTGAAATGGTGCTTTATCGAAACCCGGATTACGATTCTCAGACTGGGTCTCTAAATGTAAATTCCTTAATTAAAAATTAATAGTGATGTGGAGCGCTTTTTTGCCAACGCGTGCTTTTTTGTGACAATTGGTTCATTTCTATTACAAATTAAGGTGAATCTTAAGCGCACGTAGCGTGTGCAAAGTGAACGGTTGGTTGATTTTTAAATTATTAAATTGTGTGTTTAGCGCGAATGCGCATGAAAAAGGTGGGTGAATATAGTTCATTTTAGCAATTAATTGTGGTTAAGGGGGTAATGAAAATAAATAAAGCTCACAAAATAAATACCTGGTAGGGGTGTGTATGCAATGGACTGAAGGTGCACAGAGTAATCCCCCAAAAGCAATGAATCCAGTCAAACAAAAACAAAGACCACTGACTTTTAAAAAAAAGCATCTTAGTGTTTTTTGTTTATTTTTATTTTTATTTTATTTTTATTTTGTATTGTTTTGTTTTTTATTTTAGGTGTGTTTGTATTTGTGCATTGTTTGGTTTGGTTAATTTATTTTGTTATTTTTTTCATTTTTCTATTGTGTTTTTCTTTAATAATAATTAAATCAGGATATATAACACATGGATATGTTATGAAGTGTAAGAATGCATTTTCAGCCATCTAGCAAGTGTCCACAATTTATGTTAATTCAGTTGTGATTTTCAACTCATTTTTTAGGACTTAAAATGAATTTTTATAATGTGTAGTATTGAAATTAGGGTTTTTTTCTTCAAAGAATATTCTTGTCTTTTATGGAAATATTTTTTAATTAAAAAATTAGTGGAAAAAGAGCAGGGAGATTTGTGGAATTTTTTTGGATTTATTTTTGTATTTTTATTAAATTTTAATAAAATTTACTCATTTTTCATATAATTTTGGAGTAATTTTCATATTTTAATTTTTTTGCAATTTATTTGTTTTAATTTCCACTTTTAAAAATATTCCAAACGATTTCAATAATATTGGTAAATTTTTAAAAAAAATTGTAATTTTTTATTTTCAATGATTTTTTTTAAATTTTATGTTTTTTTTGTTTATTTTGATGTATTTTTTATATATTTGCGGGTTGGAAAATACAAGGTGGTACCTAGGCTACGTGTGAACAATGAAGAATGACTGCGTGTGATCGACGGGTCTGCAATCTCCACCACACGGACAAGTCGGAAGCACGTCCTCGCACGTGAACACTCGTTAGCACACCCGTACTCAGCAAGAAAAAGAACGGAAGAGAAAGGGCAGGAATGGGGGCTAACTGAGTTAAATTAGGTGAATTAGGTCAGCTTAGTTTGATAAAGTTAATTAAGTTAATTTAGTTGAATAAATCAATTAAGTGAGTTAAATTAAGTTAGTTGGTTAAGTTAGGGCAAGTCAGGCCAATTAAGTCTGGTTAGTCTAGGTAGGTTAGTTAAGTCTGGGTAAGTCAAGGCTGGTTAGGTTAGTCAGGGCTGATTAGGTTAGTCTGAGTTAGTCTAGTTAGGGTAGTCAGTCAAGTCTAACCAAGGTTAGTTAGTGGGGGGGTCAACTTAACTAGGGTTAAGGTAGTGGGGGGGTAGTCAACTAACCAGGGGTTAAGTTAATAGGGTTAACTAACTATAGGTAAGTTAGTGGGGGGGGTCAATTAACCATAGTTAGGTTAGTGGGGGGTTAACTAACCATAGTTCGATTAGTGGGGGGGGTTAACTAACCCTGGTGAGGTTAGTGGGGGATCAACTAACCCTAGTGAGGTTAGTGGGGCGGGTCAACTAACCCTATTGAGGTTAGTGGGGGGGGTAAACTAACCCTACTGAGGTTAGGGGGGGGGGTCAACTAGCCCTAGTGAGGTTAGGGGGGGGTCAACTAACCCTAGTGAGGTTAGTGGGGGGGTCAACTAACCCTAGTGAGGTTAGTTGGGGGGGGGGGGGGTAAACTAACCCTGGTGAGGTTAGGGGGGGGGGATAAACTAACCCTGGTTAGGTTGGGGGGGGGGGGTCAACTAACCCTAGTGAGGTTGGGGGGGGGGTCAACTAACCCTAGTGAGGTTAGTAGGGGGGGTAAACTAACCTTGGTTAGGTTGGGGGGGGTCAACTAACCCTAGTAAGGTTAGTGGGGTGGTCAACTAACCCTAGTTAGGTTGGGGGGGGGGGGGGGGGGTCAATTAACCCTAGTGAGGTTAGTGGGGGGGGGGAGGGGGAAACTAACCCTGGTGAGGTTGGGGGGGGGGGGGGGGGGTAAACTAACCCTGGTTAGGTTAGGGGGGGTCAATTAGGGTTAGTGAATTACTAACTAAGGTTAGTTAGGTTATTAACTAGGGTTAGTTTAAGTGATTAGCTAGGGTTAATTTATGACTAACTAAGGTTAGTTAGTTACTAACCAGAGCAGGATGGTGGGGGAGGAGGAGGAGGAGGAGGAGGAGGAGGGGGAGGAGGAGGAGGTGGGCGGCTGATGGCGGCACAGGGAGTCGGGGCAGCAGACGGTAGGCGGCCCTGAGGAAGGGCGGGCGGCAGCCGTGGATGACGAAGGCGACGTGGGCACCGGGGTCAGGGCACAGAGCCGACGGGGAGCCGGTCTCAGAGGCGTAGCAGGCGTCATCGGAGGCGCAGCAGGTAGGTGTCTAGAGGACCAAGCAGGGCGGCGGGAGCGCGGCTGGAGGGCGGCGTCAAGGGCGCTACGGGCGGCGTTAGTTCTAGCGGGTGGCCGAGGGAGAGAGAGGAGGAGGAGGAGGAGGAGGAGGAGGAGGAGGAGGAGGAGGAGGAGGAGGAGGAGGAAGGAAGGAAAGAGGGGGAGGAAGAAGAGAAGGGGAAGGGGAAGAAGAAAGGGAGGAGGAGGAGATGGAGAAGAGGAGAGAAGAGAAGAGGAAGGGGAAGAAGCAGGGAGGAAGGAGGAGAGAGGAAGGAAGGAGGAGGCGCCACGAACGGTAACAGGTAGGTATGTTTTTTCTTTCTTTCTTTCTTTCTTTTGATTATTTCGTGTTCTTTATATATATATATATACATATATCTATATATATCTATATATATATACATATATATATATATGCATATATCTACATATATATATATACATACATATATACATATATATATATATATATATATATATATATATATATATATATATACATACATATATATATACATACATATATATACATATACATACATATATATAGTTTGTTTCTTTCTTTTTGCTTCTTCTTTTTCTTTTTTTTTTGTTTTTTTTGGGTAAATTTCTTTTTCTGTTTGTTGTTGTTTTTGTTTTTTTTTAAAGGGAAACTAAAAAAATAAAATAAAAAATGGAAAATGGAGGGCAAGAAATACACCCTCGGCCCGCGCGCATGCGCGGGCAGGGATAATTTTTTTTTTGCAGCGATGGGGTCAAACAGGCAGGGACGTGACGCGCAAGCCACGAATGCCACGGGGGCGTCCTGAGGCGCGTAAAACCAAAAACATGCGCGTTTGCGTGCGAGGCAAGAAACACAGTTAACGAGAAAAATGAAGAAAATTAATAAAATCCAAACCGTTTGTCGGATCAAAAATCCGTTAAAAGGAAAAATGTGCCGGGAGATGAGAGGAAAATGTTGGAAACATGCAACATAGGTTCCAGGGCAAAATCAGGGTGTTCACAAGGGAAAAACGCAAAAAATAAACCCAAAAACACATACAGGTATTAATATCGAAAAATCCGCGCAGCGGAACGAAGTGCAAAAAGAAGGAAAAGTATGTAGAATAAGGTCGCCAACAACCTTATCATGATAAAACATAGTTCCGATTGAGATAGGACACGTTCACATGGGAAAAACTCCAAAAATGGACTTGAAAATAGACTTGGAAATTAATACGGGAAGAACCGTGCGTCGGAATAGAGGACGGTAAAAAGGAACAATGTCCGAAAGAGAGGGATTCACAGGACTAGAGCATCAAAACTTAGTTTGGGGGAAATTAGGAGGGGTTCACATGGAAAAAACACGAAAATCACACCCGAAAACACTCGAAAAAATTAATAACTAAAAATCCGGCAGTCGGAAGAGGGGGAGGAAAAAGAAAAAAGGGGGGGGAAGGCTGGCAGGACACGGCTTTCAAATCAAACTGGAATTTCGGTGAAAATAGGGCAAGTTTACACGGAAAAATGTGAAAAATAGGCATGAAAAAGGTCCCAAAACCCGTAAAAATTAATAACGGATGAACCGTGCATCGGAATGGCAGGGAGTAAGAAGGAAAAATGCCAAGGGGAAGGGGTAGGACAGACTTGACACATCAGATCAGGGTTCCGAAGCAATAAAGATGCATTCACATGGAAAACCATCCATTTTACGGGAATTGTTTCAAAAATTAATAACTTAAGAACCGTCTGTCGGAACAGGGGTTGATAAAAAGAAAAAATAGACAGTTCAAAGGGACAAACAAGGCTATAAGGTTGAATTGGGATTCTAGTGAACGTAGGATACATTCACATGAAAAAAGCACAAAACAAAGAATAATGGTAAACTGTCAAAGAACAACCCCAAGGACAAGGTGAAATAGGACGAAAGGGTGGGAAAGGGATCCCATCAAGGTAAAATAAAATCAGGCATAGATACATGATAAGAACAGGGTATATGCATAGGGGTATGCATCATCGACGCGCAGGGACGCGTTCCCACACTTAAGACCTTAGCAGGAAGGGCAAATCCAACATCAAGAACCTAGTACCTCACATCAGACCAACCACAACGTCCCCACACTTAAGACATGATCGATACTGAGAAACAGAAGGTGTAGGGTTAGAAAAACTTGGCCCATATTGCCGAGGAGGAATGTCGACTATCGAGGTTGCGTCTGGTGTCGTCGTCGACTCCAGGAGGTAACAAGGTATCTTCACAACACTCGTCCAACGTCCTTTATGGCAAGGACCTCGTGGCAGAACCCAGGGAGGTAGCTGGTTGAAAGAATCACAGGAAATTTGTCGATGGCGAGGGATATTACACTCAACTCACGATCACTCAAATGGAATGAAAGAACAATGACTCGCCCTATTACTAAATCACTTGAGGAAATAATGATGGAAACCCAGAGCTCACACCTGGTTTAGGAATCAACAAGGGGATGGTGTGAAGAGAGTATGCCAGGGTGCACAATTGATGGTGCATCAGTGCGTCCAACCCGTCTGGCATAGGTGCAAGAAGAAAGGCTAGGGAGCCTTGTAGTGCAGTGTACATAACAGAATGACGTGTCCTGCGCTGATGGCAGAAACCCATCCCATGGGTGCATAGGGAAACGGAAACGTACCTGACTCTAAGTGTTGTAATGTCCCTCAATCCTCACCTCTCAATAATTGATTGAAGAATACCAGTCACACTCAGCCCACCCTCTGTCTCGCGCTCTGTTGAAAGATACAGAGGGCAGCCCTTTCCTGAAACCCATTGATGTAGTCCTCACTGTCACTTGTGCAGAGGTTGTATGCCTTGTGCGCTTTTGATGGTGCAACTGTGCATCCCACCCTGTGCCAGCATACAGTGCAAGAAGGAAGGCCAAGGAGCCTTATAGTGCAGTGCACAGGAACAGATCGTGCTTTGTGCATTGAGAGGCCCATCCCATGCGTGCAACACTCCGTTCACACATCTTCACCTCTCATTTGATTTGAAGGGAAAGACTAGTCACTCACCCCACCCTCTGTCTCACTCTCTGATAGATACAAAGGGCAGCCCATACTTACGTCCCCATCCTATTAGGATGAAAGCTCACATCACTCAAGGGGTTGGCGATGAAGATCACGTCAGCTATTGTTGTCATGAGGATCTTGAAGACGAGATATACCTAGGGAGGCAGGCAACAAGTCTCGTACTTCAATGATTTGTAAGAAAGATTGTCTGTTAAGAAGGGCAGACTGACTGATATTGCAGAGACAGCGCACCAAGGAAGGTGGCTTTAAATTACTTGCTGAAGAGGTTCTGCTGGTGAGTTAGCTATCCTGAACTGCGGGGTGTTACCACCTTTTTCATAGTTAGCTTCTCGCCTAAGGGTGTTTCCACCTTTTCTTAGAACGAGGCTTGTTATGACAGAGAATTTCTTCATTTTCTCCCATAACAGTTTGTTTATTTTTTTGTTTTTGTTTTGTTTGTTTTTTTCTTCTTCATTTTTCTTTTTTTTTCTTTTCTTCTTCTTTTTTTTCCTTAAGAAAGAGAATGGTAGAAATACCATATGTCAGGACCAACCTCACCACCGTTGTTGGATCAGACGAGAAGAGAACAAGGTCGGGTTGAGATGTTTCTATGAGGGGGTAGCAGAATGGGACCGCCTAATGAGGAGAATCATAAGGGCTATCAAAAGCATGACGAGAAGGACAGTGCACCGCCCAAAGGGGAAAGGGTAGGTCGGCTGTGATTGTCAAGATCCCCAGGGAGGGAAATACTTTTTTAGGTGATAGCCATTGATGAGGAAAGGATCATCAGAGGCATCAACGGTCTGCACCTGGATAGAGCCATTAGGATTGATAGCAAGTACCTTATACAGGCCCATCCCACCATTGTTGAAGCTTGCCAAGAAACTTGCCAAATCTCGAATCATAGGCTAGAACAAGATCACCTTCTTTGAACTCCTTGTGCTTGATGAAACTGTCATGATAGGCCTTGCATTGCGCCTGAGTAGTTTCCATGCACTGTAGGGCCATCCACCGTATCTCATCCAAGCATTCCAAGTGCAGGAGACGGCATTGAAGTGACTCATCATCTCCCAAGCGTTCTTTAACTGCCACTCGCAAAGAGGGCAATTCCAGCTCAACAGGGAAGACGGCTTCTATCCCATACACCAGCTGGAAAGGGGTCTGTCCAGTAGCTGCCTTATGAGAGGTTCTGTATGCCTAGAGGGCCTCTATAAGTCGATCGTCCCAGTCGTGACGACGATGTGTGGCAATCGTTCTTGTCAGAATTGAGTAGAGGATGCGATTGGTGACTTCAACTTGGCCGTTGGCTTGGGGGTAATAGGGAGTGGACTTGCGATGGCGGATCTTATACAGCTCTGTCAGCTCCTCCATGATTTTGTTAAGGAAATGAGTACCTCTGTCACTTACCAGCTCGAGGAGACTGCCAAAACAGGTGATAATATTCTCGTACATGAACAGGGCTACACTGTTACCATCATCGCGCTTCAGAGCTTTAGCTTCACACCACTTTGTGACATAATCCGTACATACTAAGATGTAACTATTCTACTTCCGTCTAGTGGGTGGATCAATGGGACCCACAAAATCAATCCCCCACTTCTCGAACGGCTTTAGGGGAAGAATAGGTTGTAGTGGCATGGCACTTGTTTTGGTGGGCTTTTCCATTCATTGACAAGCATCACATCTCTTGCAATAATCATATGCATCCTTGTGGAGGGTTGGCCACCAATATCCTGCTAGCAGAGCCTTCCTGGCTGTTGCTTCTCCTGCGAAGTGTCCACAACATGGTTCGTCATGGCATGCTTTCAATACTATGCCGATTTCATCGCCTGCAACACATCTTCGCAGCACTTCATCTTTGCCTTTCTTGTACAATGCACCACCTAGCAAGGTGTAGGGGGCTGATTCTAATAGAAGCTTCTTCTTCTCACGACTTGAGATGCCAGGGAGATACTATTGAGTTGCTAGGAGATTGGCTATGTCTGCATACCAGGGAGTAGCTGTTTCAACTAGAAACAAAGAAGCATCAGGAAGGTTTGGATCATCCTGTCCCTCTTCTTCTGTTTGAGGGATCCGTGATGATCGGCTAGGACATGGGAATGGCCAGGCTTAGTGACCACTTCAAAATCAAACTCTTGGAATAGGAGCAACCATCTCATTAGTCATCCTTTAACATCTTCTTTGTTCATCAAGAAGGATAGGGCTTCATGATCCACATAGAACTTGAAATGTGTTGACAATAAATAGTGTCGAAACTTCTCCAGTGCAAACACCATTGCCAAGCACTCAAGCTCTTTCACTGTGTAGTTTCGTTCCCTATCAGTGACCTTTCGACTTGCATAATATATCGGTTGATCTAATTTAGAGGGGCCCTTTTAACATAGGACAGCACCTAGCCCTTCAACTGATGCATCTGTGTGCACATGGAACTCCTTCGTCCAATCAAGAGGCTGCAAAATAGGTGCTTGGATGAGGCACTGTTTGAGGGTATTAAAGGCCTCTTCACAGTCATCATTCCAAAGGAAATCAGCTTCTTTCCTTAGGAGCTTGTGCAAAGGGGCTGCCTTGGTTGCAAAATGTGCAATAAATCTTTTGTAGTAGCCCACATGGCTAAGAAATCCTCTCAATTGCTTGAGGTTTGTCGATGCTGTTAAGGCGAAAATCTTTTCAATCTTTGTCGAGTCTGTTGCAATCCCTTGTGCAGAGACAATATGGCCCAAAAGAACTCCTAAGGAGACGCCAAAGACACATTTATCGGGGTTGAGAGAAATCCCGTACTCTCGACATCTGTCAAAACATTGCTCTAGGTGTCCCTAGTGCTCACGGATCAAACTATAGACACAAAAGTCATCAAGATACACCTCAATGAAATCATGCAAATGATTTTGGAAGGCAGCCATCATTACTCATTGGAAGGTGGCAGGAGCATTATAGAGCCTAAATGGCATCACTCTATAGGCATAAGTCCCCCATTCGATGGTGAAGGTTGTTTTGGATTGGTCCTCTTCTGCAATTTGGACTTGGTTATATCTGTTGAATCCATCCAAGAGGGAATAAAGCTCATGGCATGCCATTGTGTCCAACAGTTGGTCTGCAAAAGGGATAGAAAAATGATCCTTCTTCGTCTTCGAATTGAGCTTTCAGAAGTCCACACACATTTGAAGTTTCCCGTTCTTCTTGGGTACTACCACAATGGGCAAAACCCATTCACTATTAGCCACAGGATAAATGAACTCTGCTTCAAGAAGTTTCAATAATTTGGCCTTCACCAGAGCATAGTAATTAGGATTCATATGCCTTATACAGGTTTGGCATCAGGCTCTAGGTCAATGTGACGTTGGCATACTATGGGATCAATCCCCTTCAGGTCTTTATATGACCAAGCAAACACGTCTAAGTTCTCTTTTAGTAGATCTCGCAGGACCACTAGTTCTTCTTCTGGAAGATTGAGACCCACTTTTAGGTGACGTTCAGTACCGTCAGTATCCAAGAACGTTACTTGTCTTTCACCTTCCACTTCACAGATAAATGTCCCACGGATTGCTTCTAGATAGAGGTCTGACTCTTTCAAGAGAGTAGTATCCTTGTCTGATGTTTCGCTAGAACCAGTGTCCTCCTTCTATACAGATGACTCATTCGTCTATTTAGGTTGCAGGAAGGGTATCAGAGCTTTGTTTGCTTCTGTATGAGTGGTGATTTCTTTTGGACTTAGGGATTCATCTTCAGAGGATGCATCTAGGAATGCCACATAGCATGGACCTGCTAGAGGCCGGGATTCTGAGGGCTTTGGCTTCTATTGGTAGGGGGACATCATCATCATCTTTTCTCCAGAATGAATGGTCAGGGCGACAGGAGCCACTGGTGAACTTAATTTTTATGTTTTTAATCCATTGTTTATACAGATTTTGCATACTTTGTGGTCCATTGGTCAACCGAAATGGAACCATGGCCATTCCATCTAGCACCCTGAGATATTCGCCCTCTGAGGTCTCTGTAAGGACATCAATAAGATCATCCGTTATCAGAGGAAATTCTTCATCTGCACTTTCATAACCTGCTTCATTTTCTTCCTCATCATTTTCATCCTCTTCCTCTTTAGGCTTTGTCTCTGTTTTGCTGTAGAGGCTCTGTAGGAGAAGAACATATCTTCTGTCTCTGCATCTGCTTCTACTTCTGTCACAACTTCTGACTCTGCTTTTGCCTCTGGCTATGGCTCTGGCTCTGGCTCTGGATCTGTATCTGTTACTGTCTCTATGACTGTCTCTGTATCCACTCTGTCTCTGTTCTGTATCCACTTTGTATCTGCTCTGCCTCTGTACTGTCTCTGCTCTGTAATTGTACTATCTTTGTATTGTCTCTGCTCTGTCTCTACGACTGTCATGTAACAAGGAGAATAGTACATCCATGCTTCTATTTCACTGTTAGAGGTGATTTTAGAAGTTAATTCTAGTTGAGGCAGGAGGTATTCACCCATGGACAAGAATTTTGCTTCCCTTGGCAGTTGGCTTACAGTGCCCACTGTTAGGGACTGTGCCTCTGTTTTCTTAGGAAAGATTTGCTTAACAGCCTCTTCATCTCTTGATGTACCATCTGCTACCTCATTAGAGGAGTCAATTATGACTTCAATGGATGTGGATTCATTGCCTTTTTTAGATCCATATAGCTTCAATACCACTTTGTTGGGTCCTCTGCCTAGGGTTAGGGTTCCTTTGAACCAGTCCGTCCTAGCTCTTGCTTCAAAAAGCCAAGGTCTTCCCAACAACATAGGGTATGAGGTCCCATAAGAATTTGGTTTGACCACCAAATATGTCAGCCAATAATCTCTTCCTGCAACAAGGGTTTTTTTTACGTATGGGAGGATGCCCAACGATTTGACTCTGCTTTGGTCTGCCAATCTAATAAGCCACTGTGTAGGTTGAATTCCTTGCAACCCTAAGTCCTTCATTGTGACATCTGTCATTATGTTTACTAATGAGCCTCCATCAATCAATACATCTGAAATGAAACATCCTTCTATCCATACACTAATCTTTGGTGTCCCAGGATCTAGGAAGGCATTAGCCACATCTACTTCCTTTACAGGCTCCGGGGCCTTATTAGTCTTGGTCACTGTTGAAGGAATGATCCTTAGTCCATGTCTTCTTGTCAAGATGCTCTTGAATCTCTTTCGGCAGCTGGAAGACATCATCAGTAACTATCAGAAAGTTAAGTTTGGTTTAAAAGTGTCTACGTCTTTGATCAAGTCATAATCTTTGATAGGATCCACAGGCTTCTCTAGCCTGTTGGGGAATGGGGCTACACCCATTTTCATCTTTCATTTCTCTTCTAACAATTGTAGTATTGTCACTTCTTCTGTTTCTGGAAGTGCTTCTGTATCATCTATCTCTTGGGCATTTGGTCCTGTCTATGGGACTGTCTCTATAGCTCTCTATGGTACTACAGTGCTATGTACTGCATTGTTCTATTCTGTACTGCTCTGTCCCTCTATTGGCAGGTTGAACTTCACAGTCTTAGCAGGAGAGTTATTTTCGTTCTGAACAATTGGTTCCTTCTTCTTGGTGCACGTAACAGCGGCAACTTCCAACTCTACTAAATTGGAGGCAGGCTCTTGTGCCTTCTATTGGCTATCAGTGGCATTGGCCTTTATAGGGGCTGGACTTGGACAGTCCTTTGCAGTGTGGCCTTCTCCTTTGCATTAGTTGCATAAGGGCTTGTATTCCACAGATCGTCTAGGGTTTGGACAATTCGGGGAGATATGTCCCTTTTCTCCACACCTATAACATTCCACCTCTGATCTCTAACCACCACCAGACTGTCGTCCTCTGTAACTTTGAGAGGGAAACCTCTTTGGACCGAAATTAGAACCAAACTCCCTAGGCTTTGGTCCAATATCCTATGTTGTCATTTTGGATTCTAGCAAGTTGAATCTTGCATTTTCATCCTTCTTTCTTCGTTCATGCATCTCTTTCAGAGAGCAAATATCCTCTGTATGGTTCTTCTGCAAATAGTAGGAACAGAAGGCTCCAGGAATGGTTGGTTTTCGGGTACATTCAGTGGGGCTAAATGTCCCCCTTGATGACACTTTCCGCATCATATATTAGAGTGCATCACATCTCTTCCAGCTCTCGCTGCAGGAGTGGATATATTAGCGGTATTCACCTTCAGTGTCTATAGCTGCTCTGTAATCACATCCAAAAGCTCTTTCTTGATACTTGCAACTGAGTTGGATAAGTAGTCCTTCAGATTTTCACCTCATGAAGTACTTGTAGTAGGGTTTTGGGAAGTGTCTGTAATTACTGCATACACTGGTTGGGTCGATCCAAAAGGTCCTCTGTTCTGGCTCTGATTCAGAGCTCCTATTGAGACTTGGGGTTATTGATTCCAGTTGGTAGGGTTCCACTGTTGTTGAGTCGCCATTGGAGGAACTGTTTGAGGCCACTGTTGCTGTGGTTGAACCATCATTTGAGGCACTGTCGTATGTGGTGACCACAATGGATTAGGTGCATTATACTGTGGCACTATTTGCATCTAGGGATAGGGGTAGGGAACTGTTCCTGGGACTGCATTTGGTGGGTATGCCATTCCAGGCATGGGAGGAGGTAAGACTCCTCTTCCTGGAGTTATTGACAGCCTTGCTTCAACTTCGTCATACAATCTTGCACCTTCCACTGCAACTTGTAGATTGACTGGTCTTCTCAATTCCATGAATTTGCAAACTTTTGGTTGTAGGCCCCTGAGAAACACTCCTTTTTGAATGCCTTCGTCTAGATGATGGTTAGTCTATCTCTTCAGGATGGATTCCATTCGCGAGACATAAGCTTCTACTCTTTCTCCAGAGGTCTGACTTAGGTTCATAAACTCCTCTCACATCTGCTCTTCAAAACCTTCACGCCTGAATTTAGTGAGGAAGGCCAAATTCAAGTCATCCCAAATGCCAAAATTTCATGCTGCTTGTCTCTCATACCACTGAAATGCCGCGCCCTTGAAAGTGGCGGGGAAGATTGCTAACCAATGCTCAGGGGTTCTGGCATTGTTAGCCACACATGCTACCATGAACTCTGCTACATGAAGATCAGGGTCTTCATTGTACTCTCCCTTAAAAACTGGCAATGAGACTACATTTGCTGACCTGTCATCAATATTTCTAGGACGAATCTGACTAGAAAGGGGACCTTGAGTCACCATGGGGACTTCTGTAAAGAGTGCTTTTAGGGCGTCAAAGGAGGCTTCTGCTGCGCGAGCTCGTTCTCAGCTTTGATTTTTGCCTTCTCTCTTCTCACGTACCTCTGGACTCGTTCTAACTCTTGCCTCTTTATTGCATCATTCATCAGGGGGTTGGCTTCAACCAGTTGGTCTGGACTCAACAGGATAGTATCAGAGGGGGCTTCAGTCTTCTCTAAGGGATTCTTTGGCCAACATCTCTTCTACTTCCTTCTTTTCAACATCTCTGAATTCAGCTTTCAAACCACTACAGAGGGAAAGATATTCTGTTTTGAAAGTATCAAAACTCATTCTTCTTAGGATCGTTGTTGCGTCATTATAATAATGCCAGCTTCTGAGGGTTTCAACAGTGTATATTATGAAAAACACTCTATCTACCAACTTCCAGTGGGTTGCTAATTGGACAAACAGAAGATTATCAGTGCACCAAGCATCCCACGTATCTTGCTGTTGAGCATCCATAGACCAAGACTCTTGAAGCTTCTTCACAATCTCCCACTTGATGATGTCTAGAAACTTCTCAATGAATGCCAAATCTTCCATGGATGAACATTCTCTCTTTTTGTGCTCTTCAGTTTGTTCCCAAACAGTTTGTCACCAAGATGCAAGTTTATGCTGCTTCAACAGGAAGAGGAAACAGTCCACCACATAGAGCATGCATCATGATGGTGATATGTTTTCGCCATTGTGGGATGAACTTCTTGTGGAAAGTGGCTTTGATTATGAGAAATTCCAACTCTTCAGTGGAAGAAGCAACTTTGCAAACATCCATTGAATTTTCCTCTTCTTAACAATGCCATTTCCTTCATTTTCAGCCTCTTCTGGTGCTTATTGATGGCAAGATTCCCTGGCTGCGCACCAAAAACATGGAGCCCCAAGAGAAACACCAAGGAAAAGGGAATTATCTTGCAAGAAAATCTATCTTGTAACATCAACAAGCTTTTATTTCATTCTTTTGACCATCAAAACAAAGAAAATAGCAAATCTTCACGTAGCATCATAGTAGATTTTTCCCACGGATTTGATAGAATCAACCATAATCTTCAACATCTTCATATAATCCATCAATATAATAAAGAACACAAAATAATACACCATATTTGAATGGAAATCAATCACATATTATTCATCTTCAATGTCTTCATAGTTCTCTCTCTCAATCTCTCATATACAGTTACACTGTTTTGATAGAATTGACTATCTCTGGCTCTCTCTCTCTCTCTCTCTCTATCAATAGTACATCATATCATCACTACAATACTCTCATAATAACTCTCAATAATCCTTATTAGGTCGTGGATGTACCTCCCAAGATGTATGCCTAATATGAAGAGTCACCAGAGCCACTACAGTGTCTTTTCACAGCTCAGTACTACTGTCACTGTCACTGTCACTTAGTCTTCTCTTCAGTCTTCAGTAGCTGCTTTTTCCACTTGTTTTAGCTCTTTTGAACTTAGATTCATCCTTTCCAAAAGTCAGAAAACTTTCCCAAAGTCACACATACATTCTATAGAACACTTACAGAAGGTCTACAGAACAGTTACAGTAAAGTATCAGAGCAGCTACAGTACAGTTACAGTATAGAGACAGAGGCTCTACAGAAGGCCTACAGAGGGTTACAGAAGGTCATCAAAACCTCATAACTCATACTCAAATCATTCCATACTATAAAAAACTATTCAATAAGCTTCCAAAAGATCTCAATCTTCATTAATCATCAATCCATACTTCATATAGAAGACAATCAGAACAAAACAGAAGCTATACAGAAGGTATACAAAACCAATCAGAAGCTCAACAGAACCTATCAGAACATCACAGAGCTTCATATCTCCACTAAGAATCATCATGAACTTCCAAAAAATAATCAATATCATCCAAAACACTCTCAAGTACTTCCTTTAACAACCATATATCACTCTAAATCCATCAAAAATCAATCATTCAGACCTCAAAAACAACAAAAATCAGTCAAAAATTTAGTCTTTATCCACTCTCAACACCTCTTCAAGTGTATATATGCCATGTAGTGTTTTCTCAACTTTCACTTCTTCTATTAATTTGTGCATCTCGTGGTCATGCTCTAGGGCCTCCTTTAGTGACTCTAAGAATTTGTTGTTAGCTACACTCACTACTTTCAAGTTTTCTTTCTAATTTGGTGCATCTACTATTTTGTTTGTAGATCCTAGCTTATGCTTGATCACCATGTCAAATTCTTCCAAGAAGTCAAGCCATTTGGCTTGCTTATCCAGACAACTTGGGTTGCGATTGGAAGTATTTTTGAGAGAGATGTTATTCGTGAAGGACAATTATGTGTTTGTCTTGCACATAGTGCTTCCACTTTCTAAAGCAATGTATTATTACTATAGTCTCCTTTTCATGGGTGCTCCACCTAGTTTCTGTGTCTATGAAATTCTTAGATTCATAAGCCATAGGGTGACCATCTTACATCAACACTCCCCCAATGCCATAATCAAATGTGTCCAGTGAGATCTCAAAGGGCTTGGTAGAGTGAGGCACTTTGAGTATAGGGGTCTTGCTCATACACTCCTTCATCAAGTCAATGTCTCCTTATTGATCAATCCTCTATGTGAATTTTTCATCTCCTCTGTTCAGTAGGGATAGTGGGGCCATGACCATACTGTAATCTTTCATAAACCTTCTATTGAATATTGTGAAGCCTAGAAAAGGTTCTCACTTCCCAAACTGTTTTCAAGACTAGCCACTTCTTCACTGCTTCTAATTTCTTCGGGTCTACTTTGATTCCTTCCTCCCCTATGATAAACCCTAAAAAGTCTAGCCCCTTTACTACAAACTTGCATTTCTCTAGCTTGGCATATAGTTTATGTAGTGGCAGCTTCTCTAATACTAAGTGTAAGTGTTATTTGTGCTCTTCTAAGGTTTTTCTTTAGAATAGCAAGTCATCTATGTAAATTATGATGAATGCATCTATCTTGCCCTTGAATATTCCATTCATCAATCCACGAATTGTTCCTAGCCCATTGCTAAGCCCGAATATGAGGATTAGCCATTCAGAATTTCCATATTTAGTGCAAAAGGTAGTTTTTGGGATGTGTTCTTTAGCTATGTGGATTTGGTGCTAGCCTCCTCTGACCTAAGATCTATACATCTAAAGTACTTGGCTCCATTGTAACGTGTCTGCTCTTTCGCTTGTGGGACACGTCTTAGCAGCCCATTGGGAAGAGGGTCTAGAAAGCTCTACATGGCACTTGCAAGGAATGTTGCAGGGTTTGCGATCTAGGTCTTCCCGAGTTTGCCTCGCAATGGAACTTATCCGGCCATTCCCACTTAGGATCGACCTGAAGTCCGGGTTCCTTGTATTCGGGTCTTCCTAACAGCCTTCTAGCATCGGTCTGCAATTGCTCCACTTTGCGCAGATACAACTGGACCAAAGTAGACTCATATCACACTTGATTCAAAGAGAATGGGAAATGAGAGGGATATATCGCCCAATCTCTCTGCCCGTAAGGCATAGTCCCATTCCGGTCCCCTAAAACGGCATGAATTTTTAACTTACAAGTTCTACAGTCCTTGTCTATCTAACGTTCACATCAAATAAATTCCATTGAGGAAAGCTCTCGGCTAACCGAGACCACCCTGCCGTAGGATAGACCCGACGGTCACATCCACCACGCTTCCCTTGGGGGTTGTTTTAGTTATCTAATTACGTACCACATTATGTTTGACACATAAAAGTAGCTTCCTTAATTAACCCATTAATCACAGGTTCCTTTACGTAATTTAGGGCATGGACACAGACAAGATAAAACAAGATCAAACAGTTCCTTAACTTATCTTCATATTAATGTTTATCTCCCGCCCATACAGGAGAATTAAGTGTCCCTTTTTGTCTCCGCATAAATAATCCTTCCGTATCCCAGAATACATCAAGTATCATGCCTGAAGGATGTCCCATCAATCTATAGGATTGCTGCTCCAAGTTTCGCCTGTAGACTAGTACACGGGCCTCGAGATCCCATCTCAAGTCACGCCAGCCTCTTGTGTGAGATCCGGAGGCAAGCAATTTATGGCCAGAGCCTCCCCTGGAACCCAAGCGTCCTCCCGCTCCAAGCAGCGCCCATGGAGAGACCTCTCGTGATGAGTTAGGTCCATATACCCGGTGCGGCTAACAACCCCCTTGGATAGGGTCACGCAGACAGTCGGAGGTAACTGTTCCTACCTCTCCCTCCAAGCTTCTAACTTGAAGCATTAAGTGTTTTTCCTTGAATTAGTTCATTGATCAAAGGAGATCAAATAATGTACCTAAGTGTACAATCACAAATATTTCAGAGGCTGTTTGTACGACCAACTACTAAGGTGTGATTCCCTTTTCCTGTATGCTCCCAGCATCCGATCCTGGATCATTCGCGACTTGATAAGATCCCCCAATAATCTCAAACAAGATCATGCAAGCAAATGTTCTTGGTAGGTTAACTTATTTTGACTTGCTCTTCCCCTTGGGTTTTACCTTATGGTATCTTAACCCTAACTTAAGCATTAACTGGTCAACCAAGGCAACGGACATGCCTTATTTGCAACCCAACCAAGGGTCTTTTATTATTCCAGTTCTAACCAAGTTCAGCTAACACACTTGGCAACACAAGATTCTTCATCTAGACCTTCAGGATACAGTCTAGATGCATGTGTCCCTTCCATCTCTCTTAGTGTGGTACTATGCAGAGTTTTCCAATCATCCTTACCCATCATGCACATGGTGCATTTAGTATATTTGTATATCCTAAACGACTTTTAACTCTTTTTATACCTGGCAATGAATACTTATTCCTAATGCACCGGATCACATGTGACTTGCGTATATGAAAGTCTAGGTTTCTATCCATCGGTGCAACTGCATCTTACGAATGGAAACTAACATTTCATGTGTTTCTTTTAATCATGGTTACAAAGCATGAATTCTAAAGGACTATTCATGCACTGAACTGGTTTAAAATCTAATATTTTATGTGAAATAATGCGAAAACCTTATCATTCTATGTGAGTAAAGCTATCATTCTATGCACATAAACTTGTGCGAACTCCATGCACTACCATTTCATGCATGCAACTTATCACTTGGAGTAAACAAAAAACCTAAGGCTCATTCTTGTTCCATGCATGTAACTAACCCCTTTATTTCTTCTTCTAGAAATAATATAGAATATGCTTAATCAACATTGATTATAAAACCTAGGATATTCAAAAGAACTTGGGTTTGATTTGTGATCGTAGGGGCATTTGTTGCGTTGGTCGCTCCGCTCGCCTCTCCCGTATTACCGGTACCAATGGTTGTTGAGATATCGAGCTCCACTCATGATATGCCAGGGTGACCATTGTGCATTTATGTCACCGACTTGTTAGCTGCAGATGTGGTTGGTACACCGCCCATGAATAATAGCTAGATGAGAGCTATCCTTATCTACTCTAGTTTGTGGCTCAGTTAATATGGCACCTTAGTTAGTTGAGTTTGGTTTGAGACCCATATATAGGGTTCTTCTATTTCTTTGTACTAGAGCTCTTTTTGGCTTACACAACTAAGAAGAAGAAAACTGTTTTCAGCCTCCACCTATGTGTGTATTCCCCCATTGTGCAAGCAAGAAAGCTACAAGTGAGACTCCTTCCTTCTCTCCCACAATCTTGACATGGTATCAGAGCCTTGTTCGTGGTAAGGAGCTCAAGAAAGAAAACCAAGTTCGCGGCGTTCTGGTAAGAGGACCAGTGTTGCTTTCATTTTTCGAGTTTGGGAGCAAGTCTCTGCAAGTAGCACAGCCGGAAAGTACAAGAGTGCATTGTCTCAGATTGAGACGTCCTTCGCGGTGTAGTAAGAGGGCAGTATATGCTGCGGGAAAAGGACTTTAGCCCTTGGTATCCCTGTTTTTTTGATTCGAGGCCATTTCGGGGCCTGTTTTGGAGGTTGAAGGTTTCCGCACGCACTTAGGAAAAGGCCCAGTTTTTTGCTGTGCGACCATTGTTCTACAGGTCGGTGAAAAGTTACTATAGAAATTGCATCATATGCCTGTGCGCAGAGACTTTGGGAGTTACAGAATCATCCTTGTTGCCTGTTGATGCAAAATCGTCACTAGGAAGTGACTGTGTGGTCAAATACCACTTTCGTCAGTTTTGCAGATTTGCCCTTGTGAGACTGAAGCTGTGCTTTTTGCAATGACAGAATTTTTTGCAGTGTTCTGTAATGGCGTCTGATTCTCTTTCACAGATTGTCACTGAAAAGCTTGAGAAGAACAACTTCCAAGCATGGAAGTTTAGAATGACGAATTTCCTTATGGGAAAAGGATATAGGGAATTCGTTGCAGGAAATGAAGAAGAACCAGTTCTTCCTGATGTTCCAAATCAATAGCAAATGCAGGCATTTAAAGGATGGCATGAGAGAGCCAGGAAAGTTATGTACTGGCTGTCTATCAGCATTTCAGACTCTATGATTGTGCATATTCAGGATGCAAGTACGCCAAAGGAGGCATGGGATACTTTGTCAAAAATGTATAGCACAAATACGCAAGCCAGGAAAATGCAGCTCAAGCAAGAGTTGCACAATGTGCAAAGAGAAAGTATGAGCATCAATGACTACCACATGAAGGTGAAGAAGATTGCAGATGCACTTGCTTCCATTGGGTCGCCAGTGGTGGAAGATGATGATTTAGTTTCTGTGACCTTGAATGGTCTAGGAAAGGATTACGCACAGTTCCGAACATCAATTTCCATCCGTGAAAGATTTCTTGATATTGAGGAGTTGATTTCTCTTCTAATTTCTGAGGAGCAGAGAAATGGTAGTGCATTTTCTTCAGGAGGAACTTCAAAAGAAGCTGTCTTCTACTCAAATGCTGGAAGAGGTAGAGATAGAGGTAGAGGAGGCCAATCTGGAGGCCGTGGTAGAAATCAGAATATGCAGCAAACTCAAGAAAACTAGTCCTATGGAGGAGGACGTGGTAACTCTAGAGGCAGGGGGAGCCAAAGAGGTCGTGGTGGATGGCAAAGAGGCCAAAATGCAAACAGCAATGTTGAATGCTACTACTGTGGTAAAATGGGTCATATGGCTAAAGACTGCTATAAAAAGCAGAATGACATCATGAATGGAAAATTGCAACAAGGGAATTATGCATCTTCTAGTAGACAGGGTGATGACAGAAATGAGCATTTGTTTATGGTACAGCACATGACCAATTCTGTGACAAGTGCAGAAGAAAGCAATGATGTGTGGTATGTTGACTCAGGTGCATCAAACCACATGACAGGTCATGCAGAATGGATGCAGGATGCAAGGAAAATGGAAAAACCAAGATTTGTGGAGACTGGTGATGATACTGCACATCCTATTGTGTAGATTGGAAAAATTCCTTTGTCTATGCAGGATGGGAAAAAGAAATACATGTTGGATGTATTTCATGTCCCGAATATCACCAAGAATCTGGTTTCTGTTGGTCAAATGGTTGAGTAGGGCTTGCAGGTCAGATTTAATTCTCATGGATGCTTTGTTGAGGATATGAAAAATAAAGGTCGCTTGATAGCAAAAGGAAAGAAGAAAGGCAGAATGTTTACGTTGGAAGCAAACATGCCTGAATTGAGTGCAGCAATGTTTGCACATGGGACCGGTGTAGTTGCAGATATTGATATCTGGCATAAACTCATTGGTCATGTTAATGTACAACGACTTAAATCAATGCAAGCCCAAAATATTGTTGTAGGATTGCCTAAATTCAAGGTTGTAGAAATGCATAAGGTATGTGAAGCCTGTCAATTTGGAAAACAGGCAAGGAAACCATTTCCTAGACATGTTCAAGAGAGTAAGAAGCCATTGGAATTAATCCAGTCTGATCTGTGGACTACTAAAGCTGCATCTCTTGGAGGCTGTCATTATTTTGTCACTTTTATTGATGACTATAGCAGAAAAGTTTGGGTGTATTTTATGAAAAAGAAAAGTGAAGTTTTTGGGCATTTCAAAACTCTTAAAGCTATGGTTGAAAAAGAAACAGGCCTGCAAATAAAATGCCTAAGGTCAGATGGAGGGGGAGAGTACCTCTCAAATGAGTTTGCAAGGTTCCTGCAGGAGCATGGCATATAGCAACAATATTCATGCAGTCATACCCCACAACAAAATGGAATTGCAGAAAGAAAAAATAGGCATATTGGAGAGGTATCTCATGCCATGCTCAATGAAAAAGACCTGCCAGATTTTTACTGGGCTGAGGCAGTTGCTACAACAGTCTACATAATGAACAGGACTCCCACTGCAGCAATACATGGCATGACTCCAGAGGAGAGGTATACTGGTAGGAAACCAGATATTTCTCATTTGAAAATTTTTGGTTGCATTGCCTATGTTCATGTGCCATATGAGTTGAGATCCAAGTTGGATCCAAAAGCTGAGAAGTGCATCTTTATTGGTTATTCTCTGCAGCAGCAAAAAGGGTATAGATGCTATAACCCTTCTACTCGTAAGTTTACAGTGAGCAGAGATGTTTTTGATGAGATGAGTAGCTGGTATAAACCAGTAAATGTGATTGATAATATAGTTGCACAAAATGGTAATGGTGCACAGAATTCACAGCAGCAGTCACAAGATATTAGTGGACCTGGAGCGTCCTCTAGCAGTGGTTCACATTCTTCGCCATGGACAGGCAGATTGAGATCAAGAGAATCTTCTCAAAGTAATGCAAATAGTGGTATGCAGGTATCACGAAAAGGAAAAGAGAAGGTAGATTAGCCCATGTTTGATGTGAATGCAGGTCACTCTTATGTGGATGGTGAATCCATTGGCTCAGAACAGAGCATTGATGTGAGTTGGGTATTCCTTCTATTGTTACGCCTGGAATAAGGAAGACCAGGGATGTTTTGAGAGCACCTGGAAGTGAGCCTTCTTTGCGCAGGTCTACTAGAGCTAGATATCCTGTGGATAGGTTGAAATATGATGGATTTACAACCATTCACTATGCCTATATGGTCAAAGTGATACAGGAACCAGAACCCACTTCTTTTGAGCAAGCCATGGGAAAAGAAAAATGGGAGAAAGCCATGGATGAAGAAATGGATGCCTTGGAAGCAAATGCTACATGGGAATTGGTACCTTTGCCTAAAGATAAGAATGCAATTGGTTGTAAGTGGGTTTATAAGGTGAAGCACAATGTAGATGGTTCTGTGAACAGATACAAGGCAAGATTAGTAGTCAAGGGGTATCCACAAACATATGGCATTGATTATGAAGAAACATTCAGTCTAGTTGCAAGGATGGCAACTGTAAGAGCAGTCATTGCTATGGCTGCATCAAAGGGATGGTCTTTACATCAGATGAATGTAAAGAATGCCTTCTTGCATGGTGATTTGCAAGAAGAGGTATATATGGAGCAACCACCAGGTTATGTGCATGCTGTTCATCCTGAGTTTGTTTGCAGGTTGAAGAAAGCCTTGTATGGCTTGAAGCAAACACCTAGAGCATGGTCTGACAAGATCGGACAGTATCTTGTCACTATTGGATTTCAGATTTACAAGACAGATTTCTCACTTTATGTGAGAAAAACAGAGAAAGGTATTATGCTACTTGTCATTTATGTTGATGATTTGATTATGACAGGTGACAGTGATGAAGATATCCTTCATGTGAAAATGCTATTGAAGCAGAAGTTTGAGATGAAGGATTTGGAAGAGCTGCGTTATTTCTTGGGCATTGAGGTGATTAGATCACCAAGTGGGATACGGCTCTTGCAGAGGTAATATGGATTAGACATGCTGTCCAAATATGGGATGACGGGCTGTAAGCCTATTTCAGTTCCTTTGGAGCAGAATGTGAAGCTGAGTGCAGATGCAAGTGAGCTTCTGGAAGACCCTATTATCTACAGACGCATAGTAGGAAGTTTGATTTATATGACTATTACCAGGCCAGATTTGAGCTATGCTGTTGGATTGGTAAGTCAGTTTATGCAGGCTCCAAGGAAACCGCATTTGGATGCGGCTAGACGCATACTCAGGTATGTGAAGTCCACATTGCAGTATGGACTATTTTATGAGACTGGGGTTCAGATACAGTTGCATGGATACACTGATGTTGATTGGGCTGGTAGTATTTCTGATAGCTGATCTACCAGTGGATATGTGTTCTCTTTTGGGAGTGCTGCAGTCACTTGGAGCAGCAAGAAACAACCTACAGTTGCCTTGTCGAGCACAGAGGCTGAGTACAGGGATGCAGCAATGGCTGCATGTGAGGTAGCTTGTTTGCATAAGCTACTTTATGATATGCATCAGTCTACAGATGGGCCAGTTGTCATTTATTGTGACAACATGAGTAGTATACACTTGGCAAATAACCCAATCTATCATGCTAGAATAAAGCACATTGTGGTGCATTATCACTATGTGCGGGAGAGGGTTTTACTAGGTCTTATTGATCTAGTTTATGTCAGCACAGAGGATCAGGTAGCTGATATATTCACGAAGGCATTGGGCGCAGAGAAGCTGTGCAAGTTCAGAGACCTGCTTGGTGTGCAGGAATTGGGATTGAGCTCAAGGGGGAGTGTTGAGATATCGAGCTCCACTCGTGATATGCCAGGGTGACCGTTGTGCATTTATGTCACCGACTTGTTAGCTGCAGATGTGGTTGGTACACCGCCCATGAATAATAGCTAGATGAGAGCTATCCTTATCTACTCTAGTTCGTGGCTCAGTTATATGCCACCTTAGTTAGTTGAGTTTGGTTTGAGACCCATATATAGGGTTCTTCTATTTCTTTGTACTAGAGCTCTTTTTGGCTTACACAACTAAGAAGAGGAAAACTGTTTTCAGCCTCCACCTGTGTGTGTATTCCCCCATTGTGCAGGCAAGAAAGCTACAAGTGAGACTCCTTCCTTCTCTCTCACAATCTTGACAATGGTAGCTTTAGCACTTACACTTCCCGCAACTCTCTTTTTGGGAGCCATTTGCCATGCGGAGTTTGGATAGTCCGGGGCCTTCAAGGTGACAAGCTCGGGAAGGAAGGGTCATGAGAAAGTGACCTTCACTGACGAGGGGGGCTTGAAAGATGGCTTCTCGAACACAGCCCTCGACACCTTTTCTACTCCCCAACTCTCACACACACACACTCTCTCTCTCTCTCTCTCGCTCTCTCTCCCTCTTCTTCTTCTTCTTCTCTTCTTCTTCTCCTTCTCTCTCTCTCCCTCTTCTTCTCTCTCTCTCTCTCTCTCCCTCTTCTTTCTCTTTTCTTCTCTCCTCCTTCTCTCTCTCTCCCTCTTCTTCTTCTTTTCTTCTCTCCTTCTCGTACTCTCTCTCTCCCTCTTCTTCTTCTTTTCTTCTTTCCTCGTACTCTCTCTCTCCCTCTTCTTCTTCTTCCTCTCTTCTTCTTCTCCTTCTCTCTCTCTCCCTCTTCTTCTTCTTTTCTTCTCTCCTTCTCCTATTCTCTTTCTCCCTCTTCTTCTCTCTCTTCTCTTCTTCTTCTCCTTCTCTCTTTCTCCCTCTTCTTCTTCTTTTCTTCTCTCCTTCTCCTACTCTCTCTCTCTCCCTCTTCTTCTTCTTCTTCTCTTCTTTTCTCCTTCTCTCTCTCTCACTCTTCTTCTTCTTTTCTTCTCTCCTTCTCCTACTCTCTCTCTCTCTTCTTCTTCTTCTTCTTCTTCCCTTCTTTTTCTCTTTTTCTCTCCCTCTCCTTCTCTTATTCTCTCTCTCTTCTTCCTCTTCTTCTTTTCTCTTCTTCTTCTTCTTCTTCTTCTCTTCTTCTTCTCCTCCTCTATTCTCTTCTTCTTCCTCTTCTCACTAATCACGGGGGGGCACAGCTGCCTGGTGGACGAGGAGGGGGGAAGAGTATTCTAACGAAAGCCCCTAGGGGGAGTGCTGCTGCCGCACAGGGGAGGGAAAGCTTGTTACTACAATGGAGGGGGGGAAGCTGACGATGCACGAGGGGGGACGATCTACCGTTCGACGACCAGGGGGGCACTGTATTCGACGCAGGGAGGGGAAGCCTCCCATTTATAGAAGGGGGAGGAGGGTGGCATGGCCACCACCTCTCCCACTTGGGGGCTGCATGCCCCCTATCCTCCACTTCACTCCCTCTCTCTCTCTCTCTCCCCAAAGTCGGCGGGGAGAGAGAGAGGGAGTTAAAAAAAATTTGCACTAATTATAATTTTTTTTCATTAAGGGGGGGAAGTTCCTATGGGGGGGAGGCACGGGGAGGGGGGGAGCACGGGAATATTACATCCTCTCCCCCTTAGAGGAATCGAGATGTCCTCATCTCGAGAGGACTTGGGGAAGACAAGATCTAATGGGGCTTTATGACCTGTGGGTTAAGACCCACCATGCATCCGCTGGGCTACTCTTGATGTTTCAAGTAGTGCGCTCATATTATTCAAATTAACCTTAGGTACAAGAGTAGGATCTATTCTCAATTGTGTTACATGTCGATTAAGCTTTTAGGAAATTTAGTCCTCCTAATAAGGTTTAGTGGGTTCTAGATCTTCGTCTTCATCTGATTCTTCTATATATCCATAGACTGCACCTGTGTAGCTTCGTTTTCTTGGAGGTTCAAAGTCTTCTGGACTTAGATTAGGGCAGTCTGCTTGAATGTGTCCTAGCTCATTACAATGGAAGCATTGATGGTAGGGACATCTCCTATGGATGTGCCCTATCTCTCCGCACGTATGGCATCTCTTATCTTGATCTCCATGGTCATCTTTGCTACAATTACCCAATTTAAGTTCTTGGACGATTGGATTCGCTCGGAGTAATGCGTCTTGTAAGTCTGTTGGGTGCATCGATTCCAATCGAGTGTTTATGGGTGGATTCAACCCAACACAGAATTTTGACACCTATTGTGTCATATCCATTGGGGGTGAATACTTTAGGAGTGAAACAAACTTCAAATAATATGCTTCAAGGGATAATCCCACCTGCTTCAAGCCATAGAATTCATTCATCTTTTGTGTGCGGTAGGCAGGTGGCAGATACCTCCCTCACACAGCTTTCTTAAGCTTATCACAAGTGATTGTCCCCTCCGAGATTGCTTGGTCTCTACACCACTATTTCCACCAAAGTCTCGCTTCGCCTGTAAGCTTAAGTTTGGCGAGCATGGCTTGGTTAGTAGGTGCAGTTCCTGCTACCTCAAAATAGTCATCCATGGACTCAATCCAGATCTTAGCGTCAGCTTGAACAGTCCTTCCCTTGCCATCAAACTCGGGTGCCTTAATTTGATTGAGAAGAAATTTCTTTTCTTGCATGCCAGCATTCGTGGGTGCAGAAGGTGCATGACAATCAAGCCATACCACTTAGGTTATTTCTGTTTAGGATAGGTCTATGAACCAAACATTCAATCATGTATCATTATGAAGTTTTTCTCTAATACCAATTGTAACGTGTCTGCTCTTCCGCTTGTGGGACACATCTTAGCAGCCCATCGGGAAGTGGGTCCAGAAATCTCCGCCTGGCACTCGCAAAGAATGTCACAGGGTTTGCGATCTAGGTCTTCCTGAGTCTGCCTCGCAACAGAACTTATCCGGCCATTCCCACTTAGGATCGACCTGAAGTCTGGGTTTCTTATAGTTGGGTCTTCCTAACAACCTTCTAGCATCGGTCTACAATTGCTCCACTTTGCGCAGATACAACTAGACCAAAGCAAACTCATACTGCACTTGATTCAAAGAGAATCGGAAACGAGAGGGATGCATCGCTCGACCTCTATGCCCGTAGTAAGGCATAGTCCCATTCCGGTCCCCTAAAACGGCATGAATTAGGTTTTTAACTTACAAGTTCTATGGTCCTTGTCTATCTAACGTTCTCATCAAATAAATTCCATTAAGGAAAGCTCTCGGCTAACTGAGACCACCTTGCCATAGGATGGACCCGACGGTCACATCCACCATGCTTCCCTCGGGGGTTGTTTTAGTTATCTAATTCCCTACCACATTATGTTTGACACATAAAAATAGCTTCCTTAATTAATCCGTTAATCACAGGTTCCTTTACGTAATTTAGGGCACGGACACAAAGACAAGATAAAACAAGATCAAACAGTTTCTTAACTTATCTTCATGTTAATGTTTGTCCCCCGCCCATACAGGAGAATTAAGTGTCCCTTTCTGCCTCCACATAAATAATCCTTCCGTATCCCGGAATACATCAAATATCATGCCTGAAGGCTGCCCCAGCAATCTACATGATTTCTGTACATAGGCCTCGAGATCCCATCTCGAGTCACGTCGGTCTCTTGTGTGAGATTAGGAGGCAAGCAATTTATGGCCAGAGCCTCCCCTGGCACCCAAGCGTCCTCTCACTCCAAGCAGCACCCACGGAGAGACCTCTCGCGGCGGGTTAGGTCCATATTCACAGTGCAGCTAACAAACCCCTTGGATAGGGCCAGGCACACAATCGGAGGTAATTGTTCCTACCTCTCCCTCCAGGATTCTAACCTGAAGCATTAAGTGTTTTTCCTTGAATTAGTTCATTGATCAAAGGAGATCAAATAATGTACCTAAGTGTACAATCACAAATATTTCAGAGGCTGTTTGTACGACCAACTACTAAGGTGTGATTCCCTTTTCCTGTATGCTCCCAGCATCCGATCCTGGATCATTCACGACTTGGTAAGATCCCCCCAATAATCTCAAACAAGATCATGCAAGCAAATGTTCTTGGTAGGTTAACTTATTTTGACTTGCTCTTCCCCTTGGGTTTTACCTTATGGTATCTTAACCCTAACTTAAGCATTAACTGGTCAACCAAGGCAACGGACATGCCTTATTTGCAACCCAACCAAGGGTCTTTTATTATTCCAGTTCTAACCAAGTTCAGCTAACACACTTGGCAACACAAGATTCTTCATCTAGTCCTTCAGGATACAGTCTAGATGCATGTGTCCCTTCCATCTCTCTTAGTGTGGTACTATGCAGAGTTTTCCAATCATCCTTACCCATCATGCACATGGTGCGTTTAGTATATTTGTACATCCTAAACAACTTTTAACTCTCCATACTTGGCAACGAATACTTATTCCTAATGCATTGGATCACATGTGACTTGCGTATATGAAAGTCTAGGTTTCTATCCATCGGTGCAATTACATCTTACGAATGGAAACTAACATTTCATGTGTTTCTTTTAATCATGGTTGCAAGGCATGAATTCTAAAGGACTATTCATGCACTAAACTGGTTTAAAAGCTATTATTTTATGTGAAATAATGCAAAAAACTTATCATTCTATGTGAGTAAAGCTATCATTCTATGCACATAAACTTGTGCGAACTCCATGCACTACCATTTCATGCATGCAACTTATCACTTGGAGTAAACAAAAAACCTAAGGCTCATTCTTGTTCCATGCATGTAACTAACCCCTTTATTTCTTCTTCTAGAAATAATACAGAATATGCTTAATCAACATTGATTATAAAACCTAGGATATTCAAAAGAACTTGGGTTTGGTTTGTGATCGTAGGGGCATTTGTTGCGTTGGTCGCTCCGCTCGCCTCTCCTGCATTACCGGTACCAATGGTAGCTTTGGCACTTACACTTCCCGCAACTCTCTTTTTGGGAGCCATTTGCCATGCGGAGTTTGGATAGTCCGGACCTTAACGAGCCTTCAAGGTGACAAGCTCGGGAAGAAAGGGTCGTGAGAAAGTGACCTTCACCGACAAGGGGGCTTGAAAGATGGCTTCTCGAACACAGCCTGCAACACCTTTTCTACTCACCAACTCACACACACACTCTCTCTCTCTCTCTATCTCTCTCTCTCTCTCTCTCTCTCCCTCTTCTTCTTCTTCTTCTCTTCTTCTTCTCCTTCTGACCCATAATGCACTCCAAAACAGTGTAGACAGTTCAAAACTACTTGTTGTTTTCTACTGTAAACAACCAAAATACCACCAAAACCAAGGCAAAATGACCATGAACTAATAGCTAATGATGTTGCCCACCAAGTACCATCAAAATTACATAAAATTAGGATGATTCAGCATGAAAATTTCACACCAATCCATACATAATTGCTTGCTGTAATAAATTACAACTAGGTACAATGAGAGCAAACTGTAGGCAAAATCAATGCACCAAGTCAACCACTGACTGTCAAAGCATAATCAGTATCAAGCGGGCATAAATCAATATATGACAGTCATACAAACATTGAGGAAACACCCAAGCATGTCAAACAAATCCGTCAGTAAGCTGACACACCCCCTGTGTAGTAGTAGGGCAAAGTGTACACAACATTGGCAAGACCTGACACAAAGAGGTGTATGCTCAGGGAGTGCAAAGCCCAAATCAGCCCAAGCACATGTATGCGAACCATGGCATATCAACCATGCAACATTCAAGTGAAGAAGATCTCAGTCTTAGAAGACTCAAAGCTCAATAGCATAAACCACCCGTTCAATGTCTGTCAAACATCCAATGATGCTCCCACTGGCACAAAAACTGTATTGGAGGGGAGCTTCAAGCTCTACCCCGAGACCTACGGACCACTTATTACTCAAGTGTTTCGAACCGAGCGGCCATGGCTACCTCTCACATAGCCGACGCGCAATGCCTACCTTACGGGTGTAGTGAGCTTACCTTGATGCTCAATCGAGTACCCTCCTCTTTCTTGCACACCGGTAGCTCCACGATCCTTGAGGCAAGCTCAAGCAACCTCAATCCCTCTCCCATGGGCTTCATCCTCCACAGCCACGCGCGAGACAAGAGAAGAGAAGAAAGGAGGAGAAGATGAAGAGAGAAGATGGAGAGCTTCTTCTCCAAGATCCCTTGCTCTCACACAATCACTCCCTCACTCCCTCACACTCTCTCAATCCCTCTCTCAAGCACAAGCTCAAGCAAGCAAGAAGAAGAAGAAGAAGAAGAAGAAGAGGAGAGCTACTTTTTGCCATACACAAGAATGAGCTTCCCATTCACTTTTCAACTTTATATACATGCCCTAATTTCCATGGGCGGTCATCCCCCTTTTTTACATGGCCGGCCATTAGCCTAGGCCCATTTCCTCATTTCCCACCGTTCTAGTCTATCCTATCCCCAACTAATGCATACAATTTGCACAAGAGTGAGCCTGGCGCTCTTTTACAAGGTTTTAGAAGTGTTTTCGCACTTAATGGTGCGCTTTTTATTATTTTACTCTCCTTGGGTGACTCCAAGACTTCTCGAGGATCGTGCCCGTGCATTTAATCTTTTTTCGGGTCTAGTTGCCATTTAAGGTGCCTTTTCCTTCTTTTCTCTTTTTCCATTTCCCGCTCCTCTGTGCTGTGGTAAACATTACCCCCCTCCTAGCCAAGTGCCAATCCCATGGCACTGTGGTGGGAAGTAGTGGGATAGATGATGCTATTGCTAGGTGGAACTGGTGGGTAGATGACACTGATGCTTGTGAATGAGAGGTGATGGAGTTTGATGATGATGACCAGGAGAGATTCCGACGTGCTTTAGGCTTCACGAAGATTCTTGGCATCCTTCACACTGTTCTGGCGCCCCTATGGAGCCGGTCGTCTTTTGAGTATCCGAAATTCTTGAAGCAATAAGCAATCCCTTAGGAGGATGGTATTGGAGGGATCTATTCTGGAGACACCCCCCGAATGCTGTTTGCCGTGAAAAGCCGTGGCCTGGGCTAAAAACCCTTGTCTGGGAGTAGAGGATCTTCAGTTTTGAGTTGAAAGTCTTCAGGCTTGTGGTATCAATAAACGATCCGTAGATCTTGAGGCGGTGGGCATGGATCATCGGACGGTGAGGTTCCAAGATCTATGCCAATGGCAGCTCCATCACTGGGTTTTCCTTCTGCTTGATTTGGTTCAGTCATGGCAGCCATTAGTAGGCGGATGATTGGCAACATGAGATCTGTTGAGCCATTTAAACCTTCGCAGCAAAGCTCCTGAAGTTGCAGTAATGGGGTCATGTTCGGCTCCTGGAAAAATTCCTTGTCATCGGAGGATGTAGTAGATGATCTCCTGCAACCAAGCAGCCCGTTTTTGAAACACGAATATAACCTATAAGAAAAGTGGTGCACTTCCTAGGGGGTGTGTCTGTCTCACTGTGTAGTGCATACTGCCCGTGCCAGTGGAACTGGGAGATGGGTCTAACCTTGGGCAAGCCCTTGGTAATGTCCCACACTTGAGGACCCAGTTCGTGCAGCGTTGGGGGTGCAGTGAAAAACTTAGGGTGACAGGTTTGAAAGTCCTGCCCTTGATGTGTCCTAAGTGTGAAGTGGGGGAGGGGCTAGAGAGGACTCTAGATGCAGTGAGGGTGGTGCACCATAATAGTGAAGGAAGACTGCAAGCACTTTTTTTTTTCTTTCGAATGGGAGAGAGTACATTGGGCAAGGTATGTGGCACCTATTTAGTCACGGGGCGGTCGCAAGCATTGTGATAAAAATGCGCAACTTTGTAGGTATTCTTTAATACCGGCTTTAGCTCTCAGAGGAGTAGTGGACAAGAAGGGGTGATTACACCTTGCAAAATGGGTGTCACTCATATTTTCTAATAGCTCTAAGCAGAAGGCAGGGAGGAGAGTAGCGCGCATCATCAACCGCGTCATGGCTCTACTGTCTATTCCTAGGTTAATATCAAAAAAGAGTGGGGGGAGATGGGCTTCCTCTGCTGTAGGTTTCTGGAGTAGCAGGAATTTGAGAAGTTGGAGGTAATTACAAGTGGTTAAGAATGCTGGATTGGGGCAGGAAGAGAAGTCTACAAGAAAACGATTTATGGAGGGAAGTATATCTTCTACCCTAAATACTAAGCACTCCTCTGGGCTTCTAGCATTTACATTATAGATTTTCGAGAAGTCATAATCCCCATGTAAATCTCTGTCATAGTCCACTCCATGCCTACGGGGGTAGGGCATGTAAATGGGATCGTTACGCTCTTCGGGGAGGGAGCTACAAAATGCGGTCCAGGCATCAAAATTGGTGTCCCAAATCCTCCTTCGCCATTTTGGCTGTGCCTCGTAGCCTTGGATGGATTTGGGAACCAGATTGACCTTGTCTTCCCAGTACTCGCATGGCTCTTGTCTCCACCTAGTCATTATCATGCTTATTTCTTCCATCCATCTGTTTGCGAGTTCATTAGCCAGATATTTGATCTTGGCTACGACTCCTAAAGGCAGGGCCCGGTCCAGGGAGCGTGGAAAAGCGAATGAAATCTCGAACGGCCTCTTATGTAGCTCTTGCTGGCGCTAGATGACCAACTCCTGGGGCCAATCTACAGGATGTGTATCATTCCTCAGTGGCATGGGATCCTCAGGGAGTCGTTATGGAAGTGTGTGTGCTTGGCGTTGGGCCTCCTCAGCTAACTCTTGTCTCCTTCTCCTTGCTGCAACTATGTGTTCAGGTAGCTTGGCATCGGCAGGTTCCTCCTGTGGGATCACGGGTTGAGGCAGACTCGGCATCCTTTGTGGCTCTTCGTCATCATCTTGCTCGAAGTCCGGGCCCTCTTCGACATTTCGCTCAACCACAGGAGGAATGACTGGTGGTCATGGCAGTGGCTGCTCCTGCTCCTGAAA
This sequence comes from Lygodium microphyllum, assembly GCF_053477565.2. Classification (NCBI taxonomy): domain Eukaryota; kingdom Viridiplantae; phylum Streptophyta; class Polypodiopsida; order Schizaeales; family Lygodiaceae; genus Lygodium; species Lygodium microphyllum. Next base: position 61,332,493 of record NC_141137.1, read on the forward strand.
ACCTAACTCCTTGAGCTCAGCAGTGGAAAGGCCCATACAGCGCAGGTAGTAGAATTGTTGCTCTTTAGTCATTCCTGTACTTGTTGGAAGCTCCCGCTCTTGAAGACCGTATCTTAGAGCCCAGGTGGTTAGCTCCAACTTTCTTTTTACCTGTTCCACTGTATCATCGCCCTCAGCTTGCGTCACGTGGAGCACCGTGTTGAGGAAGGCTTGTCGCTGGGTCTTAGTGGTTATCTCTGCAGCCTCAACCCTAGCTTCGGCAAGCATTCTTTCGCATTCTGCCACTGCCAAGATTGCAAGATGCCACCTTCTTCTCTTCTTTTGCCTTGTCTAGTTGTGTCAGTAACTCGGCCACGTATGCATCATAGTCTGTATCGGTAGGCATGGGAGTATTGGGCGTGGTGGTCAATGCCTCCAGCCTTTGTCGTTTGGGGTCTTGCCGTGACTCTGCATCTGCGGCGGCGGTGGGCCTTTTTAATCTAGTTTCAGGGACGATTTCGGCTACCTTGCTCACGAGCATCTGCACCATGGTCATGAGTTGTGCTGTGTTGAGGGGAGGCGTGGGTTGTGTAGTAGTTGCAATCGTTGTCGGCACAAAGGAGGGAGGGAGTGGATGTAGGAGGGACTTGCCCTTGCCTACGACCATCGGAGCTGCTTCCACACTTGCGCTAGCTTCGGCTTTATGGCCAGGGCTTGCAGGTTCGAGTTCTCCGCCCCCATGGGTCTCTTCCACCGATCTTCATGTAGCTTCTGCTAGTTCGGCCAGTTCCTTTAGTCGCTACTCCTCGGCTTCTTCCTCCGCCCTTCTTTTCCTGTCCTCTTCTGCCTTCTTCGACTCCTCTCTTATCCTGGCAAGCTCCTCCTCCTCTTTCCTCCTCCTTTCTTCCTTAGCCCTTCGAGACTCTTTTTGAGCCCTTTTGATGTTAGCCCGTTCTTCCTTAATTTCTCTTTCTTCTCCTTTTGTCTCCTATCACTTTTGCTTTGTTCTTCGGGTTTGCTGGCTCGTGGAGGTGGCACCTCCTACTCTCCCTTGTCACTTATTTTTCTTTCACTGGATTCCCCTCCTTCGTGGTGAGGTGGGCTTTGATGCGCAGCTTCCTCATCCATGACGCCCTCATCCTTTATTGCTTCATCTATGATGGCTGTCAGGATACCCCCGTATTTGATTGTAGCTACCTTTGACGCAGGTTTCTTCCTTGCGGAGCGCGCGGTGGAGGCAGGGGATTCTCCTCCTGCTGGTGCTTCCGCCGGAGTGAGGAGGGCAGCTAAACTTTGAATGGTCTTCTGTACGAATCCATTCCAGTCTATCTCTTCAGGAACTCCTGCTGTTATGCTTTCCAGCAGTGGGACCCTGATCCTGTTCATCAGCGCATTGTACCGTTGGCCCGAGAAGAGGGTATGGATCATCTTTGCTGGTAATTTCACCGCTGGGTCCGGGATGTCAGCCAAGCTGATTCCATCCACGGTATGCACCACTTCTTTCTTGACCCCCAGCATGGTGTAAACATCTCGTCTCGACCGTCTCTCTTTCTTGGGCACAAGCCCCAGGGCCTTTTTTATGATTTTTGCATTGAGGGGAACTTCAATTCTTCTTTCCTGCTCCCCTGTCCTTACTGTGGCGGTGCCACAGTTCCTGCTTTTGTCGAAGTTCCTCAGGAAATCTGCACACATGCTGTAATCCACAGCCTGCCCCACCTTTTCCACGTACTTGTGGAGGTGGCATCTGTCTACCAAGTCTTTGATCGCGGGTTCCTCCAGGATGGCATCGTCCAGATTCAATGTGTGCTTGAAAGTGAACTGACTGAATCCTCGCGTCTCGATGCTGATGCCGAATTTGGTCATTCCCTCTTTAGAGAATGGGAGTTTGCCCCCTTTGTCCTGTCCTGCCATGGTGGTGACCTGTCAACACACCATGCCAACATTAATGCCTAACAATTGGCTTATTTCTAATCAGAACTTAGTTTGAGAGAAAAATATATGTGCCCAAAATGGGTACACTTGCTTAGAGGCTTGACCATTGCTATTGTTTTACTCTGCAGTATTCTTCCATAGAAACTTACTTAATTATAACAATCTGCTAGCTAGATAGCATAACTTTTCATTTTTGCTCTGCTCTTGCTCACATTTCTCCCCCCTCCGTCGGGGATCTTTCAAAGAATCCTTCCTAGGATTAGCACAGGAAGGACGAGGTAAGCGCTGTTTCGCGTGGGTTGACTTACCTAGCCAATAGCCAATCATAGAAGCTTGGATTGTATTCGAGTTGGGCACGACAATCCAGAGTAGATGGTTGGATGGAGACTTGGGAAATGTAGGTCAAAACGTCGTGGAAGAGATCTCCAGTATTGAGGCGACTGGCAACATGTAATTCCTCTTCGGTGAGGAATTGGTCAATGTAGGGGTGGGCGAGCACATGGTCGTCTAAATGCTGATTACAGGTGATGGCCAAGATCCTAAACAAGATAGGTGCCACATAAGTGGGGTCATATTCGATAGTTTTATCTGCCCTGCGTTGCTTAGCATTGGTCATTATTCGACAACCTTTTTTCTCCCATTGGATCCTTAACGTAAACCACTGCTGCAAGAATGTGGAAGGTGAGCTTCCCATCTACGTGAGCTCGTGCAACTCCTATTCAGGAGCAGAACGAGGAGGCTTACGATACGAAGTGATAAGTCTTCTGAGGGCAGCTTGATCCTTCGAGATTTCATCGTTTGCTACTATTAGTTCGGCAGCAATTTTGGGAACCTTAGTGGTCATAAGTTCGTATTCCTCCCAAGTGCATGGTGCATGAACATCCGAAGCAAGCGTTTCGTCAAGAAGGCCTAGGTCTAGCCTCTCGTAGCTTCTAGCAAATGTAGTGAAAGTTTCGTCTAACATTTTAATGCTGGTTATTAAGTCATCCCCAGAAGTTGCGGCAAGGTCCTTAGCCAAAGAGAGGAAAGGTCATATCGCATATGAAGGTTTAAGACCCACTGGCGGGGGTGGTGCAACTGGACTGGATAGTTGTGACTCCCTCGTCAGTGTCACGGGTTGGGTTTTGCACTCTGAAGCACTTTGAGATGCTGCAGGAGGCTACGGAGGCACGGGGGTTGTGCTAGGTTCTGAGTGAGCAGTCATAGTGGTTTGTAAGTTCTCTGGATTAGGTAGGTTTAAGGTCTGTGGCATTTTCTTTGGTCGATAGATGAGCTGAGGCTTGCTAGCCATAGCTGGCCAGGGCCTGCTAACTATGTGTTGGGCATCCCTTGTTCAAGCCTCTCTCATTAGGGTGAGATTGCTTGTAGATGGGCTTCGTAGCTAGCCCTTTTTAGGCACCCAAATCCAGGGATTGCCCTCGTAGTACCCTTGTGCCCGCAAGAGATCTTTGGGAATCCAACGCGGCGTGGTTGTGTGTCTACGGCGATAGCGCCTAGACTGCCTCTTGGGTCAGAACAGTTGATAATTTTGACGTTTAGGATCATACTTGGGTGGTCTACCCGGATGTGCTTTTTGCCGTTTTGGCACCCATAGATACTTGGGCTCTTTGGCCTTGTGAGCACTCTTGGTGGGTTTGGGCCTGGGGTTGGGAGCCCAGCATGAGGCCGTAGTTTTCGTCTGTTCAGACTCGGTCTGAAGCGTGGTCGTAGGGGTCTCTACTAGTGGCTTTGTAAAGGTGGGGGAATTAAGACAGCCCTTGCTGAAGGTCGTCACTATGCGCACATTGCCGATAGCAAGATGTATGCGGTTTAGGTTGTAATCCACATTACAGTTGGTTTGCTTCTTGAAAGTGCGACCCAATAGCGACACATTACCAGCTCCTTTATTGTCAGGTAACACATGGAAGAAGGCTAGTAAACTTTCAGACTTGATGGAAATGACCACCTTGCACTTCCCTAGGAGTGGGTAAGCGGTACCCCCAAACGGGGTGAGTTTAGCGTTAGTGGGCTGTAGTTGCGGTTGACCAATGCGTGTCCAATGGTCATGCATTAAGATGTTGTAGTCGGCACCTTTATCAATCAAGGCTTCGAAAGAATACACCGCTCCTACTGCAATTGTGATCCGCAGGTACGCCAGTGCCACTGCTTCTTCGTCCCGATCTATAAGGTCAGTTATAGTAGCCATGCGGACGTTCAGTGGGGGTTCTAGCATGGGTGGCTCATGTAATGGATGTGAAGGAGGATAGTACTTCTTAATGCGGCTGTCGTTAAAAAAGCCTATTCCTTCACCGTCAAGTGTCTCCAACTCGACATTCCCGGTCCTACCGATCATGCGTACTCTGAAAGGCCCTAGCCCCCGAAACTTCATCTTCTGTTTATGTCCTTTTACCGAGTATAGCAGAACAAGGTCCCCTTGTTCGAAGTCTCGCTGCTTGACATGCTTGTCAAACCACATCTTTCGTCGAGCCTTTTCACAAATCAGAGAGTGAGTGGCGAGGAGTCGGGTCTCCGTTAAGCGCTCGAGTTCCACCAAGCGGTTGGTCCAAGCCTCTCTTCCCTCCCAACGCTCTTGGACTGCTAGCCTCAAACTAGGGATGAAGAATTCTAAGGGAAAAATGGCTTCAGTTCCATACGTTAGCCTAAAGGGCATCTGTCCTACAGCCGTTTTATAAGCTGTGCGATAGGCCCACAAGGCCGCCATTAGCTTGTTGTCCCAGTCACTTCTCAAAGTAGACACGACTTTTGTAAGCACATTGACTAGGATTTTATTTGTGGATTCGGCTTGGCCATTAGCCTGAGGGTAATAGGGAGAGGACTTCCGATGAATTATTAGGAAGGTAGAGAGCAAGTGGGCAATCACTTCATTAATGAAGTGTGTGCCTTGGTCGCTTACAAGCTCGATTGGATAGCCAAACCGTGAAATGATCTGCTTCCATAAGAACTTTGCGGTGGTCCTAGCATCATTCTTCCTCGTGGCTCGTGCCTCTGTCCATTTCGTTAGATAGTCGGTCGCCACTATGATGTATCGAGCTTGGGAATATTGTGCTGCAGGACTGACAGGTCCAATAAAATCGATGCCCCATTTTTCGAAGGGTTGTCGGGCTATGACAGGGGTCAACTCCATCTTGTCCTTTTGCACAGGCACTTTGGTCCTTTGACACTCATCGCAGTGCTTTACAAATTTACTTGCATCGCAGAATAGGGTGGGCCACCATAGCTGGGATTGTAGCACCTTTCGGGCTATTGTGTCCCCGCTAAAGTGTTCTCCACCGATTCCGCCATGTGCTTTGTTCAATGCGTTGTGCATCTCGTGTTCACATACACATCTACACAATAAACCGTCTTGTCCCAGCCTGTAGAGTTGGCCAGCTATTAGCTGGTATGGCTGAATTTTCAAGATAAGTCTCTTCAGCCTGGCCTTCTTAATGGGTCGCTCTGGTAGTCCATTTTCTAGCACTTGCACTATGTCATCGGCCCAATATGGCGTCAGATCTGCTTTAAATAATTCTCATTCACTAGACAAGTTAAAAAGATGGGCATCCGGCAAATTGTTAGGCACGCCTTGCCGAGGGGCTTCTCCTGTGGGTATGCGGGACATGTGGTCAGCCATGTAGTGCTGCTTTCCTTTTCGTACACTCAGAGAAGTCAAACTCCAGTAAAAGGAGTAACCATCTAGCTATGCGCCCCGTAGCGCAAGGCTTGTTCACAAGATACAGTAGGGCCTAAATTTCTTTACCGCAAATACCATGGCCAACCCCTCCCTTTCTGTCGTGGAATAGTTCATCTCTGTCTCTATGAGCTGCCTACTGGCAAAACTCACTGGGTAATCCAAGTTATGCTCACCAGGCTGGCATAGCACGGCTCCAATAGCGAACTTAGAGGCATCTATGTGCACATGGAAAGTTACGTTCCAGTCTGGGGCTCTCAAGATTGGTGCAATCATAAGAGCCTTTTTCAACTCCTCATATGCGCGCTGGCATTCCTCCGTCCACTCAAACACTATCAATAGCTTGAGCAAAGATCTAGCTATTAATGCATAATTTAGCACAAATCGTCGATAATATCCAGTGTGTCCCAAGAAGCACTGAACTCCCTTGTAGTTGTCGGGTGGCAGTAGGTCAACAATGACTCTGACTTTGGAAAAGTCCGTAGCAATGCCGTTCCTTGACACTACGTGCCCTAAGATGCATCCGTGTTTTACCCAGAACTGGCACTTTAAGGGGTTTAGCGAGAGGTGGTACAGCCTACACCTTTCAAAGACAGCTCTCAATTTCTCCAAGTGTTTGGCCCAACTAGATTGTAAACATAGGTCGTCTACGAACACTTCTAGTTCGCGCCTAAGCATGTCCTTAAAGATAGTGCACATTAGGCATTGGAAAGTTGCAGGTGCATTCATTAGCCCAAAAGGCATGACAATGTAGGCGAACACGCCCCATTCCGTGGCAAAGGTAGTCTTGTGCCTGTCGTTAGGGTGCACTTGCACTTGATTGTAACCTGAGAAACCATCCAGAAAACTGTAGGCTTCCTTCCCTGCTACCCTCTCCAGCATGTGCTCGGTGTAAGGTAAAGGATAGTTATCCCTTTTCGTAGCGGCATTCACCTTTTTGTAGTTTACGTACACTCGAATTTTTCCATTTTTCTTCATGACAATCACGATAGGTGATACCCAGTCCGTGTGCTCGATCTCATATATAAAACCTGCCCTCATGAATTTATCAATCTCCTCCTTCACTGCATGGGCATGCTTGGGATTCATGGGGTAAGGTCGTTGTTTCGTTGGCACTGCATCTGGAACCATTGGGATGTTATGAGTCACGACCCTAGGGTCAATTCCCTAAAATTCGTCCAATGTCCAGGAAAATACGTCAGTGTACTCTTGCAGGAGCGCAACGAGTTTGGTCTCTTCCTTCTCCCCAAGTCATCTGCAACGAACACAGGTCTTGGCTTTACCCCTTTCCCAGCCAAGTTAACCTCTTTGACTTTGGCGGGTCCCTCGATCGGTTCACTAGTCTGACCTTGTCTTTTTGCACCTAACAGGAACCACCACTCTATCACCTTTTTTAAATTTTGTAAACCATTTGGGTAGATCCTGTAGTTTCCTCTGCCTTTTCGCTTCTGAGTCCCTTGCCTGCTTCCTAGCCTCCTCTTTTAGCCTCCTGTGCCTCAGGTGGACTGGCAAGTCTCCCTTGGTGCGTTTGACCTTAGAGGGTTGTGGTATCTCGGGATCACTCTTAGTGCTAACTTCCGACTCTGAGTTGAACTCGCATCCCTCACTTGAGGAAGGTGTTTCCCCAGGGGGTCGTAGTTCCGTAGGTGAATCTGTCTTGAGCACTGGGATTACCCATGGTTGTGCTACTCCGGCTTGCTCGTAATCTACGGCTCCTATTCGTTCTAGCTAGGATCTGTCACACTCCATTAGCATGTCTCCTTTTTCATTCTGGCTGATCCCTTCTTTCCTAGGCCTTAAGTCTGCCATAATTTTCTCTATTGCTTTTCCCTCCGTGTCGTATTCTATTGTGTCTACCTCTTCTTCACTCTCTTCTCCCGTAGAGTGATAGTCCTCATACTCCTCATCATTCGAATCATGTCCTTTTGACTGCTCATCATCCCCTAAGCTTCCCTCTTCAATCTCCTTGTCGTAAGTAACTAAAGCCCAGTTATATAACAAGTTCAGGTCATGGACCTTGGTCCATTTTCATTCTGGTTTAGCTAAAAGGTCACGTAGAGGTTTTAAGTTAGCAGCCAAATTGCCGTTCAATTTATTGGTCAGATACTCTACGATTTCCTGAATCTCTAAGCTGTTGTTGGGGATGCGGGATGAGGCCGGTTTGCCTGGGTTGAGTGAGCTTCCTGCCATCATGCAGAGCGGCACAACTGGCTCCTCAGTTGGCATGGTAGCGGTTTTAGCAGCCTGCTGATGTGGTTCTTCCTCATCCGAGAATGGTAGGTCAATGGCTGCCAACACGTCCATCCAATCCCTCTCATCCTCAAGGCAAGGAATATATCTAGCAAGTGATCCATAGGGCTTGGTTGTTTGAGTATCGCCTTTTAGCATGGCTGAGATGGCAGCCAGGTCAACAGGCGTCGTCGTCCAAGTGTCCATCTCTACCCTCACTGCACTAGTTCTATTCCCTAGGAAAATCAATCCATTGCCCCAATCCTCTATGACTCGTGCATTCCTCATCCAAGGTCGGCCTAATAGTACATCGTAATCCACTCTCTTCATGACAATGAAGTTTACCGAGAATTGCACACCGGCAATCTTTACCGGCCAATTCTTTAAGACCCCAAATGGTCTTACCCTCATTCCGTTTGCTAGCGTGACATTGAATCTAGCAGTCTCTACAGGAGGGTTTCCCCATGCCTCTAGGACCGCATGGTTTAGCACACTAACACCGGCGCCTGTGTCTACAATTCCTTTCCGAGTCATGTCTCCTAAGGCTAGGACGGGCAAAACTGTGTGCATTTTAGTGCCTTCCCAAAAAGCATTGATGTGCAAAGACTTAGGATCTGAGTGTAGAGTTAGACTTGGGATCCGTGTAACTACATCATGATCTTGCAGATTAGCACCCGCAAGTTCTGCATGTCCCTCGATCGAGTCTTTTAAGTCCTACCACAAGGAGTGATTTTGCCTAAGCTGATCCTCCAATGTTAGAGTTACTGGAGTGGACAGCAAGGTTGTGAGGAGGTTACTAGACCCTTGTCTTCCTTTGAAGCTAGCAGCTCTAGGCCATGCATTCTGTCTGCCCTGGTAAGCTTCCCCCCGGCCTTGCTGCTGAGTCACTCTTAGTGGTGCAAGTATGCTCCCAGCCTGTGGTTTTGAGGCTGAGACTGGTGTGCTAACACTGGAGAAGTCGTCCATAGGATCTTCCAATATGGGTTCAGCATCCTCGAGGTGCTTTTGGGCGTCCTTGACCCACTCCTTGACCTTGGCTTATGCCTCGAGTTGCCGTTTGGGGTGGGGATATTCCCCCACTTTTTTAAGGGTTATCTTCGCATCGGTTCTCTTTTCCCGTCTCCTCTGGCTTTTCTTCCCTATTGAGGTTGCATCAAGGTTACTTGGCCCTGGCAAGGAGATGCCTGCTTGTTTCGTTTGAGCTCCCGTCATAGCATGTAGTGGGATGGGCATATCCTCACTACCAAAAGTTTCAACTCCAAAGAGCCCCAAAGGCACCCATGGCATGTTGGCAGTGCTCATTGATGGCTTCCGCCTAGGACAGTCAGGAAACAGATGTGTGTTTCCACACTCTGTGCATCGGAGATCCGCTTTGTCTTTGTTAGCTTGTTCTCGCTCCGGGCAGCGTGATGAAATGTGGCATGGGTGGCCGCAAGTCCAGCATGTGACTGGATCCTGGCTAGGCCCTCCAAAGCCTCTGCCTCGTCCTCTTTCTAAAGCCATCACCGGCACTGGGCCGATAGTCCATCAGGACTGGGTTGCCCTCCTCGTCGTAGGATATGTACGGATTGACATAGGTCTCTTCCTCATTAGGCTCCTCCACAAAGTGAACATGAGCATTGCTAGGTGGGTGAGTCACAAAAGGCCCTGGTGGCCTGGGTATACCAGTTGGGTTCATCTCCAGCCTAGGCACGACAGGTCTTGATTCAGTTGGCGTTGTAAGAGCTAACAGGGTTCTCCTGCCAAAGAAATTAGGTGGTCTATTACCTAAGTATGGAGGGTTGTACTGCTGCATATATGGGAGTCTCCTCGGCATTCTGCAATGCACTGCATCATGTCCGAATCTACCGCAATTTGAGCACGGCCGAGATCTAGGATCGTGGCACTCCACTGGGAGGTGATTGCCGCCGCAGTACACACATTGTACATGCGATCTCACAGGCTTTCTAACAAGCTCTTGCAACCATGCAATCTCCATTCTCATCTCTGCCATCCCTTGGTCGTGGTCTGCACTCTTTCCCTTGTCCTGCGCACTAGCAGTTGCTTTTTCCCCTAAGGTGGTTGATCTCTCAGGGTCCCTCTGGCTTGCACTATCTCGATTGGTAGTCCTCATGCTACATTCCCTGAGTTGATCATCTATGCATATTGCCTCCTCGAAGACTCGAGCTAGCACGTCTCGTTGTAAGGTGGAGTTACTGGCCAAAGCCTTGTAGAGCTCCTCGCTCTGAATCCCGTTCATGAACACTGTAGACACTGCCCTCTCAGTAGGTTGCTCATTGGCAGGGATTCTCTTGTAGAGGCTACGCACCTGAGTAACGTATCCCTAACGTCCTCCTTCTCCCTTTGACTGATATTCATCAACCTAACAATGAGGTTATCCAAATACCCTGCCTCCGAAAACCTCTTGATGAAGAGACCCTTAAGGTGAGTGAAGTTTGTACGTTCTACATCATCCAGACTAGAGTACCAGGTCCTCCCCTTGTCGCCTAAGCATAGGCCGAAGGCTTGAGCTCGTTGTGCAGGGTCAGTAAGACCGTTCGCCTCACACACTTGCTCGAACTGCTCCATGAAGCTGTACGGGTCACTGCTAGGTTCATATCGAGCTAGTTGTTTTGCTACTATGGGGATTCTAGCCTGCCCTTTAGCCCCTTGCGTGACTCCCAATCTTGACAGTAGCGCGGTGGCTAGGGCAGTAGCACTCTGTTCCATGGATGTATTGTCCATGAGTCGCTTTGCCACCAGTTCACTCAATGTCATGCCAACCTCTGCTGCCCGTTCCCTCTCCACGTTCGGTCCGAACTTGGCTGCCCCAGCTAGGTCTAGTACTCATCTAGCCTCGTACATGTCTACATCTTGCTGCAGCCTTCTAGCCGTTTGCTCATGGTTGTAGGCAATTATACCTTCCAGCGCTCTCTTGATAGCTCTTCTCTCTTCTTCCAGGTTAGCCACCACTTCCTCTACAGGTCTACCTTGGATCACGGTCCTGGTGAGTCGATCGTAGTCGTGGACCCGTTCCTGGACCGAAGTTGGAAATTCTCCTAAGTCTAATTGGTCTTCCCCTTGGTTGCCTCTTGATCCCGACATTGTTTTTGCTTCCAGCTCCACGAGATTGTCAATGAATCCAATCAGCTCTGGTAGCCTCCACTCCTCTATCTTGTTGCTTCCCGTGTCTTCGTGTTCTCTCCAGGTACTACTAGTAGGGCGCTCAGGCACCTGTCTAAGTCTTGGGGTCTTCTCCTACTAGTGGGTTCCTTAATGTTATCAGATATCCAGATGTGTTCCTTGTTATTTGGAAGCAGCGGCGATCCTTACTCACATGTTGTGCTTAGTGCTTTTGTGGTGCTTGGTGCGAAAACAGGCTTTTCTCTTTTCTTGTTGTGTAGATTTAGTGGAGCATAAGACTGAAGTGCCAATGTAGAAAGCGTTTAATGCAAACTCCACCTTGTTTCTACCCCCGTTCCCAGCCTAATTTGAGTTCCCAACTTGATTCCCGGCTATTCTATGGTCTTTCCGCACCCTAAGTTCGATTAATCTCTGAGGTTCCAAACTGGGTCCTGGGGGTGTTCAAGGTTGCGTCCTGGGGTCAGGTCTGTGGCAAGGTCAGCAAAAGATCCTTATCTTTTTGTTCTAGCAAGATGGTCCGATTATGGGAATCGGATAGGGCTGGTCCAACTCTGGGAATCGAACGGTCCGATTCTGCCAATCGGACCGGTCTGGTCCGACTCTAACAGTCGGAGGGGTTGGTTCGATTCTGGGAATCGGACCAAGAGGGTGGTCCTATTTTCAAAGTGGTCCGACTATGGACTGTGGTCCGAATCTGGCTCCAATGGTCTGACTACGATGGCCCGATTCTAATGGACAGTTCGAGTGCCACGTGGCACGTCCGATCGGGTTGGTCCAATTCTGGCAATCGGACCAGGCTGGTCTGACTCTCTCTCAGTCGGAAGGTCCAACTCCAGAACTCGGGTGGTTCGATTCTGGGGATCGGACCATTGCGGGTTGGTCCGACTACGTCGGCGGTGGGTGCGATTCCGACGCATTTGAATCCTTCCTAATGTCTGCTACACTCAATCACCACAGACTTGTAAAATATTACACGGCGCAGCGAACAGAATCTGAGAAAGAGATAGAGAGTACACAACAGATAAGAGAAGAATCAGTAAAATTCTTTAACTCCAAACAACTGATACAAAGATGGCTCTGTCCACCCGTGCGCTTCCACTGAGTGAAGCTTAGATGGCGATCTAGACAGAAGATAGGTGAAGAGCTTAAGGCTAGCTGGAACAACAACTCTGACTGGGTGAAAGATGAGTGTCAGATGGCTGCGAAGGGGTTTAGCTTTTATAGCCCGCGAAGGTCGTTAGGTCGGCCTGCTGACCGACCTACCATATGAGCCTCCACTAGTCGGCCAGGGAATATTCCAGGGAATATTCCCTTTACCATCGGGCCGGGGGCGCTGCCCCCGGACCCCCGCCAGGGGGGCCGCTGGCCCCCCTGGGACCCCCCAGCCAGGGGCCGCTTCCGCGGCCCCCGGACCCCACAATAGGGGCCCCTTTTAACTCCCTTACCACGCAACTCAATGCAATGTGCCTCGAGTTGCTACCAGCTTAACCACTCCGTCTAACCCAAAGATTAGACCCACAACAGTCACCTTTTTGCCATCCGGTCACATAGACCTCATCTGATATACAAGTCAGGACTCAACCAATGTCCGGGCTCACATTTGGCTTCTCCTCATAATGGGGGCCTTACAACTTTGAGCACCATGGATCATTGGTAGCACCTAATGAGGGTGGGGCATTGATCATATCTAACACCCCCCCTCAATGTCCACCCATAGGTGAACTATCTCCTCGGCCCAATGCCGAGTCTCTGAAGATGAACTTGAAGCAGATCCTTCGTAAGTGCTTTGGTGAAGATATCTGCTCCATTCTCCTCTGTTGGACAGTAGACCAATTCCACTATCCCATCCTCCATCAAATCACGCACATAATGATACTGGATCTCTATATGTTTGGTGCGTGCATGAAACACTGGATTTTTGGCAATGGCGATGCAACTCTGATTGTCACATCTCAGCACAGTTGGTTCTTCATCCTGCACTCCCATATGCCATAGAATCCTTCTCAACCATACGGCCTCACATGCAGCAAAACAAGCTGCCTTGTACTCTGCTTCGGTAGAAGACAATGCCACTGTTGGTTGCTTCTTACTAATCCAAGAGAAAATTCCTGAACCCAAAGAGAAACAATAACCAGAAACTGACTTCCTGGAATCAATGTCTCCTGCCCAATCTGAGTCACAGTTCCCCACAAGAGAAGTTCCGAAACTGTATGTGATACCATAGTCAAGAGTTTTCTTCAAGTATCTGAGCACCCGCATCCCAGCCTTCCAATGACTCTCATGAGGTTTGTTTGAGAACCTGCTCAAAACACCAACAGCAAAACTGATATCTGGTCTGGTGTTACACAAGTAGATTAGACTGCCGACCAACCTCCTATACCTCCCAATGTCTGCTAGTGCTGATGTATCCTCAACGGATAACTTTACATTCACCTCCATAGGTGTAGCTATCTCCTTGCACTCGGTCATGCCAAATGCCTTCAAGATCTCCCATGCATACTTCTTCTGAGAGATGAAGATCTTTCCTGGCTCTTGCCAGACTTCAATCCCCAAACAATAGTGCAGCAAGCCCAAGTCTGTCATTTCAAACTCAAAACTCAAAGCCTTTCGAGTTTGGTTGATCATATCTTCATAGTCACCTGTAATAAGAAGGTCGTCCACATATAGGACAATCACTACAGACTTTTTACCATCCCTGTAAACATACAAGTTAGCATCTGAGGCACATCTTTTGAAGTTTAGGTTTAAAAAGAACCTATCTATCCGCTGGTACCATGCTCTGGGGGCTTGTTTCAGCCCATACAATGCCTTCTTCAGTTTACACACTTTGTTCTCAGAATGGGGGGCCTCAAACCCTGGTGGCTGAGCCACGTACACCTCCTCCTTGAGGTCACCATTTAAGAACGCTGACTTAACATCCATTTGGTACACTGGCCACTTCTTGTGGGCAGCCACTGCAAGTACCGTGCGAATAGTGGTCATTCTGGCAGTTGGGGCAAATGACTCTTGAAAATCAAACCCTTCAACTTGTGAAAATCCTTGGGCAACCAGTCTAGCTTTGTACTTTTCTAAGGTACCATCAGCCTTGTACTTTACCTTCCAGATCCACTTGGTGCCAATAATCTTCCGCTTTGCTGGCCGATCCACTAGCTCCCAAGTGTCATTCTTCATTATGCTGTCATACTCCGCCTGCATAGCAGCCTTCCATGATGGATCTGCAAGTGCTTCTTCTAAGTCAGTTGGCTCCTTTACTTCTCTCATAATCTCAACCATCAAAGCCATGTTGACTATGTGAGCAGAAGCCCTCCTTTGCTCCTCTATTCTCTGAGACCTCCTTGGTCCGTCTGCCTTCTCCTCAACAGATGCAGGCATAGGATTATTGTGGTCATAGAGCTGCTTCACCCAGCGCGGCAATGGCTTTTCCGGTGGGGTGATGTCAGGTTGGTGAACTTTTTCCTCATCATCTGAAGATGATGCTTCCTCCTCCTTAAGGATAGGGATAGCTCTCGGGACAGGTTCATAGTGGACTACTTCTTCGCTTGATGATAAAGTGGAAGACCTTGCCTTCTCCTCCTCCACTGTATGCGGCTCCTCCTTGAACACCACATCACGGCTCGCGATGATCTTCTTTGCCTCTTGGTCATATAACTTGTAAGCCTTCTGCTCATCACTATAACCCAAGAAGATACATTTTCTGCTTTTTGGTTGTAACTTGTTTCTCTTCTCATCTGGAACATGTGCATAACATTCACATCCAAAAATTCTGAAATGTGAAACAGATGGTTTCTTACCAGTGTAAGCCTCATGAGGTGTTTTTCCCTTGAGAGCCTTTGTGTAGCTCCGATTTAGAATGTAGACTGCAGTATTAACAGCTTCAGCCCAAAAATGGTTAGGCAATCCCTTGCCCTTTAGCATGCATCTTGCCATCTCCACAATGGTACGATTCCTGCGTTCCACAACACCATTCTGCTGAGGTGTGTGAGGCGTCGTCAATTGACGCTTGATCCCTTTGCTCTTGCAAAAGCCTTCAAACTCCTTTGAGTTGAACTCACCACCACCATCTGTTCTAAATTTCTTCACACTTTTCCCTGTTTCATTCTCAACAAGTATTAGCCATTCTTTAAACTTACCAAAAGCTTGAGCCTTATCACGAAGGAAGTACACCCACATCTTCCTACTGTAGTCGTCGACAATCAACATAAAATAAGAAGATCCCCCCAAGGCCTGTGTAGGCATCTTACCACACAAGTCAGCATGCACCAACTCTAGAGGAGCATGTGCTCTATTCTTGCTTTCTTGTGGAAATGCCTTTCTCTGTTGCTTGCCCATCATACAAGCTTCACATGGTTCCTTCAATTCAGTTATTGTAGGTAGGTGAGCAACCATACCTTGCTTTTGCATCTCCTTCAATACTGCAAATCCGATGTGTCCAAACCTTTCATGCCAAAGCTTACTTGTGCCCACTCCAGCGGTGGCTGTAAGAGCACTTAGCTCATACAGGTTGTTCCTTCTTTCTCCTTTGCCAACAATTGTGCCAGCACTATCAATAATTTCTGCACCTGTCTTCTTGAACCTCACTTCATGACCAAGATCAGTTATGGCAGCAACTGATAAGAGATTTCTCCTGATTTCGGGAACATACAACACATTTGAAAGCTTTTTGACTTCACCATTTGCAGCAACAAAAGAAATAGTACCTGTGCCCGCAGCAGGGCATTTAGCATCATTTCCAACCGTCACAGTGATGGATTCTTGTAGAGGCTGCATAGAACTGTATAGACCTTTCTTGTTGGTCATGTGACGGGAGGCCCCACTATCCAACACCCAAGAGTCAGTGGTAGATTCTTCTTGCGCCGAGGAGCACACTTCCTCAATGGTCGCCATGAATAATTCCAACTCTGCTTCAGCCGTATTGGCTGTCTCTTTCCCTTTAGTTTTAAGGGTACCATTCTTTTCATCTGCCTTCTTGACACGACAATCTGCAATTGCATGTCCTTTCTTCTTACAGTAGAAGCACTCTCCTTGAAACTTCTTCTTGCCGCCCTTTTTCTTTTTGTCACCATCATTTTTGGTGGAGGAAACACCTTTGCCTTTTGCATTGGCAGAGAATGCAGCATCTCCATTGTTGCTTCCTTCTCGGGCTTTCAGCCTTAACTCCTCCTCCATTAATAATGCACAAAACTCCTCAAAAGTCAAAGCTTGAGGTCTCACCTGAGTATTAAGGGCAGTTACTAGTCCATCAAACTTTTGTGGACAAATCCGAAGACACCTCCGAGCTAGCTCTTCGCTAGTCTTTTGTATCCCAGCGCCAGCCATCTGGTCGCGCAGATTCTTAATCCGAGTGATGAATGCTTCAACCGTCTCTCCTTCAGCAAACTTCTCCGCTGCTAGTTGATTCTCCAAGTTTTGAATCCTTGTTTGGTTTCGTGTTTCATACTGACTCCTTAGTACATTCCAAGCCTCTGACGCTTTGGTTGTATGCTGAATCAGAGTCAAAACACTGTCAGAACAGCTTGTAACTAAGGCACACAATGCATCTGCATTCCTTCGTTTCCAAGCTCGTAGAAGATCTGCATTCGGAGGAATCATCACACTAGGATTTGATGGGTCGGGGGTAGGCTGTGGTTCTGCGTCAGTCCCCAGCACAGTCTCCAGAAGCTCATAAGAATCAAGGATAGTTGTAATTTTGAACTTCCACAAGGTGTAGTTTGTACCATCTAACTTGCCTTCGCTGAAGGTTGGTGGACGAATCCTCAGTGTTTGAATAGCCGGTACAGCAGCACCACCTCCTGCACCGCTTCCTGATGCGCCAGAACTGCTTCCCGGAGTCGACATCGTTTCTCTTTGCTGTTGAAGCCTTTGCCTCTTGCACGCTCTCCGATCTCTAGAGCCCCCTGGGCTCTGATACCATGTAAAATATTACACGGCGCAGCGAACAGAATCTGAGAAAGAGATAGAGAGTACACAACAGATAAGAGAAGAATCAGTAAAATTCTTTAACTCCAAACAACTGATACAAAGATGGCTCTGTCCACCCGTGCGCTTCCACTGAGTGAAGCTTAGATGGCGATCTAGACAGAAGATAGGTGAAGAGCTTAAGGCTAGCTGGAACAACAACTCTGACTGGGTGAAAGATGAGTGTCAGATGGCTGCGAAGGGGTTTAGCTTTTATAGCCCGCGAAGGTCGTTAGGTCGGCCTGCTGACCGACCTACCATATGAGCCTCCACTAGTCGGCCAGGGAATATTCCAGGGAATATTCCCTTTACCATCGGGCCGGGGGCGCTGCCCCCGGACCCCCGCCAGGGGGGCCGCTGGCCCCCCTGGGACCCCCCAGCCAGGGGCCGCTTCCGCGGCCCCCGGACCCCACAATAGGGGCCCCTTTTAACTCCCTTACCACGCAACTCAATGCAATGTGCCTCGAGTTGCTACCAGCTTAACCACTCCGTCTAACCCAAAGATTAGACCCACAACAGTCACCTTTTTGCCATCCGGTCACATAGACCTCATCTGATATACAAGTCAGGACTCAACCAATGTCCGGGCTCACATTTGGCTTCTCCTCATAATGGGGGCCTTACAACTTTGAGCACCATGGATCATTGGTAGCACCTAATGAGGGTGGGGCATTGATCATATCTAACAAGACTCCCCATAACTGATTAGAGCACTAATGGAACACACCGGACTCACCTGAAGCAGCACGAATCAAATGCACCTAGAATTGGTGTCGTGTTTCCTCGTCCTGTGAACCAGAAGCTCTCTCTCTCTCTCTCTCTCTCTCACAAGGCCAACTAAAGAAATGAGGTCTGTCCTGGCCTCCCAAGCCTCTTAAGGTCCTTTCCCAGCACTGCAAAACCTTACAGCCAGTTCCCTGTCCCTGTTTCACCCAAAAACTTGAATCTGGTCCCCTGTTTTCCTATTTCCAGCAGCAGCCAGAAACCTCTGTTTTCTCTTTTCTTACCCTAATCTAACCTTAATCTAGTGTAGGCAATATGAAAAACAGAAATGCAGAACAGTAGTCCTAATCTAATGCTTCCAACAAACCCAAATACTTACCTGTTCCACAGATTAAAACCTCCTAAATCTCCTAGTTATCTCGAGCACTGGTTCAGGCTGCAAACCCTACTTCCATGCTCGATCTGATGCGTGCGGCGCTCAAGGCTCGATTCCATTGGTCCCGACAATGGAACCAAAATGGAGGGGAGCTTCAAGCTCTACCCCGAGACCTACGGACCACTTATTGCTCAAGTGTTTCGAACCGAGCGGCCATGGCTACCTCTCACATAGCCGACACGCAATGCCTACCTTACGGGTGTAGCGAGCTTACCTTGATGCTCGATCGAGTACCCTCCTCTTTCTTGCACACCGGTAGCTCCACGATCCTTGAGGCAAGCTCAAGCAACCTCAATCCCTCTCCCATGGGCTTCATCCTCCATAGCCATGTGCGAGACAAGAGAAGAGAAGAAAGGAGGAGAAGATGAAGAGAGAAGATGGAGAGCTTCTTCTCCAAGATCCCTTGCTCTCACACAATCACTCCCTCACACTCTCTCAATCCCTCTCTCAAGCACAAGCTCAAGAAAGCAAGAAGAAGAAGAAGAAGAAGAGGAGAGCTACTTTTTGCCACACACAAGAATGAGCTTCCCATTCACTTTTCAACTTTATATACATGCCCTAATTTCCATGGGCGGTCATCCCCCTTTTTTACATGGCCGGCCATTAGCCTAGGCCCATTTCCTCATTTCCCACCATTCTAGTCTATCCTATCCCCAACTAATGCATACAATTTGCACAGGAGTGAGCCTGGCGCTCTTTTACAAGGTTTTGGAAGTGTTTTCGCACTTAATAGTGCGCTTTTTATTCTTTTACTCTCCTTGGGCGACTCCAAGACTTCTTGAGGATCGTGCCCGTGCATTTAATCTTTTTTCGGGTCTAGTTGCCATTTAAGGCGCCTTTTCCTTCTTTTCTCTTTTTCCATTTCCCGCTCCTCTGTGCTGCGGTAAACATGTATGGACCAAGCCAAGAAGCTCAAGAAATGCATATAAGATCACCAGTGACAAAAGATCAAAGACCAGACATCAATAAGACATCATGAGCATATCGGCTCTGTAGCCTCCAATTAGAGCATCAATAGACATCAATTGTATCCCAAATACAACTTTGGCAAGCCAAGAAATATCCACTGGTTAGACATAGGTAACATACATGCCATATGTACATCCAAGATGGAGCATCAAATGCATTTGAAAGCCAACCTCAAGCTCAAATGAAGATCTGGAACCAAAGACAAGCTCAATGTCGTATCCCGAAGGTCAATACTTCATTGCATATCCCAAAGATATAGCCTGAAACCAATAGGCATAACCAAACTGGAGGTAAAATAACCTGTCAACCAAGGTAGCATAAATCCCAACCAAGAATGAAGTGTCTGCATCCAAATCAAGGCTCAATAGCTCTCAAATAGCATATCTGGGCAGAAACCATGATGACCAAGCATCAATACATCCAACAGGACACGCAAATGTCAACAAAGAGCATTATGCATAAGCCATCC
This sequence comes from Lygodium microphyllum, assembly GCF_053477565.2. Taxonomy (NCBI): domain Eukaryota; kingdom Viridiplantae; phylum Streptophyta; class Polypodiopsida; order Schizaeales; family Lygodiaceae; genus Lygodium; species Lygodium microphyllum. Next base: position 61,351,975 of record NC_141137.1, read on the forward strand.
CTGATAAAATCTTGCTTCCCAGATAATGTACAATAGTAAATCCTTGCATAAATCGAGCTATGGAAGCTCAAATCAAGTCCCAAAGCATCTCAAAACATTGGGCAAACATCCTCAAAGCATTTGGGTATCAAATACCAAGCCTCAGGAGCATCACATAAGCTAAGAGCATGACATTTTCTTGATGTAAATCAACTTAGATCTGTTGCAAAAAATACTATGATCAGAATTTGGCAGATCTGACATCACCATCAAGTCTGAAGAGTGCCAAAACCCCAAGTAAGACTCTTACCTTGCCTAAATCGGATTCTGGATGCCCAAGATATGAGAAAAAATGGAATTTTTGAGCAAGATTTTGAAACATGCGCAAAAAAATGTGAGCTGCTACTGTGGGGCCTGCTGGTTATGCTGAGGATAAGGGGATATACAAGGTGCCCAATGAAGCCAAGGAACACCTGCAAAGAGCCTATGAGGGTCGGGGAGAGGTGGGAGATGAAGTCTTACCTTGGGGGGAAGAAGCCATGGCTGGCATTGAAGCTCCAAGCTCTAGGTCTTCAATTTGGACTGAAGTAATGCCATGCCAGGCTCCATGATCAAGCTCTGATCCAAAGCTCTGAAACCAGTTGAAAGGTGAGAAGGATCAAAGCTTGCTTGGAAGTGAGCTATGGTGGAAAGCAAGAGCAAGAAGAGAGAGAGACACAAATGGGAACTCCAACAGTCACAATGTGTGACCGGGCCTTCCTTTATTCAAACTGTCACTAAAAGAATAAAGAATAAAGTGATGGTAATGGGCGCCCGCCACTTGTAGTGTGTAGTGGCGGGTACTATTAGTGTAGTAATACACGGGCGGCTAGGCAAAGGCGCATTTACCCCCAACAAATGCTAGGATAGATAGCTGTGTGATAGTGCACCTCATGATGAGAGTCACTCTCTTGCCAGCATTTTGCATGAACCTCTTAGAGTATATGAGTGACAGTAAATTCACTAGATGTAATCACCCGTTTTTGTCATCTACTCCACTGAATGTAAGAACTAGCTCATAGGGGCATTTGCAAAGTAGGGTATTCTTCTGTAAAGCCCTCAAGCCACTATGTAACTTGGCCCCTGCTCAGCAAACAAGATGCCTCTTAGCATGCTCCCTTATTAAAATTATTCATTCATTCATTCAAAAAGAAAAGAGAAAAAGAAAAGAAAAATAGAACATATAAGAAAAAGGACAAGGACAAGAAGGAAGGAACTAAAAAGAAAAGAAGTACCATAAGAAAATTAGCCCAGCTACACTCTAGAACATCACAAGCACTGCACCTAGGGCCCACCCTAGCCCTTTTCCCACTTCACATACTTAGGGTACCTTAAGGGCAGGAGACACCTAGGGAGCTCTTGCTTGCCTACGGTGACCTGTCTCCAAGTTACACCCACATCATCTCCCTTTGTACAAGAACTGGTTCCTCAAGTGTGGGACAACAGCTCAGGCTTTTGTCTAAGGTTCGACCCAACTTTTAGTTCCATTGGCACAGACACTGTGCATTGCACTATGAGCTAGGCACACCCCTAGGTAGTGCACTTCCTTTTCTTTTCAAGTATATTTTGCAACTCGTGATCCAATGACATCGGAGTCCCCCATCATCCATTCAATCCATCCTTGGCCTCTACAACTCTCTATCCATTTTGATGTGTCTCTTATCCATAGCCAACCCCCCCAAAACCCCATCATCAATCCACATGGCAACCACCTGAGCCCTTAATAATAAATGCCATGGGACTAGCACTTGGCTAGGAGGGGGGTAATGTTATAGGACAAAAGGAAGCCCAAGATAGAAAGGCCCTAAAAAGTTAAAAAATGGAAGAGAGCCCAATACAAGAAAAGAAAAAAAGAAAGGAAAGCTCAGAAAAATATAGGAAAAGCCTTAATGCAAAAGGAAGCACACAATAATGAATGCACCAAATATTCTAGCAAAGAAAGCGCTTTGAACGCATTGTAATTCATTTTGTAAAGAGCACTAGGTTCTCTCCTATATAATTTTTAAATGTAAACGTGCAACTTGATCAAGCATGGAGGTAAGCTCACTACACTTGTAGGTGTGAGAGAGAGTGTTGCTATGTGAGAGGTAGCCATTGTACTTGGCTTGAAACTCTTGAAGCAATAAGAGGTTTGAGGGTCTTGGTGGTTGAGCGAGAAGATCCAACATCCTACAACTACCAAAATAAATTTAAAAGTGTATTGACAAAAAGATGTGGCCTAAGGATTACTCCCATAGCTGCCACAAAATCCAATAAAGCCCCAAAGTTTGTGAAAGAAGTGGATGTGGCTAATACCCTCCTGGATCTTGGTACTCGAGAGATTGGCATTTGGATTGAAGGATGTTTTATAGCATATGTATCAATTGATGGAGGTTCATCAGTGAACATAGTGATGGATGTGATAATAAAGGATCTAGGCCTGCAACCTACATAGTGGCTTATTAGACTAGTAGAACAAAGCAGAATTAAGCCTTTGGGCATTCTCCCGTATGTGAAGAAAACTCTTGCAAGAAGAGACTATTGGTGGCTGATCTATTTAGTGTTGAAACCAAATTCCTATGGGACCTCATATCTCTGTTGTTGGGAAGACCATGTCTTTTTGAAGCAAGAGCAAGAATGAATTGGTTCAAGGGAACCCTAACCTTGGGCAGAGGACCCAAAAGATGGTAATGAAGTTGTATGGCTTGCAAAAAGGTAATGAATCCACCTCTGTTGAAGTCTTAATAGACTCCTCCAATAAAGTTATAGATGGTACATCAATAAAGGAAGAAGTTGTCAAATAGATCTTCCCCAAGAAAATAGAGGCACAATCCTTAACAATGGGCATTGTAAGCCAACTCCCAAAAGAAGTAAAGCCCTTGTCAATGGGTGAACACCTACTACTTGAACTAGGAATGCCATGCAAAATTACTTCTGGCAAACAACAGTGAGATAGAGGCATGGATGTATTGTTCCCCCAATAACACGGCCACAATAACAACAGAGCTAGAAACAGAAGTAGATCTATCGAGTGCTGGCCAATAGTGAATGGGTTTCACCCATTGTGGTAGTACCTAAGAAGAATGGAAAGCTACAAATATTTGTGGACTTTCATAAGCTGAACTCTAAGACAAAGAAATATAATTTTCCTCTTCCTTTCACAGACAAACTGTTAGATAGAGTGGCGGGACATGAGCTCTATTTCCTACTACTGGATGGATTTAGAGGATATAATAAAGTCCAGATGTAGAAGAAGACCAATCCAAAACAACCTTCACAATAGAATGGGAAACCTATGTTTACAGAGTGATGTCGTTTTTGGGCTCTAAAATTAACACCCTTGCTATCTTTCAAAGAGTGATGATGGCTGCATTCTCACTTGCATGATTTCATTAAGGTATACATGGATGACTTTTGTGTTTATCGTTTAATCTGTGAGCATTGGAGACACTTGGAGCAGTGGTTTAATTGATGCCAAGAGTATGGGATCTCCCTCAACCTCGACAAATGCATCTTTGGAGTCTTTTCATGAGTTCTTCTCGGCCAAATTATCTTTGTACAAGGGATAGTAATAGATCCTGCCAAGATTGAGAAGCTTGTAGCTCTAACAAGCAACTAACCTCAAATAGTTGAGGGGATTTCTTGACAATGTAGACTATTATAGGCTATTCATTGTACATTTTGCAACAAAAGGCAACCCCTTTTCATAACCTCCTAAGGAAAGATGTAGAGTTTACTTGGACTCTGATTGTAAATAAGCTTTTAATAATCTAAAATAGTGTCTGATTGAAGCACCCATATTGTAATCCCTTGGTTGGATGAAGGAATCCCATGTGCACATTGATGCATTTGTCAAAGGACTAGGTGTAGTCTTATGTCAAAAAGGCTCCTCAAAGATAGATTAGCTTATCTAATACGCAACCCATAAGGTCACTAATCGGGAAAGGAACTACACAGTGATGTAGTTAGAATTCCTAGCAATGGTGTTTGCCCTAGAGAAGTTTTGACACTATTTGTTGTCAAGGCACGTTAAGTTTTATGTGGATCATGAGTCACTTACCTTCTTGATGAATAAGGATAATATGAAAGGCCAAATGATGAGATGACTCCTTTAGTTCTAGGAGTTTGACTTTGAAATGGTTACCATTGGTCGCTCCCATGTGTTGACCGATCATCTATCGCGTATTCCTTAGATTGAGGAAGAGGAGTAGTATGATCTAGATCTCCACTATGCTTCCTTGTTTCTAGTTGAAATAGTAACCCCATGGTATGAAGATATTGCCAACCTCTTGGCCACACAATAGTATCCCCTTTGCATATCTAGCAGAGAGAAGAAGAAGCTTCTATTGGAATCATCCCCCTAAACTTTCTAGGCAGTGCTTTGTACAAGAGAGGCAAAGATGAAGTGATGCAAAGATCCATTTTAGGAAAGGTGAGATCAAGATAGTGCTAAAAGCATGCCATGATGAGCCCTGTGGTGGACACTTTGCACGAGAAGTAATAGCCAGAAAGGCTATGCTCATAAGATATTAGTGGTCTACACTACATAAAGGTACCTATGACTATTGCAAACATTGTGATGCTTGTTAGCGAATGGGTAAGCCTACCAAATCTAGTACTATGACACTACAACCCATCCTTTTCTTAAAGCCGTTCGAGAAGTGGGGGATTGATTTCATGGGTCCCATCAATCCACCAACCAGAAAGGAAGCAACATATACATTTTGGTATGTACCGGTTATGTAATGAAGTAGTGTGAAGCCAAAGCTCTCAAACGAGATGATGGCAACAAAGTAACCCTATTTTTATACGAGAAAATCATCACTCACTTTGACACTCCCTTAGAGCTGGTCATTGACATAAGCACTTACTTTCTAAAAAAATTTATGGAAGAGCTGATAAAACTTTACAAGATCCGCAATTGCAAGTCCACACTCTACTACCTCAAAGCCAATAGCCAAGTTGAAGTTAGCAATTGTATCCTTTGCTGGATCTTGATAAGAACCATTGCTGCACATAGTCATTGTTGGGTCGATCAACTTATAGAGGTCCTCTAGGCATACATAACTTCCCATTAGGTTGTTATAAGATAGACACCTTTCTAGTTGGTGTACAGCACAAAAGCTGTTTTCCTTGTCAAAGTAGAGTGCTTGGGAGATAATGAGTCCCTGCAGTGCCGTCTCCTCCACTTGGAATGTTTGGACAAAATATGATGGATGGCTTTATAGTGTATGGAAGCCACACAGGCTCGACAAAAGGCTTATCATGAAAGCTTCATCAAACATAAAGAAATCAAGGAAAGTGCCTTATCACCTATGACTCATACTTTGGTAAGTTTTCAAGAAAGCTCCAACAATGCTAAATGGGCCCTTACAAAGTCCTAGCAATCAATCCTAATGGATCTGTTCAAATACAAGCCATTGATATCTCTAAAGATCCCTTCCCAATTAATGGTTATCACTTGAAGAAGTATTTCTCTCCTTAGGGATTTTGACAATTACAGTCGACAACCCCTTTCTCGCTTGGGTGTCAATTGGTGATGCTTTGCATACTATTATTGATAGCGATTATTCTACTTTTGATAAGGTGGCATTGTTCTTCTGGTCCCTTGGCTCCACCTCTTGCCCCTGTGCTATTACCTTCCTATTCAATCCAATTGACGTGGCGAGGTTGGTTATGACCTATGGTGTTCTACCATTTACTTGTAGAAAAGAAAGGAAAAAGAAAAAAAAAGAAAAGGTCATGAGAGAAAAGGACCTCAGTTCCAGTCATGCCAACCTACTCTTTGAGAAAAGGTGGAACCACCCTTGAGAATAGGGTAAATTTAAAAAAAAAAGAAAGAAAAAAAAACTATTATGGGAGAAAAGAAAGAAATTCTCTATCATAACAGGCCTCGCTCCAAGAAAATGTGGCATGCACCCTTGGGCGAGAATCTTGATGTGGAAAAGGGGGCAACACCTTGTAGTCTAGACTAGCTAGTTCCTTAGTTGAAATTTTCAAGGTACAATTTTGAAGCCACCTCCCTTGGTGTGGTGTGTCCTGTGACTCTATAGAGCGTTTGACTTCTCCAACAAATGTAACATCCTATAGCCACAAGACATTCTTGATTTGTCAGCTACCTCCCTTGGTATACCTCTTCCTCAACAACATATATTTTTTGACATCATCAACAAGTCCAAAATTATCTTCATCGACAACCTCTTGAGTGATGTGAGCTCGTATCCTAATTGGATGAGGATGTGAGTATAGTTTACTTTTTGTATCTATCACTAGAGTGTGAGACAATAGAGGGTGGGGTGAGTGACCAGTCCTTGCCCTTTAAATCCAATAGAGAGGTGAGATGTGTGAATGGAGCATTGTATGCACGGGTTGGGTCTCTCAATACACAAATAACAATCTATTCCTATGCATGGTATTATAAGGCTCCTTGGCCTTGCTTCTCGCACTGTATCGATGGGCACAGGGCGGGGCACACTCCTACACCATCAATCGCACTCACGGCATACAACCTTCGCACAGGTGGCCATGAGGATCACATCAATGGATGTCAAGAATCAAGTTGTCCTCTTATATTCATCTAAAGAGTGTGAGACAGAGGGAGGGCTGAGTGTGACTGATTTTCCCTTCAATCAACTTTGAGATGTGAGGTTTGAGGGGCATTATAATATTGATGCCAGGTATGTTTTCGTTTCCCTATGCACACATGGGATGGGCCCCTACCATCACCATTGGACATATCATTCTATTTTGTATACCGCATTACTGCAAGGTTCCTTGCCTACCTTCTTGCACATATACGGGATGGGTTGGGATACATTGATGCACTATCAATTGTGCATATTGGCATACTCCCTTTGCATCATTCCCCTTGCTTCTTCCGATTTCTCAATCGGGTGTGAAATATGGGTTTTTCCTCCTTCCACTCTGAGTGATGTGAGCTTGGCGAGCGACTAATCTATCATCTTATATGAGTGCCTGTTGAGCTGAGTGTGATATTCATTTTCCCTACTAGTTATCGGTTCTTTATCACCATTGCTACCTCCTTGGGTGTTGCTACATGATCCTTGCCATGTTGGATGTGTGTGCGGTGAGCCATGGTACCTCATGTGGAGACCCTGACTCCCAGCATGTCGATGATAATCCACATCGACCAACTAAATGGGCCAATTGTTTTTAACCCTACCTATTGCAGTTACTTATATATGTGTCATGTCTTAAGTGTGGAGATGCATCCATGCATATCTTGTTTGTGTTTGACCCTGAAACAATATCCTATTTTATTTATGCCTTATTGAGCTTTCTTCCTCACCCATCCGTCGTGTTCTACCCCGTTTCTACGGTCTTTCCTTGTCGTTTAACATTTTTTATCATTTTGCTGATCTTTTATGTGAACGCATCCTACGTTCAACAAAATTATAATCTCATCCTATATCCCTATTTGTCCCTTTGAATTGGCCATTTTTCCTTTTTATTGCTCTATGTTTTGAGCAACGGCTCAATAATTATTAATTTTTGAAGAAATTTACAAGAATTGGACATGTTTCCATGCGAACGTATCTTTCTCACACCGAAAGTGCAGTTTGACATGATAATCCTGTGATCATCCCCTTCTCTCATATAGTTTTTCTTTTTATAGCTTGTCTGTTCGATACATGGATTGGCCATTATTCATTTTTGCATATTTGCGGGTATTTTCTTATGCAATTTTTGTATTTTTTCCATGTGAACACGCTCTTTTCTCAATAAAAAGGCATCCTTCTTGAATATCCTTGAGCCCCAGTCCCATATAATATTTTTTAATTTTCCTCCCCCTCATTTCGATCCATAGATTTCATGTTATTAATTTTTAATTGTATTTTTCTACTAATTTTTGATCGTTTTTCATGCGAATATACATTACTTACATCGGAATTGTGTTTTGACCTTACAACCCTATTGGCCACCACCGCTTACAGTTGTTAGTAAAAGCTAATAACTTACTAAGAAATCATTATCAACCTATCTCATATGGCAGAAATTCACTAAAAGATTGGGCTTGATCCTAGCCCAGAATGAACACTAGAGATATGCTTAACACATGTAAGTTGGATGTCATTGTTGTTCCAATTTTATGGAATAATTGAAAAAAATGTAGGAAACAGGTGCATAACACGTAGGAATCTACCAAACAATTCGTGCTAGATCCCAAAGCAACGCAAGCAATAAAGCTATGCGAGAAGATAATAAAGCGCTGTTTGATGAGCCTATGTAGTATTAGGCTTGACATTTTTTCTTCTTTTTTTTTTGCCCTTTGTTTCAATTGACATATTTTATGGAATTAATTTTTGTTGTAATTTTCATGTGCATTTTTAAATCACTTTTTCACGTGAATGACCCCATTTCTCATGGGATTCATATTTTGACCTCATGGCCCTATCCGTCTTCTCATCATAGTTATTTTTACTTTTCATTGAATTTCATTCTGGCCAACATATTTTTCATTATTAATGTTTGATTCCAATTTTGGGTGTATTTTTTCCATGTAAACATTCGTCTTGGTTGTTGGACGTGTCATTTGAGTGGTCTCCTCTATTTCTCATGTCACCTTCCTCATTACTCTTGTTTTCCATATGTTCATCCTATTCCCTCATCTTCCTAAATTAAAAATTTTGTGTACTTTTATTTCTATATATTTTGATTTCCAAATTAATTTCATACACCCTACAAGTATTTGAAATTTTATTTTCTTTTTATTGCACCCTAGCCACATTTAATGGTTAAAAGGAACGAGTTGATCACTTTTTCCATGCACATCCATGCTCCAATCAAACACACCAATTTTATTAAAATAAAATCAACCTACCATTCACCTTACGTGCATTTCATGTGCTAAACACACATAATTTTTAATTGGTAATAAAATCAACTAGCCATCACTCTTGCATGCGCTAGCAAAAAAGTGCTTCACACAATAAATTGATAGAAAAGAATATGCATTTAGAGACCCATGGAGTTGGAATCAAAGTCCAAGTTCGTTTAGTGCACCGTCAAACATAATAATTTTTCTTAAATGATAAAATGAACTGCAAATTTTTTAAAAGGTTAATCACCTAATTAAAAAATCGCCCATCATTAATAATTGGTAAAATCCGCATTCCATTAAATCTAAATCCTTCCTCACTACACACCTCTCATCTAGTCAATGAATGTGACACGTGGGATGAGGGAGACACAATCAACGATTACTTAGTCCATATTGAGAGGTTTTAGTCTCATCCTAGTTTAGTCATGGGCTAGAGTGGTGTAATTTGTGGTATTAATTTTGTTTTGCTGGTCACGTTGATGTGGTTTGGGATACGGTATGCCTATTTTTATTTTATTTTCTTGTTTGATATGGGGATTAGAGTGCATGTTTGTTGCCTTTCATGAAGCTATTGGTCGTACGTGTGGGTAAGTCATGTCGAAATTTTTCTAGAATGTGGTTTGCTTAGGGGCGGGTCTTGTATGTTGTGGATGGACTGATTCTTTGTTAGGATCTTATTGGTTTTTTGTTTCACTATTTTGTAGGCCTTATTTGTGTCTATGTGTGGTGTGTTTATTTTTTCTATCTGAATGGCACCCCATACTCCTCTTGTCCAGCATATTCCATTGGTTAGTCAAGATTGTTCTCAGTTGACAACATCAAACCTTATTGCCAAGGCCACACTCTCCCAGTTTGTGGCTCTCTCATTGCCACTTATTCTTGATGATCCGACCCTATGTGATGAATTTTTAACCTCATACAACAAGCAATTTGAGGCAACACTGTTTTGATGACACCTCGAGGATTGGGGAAGGCTTTGTCTCTTCCGTATAGTGGGGAATCTTTTCCAGTAGCTTGCCAATTCTTTTTCAATGCTAATATTTTGAAGCTCTTACAGAGACAAACCAACAAAGAATTATTGGATGCCAAATGGGTCATCACTACATCTGGGGTTTGTGACTCCATGATATCTGATCCTTTTTGGAAACAACTATGTTCGTTCCTTCAGGATAGGTTTATGCCTGCCAAGATCCCATCCAATTATATGTCCAAGGAATTATTCACTGCTTCTTGAGTGGTGCTCAAGGGCATAACCATTGATCGGAGTTCCTATCTCTTGGTTAAAATGGATCAATATTTTATTAGGGTGACTAGGGGTAATGTGATTAATGTCACATATGGCTTTTATTTGCATGTTTTTATGACATAGTCTACCCCTACCAAAGAAATTCATAACCCTCCAGTGCTTCCCCCTCTTTCTGTTGAGGATTCTAAATCGATCCTTGAAGATCATGACTCCCCTCCTCCTATGCTTGTTCAGAGAAAGCATTTAAACCGAGTAGCAAAAACAGTTCTTGCGTCTATTCCTCTAGTGCTAATCCCTACTACATCAAATCATCTCCAAATTTATTCAAGGCACACAGAGATGGTAGTTTGGACATAGATAAAGTGGTAACACACCTTAAATGTACTTTATCTTTGCATGGAAGATCGGATTCTCCAATTGAATAGCACTCATAAAATTTGAATGTAGTTAAGGACCACATCAATAATACCAAGGTCTAGCACCAAATGGTCTAACCAAAGAGCCTCCTTGCAAGCCTTAGTGGCTGCAATATACTCTACTTTAGTGGATAGGGCCATGCATTTTTGCACCATGGACATCTAAGAAACATAATATCCAACAAAGATGAAGGCATAGCTAGAGGTGGACTTTCTACTATCTGCATGTCCTGCATAATCAAAGTTAGTGTACCCCATGACTCTTATATCCTGGCCACCAGAACATGGATATAACATATGCACATATTTTCAGTGCCCTTAAGGTACCTCATGATACCCTTCCCACGACATCCCAATGCCGCCCTGCTAGGTGTAGTCATATAGCATGCCACAACTCCCACTGCAAATGCTATGTCAAGATGAGTGGCTAACATGGCATACATCAAATTGCCCACTACAGATGCATAAGGGATCTTGGCCATCTCAGCCTTTTGCTCATTAGACTATTTCCAATGGGCCTAACTAACCTTCACATGAGAAGGTAAAGGATAGCTAATAGGCTTAACATCCTGCATGTAAAACTACTCAAGGATCTTTTGGACGTACTCATTTTGCGACAAGGTAAGGAGCCCCTTAGAGCAATCATGCATGATGTTGCATATCCCAAGAATATACGAGGCTTATCTCTTCCATAATGGCATATGTGGTATGGTAGCCACTGCCAAAACATGGTTGATAGACCTTGATACACGTAAGGGATAAAGAGTGCTAGACTTGGCACCTTGTGCTAGGACAAGATTCCCATGGGTAAGCTTCCATGAGGAATCACCAAAAGATACAACATAATTTGCATCATTCAAATTTCTAGCCAAAAGCAGGATTTTGGTTAGAGCTAGAACATGCATACATCATGCAAAGTAAACATACTTTTTGAAGGACATCTCCAATACTAACAATATCAAAGGCTAGGTCATTACTAAATCTGATAGATCTTGTCATGTTGTGATAGGAGTGGAACTCTTCTTGATGAGGGGTGGCATGAAATGAAGCCTCTTAATCAAGCAACCAACACTGAGTATAGGTAGACAAGGCATTAGTCAATTATGAAGTATCAAGAGAAGAAGTTGTAAGTATGTAGTCATAATCAAAATCAATTTGCATGATCTTGATACTTGACTTGCTAGGGACAATATTGTGATCATCTTTCTTTTTTTGCACTCTATCTTTTTCCTTTTACTACAAGGATATGAGCCTATAGCGATGGGCGTTAGTGAGGATAAATAGCGGCGTCGCTACACAAATAGCGACAGTACCCAAAGTAAAAAAAACGCGGGCCGAAACCCGAGCACGTCATTTTTCGCGCATTCACAAAACAGATAGAGAGAGGGAGAGTGACCATCTTGCTGAGAGGGAGAGAAAGAAAAGGAAATGAGAGGGAGAGGAGAGAGAAAATGAAATGAGAGAGGGAGAGGAGAGAGAAAAAGAGAGAAAAATCATTAAACCTAATAGGGAAAGAGAGAAAGAGAGGGTGAGGGTGAGGGAGGGAGAGGAAATGAGAGAGGGAGAGAAAGAGAGAAAAGGAAATGAGAGAGGGAGAGGAGAGAGAAAAAAATGAGAGAGGGAGAGGAGAGAGACAAATCATTAAACCTAATAGGGAAAGAGAGAAAGAGAGGATGAGGGTGAGGGAGGGAGAGGAAATGAGAGAGGGAGAGAAAGAGAGGGAGGGAGAGGAAATGAGAGAGGGAGATGAGAGAGAAAAATCATTAAACCTAATAGGGAAAGAGAGAAAGAGAGGGTGAGGGTGAGGGAGGGAGAGAAAATGAGAGAGGGAGAGAAAGAGAGAAAAGGAAATAAGACCTTACAATAAGCTCATCCTAGGCTCATAGGGGTTAGGCCGATTCTCAACAAACCTAAGGGATATATGGCTAGAGAACCCTAGCACACTTGCACCTCCTAGCATAATATTATTCCTACAAAGAGACCTCTCATACATGGGGCTTTTCCTAGCCTCCACCACGCTCAAACTATCCCCTTGGTAAAGGGATCTAGCCACTAACCTTGGGGGAGGTTTAGTGTCTAACCAAATATCCACCTATGAGAGCACAAAAACTTTTGTAGAAGTATACAACAAAGGCAATCAACCTATCAGTTAGAAAAACATTCATTTTTCATAACGTAAATCCAAAAATAACTTTGGATATTCCATAAAAATCAATCTCTTCTTAAAAAGACAAATACAAAAAACTAAAACAGCATCATTCTAATGCTTCGCAAAAACTAAAACAACATCATCACAAGATCTCTTAGGAGACTCATATTCAACTATCAATTTTAATTAAAAAATATAATATAAAATCACTTGCAAGGAAGGATACTCTTTTATCATTAACTCTCTTTCATCCTTAGAATAGTCTTAGGAACAAATTTCTGCTCTAACAAGCATATATTTGAGCATAATAACTATTTTAAGGTTTCTTCCATTAGTAGTAGTAGTATATATGCAATCATCAAGCTACAGATCATGCTTTGGTATCTGTGGAGATCCCAATCTCATGCCCTCATAGAGATTGTAGTGTGCAATAGTGTGGAGAGAAGGTGGGTGAGTTGTAAATGGTAAAGGGGAATTTGTAGTCGTGGTCATGGTCGTGGTCGTGGTCGTGGTCGTGGTCGCTCTCTTCCTATACTCTCCCTAAATCCTTCTCTCTCCCCCTATCTCTTTTCTCTCTCTATCTCTCTTTCTATTTCTACCTCTCTCACTTCTCTCCTCTTCTTCTCTAACTTTACTCTCTCCCTAACTCTTGTCTCTCTCTTCATATCTATATAAGTAGTCGTAGTCGTAGTCGTGGTCATGGTCGTGGTCATAGTTGTAGTTGTAGTCATAGTCGTGGTCGTGGTCGTAGTCATGGTCGTGGTCATCATCGTAGTCGTCGTCGTAGTCATAGTCGTGGTCATGGTCATTGTAGTCGTAGTCTTAGTCGTGGTCGTGGTCGTGGTCGTGGTCGTGGTCGTGGTCGTGGTCGTGGTCGTGGTCGTAGTTGTAGGTCGTAGTCGTAGTCATAGTTGTAGTCGTGGTCGTGGTCGTGGTCGTGGTCGTGGTCGTGGTCATCGTAGTCGTAGTCGTAGTCGTGGTCGTAGTCGTGGTCATAGTCATGGTCATGGTCGTAGTCATAGTCGTAGTCGTAATCAATTTGTGCTTGTGTTCTCTACGGTGTGTTGGCTATGGGTGCCAAATGCTCTAGTCGGATCTCTCTCTTCTCTCAACCATTCTCTCTCCCTCAATCTTTCCTCTTTCTCTCTTCCTATACTCTCCCTTCCCTCTTTCTCTCTTCCTATACTCTCCCTAAATCGTTCTCTCTCCCCCTATCTCTTTTTTCTCTCTATCTCTCTTTCTATTTCTACCTCTCTCACTTCTCTCCTCTTCTTCTCTAACTTTACTCTTTCCCTAACTCTTGTCTCTCTCTTCACCTCTATATAAGTAGTCATAGTCGTGGTCGTAGTCGTGATAGTGGTCGTGGTCGTGGTCATGGTCATAGTCGTGGTCGTGGTCGTGGTCATGGTCGTGATCGTGGTCATAGTCGTGGTCGTGGTCGTGGTCGTGGTCGTGGTCGTGGTCGTGGTCGTGGTCGTGGTCGTGGTTGTAGTCGTTATCGTGGTAGTTGTGGTCGTGGTCGTAGTTGTAGTCGTAGTCGTGGTCGTGGTCATCATAGTCGTGGTCATGGTCATGGTTGTGGTTGTGGTCGTGGTCGTAGTAATAGTCGTGGTCGTAGTCTTCATCATAGTCGTAGCCGTGATCGTTAAAGAAAATGAGAGAGGGGGAGGAAGAGAAAAAAGAAGGAACAAGAGAGAGGGAGAGGAAATACATATAGCATAATAAAGAAAGAGAAAAAGAGAGAGAGAGATGAAAGGAGAGGAGAATAATTTAAGAAAGAAAAAAAAATGATAACAAAAACAAATTGTTTGTCATAATGTAGACAAAATGGAAAACGATGAAGGTCTTGTTGTTCAAGATCACGAGGCGTATCTTAATCAGCGTGTCCTATGTCCTTGCTCTCAATGCAAGTTGGGAATTAGACGAAAACGTCGATTGTCTATAGAACACGTATGACGCTTCGGTGAGTTTCAATCTGAGATCATTGATCAGGTGATTGCAGATTTTCAGCAAATGGTAAGAAAAGTTAATATCAATCATACATTCTACTCGCAAGCTAATTGAATACCATATATAAGAAGATTGGGTGTGGCTGGTAAATTTTCTATCCAAGGAGGTGACGTCTCGTCCCAAGGAGGAGTGCACCCTTTGCAGCCAATTAGAAGAGTTTGTGGGCGTGCGATGGATGGAGTGCATGAGCCAATCCACCACTTGGGAGGCACTACCCAATCTATACCGTCAATACCAGAGGAAACAGGCAGCCTTCTAGACCTACCTACAATCTTGGAGCTTGAGATGGAGGCAATGATCGATGCATTGATTCCCATGGATATTGAGACTTTTGATCCACTTAGAGAGGAAGCATCCATACCATTATATGATGGGTGCCAAGTATCTCGCCTGAAGACACTGCTTGCACTCCTAAGTGTGCAAGCAAAATATGGGTGGAGCGATGCGAGTGTGACCGAGTTGTTCAGGTACCTCGTACGTACGCTTCATTGATTTCTTTTCAGTACTATTATTAAAAACATTTGTGCTTTTTCAAGGTGTTTTATGATTTTTTTCAGGTTATCGAAATATCATATATTACCATATACAAATACCATGCCTGAGTCTCGTGATGATGCATGACATGTTTTACGAAAGCTTGGCATGGACTACAACATCATCCATGCATGTATCAACGATTGCATACTGTTTCGAGGAGAATACGAGACTATGGAGACATGTCCAAAGTGTGGTGCTCACAGGTATCGACAGGACTTGCAAGGGCAAACCATCCCTCAAAAAGTTCTCAGACACTTTTCGCTTATCCCCCGCATAAGCCACATGTTTCATACGTCTGGCATGGCGAGCTTGACAATGTGGCATGCACAAAATAGGTCCATAGATGGAGTTCAACGAATATTAGCGGATTCACGTTCATGGAGCCACATTGACTCTACCTTCCCAGGATTTGCCCGAGAGCCAAGGAATCTTCGGCTCGGTCTTGCAATGGATGGCGTGAACCCATTCAATCTGCGCTCAACTTCTTACAGTGTGTGGCCTATAGTCCTTGTCAACTACAATATCACTCCATGGCTCTCTATGAAGAAATGACATCTCATCCTTAGCTTACTTGTCCCCGGCCGCTACAAAGTCAAAAATATGGACGTGTACCTTTGTCTATTAGTCGATGAGCTTAAGATTTTGTGGGAGGAGGGGGTCACTGTGCAAGATATGAGCAAGCACGATGGTCGACAGTCTGCCAATATTCGAGCCATTCTCATGTGGACGATACATGACTTTTCGGTATCATGGCAAGGTTCGAGCAGGAGAGCCGACGATGAGCAACGGATCCAAACACGGTTATAGATGAGATGGAGTATTTTGGGAACTTGCAAAGTATTGTTACGGTGGATTACCATAGCTTCTCCATGATACTATTCGATGTGCAGTGGTTCAAAGTGATATTGAAGGAGCTGGAGCAAAAGTTCGACAAGGTCCATCTCAATTTCTCAAAATAGATTCCGAAAAAAAATGGACGGATTTGTGCGACACCTTTGTGTTGTCGGCCCATTGTGAATAGGTGCATGAACTCATTTGTTTGTTAATTGTATTACAACATGGTACATGTCACAATAGTTTAATCTCTCTTATACGTGTTTGTGAACCAGTAATCTTCTATCCAAACCCCCGACAACCTCGATGGTGGTAGGTTATACCTTCAACTTCTCGAAGTGCGAGAGTATATGATCAAAGCAATGTTCCGAGCATAGATGGGGACAATATGTAAATAGAGGGGTCGATATTGCAAGGGGTGGAGGCCATGAAAGCTTGGAGCATGTAGAGGAGCCATCATCGGCTAACAATGATGGAAATACAGGAGTCCAAGAATTCTTTGAGAACGAGGTAGACTCATACTTTTGTGGTGATATGTCTATCGACCTTCCACTGTATGCGGAGTTATGTTAGGAGTTTGACATGGGACCATAGGATACTTCATACTTGGAGCATCCACTTACTCAATTCGTTAACTAATCGCTTATAAGGGTACATAAGATATGCATTTTAAGTGAGATTATTTTTCTAAGATTTATATTATCATGCTTTGTATGATTTAAATTGATTATGCTAACATCACTTTTTGTCTGTGCAGGTGACCTTTTCACGATGAATCGAGGGATGAGCGATGAGGAGTTGCAGGATATCTTCACGTGCATGTCTCCAGATCAGATGGCGAGATTCAGAGACATGGCAGACCAGGAGTTGTCTCAGACATCGTCAGACCGCTCTACTAGATCTACTTCGGTGCGATCAGATGCTTCGGCTTCGAGCAGACGAGGTCAACGCTCCAGACTTGGGCCAGAGGGAGGGAGTGCTTCAGGGTTAGGGGGATACTATAGAGATACGGAGACAGTGAGCTTGCGGTCGGCATGGGATACAGGTGCGACTCCTCGCTCTCATGGCGGTTCCAGGGAGGAGCGTGGCTCAGGTGGATGCTGTGGAGGCACGGATGCGGTGTCTCCGTCTCGTCGTTCTGCTGGAGTTGCGTCACCTTCAAGATTTGTCACACCTGTGGGGACATCTACTCCAATTACTCTGGCTTTTGCTCAGCCGTCTACAGGTGGCACCCCTATGGGTGCTACTCTAATAGATACTACCCCAGTCGGTACATCGGATGTATAGGGGTCTCCTCGATATGCCCAAGAGCATGGATGCAGGTGGGAGAGGACCCATCTTAGGAATACCCTAGAGGGATATGCCTATCTTGTCGATGATAGGTCAGGAGCCATCATCATGAACGATGAGGGCAAGAGGGTGATGGCTCGCATGAGAGAGTTGTGCCAACAAGTTTTTTGGCACAACATCTTAGATCATTGGAAAAACATACCGGAGGGGAGCAAGGACTACATAGTAACATCCTTGCATGAGGAGTTTCCGGTTCCAGCCATAGCAGATAGATTTTCTACAGGCTGGATGATGGACTGCATGCGTGCCTATATGTCACACATACGATCGGACGCACGCAAGGCACTCAAGAGTGGGGTTGCAAAGCCCGAGTGGCTAGATGCAGACGATTGGCATCAACTGAGGGAGGAGATTATAGATTCTCCAGGATGTTGGAGTTAGCAGCACGAGGCGGCAAGGGCGCGGCTAGAGGCTGGAGTGGTCCATCATCTTGGAAGTGGTGGCCATAGAACATATCTGGAGGACTTTGTAAGTTTTTCTTTTGTTTTGCTTGCTTTTTTTTTTTTTGCAATATCCTTTGTATTGACAATCATGTTTCTAACAGTTAGTATTTTGTTTTCTTTGTAGCACTCCATTACAAATCGCGATCCGACCGGCCTTGAGACTCGATATGCAGAGAGGCACGGTCTCACTGTATTGATCGACCAATTGTATAGACGTGGCGGCCCTGTAAGTCACTCATCTTTCTTGTCCATAGTTACCATGTTTAATTAGAATGTATTATTGTATGGTGGACTGATGTGTTGTTGTTTCTTTTTTTGTAGAGTCCGTTTGATGCTCCTTTGCGGCAAGACGAGCTTTCGGACGGCGAGGATATGTAGCTCTCCCTTGGATCCTTGGAGCTCGTACACCCTTCTTTTTTGGTCGCCTTATCTGTGTAGACATTTTCTATGTAGTAGTGATA
Source organism: Lygodium microphyllum (assembly GCF_053477565.2). NCBI lineage: Eukaryota > Viridiplantae > Streptophyta > Polypodiopsida > Schizaeales > Lygodiaceae > Lygodium > Lygodium microphyllum. Next base: position 61,370,260 of record NC_141137.1, read on the forward strand.
TCTTGTCATGATTGTACTAGTCGCTTTCATTATGCGATCATGTATTTATTTCATATATCAGTGTTATGATTTCAGTACATTTTGTTTTTGTTTACACGAGCATTGTACACAGTGCAAAAACTATTTACAAATTTTTTTTCCCTGTTACCGTCGCTATTAGAGTCGCAAATTTACTTGTACGCGTTGTTATTTGGGTCGTTATTTGCATCGCAAAGCATCGTTATCAGCGTCTCTATTTGCATCGATATTAGCGTCGTTATTTGCATTGGTATCAGCTGATAGCAACGCAAATAGCGACACTGCTAATGACGCTAATATCAATTGTTCTATAGAGTTGCCAATAACGACGCTGTTTGCGATGATGGGAGCAAATTTTGTTATTTACATTTTCGTCGCTTTTAACGTCGCTATAAGGCCTATATCTTGTAGTGTTTTCTTTGCGCTTGTTGTCATCATGTATTTATGGCATTGTGGCTAAACATGGCCATACTTCCCACAATAGTGTGGTAAGTCAATGTGGACTTATGACCATGGGACTTACTGCGAGACTGTCCATGTGACTTAGAATAAAATTTCTAAGAGTCTCACCCATGGCAATCATTACCACTTCTATCCTTATTGCCTTTGACTGTTAAAACATAAGAGGTGCGGAAATCATCAATGTTCTTTCTATTAACCTCCCATTAATCTCTTCATTCAAGAGTGCACCCTCTATATCCTGCAATTTCATCCCATCAATAGTAATATTTGCACACATAGCAGTATAGAATGTGTCCCATGACTTAGGTAATGTAACCAGTAAGAACATGAGAGAAAGATTGTTCTTAAATTGAATTCCCTAGGAAGACAAGTGGTTGAAAATAGAATGAAACTCATTCAAGTGGGTGGACATGGAGGTTTCCTCCTTCATACAAAGGTCCATGAGTTGCTTTCACCAATACATCTAAGAGGCATTGTCATAGATATTGTGAATCTTATCTCATAATTCCCATGTGATCTACTCATTAGAGATAACATTATAGTAGACTGCTTAGAGAGTGACAAAATGATTATAGATGTACATAACTCATCTAGTTGAGCCCAATCCTCTGCATCAAAGTGTTAAAACTTTATAGCCTCATGTCTTAATAGCTTAATTTGCAATTTTTGCATTAGAACTTGCCATATTTGTACCTTCCAATAGTTATAATTTTTGCCATCCAACTTATCAATATTAAAGATAGCATTATCATTCAACCCACCACCCATAATGCGAGAGAAGAAAGCATAGTCCAAGACAAACAAGTTGTTATAAATGAAAGCAAAATAGCCCCAAAATCATAGCCAAATCAAGGGCTGAGTAAGAGAACCTGCTAGAAGGATGAGTTGTCCACTAATTGTAATCAAGTAGCTGTCAAATCCAAGTGATTTTCCTCATATAAAATGCATAAAATTGAAATGACAAGCTAATGTAATAAATTATAGTGATATGCTAACAACCATGTGTGAGCAACCAAGAAAGAAAGACCGGGAACAATTGACATTGAAGGCTATCACAACTATAGTGTGTTAGTAACCATACATGTGGTAGGCATAGACATCATGCACATAGGAGATCTTAGGATAAAGAGAGGAGAGCTAGAAACTAGAAGCATATAAATATCGTAGGTAGAGATTGATAGACATAAGTGCCAAGTCCAAAGTAAGTAATCAAATCTGCCCACTATAGGGTAATTTTATCAAATACATATCAAGGGAGCATGTACATGAAGTAAGTGTCACATGGTCCCAATGGAAGTAAGCTCAAGATCAACTTCATAAATCCAAAGTTCTATGTAATATCCAAAGTAGTGTAGGTAACTCCCATTGGAACAAAATTGAATGCCAAATGAGCAAGACAGCCTCAAAACATCAAGTACATGACATCCAAGTATCCAAGATATATAAAGAATAAGCCATGAGCATAAAACCTAATAGTTTTTTCAAGTCCATAATCGTGTAAGCTACTGAAGTAACCAAGGCATGTAACCATAGCCAAGACAATGTAATGGAGCCTAAATCTCAACTCAAAAGCGTGCCATAGCATATTGAGAAGTATATATAACAACAAAAGTAGTGGTACATCACCTAATATCTTGTAAATCATCAATGGGCATTAGACATAATCTTTTCACTAATAAATGTTTGCTGCCTCATTATTACAACATTGAAATGACAATGAAATTTGAGCTCTTTCAAGCTCAAATTAGTTCCAAAATAATAACCATACCATCTGGGTACCAAAATAGCATCCTCGAAGCATCAAACATGCATAATGAAATTTACTATTTGCTATCCAAACCAAAACTATTTTTTTCTATGTAAAACAAAGAAAAAAAACTACACAAAATCAACTCTATGAGTATCTAGATTTTTAGTTCTCATTGCACTCTTCATTTCTAGCTATAGAATGTCCAAATCTGATATTGTATGCAAAAGTTATGACTAAAATACGACAGTGCTATCAAGCTACCATAGATATCCATGACTTCTACAACATGCTTTGTATCCACTCAAAATAGATAAAATGGCTGCTCATTAGCTTAGGAAACACTCAACAAGGCTCAATTAAGAATTGGAAAGTTCCTCAACAAGCAAGGAGCAAGTTGGAACAAGCTAGAAGAAGAAAAGACTCAATGCATACCTCCAGAGGAAGAAACAATGACTGCCATGAAAAATTGAGCCAAAGCTTTGAATCTGAAATGAAGAAAATGATGAAGAAGCTCCTCAAAGGGTTGGCTCCAATACCAGTTGAGAGGTAGAGCTTGAGTAAAAGTACACAAATGGAAGCAAGAGCAAAGCAAGAGCTATGGTGGATGGAGCAAGAGAGCAAAAGAGAGAGATACCGTATGTGGAAACTCCAATAGTCACAATGTGAGACCAGCCTTCCCTTATTCAGATATCACTAAAAGAATAAAGAATGAAGTGACAGTGATGGTGGGCACCCACCACCTATAGTGTACAAGTGTACGGGTACTGTCAATGTAATGAATATACTAGTGGTTAGGCACATGTGCATTTACCTCCAACAATGATGATGATTTTGTGGACTCAGAATGGTTGATAGTGTGGACGCATAAACAATATTAGAGGGAGAAGATTCACTTGAAGGACTTAAGGCTAGAATTCTTAAAGAAGTATATTATTTTATACCATACACTATATCAAGAAGCACGTTCAAACAATAAGGTGAGCATACATTTTGCATGTGGTAGAAATGCAAAGGAATAGATGATAGCCTTGGTTTTGTGGCATATGCCAATTTTATAGAGGGTGTAGTCAAGATGATACAATAGAAAAAAAAACTAGATGGGGAATTGGAGAAATGGAGGTTGACAAATGGGCCAAACCAAGTAGTTGAAATGAAACCCTTTGTTGAAAATCCATCTCTTTACAGTGATGCAATTGGCACAATCAATGACTAGCTTGTAGAATCTAGTGCACATAAAATTTTAGAGTATGCTACAAAGTTTCTAAACATGTATGCTTTGTTGAGATATCGAGCTCCACTCGTGATATGCTAGGGTGACCGTTGTGCATTTATGTCACCGACTTGTCAGTTGTAAATGCGGTTGGTACACCGCCCATGAATAATAGCTAGATGACAGCTATCCTTATCTACTCTAGTTCATGGCTCAGTTAGTATGCCACCTTAGTTAGTTGAGTTTGGTTTGAGACCCATATATAGGGTTCTTCTATTTCTATGTACGTGAGTTCTTTTTTACTTACACAACTAAGAAGAGGAAAACTGTTTTCAGCCTCCATCTCTGTGTGTATTCCCCCATTGTGCAAGCAAGAAAGCTTCAAGTGAGACTCCTTCCTTCTCTCCCACAATCTTGACATGGTATCAGAGCCTTGTTCGTGGTAAGGAGCTCAAGAAAGCAAGCCAAGCTCGCGGTGTTCTGGTAAGAGGAGCAGTGTTGCTTTCATTTTCTGTTTTGGGAGCAAGTCTCTGCAGGTAGCACAGCTGGAAAGTGCAGGAGTGCATTGTCTCAGGTTGAGACGCCCTTCGCGGTGAAGCAAGAGGGCAATATATGCTGTGGGTAAGGGCTTTAGCCCTTGGCAACCCTGTTTTTTTTATTTGAGGCCATTTCGGGGCCTTTTTTGGAGGCGGAAGTTTTCTGCACGCACTCAGGAAAAAGCCCTGTTTTATCCTGTGCGACCACTGTTCTACAGTTCAGTGAAAAGTTACCACAGATATTGCATCGTATGCTCGTGTGCAGAGACATTGGGAGTTACAGAATCATCCTTGGTTCCTATATATGCAAAATCGTCACTAGGAAGTGACTGTGTGGTCAAATACCACTTTCGTCAGTTTTGCAGATTTACCGTGTTCTTTGCAGTGACAGAATTTTTTGCAGTGTTTTGTAATGGCGTCTGATTCTCTTTCACAGATTGTCACTGAAAAGCTTGACAAGAACAACTTCCAAGCATGGAAGTTTAGAATGACGAATTTCCTTATGGGAAAAGGATATTGGGAATTTGTTGCAGGAAATGAAGAAGAACCAGTTCTTCCTGATGTTCCTAATCAACAGCAAATGCAGGCATTTAAAGCATGGCATGAGAGAGCCAGGAAAGTTATGTACTGGCTATCTAACAGCATTTCAAACTCTATGATTGTGCATATTCAAGATGCAAGTACGCCAAAGGAGGCATGGGATACTTTGTCAAAAATGTATAGCACAAATACGCAAGCCAGGAAAATGCAGCTCAAGCAAGAGTTGCACAATGTGCAAAGAGAAAATATGAGCATCAACGACTACCACATGAAGGTGAAGAAGATTGCAGATGCACTTGCTTCCATTGGGTCGCTAGTGAAAGATGATGATTTAGTTTCTGTGACCTTGAATGGTCTAGGAAAGGATTATGCACAGTTCCGAACATCCATTTCTGTCCGTGAAAGATTTCTTGATTTTGAGGAGTTGATTGCTCTTCTAATTTCTGAGGAGCAAAGAAATGGTGGTGCATCTTCTTCAGGAGGAACTTCAAAAGAAGTTGTCTTCTACTCAAATGCTGGAAGAGGTAGAGACAGAGGTAGAGGAGGCCGATTTGGAGGCCGTGGTAGAAATCAGAATATGCATCAAACTCAAGAAAACCAGTCCTATGGTGGTAACTCTAGAGGCAGGGGGAGCCAAAGAGGTCGTGCTGGATGGCAAAGAGGCCAAAATCCAAACAACAATGTTGAATGCTACTACTGTGGTAAAATGGGTCATATGGCTAAAGACTGCTATAAAAAGCAGAATGATATCATGAATGGGAAATGGTAACAAGGGAATTATGCATCTTCTAGTAGATAGGGTGATGACAGAAATGAGCATTTGTTTATGGTGCAGCACATGAACAATTCTGTGACAAGTGCAGAAGAAAGCAACGATGTATGGTATGTTGACTCAGGTGCATCAAACCACATGACAGGTCATGCAGAATGGATGGAGGATGCAAGGAAAATGGAAAAACCAGGATTTGTGGAGAATGGTGATGATACTGCACATCCTATTGTGCAGATTGGAAAAATTCCTTTGTCTATGCAGGATGGGAAAAAGAAATACCTGTCTGATGTATTTCATGTCCCGAATATCACCAAGAATCTGGTTTCTGTTGGTCAAATGGTTGAGCAGGGCTTGCAGGTCAGATTTAATCCTCATGGATGCTTTGTTGAGGATATGAAAAATAAAGGTCGCTTGATAGCAAAAGGAAAGAAGAAGGGAAGAATGTTTACGTTGGATGCAGACATACCTGAATTGAGTGCAGCAATGTTTGCACATGGGATCGGTGTAGTTGCAGATATTGATATCTGGCATAAACGCATTGGTCATGTTAATGTACAGTGACTTAAATCAATGCAGGCCCAAAATATTGTTGCAGGATTGTCTAAATTCAAGGTTGCAGAAATGCATAAGGTATGTGAAGCCTGTCAATTTGGAAAACAGGCAAGGAAACCATTTCCTAGACATGTTCAAGACAGTAAGAAGCCATTGGAATTAATCCACTCTGATGTGTGGACTACTAAAGCTGCATCTCTTGGAGGCTGTTATTATTTTGTCACTTTTATTGATGACTATAGCAAAAAAGTTTGGGTGTATTTTATGAAAAAGAAAAGTGAAGTTTTTGGGCATTTCAAAACTCTTAAAGCTATGGCTGAAAAAGAAACAGGTCTGCAAATAAAATGCCTAAGGTCAAATGGAGGGGGAGAGTACCTCTCAAATGAGTTTGCAAGGTTCCTGCAGGAGCATGGCATAAAGCAGCAATATTCATACAGTCATAACCCACAACAAAATGGAATTGTAGAAAGGAAAAACAGGCATATTGGAGAGGTATCTCGTGCCATGCTCAATGAAAAAGACATGCCAGATTTTTATTGGGCTGAAGCAGTTGCTACAGCAGTCTACATAATGAACAGGACTCCCACTGCAGCAATACATGGGATGACTCCAGAGGAGAGGTATACTGGTAGGAAACCAGATATTTCTCATTTGAAAATTTTTGGTTGCATTGCCTATGTACATGTGCCAGATGAGTTGAGATCCAAGTTGGATCCAAAAGCTGAGAAGTGCATCTTTATTGGTTACTCTCTGCAGCAAAAAGGGTATAGATGCTATAACCCTTCTACTTGTAAGTTTACAGTGGGCAGAGATGTTGTTTTTGATGAGATGAGTAGCTGGTATAAACCAGTAAATGTGATTGATGATGTAGATGCACAAAATGGTAATGCTGCACAGAATTCACAGCAGCAGTCACAAAATATTAGTGGACCTGGAGCGTCCTCTAGCAGTGGTTCATATTCTTCGCCATGGACAGGCAGATTGAGATCATGAGAATCTTCTCAAAGCAATGCAGATAGTGGTATGCAGGTATCACGAAAAGGAAAAGAGAAGGTTGATCAGCCCATGTTTGATGTGAATGCAGGTCACTCTTATGTGGATGGTGAATCCAGTGGCTCAGAACAGAGCATTGATGATGAGTTGGGTATTCCTTCTATTGTTACACCTGGAGTAAGGAAGACCAGGGATGTTTTGAGAGCACCTAGGAGTGAACCTATTTTGCGCAGGTCTACGAGAGCTAGGCATCCTATGGATAGGCTGAAATATGGTGGATTTACAGCCATTCACTATGCATATATGGTCAAAGTGATACAGGAACCAGAACCCACTTTTTTTGAGTAAGCCATGGGAAAAGAAAAATGGGAGAAAGCCATGGATGAAGAAATGGATGCCTTGGAAGCAAATGCTACATGGGAATTGGTACCTTTGCCTAAAGGTAAGAATGTAATTGGCTGTAAGTGGGTTTATAAGGTGAAGCACAATGCAGATGGTTCTGTGAACAGATACAAGGCAAGATTAGTAGTCAAGGGGTATGCACAAACATATGGCATTGACTATGAAGAAACATTCAGTCCGGTTGCAAGGATGGCAACCGTAAGAGTAGTCATTGCTATGGCTGCATCAAAGGAATGGTATTTACCTCAGATGGATGTAAAGAATGCCTTCTTGCATGGTGATTTGCAAGAAGAGGTATATATGGAGCAGTCACCAGGTTATGTGCATGCTGTTCATCCTGAGTTTGTTTGCAGGTTGAAGAAAGCATTGTATGGCTTGAAGCAAGCACCTAGAGCATGGTCTGACAAGATAGGATAGTATCTTGTCACTATTGGCTTTCAGATTTCCAAGGCAGATTTCTCACTTTATGTGAGAAAAACAGAGAAAGGTATTATGCTACTTGTCATTTATGTTGATGATTTAATTATGACAGGTGACAGTGATGAAGATATCCTTCATGTGAAAATGCTATTGAAGCAAAAGTTTGAGATGAAGGATTTGGGAGAGCTGCATTATTTCTTGGGCATTGAGGTGATTAGATCACCAAGTGGGATACGGCTCTTGCAGAGGCAGTATGGATTGGACATGCTGTCCAGATATGGGATGACAGGCTGTAAGCCTATTTCAGTTCCTTTGGAGCAGAATGTGAAGTTGAGCGCAGATGCAGGTGAGCTTCTCGAAGACCCTACTATGTACAGACGCATAGTAGGAAGTTTGATTTATATGACTATTACTAGGCCAGATTTGAGCTATGATGTTGGATTGGTAAGTCAGTTTATGCAGGCTCCAAGGAAACCGCATTTGGATGCGGCTAGACGCATACTCAGGTATGTGAAGTCCACATTGCAGTATGGACTATTTTATGAGACTGGGGTTCAGATACAGTTGCATGGATACACTGATGCTGATTGGGCTAGTAGTATTTCTGATAGACGATCTACCAGTGGATATGTGTTCTCTTTTGGGAGTGCTGTAGTCACTTGGAGCAGCAAGAAATAGCCTACAGTTGCCTTGTCGAGCACAGAGGCCGAGTACAGGGGTGCAGCAATGGCTGCATGTGAGGTAGCTTGGTTGCATAAGCTACTTTATGATATGCATCAGCCTACAGATGGGCCAGTTGTCATTTATTATGACAACATGAGCAGTATACACTTGGCAAATAACCCAGTCTACCATGCTAGAACAAAGCACATTGAGGTGCATTATCACTATGTGCGGGAGAGGGTTTTACTAGGTCTTATTGATCTAGTTTATGTCAGCACAAAGGATCAGGTAGCTAACATGTTTACGAAGGCATTGGGTGCAGAGAAGCTGCACAAGTTCAGAGACCTGCTTGGTGTGCAGGAATTGGGATTGAGCTCGAGGGGGAGTGTTGAGATATCGAGCTCCACTCGTGATATGCCAGGGTGACCGTTGTGCATTTATGTCACCGACTTGTCAGTTGTAAATGCGGTTGGTACACCGCCCATGAATAATAGCTAGATGACAGCTACCACCCATTCTACATCAAGTGTTGATATAGCAGTAGTTTATAACATGAGGGCTATAGTTATTGCAAAGCTCAATACAAAGCACCAGTGCCTCAATGGGATGAGTAGGTTGGCTTGATGCGTGGAGCTACAAAGATAATCAAGAAGATGAGAAAGGATATGCAAGATCTTCAAATGCACAAATCTAGGCTGGTGCAAATTGAGGTCAAAATCACAAAGCTCGAGGGGATGATTGCCATTAGAAAGGATTCTTTAAGAGAAATGGGTGTTGAGGATACCAACATACTAGTTTGGCAAAGAGGTAGCAGAGCTATAGGTTTGCAAGCTTGATTTAGTAATAATATTAATGATCCTAGATCTTAATTTGCTTTAAAGCATGTTGCCCCATTTTCATTCTAGGTTCAATATGACAATATTGTATGTGACATAGAGGCAATGATAGCGTATCTTAGATTTATGGAGATGACTATGAAATTTCTGAAGGCAAATGCATGACTATGAATTTTCTTAAGACAAATGTATGTCCTACCCATTAGACCATCTATTCAATCGGGCATGGTTGATAGCAATGTGCCATTCAATGATTGCATTGATTGTGGACTGCCACTTATGTAGACTATTGTGACATGTGTGTACATGCTTTGGTGTCTATATCCTTTTGATTTGTGGCTGCATGTTAGCACTTGCGCTATACATGCGGATGACCATAGTGCAAGTAGTACATGTTTGTCCTCTAAATAGTAGATTGCTCATTTTTTTTCACTTTAGATATTTTCTTAATTTTTTCCATGCAAATAAAGAAAAAAAAGAAGTTGTTAAAGCTACATTCAAATCATTGTTTGATGGGCTTGGTAATACTCTACAATTTGATAATGCAATCTCCTCTTAGTAATTTGATTTAGAGAATGTTGAATATTATTGCTTCATCATTTATGTAGTGCACTCCCAAGCGGGGTCCTCTAGAAAGCCATACATTGATAATGCATGTTGTAGGCACTAGATGAAGTGCCTCATAGCATAGAGGGTGGTGAAAAGCCCCACCACATAGTAGAGGAATGGGAAACAGGATCAATAAATCCAATGGGAGAGGATACTATTTTGGAGGAGCTAGACCATGAGCCAAAGAAGACAATGCCTGAAGTTCGTGAAGTGCTTGAAGTACATACAATGCTTGTAGTGCTTGAGGTGAGGAAGTAGCTACATGAAACTAAAAAGACAGATGTGGAAGAGTTAGCTGAAGGAGAAACCATGGATATGACTGATGACAAGATCGAAATGATATTTGAGGTCTGTGCTAATATTTTGAGGAAGAGGAAGAAGAAAGGCACTATGTAGTGTGCTAGTCCAAGGAAGAAGACCAAGACTACTAGGAATTTTGAAACGTCTAACTCAAGAGGTAAAGGGACTAGAGATTGTTCACCTTTGATAAGCACTAACTTCAAAGACCCTTACATAAAACCTCCCAAACCAAAGTCTAAAAAGAAACTCTTGTAGATTGTATCCCCCTTTAAAGCTCTTAGAGCTTGGTAGCCTTTTTGTAGCCTATGGATTCATTATAACCTCTTTTTTTATGTGCACCTCAAATTAAAATGAAACAACGATACCATATTTTGTTTAGTATTCATTTTGATTTACATCCAGTTGTTTTTTGGTGAAGATATACATTTCAAATTTAGTTCTTTTTTGCTCTAGATTTTGAAGACAAAGGGGTGGGATTTTAGGTGGACAATTGTTGATATTGTAGTGCATGAACTAGATGCAATAGATAACAAATATATATCAAGTATAAGTTTGAGAATATTTTACTATATGGCTATAACTTGTATGCAACACAACTGGACAAACAATAGAGATTGTAGAACCAGATGACGATGAGATAGGCATAGTCGTGATTGATAGTCAAATAGATACACACATGCAAGCAGATGAAGTGAAGGAGGATTAAGATTCCAATCACCCAAGGATCAAGAAGATCTCATTGTCCTAGTTAGGATGGCTATATATACTTCCAAATTTTAGCAGGACATCATCTAGACCTAATGGCCTGCTTGTCAAAAGAGAATTTTCCAAAAAAAAAAAGAAACAAGAGCAGTTACAAACCTAGAACCCCTCATCTCAAAGCACATTCTATTTATGAGATTGATGAGGTGGCTGTAGGCTTGCTCTGGGTTTATGAGAGCTAGGATGTGCAACAATTTTTGTGGGATTTGAGACAACCTGTAAATGCTATGATATGGAGCTTTTGCTCTTTAGGTAACATTAAATTCATCATTTCATGAAGTCATGTTGGCAAAAGGTTTTTATTGACATGAGTTATTAATTTTTGGATACATTCTCACTATTGCAGTGTGAGATGTGGAATTTTTTGAGGCAATTATCGATGCTCCAAAGGAGATTGAAGATAATAAATAATTTTTAAAATATCTTTCTTGTGTTTGGAATAACTTCCCTTAGTATACTTCCAATCACACAATGTTCATTGATGGTTGCAAGTACAAAAACCTCCACATTGAGTAGGACGGCTGCATCACCCTCCCACATTTGATCTCATGGGGACAAGGAGCAAGACCCATATTACCTCACTTATATGCTCCTGCCAATGGGTAGTGGCCCCAAACTCTCTGCCACTTTTGGGTTGTTAGGCACAACTTTTGAGTAGTGTAATGGCACTTTAAACACACTTAGTATTTTTGACCACTTTAAAGTGATACAATACCACTTTTCAATAGTGTGACATTATTCTTTCTGAATGGTGCTACATCACTAGAATGCTACAACATTATACCACTTTTGACCACTTTTCAATAGTACACAATCACTTTTAAGTGGTTTTGCATAACTGGAATGCTGCAATACTATACCACTTTTGACCACTTTTCAATAGTACATAAACACTTTTAATTAGTGTTGCACCGCTAGAATGCTGCAACACTACACCAATTTTGACCACTTTTCAGTGGTGCACAACCACTTTTTAGTGGTTTAACATTAACTCTTTTCAAGTGGTGCACAACCATTTTTCAGTGGTGCAATATTAATTCTTTCCTAATGATGCTGCAACAATGGAATGTTGTAAGTGGAGTTGCAACACTGGAATGTTGCAATATTATACCATATTTGACTACTTTTCACTGGTGCAACACTCATTATTTTCAAGTGGTGCAATGTTGATTCTTTGCAAATGGTGTTGCACCAGTGGAATGCTGCAACACTAAACATGAGTTACAAATGGTACTACACCACTTGCAAGTGGTAGGGTACCAATTGTAAACTAGTGAAGAACCACTTTCAAATGGTGGTGCACACCATGTAAGTGCTAAGTACACTTGGATGGTGGGCATAAAACTCTTATAAGTGGCGGTAGACTAGTTGAAAATTTATGCACAACTTTTAAGTGGTAGGAGACCAATTGTAAGGTGAAGTAGACCACTTGCAAATGGTCACTCGCCACCTTGAAGTAGTAGTGCTCCAATTGGAAGTTCTATGTGAGCACTTGGAAATTACAATAGACCACTTATAAGTGGTAGGGAACTAGATGCAAGAGGTAGTGCACTGCTTGCTAGTGGTAGTGGACCAATGGAAAGTTATAGGGGACATGTTGCACATGATAGAGGACTAGTTCCAACTAGTGTGGAATCACTTGCAAGTGGTAGGGGATAGCTTGTAAAGTTTAGAGGAGAAATTATAAGTGATAGCTGACAACTTATAGGGGGTGGCACATCACTTATGAGTGGTACTACACCACTTGTATGTGGTAGGGGGGACAAGATGCGATTGGTAGTGGGGATGGGTTGCAAGTGATAGAGGAGCTGTTCCAAGTGGTGGGGTATTACTTACAAGTGGTAGGGGGTAGCTTGTAGAGTTTGGAGGAGTAGCTATAAGTGATAGAGAACCACTTATAGGGATTGGCACATCACTTATGAATGGTAGTGCCCTACTTTCAAGGGTTAGGGTTCTAGTTGCAAGTGTTAGAGTGGACCTCTTGCATTATGTATCACACTTTTTCAAATGGGAGTCACATAGCTTGTAAGTGGTAGCAAACTATGGTGAAACGATTGTAAGTGACTATAAGTGAAGCATAAGATCCATGATTCATAGCGTATCACTTCTAAGTGGTAAAGCATCATTTATATAACTAGTCATGTGCCTACCATGTGGTAGTGTAGCAATGTTGGTGTTGGCAACTACCTATGGGTTGTAGTACACCACCTCTACCTACCTCTAGTAAAATGAAAAATTGGTTTAGAGACAAAAGAGTGGTGTATAAAACACTTGTTTGGAGATAGAAAAGAGTTATAGTACACCACTTGGACTAGCTCCAATAAAGAGTTGTAGTGCACCACTTCTGACTAGCTCCAATAAAATGAAAAATTGGTTCAAAGGCATAAAGCACTAGAAAATGAGAACAAGGATAAGTTTTTTAGAAATACCAATGTTAATGATATTGCAAATTGTTATGGACTAGTATATTGAATTGTCAAATGTAGGTAAAAACCAATCCTTCACTTGCAATTGCTAAGGAAATTTGGTTGTATATAAGTTGCTTCCATAGATTTCCACAATCTTGGTAGCTTGCGCTATCCTCATGTCAGAGCTCCGCCCCATTTTAACCATTCATGAGTATCATTACTTCAAAAACAAAGACATACTAGCTCAAAATTTACATTTGGAATTGCTGAAGACTAGTATAGTAAATGTTTCAAAAATTCTTAACACTAGCAAGTGGAGAAAAATACCCAAACTAGGTTGCAATACAAGTAAACAATGGTATGTAAGTATAAAAACAAACTGCTATGTGAGGATTCTCCAAAAGGTGGACTAGATGTCTTACATATAAACATCTAACGAGTCTTTTGCTACAAACATACCTTTTATTGGGAAACACCCTTGTCTCATCCATTTAAAACTAAAAGACTAAGTCTTTGACAATTTGAGAGATATGGGTTCTCTATCCATCTTGTCTACAACATGTAAATGCATGGAATAAACCATTAGCTTCACTCGTCCTCACCAAGTGATGTTTGGCATGTGCTATTGCAGATTCAAATGCAATTTCAGATGCAAAACTTTGGTATGCATATTTTGTCATCTAAATTTTGTTAATTTATTACTTCTGCAAAAATCTCATACTTACAAAAAGTTGTAACCAACCTAGTCTACACTTGCCTCAAGTAGATAGGATGGGGTAGACTTGGGACTACCTAAACAACTAGTAGGCAAGCCTAAGTGGGGATAGACTTCTTAGTAGTAGGCCAACTCAGGTACTAGTAAGCTTTTGAATAGTAGGCATAAAGATCTAGAGAGAACACCAAGAACATAGGGAAATAGCTACAAGAAAGACCTATCTTGTCTCACCAACAAACATATTTTTCATCTTCTTATGAAATAACACAAGGAAAACAAACACCAAGGAAAATGATCTTCATGTAGCTTTAAAAAATGTATCTCCCACAATAGCATACTTACTGAAACACATCATATTCTTCATAGCAATGAACCACAAAGAAGAAGAATCCATATACACCACTTTAGGAATGGAATCAATCACATAGTATTCATATTATAACTTTTACAAAGAATCCATATTCTTCTTCTCTCACAGTCTCATAATATCTCCCTCATATACAATCTTTTGTGTTGAAATTTGGCTCTCACACTCAATCTCTCTCTCTCTCTCTCTCTCTCTCTCTCTCTCTCTCTCTCTCTCTCTCTCTCTCTCTCTCTCTCTCTCTCTCTCTCTCTCTCTCTCTCTCTCTCTCTCTCTCTCTCTCTCTCTCTCTCTCTCTCTCTCTCTCTCTCTCTCTCTCTCTCTCTCTCTCTCTCTCTCTCTCTCTCTCTCTCTCTCTCTCTCTCTCTCTCTCTCTCTCTCTCTCTCTCTCTCTCTCTCTCTCTCTCTCTCTCTCTCTCTCTCTCTCTCTCTCTCTCTCTCTCTCTCTCTCTCTCTCTCTCTCTCTCTCTCTCTCTCTCTCTCTCTCTCTCTCTCTCTCTCTCTCTCTCTCTCTCTCTCTCTCTCTCTCTCTCTCTCTCTCTCTCGCTCTCTCTCTACTTAGATGATACAATGGAATACAATAGAATAACATTCCATGATCATCATTTGATAGTGGAGGAATCGTCCAAGAGGTATGGTTGATCCAAAAAGGCATTAGAGTTAGTACAGTGACTCTTCATAGTGGACTACTACACTATCACTCGTAGACTTGAGCTTTAGTCTTCAACTACTACTGTCTTTACTCAAATAATATGAGTGTGTATTCTTCTCTTTCCAAAGTAGAAAACATCCCCAAGCTATGAATCCATCAAACATAACACATATAGAAGCAATATAGAAGCTCAACACAAGGTATAGAACCCAAAGAGAACTCAATAGAACCCATATAGTCCAAACAAAACCCTTACCGACCCATCAAAATACATCCAAAAGATCCTTAGTCAAATCTCAAAATATCCATTCACAACCATAAAGCTCAATCAGAATAAAATAGGATCTTATAGAGGCAAACATAACATATTAGAATCAAAATAGTCATTCAATAAAATACATTAGAACATAGCAAACCATACCAAAACTTCAATGATCTACAGAAAATATTCAAACTAAACCAAACATATCCAAACCACTCATAAAAGACATAAATCCTACAAAATCATGTATCCTCCAATAAAAAAATTCAGCTCCAAATAATAAACAAAAAGGCTAGAAATCCAATCAATTCAACACTCAACAGGCAAGCCAAAATGGGGTAGACTTCTCAATAATAGGTAAGCCTAAGAGGGGTAAGCTCAGGTAGTAGTGGGCAAGCTTAAGTGTGGCAAGATTCTCAATAGTAGGAAATCCTAAGTGGGTTACACTTCTCAGTGAATAAGCAAGCCTAAGTGGAGTAAGCTTACTTCAAGCTTACCTATGGAGAAGCTTGGAGAGAGAAAGGTTGTGACTTTTATAGTTTTCCCATGTTTTAGAAAGATTTTTTTCATTCTTACCTTAAAACAATCTAGTGGAACCTCAAAAAAAGGAGAGCTTAGAAAGTACCTAGCTTGTGGATCTGGATGAATCCCCCCTTCTTGATCCAACAACACCATGCATGATTCTCTCTATCTTTCTCTTTTCCCTCTTAACCCTAGTAGCAAAATAGCCCCTATAGCTAAGCATGTTTTCTCCTCTCCTCCTTGCAATCATGAGGTGTATTGCCTCCTGTGAACTCCTAGTTGGGATGATGAGTGGCTATTGTAGTCAGGTGAGATCTTGAGATGGGCTATGGGTGGCTGTCAAGATTGTGGGAGAGAAGGAAGGAGTCTCACTTGAAGCTTTCTTGCTTGCACAATGGGGGAATACACACAAGGGTGGAGGCTGAAAACAGTTTTCCTCTTCTTAGTTGTGTAAGCCAAAAGAACTTAAGTACAAAGAAATAGAAGAACCCTATATATGGGTCTCAAACCAAACTCAACTAACTAAGGTGGCATACTAACTGAGCCACGAACTAGAGTAGATAAGGATAGCTATCATGTAGCTATTATTCATGGGCGGTGTACCAACCGCGTCTACAACAACTGACAAGTCGGTGACATAAATATACAACGGTCACCCTGGCGTATCACGAGTGGAGCTCGATATCTCAACACTCCCCCTCGAGCTCAATCCCAATTCCTGCACACCAAGCAGGTCTCTGAACTTGCACAGCTTCTCTGCACCCAATGCCTTCGTGAATATGTCAGCTACCTGATCCTCTGTGCTGACATAAACTAGATCAATAAGACCTAGTAAAACCCTCTCTCGCACATAGTGATAATGCACCTCAATGTGCTTTGTTCTAGCATGATAGACTGGGTTATTTGCCAAGTGTATACTACTCATGTTGTCACAATAAATGACAACTGGCCCATCTGTAGACTGATGCATATCATAAAGTAGCTTATGCAAACAAGCTACCTCACATGCAGCCATTGATGCATCCCTGTACTCAGCCTCTGTGCTCGACAAGGCAACTGTAGGTTGTTTCTTGCTGCTCCAAGTGACTGCAGCACTCCCAAAAGAGAACACATATCCACTGGTAGATCAGCTATCAAAAATACTACCAGCCCAATCAACATCAGTGTATCCATGCAACTGTATCTGAACCCCAGTCTCATAAAATAGTCCATACTGCAATGTGGACTTCACATACCTGAGTATGCATCTAGCCGCATCCAAATGTGGTTTCCTTGGAGCCTGCATAAACCGACTTACCAATCCAACAGCATAGCTCAAATCTGGCCTAGTAATAGTCATATAAATCAAACTTCCTACTATGCGTCTGTACATAGTAGGGTCTTCTAGAAGCTCACCTGCATCTGTGCTCAGCTTCACATTCTGCTCCAAAGGAACTGAAATAGGCTTACAGCCTGTCATCCCATATTTGGACAGCATGTCCAATCCATACTGCCTCTGCAAGAGCTGTATCCCACTTGGTGATCTAATCACCTCAATACCCAAGAAATAACGCAGCTCTCCCAAATCCTTCATTTCAAACTTTTGCTTCAATAGCATTTTCACATGAAGGATATCTTCATCACTGTCACCTGTCACAATCAAATCATCAACATAAATGACAAGTAGCATAATACCTTTCTCTGTTTTTCTCACATAAAGTGAGAAAACTGCCTTGGAAATCTGAAAGCCAATAGTGACAAGATACTGTCCTATCTTGTCAGACCATGCTCTAGGTGCTTGCTTCAAGCCATATAAGGCTTTCTTCAACCTGCAAACAAACTCAGGATGAACAGCATGCACATAACCTGGTGGCTGCTCCATATAGACCTCTTCTTGCAAGAAGGCATTCTTTACATCCATCTGATGTAAAGACCATCCCTTTGATGCAGCCATAGCAATGACTGCTCTTACGGTTGCCATCCTTGCAACCGGACTGAATGTTTCTTCATAGTCAATGCCATATGTTTGTGCATACCCCTTGACTACTAATCTTGCCTTGTATCTGTTCACAGAACCATCTGCATTGTGCTTCACCTTATAAACCCACTTACAGCCAATTGCATTTTTACCTTTAGGCAAAGGTACCAATTCCCATGTAGCATTTGCTTCCAAGACATCCATTTCTTCATCCATGGCTTTCTCCCATTTTTCTTTTCCCATGGCTTGCTCAAAAGAAGTGGGTTCTGGTTCCTGTATCACTTTGACCATATATGCATAGTGAATGGCTGTAAATCCATCATATTTCAGCCTATCCACAGGATACCTAGCTCTCGTAGACCTGTGGAAAGTCGGTTCACTCCCAGGTGCTCTCAAAACATCCCTGGTCTTCCTTACTCCAGGTGTAACAATAGAAGGAATACCCAACTCATCATCAATGCTCTGTTCTGAGCCACTGGATTCACCATCCACATAAGAGTGACCTGCATTCACATCAAACATGGGCTGATCAACCTTCTCTTTTCCTTTTTGTGATACCTGCATACCACTATCTGCATTACTTTGAGAAGATTCTCCTGATCTCAATCTGCCTGTCCATGGTGAAGAATGTGAACCACTGCTAGAGGACGCTCCAGGTCCACTAATATTTTGTGACTGCTGCTCTGAATTCTGTGCAGCATTACCATTTTGTGCATCTACATCATCAATCACATTTACTAGTTTATACCAGCTACTCATCTCATCAAAAACAACATCTCTGCTCACTGTAAACTTACGAGTAGAAGGGTTATAGCATCTATACCCTTTTTGTTGCAGAGAGTAACCAATAAAGATGCACTTCTCAGCTTTTGGATCCAACTTGGATCTCAACTCATCTGGCACATGTACATAGGCAATGCAACCAAAAATTTTCAAATGAGAAATATCTGGTTTCCTACCAGTATACCTCTCCTCTGGAGTCATTCCATGTATTGCTGCAGTGGGAGTCCTGTTCATTATGTAGACTACTGTAGCAACTACTTCAGCCCAATAAAAATCTGGCAAGTCTTTTTCATTGAGCATGGCACGAGATACCTCTCCAATATGCCTGTTTTTCCTTTCTGCAATTCCATTTTGTTGTGGGGTATGACTGCATGAATATTGCTGCTTTATGCCATGCTCCTGCAGGAACCTTGCAAACTCATTTGAGAGGTACTCTCCCCCTCCATCTGACCTTAGGCATTTTATTTGCAGGCCTGTTTCTTTTTCAACCATAGCTTTAAGGGTTTTGAAATGCCCAAAAACTTCACTTTTCTTTTTCATAAAATACACCCAAACTTTTCTGCTATAGTCATCAATAAAAGTGACAAAATAATGACAGCCTCCAAGAGATGCAGCTTTAGTAGTCCACACATCAGAGTGGATTAATTCCAATGGCTTCTCACTCTCTTGAACATGTCTAGGAAATGGTTTCCTTGCATGTTTTCCAAACTGACAGGCTTCACATACCTTATGCATTTCTGCGACCTTGAATTTAGGCAAACCTGCAACAATATTTTGGGCCTGCATTGATTTAAGTCAATGTACATTAACATGACCAATGCGTTTATGCCAGATATCAATATCTGCAACTACACCGGTCCATGTGCAAACATTGCTGCACTCAATTCAGACATGTCTGCATCCAATGTAAACATTCTGCTCTTCTTCTTTCCTTTTGCTATCAAGCGACCTTTATTTTTCATATCCTCAACAAAGCATCCATGAGGATTAAATCTGACCTGCAAGCCCTTCTCAACCATTTGACCAACAGAAACCAGATTCTTGGTGATATTCGGGACATGAAATACATCGGACATGTATTTCTTTTTCCCATCCTGCATAGACAAAGGAATTTTTCCAATCTGCACAATAGAATGTGCAGTATCATCACCAGTCTCCACAAATCCTGGTTTTTCTATTTTTCTTGCATCCTCCATCCATTCTGCATGACCTGTCATGTGGTTTGATGCACCTGAGTCAACATACCATACATCATTGCTTTCTTCTGCACTTGTCACAGAATTGTTTATGTGCTGCACCATAAACAAGTGCTCATTTTTGTCATCACCCTGTCTACTAGAAGATGCATAATTCCCTTGTTGCAGTTTTCCATTCATGATGTCATTCTGCTTTTTATAGCAGTCTTTAGCCATATGACCCATTTTACCACAGTAGTAGCATTCAATATTACTATTTGCATTTTGGCCTCTTTGCCATCCACCACGACCTCTTTGGCTCCCCTGCCTCTAGAGTTACCACGTCCTCCTCCATAGGACTGATTTTCTTGAGTTTGCTGCATATTCTGATTTCTACCACGGCCTCCATATCGGCCTCCTCTACCTCTGCCTCTACCTCTTCCAGCATTTGAGTAGAAGACAGCTTCTTTTGAAGTTCCTCCTGAAGAAGATGCACCACCATTTCTCTGCTCCTCAGAAATTAGAAGAGCAATCAACTCCTCAAAATCAGGAAATCTTTCACGAACGGAAATGGATATTCGGAACTGTGCATAATCCTTTCCTAGACCATTCAAGGTCACAGAAACTAAATCATCATCTTCCACTGGCGACCCAATGGAAGCAAGTGCATCTGCAATCTTCTTCACCTTCATGTGGTAGTCATTGATGCTCATATTTTCTCTTTGCACATTATGCAACTCTTGCTTGAGCTGCATTTTCCTGGCTTGCGTATTTGTGCTATACATTTTTGACAAAGTATCCCATGCCTCCTTTGGCGTGCTGATAGACAGCCAGTACATAACTTTCCTGGCTCTCTCATGCCATGCTTTAAATGCCTGCATTTGCTGTTGATTGGGAACATCAGGAAGAACTGGTTCTTCTTCATTTCCTGCAACAAATTCCCAATATCCTTTTCCCATAAGGAAATTCGTCATTCTAAACTTCCATGCTTGGAAGTTGTTCTTGTCAAGCTTTTCAGTGACAATCTGTGAGAGAGAATCAGACGCCATTACAGAACACTGCAAAAAATTCTGTCACTGCAAAGAACACAGCTTCAGCCTCACAAAAGCAAATCTGCAAAACTGAAGAAAGTGGTATTTGACCACACAGTCACTTCCTAGTGACGATTTTGCATCAACAAGCAACAGGGATGATTCTGCAACTCCCAATGTCTCTGCACACAAGCATACGATGCAATTTCTACAGTAACTTTTCACCGACCTGTAGAACAGTGGTTGCACAGCATAAAACTGGGCCTTTTCCTGAGTGCATGCAGAAAACTTCCGCCTCCAAAACAGGCTCCGAAATGGCCTCAAATCAAAAAAACAAGGTCGCCGAGGGCTAAAGCCCAATCCCGCAGCATATACTGCCCTCTTGCTTCACCGCGAAGGGCATCTCAACCTGAGACAATGCACTCCTGCACTTTCCGGCTGTGCTACCTGCAGAGATCTGCTCCCAAAACAGAAAATGAAAGCAACACTGCTCCTCTTACCAGAACACCGCGAGCTTGGCTTGCTTTCTTGAGCTCCTTACCACGAACAAGGCTCTGATACCATGTCAAGATTGTGGGAGAGAAGGAAGGAGTCTCACTTGAAGCTTTCTTGCTTGCACAATGGGGGAATACACACAAGGGTGGAGGCTGAAAATAGTTTTCCTCTTCTTAGTTGTGTAAGCCAAAAGAACTTAAGTACAAAGAAATAGAAGAACCCTATATATGGGTCTCAAACCAAACTCAACTAACTAAGGTGGCATACTAACTGAGCCACGAACTAGAGTAGATAAGGATAGCTATCATGTAGCTATTATTCATGGGCGGTGACATAAATATACAACGGTCACCCTGGCGTATCACGAGTGGAGCTCGATATCTCAACAGTGGCTTGTAGAGAGGGTGTTACATATGTTATTGATGGGTATCCTATAGATTAAGACCTACAAGGCTTGAAGAGTAGGTCATGGTGAGTAAGGTCAAGATGATGGAAGGTGTGATGATTAGCAAGTAAGTGTCATATGTGTAGGTTGATGAAAGGGCATTGTCTTGATACCTTTAGCATAAGGTAATTAGAGCTGTGGCTTTTCTTGGTGGGTCGAGTGCTCAAGTAGGCTTGTTGTCATTTTGTAGGCATGTTCTACTATTCATAGGCTTGTAGATATCATGATGTACATGCATTGAGCTTGCTTTGCTCTTGTATACTCCAGTTAGCTTGTAGTGGGAGTACTTTCAATTTTTTCTTTCAAAGCTTGGCTTTTAGAGATGGTGGAATCTCTCTATATGCTTATTGGCTTATGGAGATACCATCCTTGTAGTTATTGATCACTTGAATACCTAATACTTCCTCTTGTCAGATGGGTTGACAGTCATGGATACATGCTTTGTTATGCATTGAGCTTCATTGTTCATGAGTGAGCAATGAGTTGGTTGTAGCTTTAAAGATCTCACAATTGCTTGGATATCTTTATGCACAGTAATCTTATGTACTTAGTTATCCCTTTGTTTGGGATGCATCTATATATCTAACACTTTTAGCTCTCTGAAAATATTTGGAATGTAGAGTTGCATGCTCTATATTGGTGATTGCTAGTTGTATTGTAAGTCCACTTGCTATTTGAACTTCTTTGGAAGTGGGAGCATTTTATTTTTGACATTTAACAATAGTTTACTTATATTTTTTACTAAAGTTTTATGGAAATCATTGTTGTAATTTAGCTTTGAGCTATCTTATTGAGAGCACACACTTGTTTTGGGCACTCTAGTTCTTCTAGTTTATGGATAGTAGCATATTGACTTATACTCTTCTTGAATAAATTTTTTTCTTAGTTTTGGGGCAAAAACTATATTGTGGAATATGGAAAATTTCCATAAGTTTGGGACACATGGTCAAATCTTTGGATTCGCCATAACTTGAATAATATGACTCCAAATCAAGTGCTCTATAGCTCAATAGATTCCATTTTTCAAGCGCTTTCCAATGATAGGTCACATCATATGGTTTTGAGAAACCTATGGGCATGTTATCCGGGTGCCACCTTTTTAGTATTCAAAAAATGGGAATTGGGAGATTCCCAAACTCACTAATATTTTGTCTGGACCAGGTTGTTATATTGAAATTATAGTATCCCATTCTCTTTTCATTTTGCAGCATAATAGCAGGTGCTTCTAGTGCTTTTAGGGATAGTGCCATCTTTAATATTGGCAAGTTGGATGATGACAAATTTAATTATTGAAAGATCTAGATTTGGCAAGTCTTAGTGTAAAAGAAGTAGGTCAAGCCCTTGAAATGCAAAGGTATAAAGCTTGAAGATATGAATATTGATGTTTGGGAGGAGCTTGATGAGCTACGCAAGTTCACTGTTATTTTGTCTTTCTTTAAGCAAGTATATTTAAATGTCATTTAGATGATTGGTGATGCATGGTAGTTATGGAAGAAAATAGTTGATCCTTATGATAAGTAAAGTGTTGGGGGTAAAGGCGCCTTTGCCTAGCCACCCGTGTATTACTACACTGACAGTCACCGCCATTGCACACTGCAGGTGGTGGGCACCCATTACCGTCACTTTATTCTTTATTCTTTTAGTGACAGTTTGAATAAAGGAAGGCCCGATCACACATTGTGACTGTTGGAGTTCCCATTTCTAGTCTCTCCCTTTCTTGTTCTTGCTCTTCCACCATAGCTCTCGAGTCCAACCTTCGATCCATCGCTCCCTTTCAACTGGTATCAGAGCTTTGCTTTCTAACTCTTGAGCTTGGTTCGTGGCATTCTCAGCATCCCATCGACTCCCTACTTGCATTGGGTCTCCTTCCCGGCAGCCATATCTGACTCCTTCGAGCTCCCGTCACTCCCCAGCTTCTCGAGCACCTTCTCGACATTGTTGGGCACCTTCAGGGCATTACATCAGAGGTATTTGATCATTTTCTTCAGGGTTTATTTCAGTTCTCAAGTCTCATAGGTTGTAAACAAGATTGGGGCAGCCACGATTGAAGCTCCCTTGCTTCATATCTCACTTGCCTTTGAACAAGACTTGCTGGAGCTTGTTTGAGGCCTTCCTTGGCTTTAACCGGACCCCTCCAAAGCTTGGCCACCATTTTTTGTAGCCCCAAGACCAGCATTTACAATTGGCGGAATCACACAGCCCTCCCATATGTGTCTTTAGCATTGACAGTCACAACAACAGTTCTCCCCCTCCATTGGCACTTGGAAAGGCTCCATTTCGGGCATATGAACATGCTTTGATGCTTGGTTTTGATGTTGATGCATTGGCATAGCATTTGGACTAATTTAACATTTTTTTGGGACTATCATAACAATCCACATGCAATTTATGATAGTGTTACACTGACATTTGATGCTACAGCTTGTTTGGCATTGTTATTTGATGCCCGGTTGGTCCCGTTTGATGCCCGGATGTTAGGGGAATGTATGCCTATTGTTTGGAAACCATTTGGAGCTGATTTTGGTGCTGAAATTCTTAGTTTTGAACATAAATCACTGCTGTACACAGTTGGACTGAAGTCATTTTACTCATGTATACTTATGCCTATGCTTTTCGGGCTATGTTTCGGGCCTATATGGTGATGTATTGACACTTGGGGCTCGACATAGAGCTTGGTTTTGATTCGGGATCTTTGGTTGAGCTTGATATCGCTTTGAAAAGCATTTGGATACTCCTTCTTGGATGTACTTATGGCATGTATGTTGCTTATGTCTGATCGGTCTTGACATGCTTAGCCTATGCCATTACTACATGCTAGTTACATTGTTTGGAGCCTATTGCTACTGGAGCTTGGTCTTGGCTTGACCTTGGATTCTCAGAGCTTACTTGAGCTATTTATTGTCTTGCCAAAGTTGTATCTTGGGATGTACTTGATGTCTTACATGCTTATGGATGCTACTTACGGATTATCTACCACCTACATGTTCGGGATGTACTATTGATGTATTGTCTTGAACTTATGTCATTGGCACTATGTCTTGCCTTGGCTTGAGCTCTTGAGCTCGTACATATGGCTTTTGTGCCAGTGGGAGCATTCTTGAATGCTTATCAGACATTGAGCAAATGGTACTTTTATTCATTGAGCCGTTACATGCTATTGAGCAGTTACAGATACTTGAGACTTTGGGACTTCTTACCTTTTGGGATGATACATCATATGTCTTGGTTCATTGTATGCTTATGAGCTAAGTCTCAATTTTGGATCCGTATCTTTGCGAACTGACACCTACTTGTGTGAAGTTTTGGTAGTGGCAGGAACACTTTGCCCCATTGCATGGGGGTGTGCCTACTCACTGGCAAATGTTTGTATGACATACTTGGGTGTTGGATTCATTCTTATCGACCGTCATATGCTTATGCTATGCCCGCATGATGCCGGCTTTGGTCTTGGTAGTATCTGATTGCCTTGGGATCCGATTTTGGCACTGTTAGCTCTCTTTTACTGAAATCTGAAATTTATTACAGCAAGCATATATGTATGGACTGACATGGATTTTTCATGCTAAA
This sequence comes from Lygodium microphyllum, assembly GCF_053477565.2. NCBI lineage: Eukaryota > Viridiplantae > Streptophyta > Polypodiopsida > Schizaeales > Lygodiaceae > Lygodium > Lygodium microphyllum. The sequence goes on from NC_141137.1 coordinate 61,395,461, forward strand.
ACACTTTGAAATAATGTACTTTCACTAGTACTTGGTGGGCAGCAGCTTTGGTTCCACTTTCTTTGCCATTTTTCCTCGATTTTGGTGATTTTTTGGTCACTTTCTGTAGTAAATAGCAAGTAGTTTTGAACTGTATACAATCTTCCAGCCTGCATTATGGCGAGTTCGTCCACTGATCATGCTATTTTCAACATCACTAAGCTTGATGGTACGAATTACTCTTATTGGAAGAGCCAAATTTGGTAGGTGTTGGTATAGAAATCGCATATCAAACCTTTGAGGTTAAGCGGGCATCCGCCTGCAACTATGCCAGATGAGGAATGGCTTGAGCTTGATGAGTTATGCAAGTCCACCATTGTATTTTCTCTCATAGAACAGGTTCACTACAATGTATTTGAGGAAGAACAGAGTGCATGGCAATTGTGGGATAAAATCAAGAATCTCTATGACAAGAAAAGTCCAGTGAGTCAAATGTAAGGCTGAAGCAACTTATGGATCTGCGCATGAATGAGAATGTGATTATGTCTGCTCACTTGAGCCAGTTTCATGCTATACTCAAGAACTTGACTTCGCAGGACATCGCTTTTGTAGAGGATGTCACTCCTCTTTTCTTGCTTGGTACTCTTAATGAGTCATGGGATGTATTCCGCACTGCATTATGTGCCTCTACTGCTACCTTGAAATTATCTGATGTTGAGAGTGCTCTTCTGCAGGAAGAGGTTAACCATAAGAATTTGGATGCCTCTCGTGTATCTCATGCTATGACAATTATAAGCCGGAATGATGGATATGGAAAGCATGGCAGTGGTAGTGGCCGTGGACAGGATTCTCAGAAATCTCAGTCCAAGTCTCGTGGGAAGTTACGTAGCAAATCCCGTGGCAGGAATGTAGATGTTACTTGTCACCATTGTGGAAAAAAGGGCCATATTAGGCCACAATGCCATGAATTGTGCAATGAAAGGTGCAAAGATAAGGGGAAAGACAAAGTGCAGGATAAGTCTTATGATCGCAGCATAGTACCTGCAAAGTCCATTGTTAAAATTGAAGAGATGAATGTTATGCAGCCCGAGAATGTTGATGATGATGATTATATCCTAGTAGCTTCTTCTAGTGCTTCGCAGATGACAAAGATACACTCTATGTATGCACAATGTTGGCTCTTGGACTCAGGTGTGTCCTTTCATGTGACACCTTGTCGAGAGTGGTTTCATTCATACCGTACTGTTTCAGGTTCTGTGCGCTTGGGTGATGACAGCTCTCTTGATATTGTGGGCATTGGTGATGTTAGGCTGCAATTTCCTTCTGGTAGCAGTTTTGTTATGCAGGATGTACGTCATGTACCTGCTTTGACACGCAGTCTCATGTCAGCTGGACAGCTTGATGACGCAGGATATCATGTATGTTTTGGAGACTCTGCATGGAAGATCACTCGTTGCAGACTTGTGATTGCAAGAGGTGCCAAGGCTGGTAGTCTCTACCCCTTGATTGTATCAGCTTCTTCCCTTGATCATGTTTTGTCTGTGGGTTCTATCCCACATGTATCTCTTTGGCATGCCCGTTTGGGCTATATTTCTTTGAAGGGAATGAAAATGCTTTCTGGTTTGCAGTACTTACCACCCCTTGATTATGCATGTTTTGATTCATGTGAGCATTGTCTTTATGGCTGGCAGACTAGGTCTACGCATAAGAAATCTGGTAGGCCACGCATGAGTGAGCCCTTGGCATTGGTACATTCGGATGTCTGTGGGCCCATGCCTTGTCAGTCTATGGGTGGTGCAAAGTATTTTGTTACGTTCATAGATGATTTTTCACAAAAATTTTGGGCTTATCCCATTAAGTTGAAATCCGATGTCTTGGCTGTGTTTGAGAGATGGCTTGCATTGGTTGAGAACCAGTCTGGGTATAGGCTAAAATGCCTAAGGACAAATAATGGGGGTGAGTATGTCTCACGTGCTTTTGAGAAGTTACATGATGAGAGGGGTATTAAGCGTCAGTTGACCACCCCCTACACCCCCCCTAGAATGGTTTGGCTGAGTGGATGAATAGAACCATCCAAGAGCATGTACGCAATATGCTTAGCCATGCAGGCCTACCATAGAGCTTTTGGGCTGAGGCAGTTAGTACAGCTGTGCATGTCATAAATAGATCACCTTCTAGTGGTTTGGATTTCCAGGTTGTAGAGGAGGTATGGACTGGAAAACCCCCCTCTTATGCACATCTCCGTGTCTTTGGATGTGAGGCATTTTTCCATGTGCCCAGGGACAAGAGAAGTAAGCTGGATCCCAAGAGTGTCAAATGCATTTTCCTTGGTTATGGGGATGCAGGTGAGATGGGTTACCGTCTCTGGGATCCGCAGGTGCGGAAAGTCATCCGCAGTCATGATGTAGTCTTCCATGAAGATAAGATGCATAGGCAGCCTGAGAGAGTTGTTGAGATCCACTGGGTCATATTTTAGGAGGAGCCAAGAGCTCCCACACAACCAGTTGGACAGCCTACAGCTGTAGTAGATGCTCATGGTCAGGGCGTTGAACAGGCAGCTGGGCAGGCAGCAGAGCCTACCGTGAGACGGTCTACTAGAGATAGACGTCCACTTGATAGATTTCAGCCCTCGATGCATTATGTCTTGGCTACAGATGCAGGAGAGCCTTTCACCTATGATGAGGCTATGCACAGGGGTGAGAGTCACTCCTAGGACAGGGCTATACAGTCTGAGATAGACTCCGTGCATAAGAATGATACTTGGGATTTGGTTTCCTTGTCTACAGGCAAGAAGGCTTTGCCATGCAAGTGGGTGTACAAGCTAAAAAGTACCCATGGACACCCCAAGTCGGCATACAAGGCGAGATTGGTAGCAAAGGGTTTTAAGTAGAAGCATGGTGTGGACTTTGACGAGGTCTTTTCTCCTGTGGTTAAGATGACCACCCTGCGCTTATTAGTCTTGGCTTTGGTTGCTCAGCTTGACTTGGATTTATACCAGATGGATGTCAAGACGGCTTTCTTACATGGGGACTTGCATGATGAGATTTATATGGAGTAGCCTAAGGGCTTTATAGAAGGTAGGCAGCACCTAGTGTGCAAATTGAAGAAAAGTCTTTATGGCTTGAAACAGGCACCTAGGGAGTGGTATCATAACTTTGATGCCTTTATGCAGTCACAGGGCTACAGCCGAAGTGCTATGGATCCGTGTCTTTACACGAAGAAAGCCCGTGATGGTTCTTTATTGATTTTGGTACTCTATGTGAATGATATGCTGATAGCAGGGAAAGCTCATGATGAGCTAGATGCTCTTAAGGCTCATCTCAAGAAGAGCTTTGAGATGAAAGATCTCGGATAGTCCGCTCACATACTTGGTATGCGCATTAGACGCGACAGGCATCAGGGACTCCTCTACTTATCACAGAGGGAGTACATTAATAAAGTCCTTGAGCGTTTCCGCATGCATGACGTAAAGCCTATTGGCTATCCATTGCCTTCTTATGTGAAGGTATCATAGGCTGATTGTCTGTAGACAGATGAGTAGAGGGCCGAGATGGCCAAGATTCCCTATGCATCCGCAGTGGGCAGTCTTATGTATGCCATGATAGCCACTCGTCCAGATATTGACTTTGCAGTTGGTGTTGTGGCACGCTATATGGCTACACCTGGCAAGAAGCATTGGGATGCCGTGAAGAGTATCATGAGGTACCTGAAGGGCACTACATATATGTGCATATGCTATGGCAGCCATGATACAGGAGTCGTGGGGTACACTGACTCTGATTATGCAGGACATGCAAATAGTAGGAAGTCCACTTTCGGCTATGTATTCACATATGCTGGAGGTGCTGTTTCTTGGATGTCCAGGGTGCAGAAATGCACGGCCCTTTCTACTACAGAGGCCGAGTATGTTGCAGCCACTAAGGCTTGCAAGGAGGCCATTTAGTTGGGTTGTTTAGTTGCTGACCTTGGTGTTGATGCTATCCCTACACTGCATTCGGATTCTATGAGTGCTATTCAGTTAGCCACGAATTTGGTCTTCCATGCGAAGACGAAACACATTGAGGTGAGGTATCACTTCATACATGGGGTCGTTGAGGACAAGTCTGTTGATCTTGTCAAGATCTCGACTGACCAGAATCCTGCAGATCTGCTCACGAAAAGCCTCTCTACAAAGCGCATTGCCTTCCTCAGGAGGTTGATGGGCGTGGGATGAGATGACATCTTTCCTCATCCTGTTGTACATGTGTACATGTTGTACTGTCTTTTTTCTTTTTCTTTTCACTCCTCATTGGGGCAGATTCGCCTTTAAGTGGGAGGTTGTTGGGGGTAAAGGAGCCTCTGCCTAGTCACCCGTGTATTACTACACTAGTAGTCACCGCCACTGCACACTGTAGGTGGCAGGCGCCCATCACCGTCACTTTATTCTTTATTCTTTTAGTGATAGTTTGAATAAAGGAAGGCCCGGTTATACATTGTGACTATTAGAGTTCCCATTTCTAGTCTCTCCCTTTCTTGCTCTTGCTCTCCCGCCATAGCTCTTGAGTCCAACCTTCGATCCGTCACTCCCTTTCATAAAGTTGTGCTTCATAGTTGTATTGGCTCAAGAAGCTTGTGGATCTTCATATGAAGGAGGCACTCCTATGTTTACTTATTTGAATGAGTTTCACTCTATTTCTAATAGCCAACTTACATATCAGAACATTATCTTTGATGATAAGTTCACATTTTTTCTTGGAGCTCTTTAGAGGACACCAAGAATGTAAGGAAAGAACTATAAGAAAATATATCTTGTAATATCAACAAGCATAATTTTCATCTCTTCATAGAACCACACAAAGAAAACAACAAGAACAACAATAACATCTTCACGTAGCATCATAGACATAATCTCCCACAGATTTATCTTCAATAGAACATCACATAGTCTTCCTAGAGACAAATAAAAGACAAGAACAACTCATATATGCCATCATATAAACGGAATCAATCACATCAACCTCATATTATACCATTCATAATTATAGCCATATCTTTTTCTCTCATAATCTCTCCCATATACAACATATCAACCTTTGAAATGACTATCTTTCACTCAATGTCTATTACATACTCTCAATTACTCATACAAAAGAATAGAATAAAATTAATGTTCACAATGCTCTCTTGGTCTGGAGACACCCTCTAAAAGGGCATGGCTAATCCCAAGCCATTGTAGTGTCCCTTCATAGCTTATCATTAACATTATCACTCTAAGTCTTCACTTTAGTCTTCAATTACTATGTCTTTCTTCAAACAAGTTACTTTAAGGTTGTATTCTTCTTTTTACAAGGTTACAAAACTTTCCCAAGCTACAAACCCATACAACACAAAGATATACAAAAGCTCACACAATGACATTCACACAAAGATATACAAAAGCTCAACAAAATACCACAAAGGTCAATAGAACACAATAAAACCACTTAGCTTCAACCAAAACCATTCCAAGTCATTGAAAACCCTGCAAATCATATTCAATCATACTTAAACTCAATCTTTCATGACCTCAAATGATCAACAATACAAAAAAATACCCAAACAAACACAATCAAGACATATAAGAATCAATTGGACCATCAACAAAACCTATCATCACAGGATAACTTAATCAAAAGCCAACATAAACTAATCAAACATTTTCAACCGTACTCAAAAATCTCTAAAATACTTCTAAAACCAACCAAACTCAATAAAGCATGCACAAAAAAATCATTCAACACAAAAAAACCAACAAAAAGTAACCAAAAATACTTCAACCCTCAACATTATGAATCATGGGATACATTCTGCGTTTCCATTAGCAATAATGATCATGAGGATGGTTTTAAATTCTAAGATGTAGAGGGAGCTTTACTTACTAAAGAGGTTAATAGAAAGAATATTGATGTCGCATGCGCCTCTCATGCTCTCATAGCTTGAGGAAAGAATGATGTTGGAGGTAGTTATGACCATTGTGATAGAGACCCATAGTAGAATAGATCTAAGTCTAGATCTTATGGGTAGGATTGTAGTAAATCTTGTAGCCCTAAGTCTTCTCTTAATTGTCATTATTGTGTGTAGCAAGAACACGTATGGCCACACTACCATATGATACATTAGGACATGCATGATAAAGACAAAGGGAAAATGCAAGATAATTCTAAGTCATTAGATGATCAACACATTACTAAATCCATTGTCAAGACTGAGGAGATTAATGCATTGGAGTATAATTCACATGATAACATATTGGTTACTTCTTCACTTGGTACCACATGATGATGATAAGCCTTCATTCTCTTAGTTCTGGTTACTTGATTTGGGGATTTCTTTCATGTGGCCCCACATTGTAGTTGGTTCTATACTTATTATACTATTTTTAGTTCAATACATCTAGGAGATTATGTATGTGATATTATTGGCATCGATGATGTACACTTACAACTTCCTAGTAGTAATTTTTTTTGTTCTACATGATGTACATCCTATCTTGACTTTGACTAAAAGTGTTGTCTCCATTGGATGGTTGGATGATGCTATCTGGTAGTTTTGCTTAGAAAATCATTGGTGGTAACCTCATTTTTTATAGAGGTACCAATTGGTAGTCTTTTTATTTTTCTTGTTTTTGGATCCACCCATTGATCATGTGTTGGCTATCACAGAGCTTTCTCATGTATCTCTGTGGCATTGTTGCCTTGGACATATGTCACTTAAAGGCATGAAAGTTTTAACTTATTTGCAATATCTCCTGCCCCCCTTGGGTTACTCTTATTTTGATTCTTGTAATAATTGTTTATATGGCAAGTAGACTCATCATACTCGTAGGAAGTTTGGGTCCATGCATATGCATGAGCCCTTAGCTCTTGTTCATTTAAATGTTTGTGGTCCATGCCTTGTTAGGGTGCTAAGTATTTTTTCATATTTATTTATGACTTTCACATAAAGTCCAGGCCTATCCTATATAGAAAAAGTTATAGGTTTTAGCCACCTTTTAGCACTTTGTTGCTTTGGTTGAGAACCAGTTTAGACATAAGCTAAAATGCCTAAGATTGAATAATGGAAGTGAGTATATATCACATGTCTTTGAGTAATTTTGTGATAATCAAGGCATTAATCATTAGTTCACTTCTCCTTACATCCCACCCCCAAATGGTATATTAGAGTACATATATTTTGGGCGAAGGCAGTTACTATTGTAATTGACTTTATTAATAGATCCCCATACACCACTCTTGGTGGTAAAATTGTAGAGGAGGTATTGTTTGGTAAACCTCCCTCATATGCATACTTGAGAGCCTTTGGATGTGACACATTCTCCCATATTCCCAAAGACAAGTAAAATAAGTTAGAAATGAAGTCTATCAAATGCATCTTTCTTGGATATGGTGATGCAAGTGAGATGGGCTATTGTCTTTGAGATCCACAAGCTTAGAAAGTTATCCATACTCATGATGCTGTATTTCATGTGGATAAGATAAATAAGAAAATTGAGTAAGTAATTGAGGTGTGTAGGGTGATCTTTCATTGGGAATCTCTTGACTCTATACAATCAACCCCCTATTAGAGAGATCTAGTGGTCCATATTTGCCTATTGTGCAAAATCATATTGATGATGGATAGAGAGGACATGATGTATCAGTTCCATAGCCAATCTTTCAATGCTCTACTAGACCCTTGCATCCTCTTGATCATTATGAGCCCTCTATGCATTATGTCATGGTGACAAATTTTGATAAGTTGCTTCCTTGTGAGGAGGCTATGTGTAGAGGTGATGAACTTCTTCTTGGAAGAGGGCTTTACAGTTTGAGTTTGACATATATAAAAGTGACATGATTTCCAAGCCTTCTCATTATTAAGGCCACCCAAAGTAGATGAAACCAAATTATCATCATCAGACATTGCATCAATCACTACCAAATCATCTGTAATGCTCCTCACCTTCAAAACATACTCATTGGCAGACATTTTTCTTTTCTTCCTGCGCCTTTGTATTTACTAAAAACATGTTCTCAAAAATTGTCCAAGCTGTATGTGAAGTTTCTGCATTCCTCATATATCCTAGTATAGTATTATTAATAGTTGTAAATAGCCAATACATCACCTTTTTGTCCTTTGCATTCCATTCAAAACTAGCCTCTCTCAGTGGCGCCACACTGATACCATGTCAAGAATCATGTGCTGGGGAGATTTTCTTGAGTTGCTATGGTGACAAACACACAACATACACACAAGAGGAAGCTCACTCAAGAACAAAAGAAGAGAGATGGATGCCAAAACATTTTCTTGCTGGTTTCTTATTCTTCTTCCACACACAATACATAATATGCACAAAGTATAGATAAGATACAACATAAAGGAAAGTGGCCTACTAAGTCAAATAGTGCATAATTGACTATACTAGTCGACTAGTGCTATAACCATGCTAGTTTAGGTAGTGCAACAAACTAAATATAATAAGTAATAAGTCAATGGCCATATGAGGATCATAATGACTGCCCCGATGTGCTAAGTGTAGACATGTGGACCCATCTAGTCAAGCAATCCATCATCAATGTCTACATATGTTGAGCTTGCCATGTCAACAGAAGATAGTGCCTCACTGATACTAGCCGAGGAGAGAGTAGAAATGGATCATATAGGAACTTAGTACCCACAAAAGGGAATTGAAGAGCCGCAAGTTTGTGCAAACCCACATGATGGATACAATATGCTTCCAAGAGCAAGGAATAATCATGAACAAGTGGTGGGACATGTTGAATCACTATTGGAGGTGGGGGTGTCATTCAAACTATAAATGATAAACCCATATACACATGAAAACCATGAAGAATAGGGGAATTCCTACAAAAACCAAACATAAAAAAATTGGATATGACCTATGAACATATGCAATTGAAAGATTTATGAGATGCATACAAACATACACCCATAACCCCATAATCAAGCAATTAAAAGAAAATAAAATTAGCATACCATCTCCCAAATCTAACAAAAGATGATTGACTCATACTAGGACAACCAACTGAAGATAGGGTGGGTAGGTAGGGACTAATAAGACCAGACTTAAGTAATAGACCCCATCCCCATTTGTGCATTTCATCAATCCTAAAGTGTTGTGCATAGCTAATCCGATTCCTTTTATTAAATGAAAATTTAAGAGTTAGTTCATCATTAAATTAACCCATTAATGTAGAGTGAATCACAATTAAGTGCATCCCAAGCCCATGCACACTCAACTAAACAAAAGGTCTCTACAATGCAATTCAGTTTTACAATTACATGATGTGGGGTGCTAAGCACATGCATGGGTGATGGCGGGGGTTAATTCTAATTATACATTAATGTATCTGTTGCACATGTGAACAAATGGGTTTATTTTAAATTAGGTGAGTCAAGGTGCAAGATGCATATCCAATGGTAGGGTTCCTTTTATGAGATTAATGGTTGGTTTGTTTGTAATTAAGAATAAGTAAGTGTGTTGTATCAATTTTATGGTGTAATTGTAAGTGGATTTTATTACAATTTAAATGTGTGTTATGGTGCATGTGGAGAAGGGAAAGGAAGTAAGCCTGCCCAATGCCTCTAGACACCCACAAGATATGATGGCATGAAGGCAAATGAGACACAAATCACAAACCCGTGTCATCTAAAAATTCCATGAGAAGGAAGGGGAGATGGACAACGATCACCACATAGTAGGCCTCTTGTGGGAAAAATAGATAGATTTGTGGGTGTAGCATTCAAACAAGTAGTTTATGTGGATGTGAAGATGGGTGTGCATATGGATGGTTTGGCTTTTATTCCTTCTCTTTCTTTGTTCATGGAATGTTTAAAGTGTTTATTTTTTGTATTTAAGTGTTATAAGGGATAGTTAAGAAGGTGATATGAGTGCGAAGTTTGGGTGTCTATGTCGAAATGAGCGGGATCTAGGACATGGCACTCAGTTATGGTGGATGAAAGGAGAAGAATAAACTCATGATGGAGGAGACAAAGACACTGTTTATTACACAAGTGAATTAGGTTCCAAGATTGAGACTTGGACTCATAAACACAATCTTGTGTATGTGGACAATGACACTGACACTTTACTGATAAGAAAAGAGTACTATCATTGCATTAAGAAAAGGAAGCAAGTACAATGGTTTATAGGAAAGTAGGAAACTGTAGTAGGCACCACTGTGCATATGGGATAGGTAAGCCTGCATGTTCTTGTCCCTGAAGCTCCATACAAAGAGGCTGTCAGTGAGTGTGATTGTTGAATCTCAACACCCCTCCTCAATCACAACTAGAAAGGCACAAAGTGTGTAGAGGCTGTAACGAGAACCACCTGCAAAGTGTGGGCACACCACAAACATGGTAGACACCAAAGGCTGTCGCAGAAAAGGCTAAGTGTGGGCACCAAAACGTGATGGACATCTAGGGGCTGTAACAGGGGCCTCACAAAGTGTACAGGGACTGTAATGCCAAGTTACATGAGGAGTTTACAAAGCTTATGGCAAGAAGCATTAGGGTTAGGAAATACAAGGCTTTTAAAACAGTCTATCAGAGTAATGAGAGTAGAAGGACTGATGAGGCTTGTCCTTCCGATCCTGGTGGTCTTCATCTTCATCTTTTGTTCCATGGTCTTCTTCTTCTTTCACAGCTGCAAGATAGGCTTTTTGGGACCTCTTTCTAGCATGACAGAACTTCTTAGTGTGTCTGGTCCTTTTGCAGAAGTCACAAAAGAGCGGTTCCTTTTTACCTTTGTATCTGTTGTTTACATATAACGTTTGTTCATCCTTTGAAGTGCTAGGCTCTTCTTTGCTTTTAAGTTTCTTTTCTTCCTCTAGCAGAGAGGCTTTAATATCAACAAGTTGAGGATCAGGCATATTAATTAGAGTGGTTGATACATTATCATAAGCAGGAGGCAAACTTTTTAACAAGACACCAATACAAACATCTTCATCCATTTTTAGCTTTATCCCTGCAAGTTGAGTAAACAGGCTTTCCATGTAGTTCAGACGGGATGCTAGGGATGTATGAGGCTTCATATCAAGTCGGAAAAATTCAATTAATAGACCATACTTAGACGACTTTGACTGTGCACCAAATAAGGTATCCAATTTGTCCCAAGTGTCATGAGATGTGTCACAGGCATCCACATGATGGATGTAGCTATCATCCAATTCCAGCTTAATGATGGCTTGTGCCTTGTCATCATTCTTCTGCCAAGTAACTGCAAGGTCCGCATCTCGAGGTTTCTTCTCTTTGCCATTTGTGATGGCCCAGAGACCCTTCTTCATCAGGATGAGCTTGATGCGGGTTTGCCAGGTGTGAAACCCGACTCCCTTGAACCGAGCATTTGGAGAGTCTTTTCCCATGTTGGATGGCTGAAGCAGCAGCAAATCAGCTCCAAGATTCTCAGATGTTACAGGTGAAGGAGCAGATTACAATGTGTCAAGAGACACAAGTAATGGTAGTGTGAAAACACACTATGTAGAGACTTGATGTTGAGCTTAAATCTTCCTTGCTCGGGGTCGTGATCCTTCTTCAATCTTCTCAGGTCCTTCCCCTCCTTGATTTGGTGTTGGGATAGTAGATCAGAGTGGCAGTGGGTTTCTCCAGATGGCAGGAGAGAGAAAATGATGAGATTTTTGAGCTTTGATGAAACTAGCTATGGCTGACAGTTTAGGGTTTCAGACAGGGGCCTGGTTTTTTGCAGATTGCAGGAGCTATGGTTGATCATTTCCAAAACTTTTTTTATGAAAATGTAGCTCTTTCCGAGGCCTATCAAAGCCCTATGATCTTCATCAGCATCACGATGTGTGCAGGCAGCATTCGACGTATGAACAGCAGACGGCGCAATCTGGACAACGAGCTTGTATTCATGCAATGCTGGAGTACACGATGAGCAATGTCGAAGTTTGACGTGACAGGAGGTAGCGTCTTGAGCCAAGGAGCATATCTCCAGAAGAAATCATGTTGAAATATTGACTGTGGAGGGAGATTAAGAAGCTCCAAGGAGGCAGGGTGCAGGTTTGGCTATGGCTGCCACAAGTCGTGGAGATAGAGTTTAGAAATGAGCTCATTAGCTAGGACTGAGCTGGATTTGAGCTGACCTGAGTGAAGAGGAGCTGAGAGAGGAGTGAAATGAGCTAGGCCATACCCGACTGAGCTCTGATACCATGTCGGAATGAGCGGGATCTAGGACATGGCAGTCAGTTATGGTGGATGAAAGGAGAAGAGTAAACTCATGATGGAGGAGACAAAGACACTGTTTGTTACACAAGTGAATTAGCTTACAAGATTCTTGGACTCATAAACACAATCTTGTGTATGTGGACAATGACACTGACACTTTACTGATAAGAAAAGAGTACTATCATTGCATTAAGAAAAGGAAGCAAGTACAATGCTTTATAGGAAAGTAGGAAACTGCAGTAGGCACCACTGTGCATATGGGATAGGTAAGCCTGCATGTCCTTGTCCCTGAAGCTCCATACAAAGAGGCTGTCAGTGAGTGTGATTGCTGAATCTCAACAGCCTATTGGTAATTTTTTTGTTTTAGTATTATTTTTGTAAATCAAGTGTTTTTATACTATTATTTGATGGCTTTTTTGTTATGTTGTTTAATTGTTGGTTTTTTTTGTAAAAATAAATGTGTATTCTTTTGGTAAGGGTTTTGTGATGTATGTTATTTTATTTTTCCTTTTATTTTGTTGTTTTTTTTAAAGGTCGTTTTCTTAAATTTAAAATGAGTTGTCTATTTTTTATTTCTGTTTAAAAAAATTATATATATGTTTTTCTGTATTTTTTGGTTATTTGTCATGGAGGAGATCAATGTGCTTGGATTTTTGTTTTGTTTTGTTTTGTTTTGCTTTTTGTTTTTTTTAAAGTAATTACCAAAAAATGCAAGCTTTGATGAAAGAAAATACATGTGAGTTTAGTGTAGAAGAGGCATCTACTGCATATGAAGCATGTGAATGCATGATTTCTTAGCATGGTTAACCACACGTGCACCCCATGTGTGAACAACAACAATGAAGCCATAGAAGCAATCAACAATTCAAAGCATTATGAAAATAGTGGTGATTAGAACAATGTCTCAAGTAGCAACAACATCCTTTACATATGAAACATCATGGATTGTTAGCCACATAGGAAATTATAGTAGAAGCCCATGCGTGAATAGTAGTTAGAAAGAGGGGATATCTTGAACCTCACAACAAGGCACATGTGAATGGATGATGTGAGAAAATTCAAGCTCCACGGGTAGGGGGTAGAGGAGAGATGGGATATCATTTTGTTATTTTATGTTTCATGGGGGAAAGGGGGCTTAGGAAGGGACAAGGGGTGGTAGGACTGGAAGAGATAAGAGTTCAAGGATGGTCATAGATAAAGATAACCATAAGTTTGAGAGAATAGAAAAATCCACACACATCTATTGCATGAGCTTGCCTCTCAAATAGGCATATGAGTACATCCAATACATTGTATTGAGTCTAGTTTGACTTGCCACCTTAAATGCTTATCCATCCAACTCACCATCCTCATCTCTCCACACTCTAATGTCTAGTTCCCATTCCATTTGCATATACAAAAGGCACCATACATATGGACATGCATATAAATGTATTAACATCCCCCCTTGGTACCTTCTCAACTACTTCAAGATGGTTAGGTGATCTTGTTTACTTTGTTTTATGTTTTTTTTAAAAATTTTCCTTGGTCTTTGATTGTCCCCCCCCTCACTAGGTGCCTTTTTGCTACTGCTACTGGGTGGTCATGATCTATCTTCTTTACCTGCTTCTTTTTCTTCATCTTCAATACATTGTATTGAGTCTAGTTTGACTTGCCATCTCAGGTCCTTATCCATCCAACTCACCATCCTCATCTCTCCATACTCTAAGGTCTAAATTCCATTACATTTGCATATAAAGAAGGCATCACACATATGGACACGCATATAAATATTTTAACATGGACACATTGGGGCGAAAAAGGGTAGGAAGGGGGGGATGGGCTTAAGGGGAAGTGGTTTTGGGGAGATGGGAAAGAGGTGGTTTTGGGAGGTGGGGTGGGTTAGGGTTAGGGTGTGGTGTGCGGGGTGTTGGTTGGTGTTGGAGGAGGAGGTTGGAGGTGGGAGTGCAAGAGGACCGTAGTGAGGGGGAGGAAGGAGGAGATGGAGGAGGAGGAATAGAACAAGGGCATGTATGGCTAATGATAAGAGATGGATGGGGGGACAAATGAAGAGTAGGAAGTTGATAAGAGGTGCAGGGAGAGCAATTCATGTCAATAGAGGAGGTGTGGTGGTAGCAGCAATAGCCATGGCACCCATAAGAAATATGAGTTGAGCATCAGAATGATAAACATGATGATGAAGGTAATGATGAAGAAGAAGAGAAAGAGGAGGAGCATAGTGATTACGAGTGAGTATGCCTTGGGTGGGGGCATGAAGAAGAAGGCAACCATGGTGGGTGACCAAGAAGGGTGTCATTGGAGAGGATACATGAGCAATGGGAGGCTCTATAGGAGAGGTGACACTAGGAAAGCAAGAGATAGACTAGACGAGAGAGAACCTAGGTGGGTAAAAGATGGGAGTTGGAGAGGGGGTGGCAACCATAGGAGGTGGTGGCCACCATTGGAGAAGGGAGGGAGGGAGGTATTGGGGAGGAGAAGGAGAATAAAGGAGGGGGAGGGGGAGGAAGTGGGGGGTGGAGAGAAGAAAGCCAAGAAGGTGAAGAAGGAGCATCAAAAGAAAGAAAGGAAAGGAGAAGAGAGGGAGGAAGAAGGAAAAGAGAGGGGGAGAAGAAGACAAAGAAGATGGAGGAAGGGAGAGAAGGTGGTGGGAAGGGGATTGTAAGTGCTTTGTAGGTATACCATGGTGTTGCCTATAGATGCACCTTTATAGGGAGTAGTAGTGTCTTTGATCCCTGCTTAGTTTGCACTCTATGTATGATTCCCTATACCTAATGGTGGACCCTCACTTGTGTAGCATCATGAGGATATAGTCCTTGGGTGTGCCTATATTGTATCTTTCTTGGATTGAATAATACAAGGGTATACCTTTCTCTTACATATCATGTTACCTTTTTATGCAGTGTTGAGTGAGTGATCGAGTGTGTTAAAGATGCGGGATCTAGAGCATGGCAAAGTGCGGAAGCTATGGAGGATGGAAGATGAAGAGAGAACTCATGATGACATTGATAAAGAAGACAACTGTTATTACACAAGTGAATTAGGTTCCAAGATTGAGACTTGGACTCATAAAGACATTCTTGTGTAGTACTGACAATGACACAGACACTTGATAAAAAGAGATAAGTACTATTGCATTATCATCATGTTAAAGTGATAGTCAAGTACATCATTTTATAGGATTGCTTGGTAGCACACTACATCCATTGTGCCTATGGGATCTGTCTCTCTTCCTAGAATGAACTGCATCTCCCTAGCCTAGCTGTTCCATACAAAGGGGCATACATAGGGTGTGATTGGCAGATTCTCAACACCGCTCCTCAATCACGACCTGAAAGTACAAAGTGTATAGAGGTTTTAGTGAGAGCAACACTTGCAAAGTGTGGGCATACCACAAACATGGCAAAACACCAGAGGCTATCGTAGAAAAGGCTAAGTGTGGGTACCATAAACATGGTGGACATCCAGAGGCTGTAACAGGGGCCTCACAAAGTGTACAGAGGCTATAGTACAAGGCTACATGAGGAGTTTTTACAAGCTTATGAAAGAAACATTAAGGCAGGTACAATGCTTTTAAAACAGAAAATGAGAGACAAGGACTGATATGCCCTTGTGGTCTTTTTCAGCATCTACTATTTCTTTATCAGCATGGAAAATCTTCTTGTCTTTCTTCTCTTCTTCATGATCTTCTTGGTCTACTCCTTTATTGACTTTGCTTGCAGCATTTTTGAGTTTGCTCTTCCAGTTGTCCCCCTCAAGCAAAGTGGTAGACATGTCTTCAAAATCTTCAAATGGATTCATTGATTTCTCTTTGGTGTAGGCAGCTTCATTTCCTTCTGCAGGTAGAGTAAGAACATCTTCTATGTCATGTAAATAAGCAACACAAGTCATGTTACTCTTCATGAAGTGTATCCACATAGAAATATTCTTGATTGTCATTTATATGACCAAGAATCAGCTTCAAATCTGAGATAAATCAGTAAGAGTGTTGTACTTAAGTGTATCAAAGGATATAAGAAGAATAGTGTCAAATAACACTTGATAAGTATCAATAGATATTGTTCTTGATGAGCCTAATGTTGATGCTTGATCTTCTTGAACCTTCTTCTTGTTGATTTTGATGTTTTGATTTCTTGTTGAAGACTGAGTTTTGGAGCAAATCAGAGTAGCAAAACCTTCAGTTGAGTGAGAAGAGTGAGAAGGATGAAGAGGAGCTTGATGTGGTTGTTGCTTGAGCTGCTTGATTTCTTCAACTCTTTCAAATCTTCCAAGTACAAATCTCCCCTCCTTGATGTGATTTGATGAGCAATCCTTGTTAGAATCTTCAGTGTTCAGCCAGATCTGAGTGGCAGAGGATCCTTGAGCCAAAAAATGAAGTAGAGATGAAGCTTTGATGTTGTGGCTATGGCTTCTTCTTTAGGATTCAGAGACAGGCGACTGTGTTTTCGGCAGCAGCAGCACACACGCTTGATCAGCGTTTCCGCTTGTGGGACACATCTTAGCAGCCCATCGAG
Source organism: Lygodium microphyllum (assembly GCF_053477565.2). NCBI lineage: Eukaryota > Viridiplantae > Streptophyta > Polypodiopsida > Schizaeales > Lygodiaceae > Lygodium > Lygodium microphyllum. The sequence continues at coordinate 61,412,149 of NC_141137.1, forward strand.
AAGAGGGTCTAGAAAGCTCTGCTTGGCACTCGCAAGGAATGTCACAAGGTTTGCGATCTAGGTTTTCCTGAGTCTGCCTTGCAACGGAACTTATCCGACAGCCGTTCCCACTTAGGATCGACCTTATTAGGAGGACTAAAATTCCTAGAAGCTTAATCGACATGTAACACAATTGAGAATAGATCCTACTCTTGTACCTAAGGTTAATTCGAATAATATGAGCGCACTACTTGAAACATCAAGAGTAGTGCAGCGGATGCATGGTGGGACTTAACCCACAGGTCGTAAAGCCCCATTAGTGCTTGTCTTCCCCAAGTCCTCTCGAGATGAGGACATCTCGATTCCTCTAAGGGGGAGAGGATGTAATATTCCTGTGCCTTCCCCCCCCCCTTAAAGAAAAAAAAATTATAATTAGTGCAATGAGGACATCGGGGAGAGAGAGAGAGGGAGTGAAGTGGAGGATAGGGGGGCATGCAACCCCCAGGTGGGAGGGGTGGCGGCCATGCCACCCTCCTACCCCTCCTATAAATGGGAGGCTCCCCCTCCCTACGTCGAATACAGCGCCTCCCCTATTCATCGAATGGCAGATCCTCCCCCCCATGCTTCGTCAGCTTCCCCCCCTCCATTGCAGCAACAAGCTTTGCCCCCCTCTGTGCGGCACCAATGTCCCCTTGGGGGCTTCCGTTAGAATACTCTCCCCCCTCCTTGTTCGCCAAGCAACTATGCCCCCCCCCCCCCCATGATCAATGAGAAGAGGAAGAAGGAGAGAAGAGAGGAGGATAAGAAGAAGAGAAGAAGAAGAAGAAGAAGAAGAGAAAATAAGAGAAAAGAAGAAGAGGAAGAAGAGAGAGAGAGAAGAAGAGAAGGAGAGGGAGAGAGAGAAGGAGAAAAAGAAGAGAAGAAGAAGAAGAAGAAGAAGAGGGAGAGAGAGAGTAGGAGAAGGAGAGAAGAAAAGAAGAAGAAGAGGGCAAGCGAGAGAGAAGGAGAAAAGAAGAGAAGAAGAAGAAGAAGAGGGAGAGAGAGAGTAGGAGAAGGAGAGAAGAAAAGAAGAAGAAGAGGGAGAGAGAGAGAAGGAGAAGAAGAAGAGAAGAAGGAGAAGGAAGTCCTCTCATATCAACTAACTTAGGTTGCACTTAAGGGAGCTACAATTATTGCCTCTCTAGGTGCCTCCGGGGAAGGGCAAGAAGCAAGCTTTTCAAGCGAGCATTTAAGTGAGCTTTTCTGGGCAACCTCCATTTCTTATTCCACATATTCCACTTATTCCTCCTATTCTCTTGTGCACATATCAAACACCACTACCGCCCCTACTGCCACCACCATCTCCACCACCACCACCACCACTTTCACCACTATCGTCCCCTCCCATGTTTCTCCCCCCATGTTAATTCAGGACTCTCTCTCTCTCTCTATCCCTCATCTTCCACCAATTATTCTCTCTCTATTTTCTCTCCTCCCCATCTCCCTCACACACACACACACACACACTCTCTCTCTCTCTCTCTCTCTCTCTCTCTCTCTCTCTCTCTCTCTCTCTCTCTCTTGGCAACTTCTCGTTTCTCCCTCTCTTACACTCACCTTCTCTCTCACTTGCTCTCTCTCCTTGTGTTGCTCACAAATACATATACATCCACTCTCTCTCTATCCCTCTTTCCTTTCCCTCTCTCTCTCACTCACTCTCACTCACACACACACACACACACTCTCTCTCTCTCTCTCTCTCTCTCTCTCTCTCTCTCTCTCTCCATTGTGTCTCCTTTCCCCCCGTCTCTCTCTCAAATATAGCAACTAAATAAAGTAACTAATGAATATTAGATCAGAGAGCACTAGACCAAATAAGCATCTCCTCTCTTTGTCCCCCTCTTACACACACACACACACTCTCTCTCTCTTGTGCCCTCACGAAGACACACACACACTCTCTCCCCTCTCTCTCTCTCTCTCTCTCTCTCTCTCTCTCTCTCTCTCTCTCTCTCTCTCGTGCGCTCACGAACACACACACACACACACACACTCTCTCTCTCTCTCTCTCTCTCTCTCTCTCTCTCTCTCTCTCTCTCTCTCTCTCTCTCTCTCTCTCTCTCTCGTGCGCTCACGAACACACACACACACACACACACACACACTCTCTCTCTCTCTCTCTCTCTCTCTCTCTCTCTCTCTCTCTCTCTCTCTCTCTCTCTCTCTCTCTCTCTCTCTCTCTCTCTCTCTCTCTCTCTCTCTCTCTCTCTCTCTCTCTCTCTCTCTCTCTCATACACACTCTAAATTAGCAACTTCTCTCTATCTCCCCCTCTTAATCTTGCAAGGGTCATCCATCCATTTTTCACAACCCTATTATTATTACAAGGGTCAAGGGTTGAAATGAGGTAAATTATCTTAAACACTTTTAACTGTTAATATCAAGATAAAAAGAATATCACATTGTTATCCCACATGCATATATACATTTACGTACCTCTCACTTTTATGTGCATGATTTGATATTATATCCTAATATATCACTTCCATTGTGCACACATAGGCAAAACCACATTGCACATGTTTTCGCTACTTTCAATTGAGCATTGTTGTGTGGACTTACTATAAGAGGATAGGGTATCAAATAGTTTGTTACACTCACTGCAGTAACGTGAGATATCTATTGTTTTTCACTTTGTTCGAAAAGTTAATATCGAAAAAAAAATATTACCTCACTGTTACTCAATCCACTGTGCACACATACATTCACATGCATGCATGTTTCTACACTCCACCCTTCCCTAGATATTTTGCACATGCTTTTTTTACACATCTTGCAGTATTGCAATTGAGCAAATGCCTATACAAAATCTCTTTCACTTGCACATTCCTCTCTCTTTCTTCTCTTCCCTCTCATCCTCATTTTATTGCACTTGTAAATAAAAAGAATCTAATAATTCTGAAAGTATATATTTATCATGCACATCAAACGAGTTCCATTGTTGGGGGGTGGAATTGGTGATCCCTAACAAAGTCTAGGATTGAACCACAAAAGCATGCTAGCTCCGGTCAAGTAGGGAAGCATGTGCTCCAGAAGGATTATGTCCATGGGGTTTCCCTCAAATGGGGATGGGCATATAAAGGTGTTGGGTGGGTTCATGTGCATCTTCTCCATGCTATCATCCACAAATAGTGTTGTTGTTGGGATGAAATGTGGCCAATCAATGTCGTCAAAACATTTCATGAAAAGGGGCTTTGTGTGACTCTTTCTGGCAGAAGTTGTTGAAGGAGTTGCTCTGCACTTTCCTTGTCCATATTGGAATATAAAGATTGGTGCTTGGTTTGATGACTTCACACATTCACTTCTAACCAATTGAAGCAACTCACTTAAGTTGTCTTCCTTCATGGAGCTCCAAATGGCAATGTCAAACAATGTAGATATTTCCTTCAAAAACCTGGCAAGCTGCCCTAGCCGCAAAATCACCCAATACTTTCCCACTTTTGGGGGCTTCACCAGTAACGATTCCTTTTGCTTTGGCAGCCTATGTAGAAGCACCCCATTCATATAGAACATTATTAATTTTCGGGTTGTGGGAGGTAGCTATACATGCACACATGGAAGGGTGAGCACCCATGTATTGGTATGATGAAAAAGAACACTACATTACAATCAAATATTGTATAAGTTTACGTAAAAATGTTACCTTTGCTCTTAGATATCTTCCATCTTCAATGAAGCAATATAGACATGCAATTACTCTATTGGAATTTAGCACTACCGATGCAAAGTCACTACATCCTACATTGCAATCTAAAATGGTGTATCCTTCTTTTGTGTACGTTTGCAAGAACGAGCTCCAAAAAGCCCTACCACATTGCATGCCACCTACAGTATTTGGTAGTCATATAACGTATTAGGAATCTCCTAAATGTTTACAAAACATATCAACAATAGTTTAACAACATTGGATCTCATACTGACCTCTCATTGGGGATCCTGATGTATCTCTCACCCACTCATTCGCAATAATGTCATCTCTTGTAAACCCTGGAGGGATGATTCTATTGTAAGCGATATCTGAATGCATGTACGCTAGAATATATAGCACATGTACCTGCAAAAGATTGAAATACTAATTTTAGTATTTATACTCACTAAATGAAGCTAAAAAGTGTGATATATAAACAATATCTAGCATGAGCATATCATGACTTTAAAACTCTCACCTCTCTACCTTTAATGACACATACAGGTGTCTCGCAATGAATAACATGTGCCATGCGTAAGGCCCAACACTTTTGCCCTGATTCCATCCGTTGATGTCCATCCTCCACAACCTGCTTGATAAGCTCTACCATGGAGTGTGTTGTGGCAAGGAACAGTAACATCCCTGCGTCCTTGAGAACACGATCAGCCAAATACATGGCATCGATTGACTCTGCCTCAATATGGGAGTTCCATGACAGAATTCCATCCCCCAATCCATGCACGACACTATCTTCTTCAGGGAGATGAACCACCATGATATCACATGCTGTGTTTGTGGTTTCTTCGTCAACCTCGACCATCTTGTTTTGGTTGATCTCCTCTAATGCCTCTACCAATCGAGAGAATGCCTCACTTGACTGATCATTTCGCAATGCATGTCCAATCTCGAATGGGCCGCAAAGAATAGTACGCCACTCCACTTTCGCCATCATAGTGGCATGGGAGTTGGAATTTGCAAGGGATCTTCCATAGGGCTTTCAATGTTGTGGACCTTTGCACATTGATTCCTCGATTAGTAACATATTTTTCTTATTGAATGTTAACAATAGATAATATTCTTCTTACATGTTTGTTTACCTGCATGTGTGGTTGGAACATCTTGCACCATTGTAGCTTTGTGGGGGACGATGTCTTGCAAGTGGAATTCTACGTGACTTTCAGTATGGCCCTTTGTATGATAAATTCATAATTAGCAACATATTTTTTGTTCCAAATGTTATTGTAGATAGTATTATTGAGACAAGTTAGTTCACCAATGTTTGTGGCTGGCACATCCTCTAGCATTATAGGTCGAAAATCAAAAATTGTATCCCGCTTTGCAAAAATACATACCATTCTTATTGGCATTGTATTGTGGGAAAAAAAAACCATGAGTCACACTTGTTTATCGGTATAGCTGCCATGTCCCCTAGCACAGGTAGTCCATGTTCTTGCATTATTTCCTTTCCTACACAAGGACACACATCACTATTAACATCATATAATGATAGAATATTTTAAAATTCTGACATCATCCAATTATGACATGTGTGGAGTTCACGAGCATTGTTTCTTTACCTCTCTGTGCACGCGTCACGTTCGATGTGACCTCAAATCCAAGCACTCAATTCTTCTACCCTCTGCATGTTAAAAAATATTGTTAATGTTACTTTGGTGGTGAACAAGAATTATGTGCCTTTACATCATGAATTTTGTACAAAAGCAAGCTTACCATCTTGGTGCTCTATAATACGTGTGTCAGTTCCATGTGATGCCTCACTGCTTCTCGTCATTGTCGTGCATCTCTCTATAGCGGTGTGTAAGGTAACACTCTCCACTGCAAGATCTGGAAGAACTTTTTGTATCCTTCTATCCATGCCAATGTCACAAACCTCCTCGATAATGCCTTCCATTGCAATCTGCTCTTCAGTGGTATCAATGAAGGGGCCTACATGGATTGGTGGTTACGATTCATATTCAAGAAAATATTTTTACTAGAGGGACACAAGAGATGTCTTGGCTATAGCACTTCAAAACATCAAACCTTTTAGGTGTGGAGAAACCAAATTAATTGGTGATGAGGGCTGATCTTTGCTTTTGGCCTCTCTTCAATGATATTGGATGTGTGCTTGCTCTTGTGTTTTCTTTTTATAGTAATCACACTACTAGTATCAGTTTCCTATGAACCCATCATAGTCTCTTCATTAGGAGACAACAAAGTGCAATACACTCCTAAGAATGTAACTCATTTCACTTACTATGCCTCTGGATCCTTGTGTCTCTTGTGTTTGTTTTTTCCTTGAGTATTTTTGGTACAAAATTTTCTCATTGGAGGGGTATTCACCTTTTGGATAGTCAAGGAAAATAGGGCATCTTTGATATACCTCCTCATCCCACTATTGCTCTATTTGGTAATCCTCATACATGCATTGATCCTCTTGCATGTTTTCCCAGTCCTCACACTCTCCTAGCAAAGTTTGTATAGCCCTCCTCTCCATCTACCCGTACATGAACCTGACTTGCAAAGTCACCATTACAAATCTTGAATGGATTGGCAAGATAGCACCGTAGACATGCTACTAAAGAAGGATATTGTGAACTACCTGTATAGAAGCCTCCATGCTGCCAACTTCGTTGACTTCTATGACTCTATATATTTGTCTGGCTTGAAATCATGGAAGATAGTACGAAACATTTGCTCCCTATTCTTTCTCTTTATCTCTTGGGTGTATTGGAAGAACAAATCGTGTTCCACTTGAATGTTATAGTAGTCCTCCTAACTCAAAAGCAATCTCTTTCCACCATCTTGCAACATGGCCCAAAAGGTCTATTGTCTTACCTAGCTTTGAAATGGTGCATTTCCATCTGCTCAAATCAAATATATGTTGTTTAATACCAATTTGTCAAACTTATGATGCACATAATTTAGATGAACAAGAATAACCTACGTTCAGGCATGCCCATCAATGTTCGAATTTTCCTGTCAGAATTGTCCATGGCCTTCAATATCCTCACGAGATCTACCTCATTTAGCTTTGAGGATGCCAATGTGAATACTCTCTCCTCATTCAATACACCCCCTATCTTGGAGACCCACTCCAAGCATAAGACACTTCTGCATTGACAAAAACATTGTTACTTTGGACAAATGTAGTATAAGTACATATAGATGGCAGGTACAAAGAGGTAGCAACTTACTGATACCACTTCTCTCTGAGACTGGGGTCTGCAACTCTTAGCAAACATCGATTTCTCTTGACGAGCTTTTCATTGACACTATAGCATGCCTCACCCTACTTGATTCTAAACTTAGAGTCGAAGAGTTGTGTCCATTTCTGTTCGATCGGTCACACTGCCATGTCATACTCGCCCTACACTTCGTAATTAGGGACAACATCATTGCATTAGGAAAAAATGCATCAGGAAAAACATTGTTAAGATAGCTTGAAGAACTACCTACCTTCCACATAACATGGGCCAGTGCAATCAATGGTGCCTTGTACCATGCGGGAATGGGCGCCAGCTTTCTGTGTGCTTGCACCTATGCCTTTGCCTCATTAGTTAGCTTGTCAAAAATAGTTGTGTGGTCAACCCACCCTAGCATCCTTGCTTCACAAACAAGGTTTGGATACAAGGTATGGATAACCCCCTTTTGTGCCAGCCTGTGTACATTCTATATTAAGATCTCATGAATATGGTCCATTGCATACCTATTTGTACAAGAAATAATCGACAAAATCTCCCCCTCTGCTACACTTATCACTTTCACAAGACGACAGTCAACGCGCACATGTTGCCTCGTATTATCTGGAAAGGTTGTTGCAAACAGTCAATTATGTTAAGGATGATGTAAGAAACAAACACATTCTAGAATGTTAAGGTCCTATGGTTTAGGGCCACTCACATGTGCGTATCTCATTCATCGATGCTCTGAGATGATGGTTACCATCCCAAACATAAAACATGCAATTTGACACAAAGGCCCAATCGGTGCCACTAATTTCTGCCTCAAAGTCCTCATGCTTCTTTAGCCAATGGGGATCCCACTCGATTCTAATCACATCATCAACCACCTAGCACTGGTGTCTTGGAGTCTCTAATGACACTATAAATATACCCATCCCTCTAACATACCCATTGCTAAAAAAGGTTTCCGAGAGTTGCTTGTACCTCGATGTGACTTGTCTAATTGTAGGCATGGAAACCAAATGACATAATGGGATGGGTGGCAAAGGGGTGGATGTCCGCATTTGAATGAGATGATGAAGTAATTAATGTCCAATCAACGTAAATAAATAAAAACCATAATCTAAATCATGTTGCTATCTCTTACAAGCACTCACCGTCAACGTTTCCAATTGATCTTCTATGCATGCTTGCACAATATGTTTATCGCAAGTGACTATGAGAGTGGTCCTGCCAATCGTTTCACTGGCATCTGGTATGTGTTTCTTTTTGGTTCTTTCCGTTCGATTCTTCTTGGGTTGCATATGGCCATGCTCTTGTTGTGCACTAAAGGACTCGATGCTTTGATGGTCATTGCTTTCCTCATCAGTATCACTCTCTAATAGTACGAGCTTTCTCTTGCCCTTCCTTGCCTACGTCATTGAAGTGTGCCCACCTTCTCCTAATCTCACTCCTTCCCCACATGCAATTGCAATGGTTGCTTGTAGCTGGGTAGAAGTCAATGATCGTGTTTGTGTTACTCTTCCTCTCGCTCTTGGAGAGCGACTCCCCCCTTGCGACTACATGTTGTCGGTGGCAATAGCTTGTTGTCTTGTTCTAGATTGTGGAGGCAAGTCAGAGTCCTCACGAAACTCGTCTGGTCGTCACTCTCTTTCCTGCAAAAATGATGTGAAATAGGATAAGAGGGGGAGATAGATCAATCATAACAAAAATCAAGAGAGGATCTGCTTACCGTCTGTTCAATTGGCCATTGCACAATTGTGTTTTCCTCAACGTTAATCTCAGTATTGCCTTTGCCACAGGCTTTACACCCCTCTGATGCACAATGGTGATAAGAAATCCCACTCGTCTAAGAAGCAAGCTCAGTGAGGGAAACGTTTTTCGGACTAAACCTTCTGCAATCCTTTCATCACCCTCATAAAGGGTAACATGATCTTGTCTTTTGAAATCAGATTTGGCCATGATAGAGGGGCTTAGGGTTACTTCTTACATATATATTGCTTCCTCAATTTCCTGCCAATGAAATACCAATTGAGAGAGAGAGAGGGGGGGGGGAAGGAAGAGATGACATTGGGATAAGAGAGTGAGAGATAAAGAGAGAGAGTGAGTGAGAGGCAAATATAGGGAGAGAGAGCGAGAGCAAGGGAGAGGAAGAGATACATAGAGAGTGGGGAGGAAGGAGAAGATAGAGAGAGGGAGGAAGGTGGGGGGAGAGAGAGAGAGAGGGGGGGAAGGAAGAGATGACATTGGGATAAGAGAGTGAGAGATAAAGAGAGAGAGAGTGTGAGAGGCAAATACAGGGAGAGAGAGCGAGAGTGAGGGAGAGGAGGAGAGACAGAGAGAGTGGGGAGGAAGGAGAAGATAGAGAGAGGGAGGAAGGTGGGGATAGAGAGAGAGAGGGGGGGAGAGGGAGGGATGGGGAGAGAGAGGGGGGAAAAGCTTGGGATAGAATGGTGAGATAGAGTATGTGTGACTATGTTAGAGAGAGAGGTGTGGAGAGAGAGAGAGGGGGGAGAGAGAGACGGAACCGACTAAGGGTAGGGGACAGAAAACAAGATGTTGAATTGCAAGGGGGAGGGGGTTCCTTTTAAATACAAAGGATAGAGAGTGAGGGAGGGATAGAGAGAGAGAGAGAGTCACATACCAAGAGTGGAATGATTTGCAATGTGAAAAGGGGGGATGGGTCTTTTTATAGGTGAAGGAGAGAGAAAATAGGGGGAGAGAGAAAGAATGATAAAAGAGAGGGGAAAGAGGAAGAGCATGTGATCTCGGGGGATTCACTATATAACGTGCGTTCATGGCCTATTTATAAATATCCTAATCTGTGAACTTTTCTTAAATAAAACACAACCCTTTTCTATTCAATCTATAAGTAAACCCTTTATATGACACCCTTCTATATGTAAAAAATGTATAAAAATGGTGTTTTAAAAACCCCTTATTTTGAACTCATGTTATATATACATATATTTATGAGTGACCCCCCCGAGCATGTGATATGTGTAAAATTTTCTCACCAAAAAGGGGTCGCCGGCAACCCCTTGTCAAACAATTTATTTTTTCGATGACCCATTCTTGGATAGTAAATTTTGGCCCAATAACATTTGTGGTTTTTTTTTCGCCCATTAAGGGGTTGCTGGCGACCTCTTTTTGGCGAAAAAACAAACCACAAATCCAAGAATATACAGTATGGGGAGAATAGGGACCAATAGGATATGGGTTTTTTTCATTCTTGGGTGAAAAAAAAACAGTATATTCTTGGATCTGTGATTTGTTTTTTTGCCAAAAAGGAGTTGCCAGCATGATGTGCAAATCGGATGCCATATGTGTACGTAGCGAGTGCCGGAAGGTCCCCAATAACAAAGAACTCTACTTTTTTCTCAAAACCAAGAGAGAAGACTTACACGACATGAAGCAAGAAGACCAATTGGGTACAATCTCCCCCCATGCCTTGTGTGAGCGCTCCAAAAAGCATGTATTTAATATATTATTCATCTCTAAGCTCAAAAATACACCAAATTTATAATTAGCACGCTTTAGCTTTTGTGTTTGCTTTTGTCCAAATAAAGAATAAAGCAGTTGGGAGCCCCAAGAGTCGGGCTTTGCCCAAATACAATGTCCAATAATGAATATTTAAATCATATGCCCATGCACATACAAAATAATAAATATAAGTTAAGCGCTTTAATAAATAAGCGTGCCAAAATAAATATTGACGCTATGCTTAAGATCCGCGCCCATAAAAAATGATAATTTCTTCTAAATAACTTGAATACATGCTATCGCCCAGTGCTTCCCAACGCCACCGCCACCTGCTCCACACATCAACTGAAGCATTCACAATTGTTAGAAAATAATAAAATTAAATCAACAAAAGTGAATACCTAGCAGTCTTCAACTACAAAATAAATAAGTAGGTTAGAATTCTGTCCTAACCTTAATTTAATACGAGTGCGCATTCTAAACTCATAAACGTCCATTAATTTAAATATGTATTTTGCGAAATTATCCGCTATGGAATCACCCACCTGCACATTAAATTAACGAGACGCCCAAAAAGGATAGGCGTCCCCATCAACTTTTCGCACAAGGAATCCACCTTGTGTACGAGCCTGTAACGTGCCCACTCCTCAAATCGCGGGACACGTCTTAGAAGTCCATCGAGAGATATATCTAGAAGATGCCGCCCAGCACTCCCAAGGAATGACACGGGGTTTGCCAACTAGGGTCTCTCGAGTCTGTCCCGCAATGGGCCGTTCCCACTAGGATCGACCTGAAGTCCGGGTTCCTAGCCAGCATTGTCTAAGGTCATAGACCGACTTTTTCCTAACACTTTTCGTTAACATTTCCTTTTAGGAAAGCTCTCGGCTAACCGAGACCACGCTTCCGTAGGATAGACCCATTGGTCACATCCACCACACTTTCCTCAGGGTTGTTTTAGTTATCTAATTACCTACCACATTATGTTGACACCTAAAAGTAGCTTCCTTAATTAACCCATTAATCACAGGTTTCTTTACGTAATTTAGGACACTGACACGAAAGCAAGATAAAACAAGATCGATAACTTATCTTCAGATTAATGTTTGTCTCTCGCCCATACAGGAGAATTAAGTGTTCCTTTCTGCCTCCACAGAAAAATCCTTCCGTCTTCTGGCAATAAAAACCCGAAGGTTTATCCTACCAAGATTCCACCTTGTAACTAGTATCAAGGCCTCGAGATCCCATCTCGAGTCACGTAGAACACTTGTGTAGGGCCCGGAGGCATTGGGATTTACGGCCAGATCCCCCACTGGCACCCAAGCGTCCTCCTACGCCAAGTAATTTCCACAGAGAGACCTCTCGCGGCGGGTTCAGTCCACATTCCCGGTGCGAATTCATAACCCCCTTGGTTAGGGTTTGACAGTTTGCGGGGGGTAGGTAGCTCCAGCCTTCCTTAATTATCCCTTTAGGAAATCAACCATAGCTGAAGCAACTAGCTTAATAATAATCACTAGGGAAAACATCCTTTTTGTTTCCATGGCAATCAGTCATCTCAGACCCGGCCATGCAATCATCAAACACACCTCACTTGGGTTAACATCCAAAACCACATTAACAAACAGTTGAATGCACACCCTCTTGCTTCAAGGCATCACAATTCCATTGCATGCACAATCAGAATTTAACTTGGATGTATCAAATCACTTGCTCAAGGGATTTACAACCTTTTCAAACAACCAAGCATAACTTGTGTCAACAATCCATTTAGGGTTAGGTCACCAACTTCAATTAAGCTAGAAGCGTATCCATTTGCAATGGTCCACAGCATGATCGATAAAACAATTCGCAGGTAATTATACTTATTCCTAATGCATCGGATCTCATGAAGGTCTAGGTTTCCATCCATCGAAAACTATCATTTCATGTGTTTCTTTTAGTCATGATCACAAAGCATAAATTCTAAATGACTATTCATGCATTGAACTAGGTTCAAAGCTATTATTTTATGTGAAATAATGCAAAAACCTTATCATTTTATGTGTGTAAAAGCTATCATTTCATGCATATAAACTTATGCGAACTCCATACTCTATCATTTCGCACATGCAACCTAGCACCTAAGACTCGTCCATGTTCCATGCACGTAGCTAACCCCTTCATTTCTTTCACGAGAAATAAAACGTAATTAATTATAAATCTTAAAGAACCTGGGTTTGATTTGTGATCATAGGGACATTCTTCACGTTGGTTGCTCCGCTTGCCTCTCCCGTATTACCGGTACCAACGGTAGCTTTGGCACCTACGCTTCCCGCGACTTTCTTCTTGGGAGCCATTTGCCCTGCGGAGATTGGACAGTCTGGACCTCGACGGATTTTAGGATGAAAGGCTCGGGTAGGAAGGGTCATTAGATAGGGGTCCTTCGCCCAAAAGACTGGCTTCACGAATGTGACTCCTCGAGGCTACACACCAACTCTCACTCCCTCTCTTTCTCTCTCTCTCTCTCTCTCTCTCTCTCTCTCTCTCTCTCTCTCTCTCTTTCTCTCTCTCTTCTCCTTCTTTTCCTCTTCTTTTCTCTCTCTCTCTTCTCCCTCTTCTACTTCTATCTCTCTTTTTCTCCTTCTTCTCTTCTTTTTCTCCTTCTCTCTCACTACTTCTCTTCTTCTTCTTTTCTCTTCTTCTCTTCCTCTACTCCCTCTCTCTTCTTCCTCTCCTTCTCTTCTTCTCTCCCTCTCCTCTTCTTCTTCTACTTCTTCTCTTCTTCTTCTCCTTCCCCCTTCTCTCTCTCCTTCCCTTCTTCTCTCCCTCTCCTCTTCTTCTTCTACTTCTCCTCTTCTTCTTCTTCTCCTTCCCCCTTCTCTCTCTCCTTTCCTTCTTCTCTCCCTCTCCTCTTTTTCTTCTACTTCTCCTCTTCTTCTTCCCTCTCTCTCCCTCCTTCCTCTTCTCTCCATCTCCATCTCCTTCTCTCCCTCTTCTTCACTTCTTCTCTTCTCTCTCCCTCTCCTCTTCCTTCTTTTCTTCTCCTTCTTTTCTTTTTCTTCTCTTCTCCCTCTTCTTCTCCTTCCCTTCCCCTTCTCTCTCTCCCTCCTCTTCTACCTCTTCTCCTTCTCCTTCTCCTTCTTCTTCTCTCTTCTCTCTCTCTTCCTCTCCTTCTTCTTCTTCTCCTCCTCCTTCTTCTCTCTCTCACTCTCTCTCTCTTATCATCATGACAGCCTGATCATCGCCTTTTTCTTCTTTCTACATAAAGGCTATGCCTTTATATAGTTTTTTAACTGCGGGGAGGGCGGGGGGGAGGGGGGGAGGGGAAGCTCCTCGCCATCTGGGAGCTACATGCCCCCCATCTCTAGCTCACTCCCTCTCTCTCTCTCTCTCTCTCTCCCTCCTTTCCTCCTGCCCTCTCCCTCTCCCTCTCTCTCTCTCTCTCTCTCTCTCTCTCTCTCTCTCTCTCTCTCTCTCTCTCTCTCTCTCTCTCTCTCTCAATTTTTATAATTTTCTATCTCCCTCTTCCCCCTCTCTCTTTTCTCTCCCTCCCTCCCTCTCTCTCTCTCTCTCTCTCTCTCTCCCTCCCCCTCTCTCTCTCTCTCTCTCTCTCTCTCTCTCTCTCTCTCTCTCTCTCTCTCTCTCTCTCTCTCTCTCTCTCTCTCTCTCTCTCTCTCTCTCTCTCTCTCTCTCTCTCTCTCTCTCTCTCTCTCTCTCTCTCTCTCTCTCTCTCTCTCTCTCTCTCTCTCTCTGTGTATACACAATGTATAATGGAAAAAGGGAGGGTATGAAGAAAGGGCTTACCTTGAGGCTCAAAGATAAGTTTCAACAAGTCTCACAGCAATTGGTTTATGATGTAATTTAATATTGTATTGATGGGTACTACCCATTGATGGCAATGGTTCAAAGTTTGTAGCGATGAGAGAAAAGGGCATGGTGAGAAGGCTCTTTTGGTTTTCCTTTGGCCGAGGCATAATGGTCAGTAGTATCAAGGAGGAATTTCAAACATTTACAAACATTTGGAAAAATAGCACTTTTTGTTGGCTCTTGAAATCAGTGTCTTAGAAGTTAGTATCTTTTTTGGAGCATTCTAAAAAGAGGCAACTTGTTGTTTTAAATGGAAGACATGAATACAAGCCCTCTTATACGCTATTACAAGGATATCGTGGCATGGCAAATCTTCATTGAAGAATTCATTCAAGTTAGTTAGCTTGAGTCTTGAAGGAAAATGAACCTTTATTTTCCTTAGTAAACTTATCATCAAAAAATTAGTTTTTTTGCAAAATAACAATGAAAGTGGAGTAATTGAAGCTTGTCCTTAGCATTGAAATGAAGCTTTTGAAGGTTTTCCCACTCATCAGATGTTATCAATTGATGAATATGCTACTCTTGTTTTGTAATTTGAACCGTATTGTTGCAATTCATGTTGAGCTCTACTTATGACTCTTGACATAGGTTTCAAGCATTGTTGTTATGATTCATTTCAAATTATATTTCAACCTTTGATGTGGTACTACAGGGGAATGCTCAAGAATAGCTACTACACACTTGTATTATCTCCATGGGATTCTCTTTGACCTATTGTATAGCTGGATTTCTTATAAGGTTGCTTAATTATCTCATTTTTTGTAAGGTTTTTTTTCCTGGTTATTTCTTCATGCACTATAATATATTGAACTTTACATTAGTAAGTTTTATTGTGATTTAGATATGTCAATTTTGTTGATTCAAGGCATGCTTTGTATCTAGTATCACCTTATTGTAATTAGCTTTGGAGACCATTAGCTTTTGATATGCATGCTCTTGCTTGGAAGTCTTGTAGAGATTGGTGTGAATCTTGCTTGTGTCATGGTAAAGTGGACGATGATTTTTCAACAAAAGTTTTTTTGGCCATATGATTTATTTGTAAGGTGCCAAGATGCCCCCCTTACATAGTGATTGAACCTAGCTTGTTAGCTCATCACACGTGCCTATTGCTACCTCAAGAGCTCCCCTTTTAGACCATTAGCAAAAGAGGTTTTTAAAATTTGTCCCTAAAGTGACATCCTAGTGGTTAACAACTTGGAGTCATAATTGTGAGAATGTGGGTTCAAGTCTTCTAGGTGTATAACTTGGTTACATCTTACTACTATATTATTTTCGTTGTGGGTTCGAAAAGCCCTGAACCTCTAGAGGGCTTCCCGAACACCTACCCCCTTTTCCAAACCTCCCTTTTTGAATCAAAACCCCCTCCCCTCCCCTCTTTTTCACGTGTAATCTCTCTTTTTCTCTTCCCTCTCCATTTTTTCATTAAAAGTGTCCCCCTCCCTTTTTTAAATTAAAACCCCCTCCCCTCTCTCTCTCACTTATAATCTCTATCTTTCTTTTCCCCTTCCCATTTTTAATTAAATTCCTCCCCCCTCCCTGTGATAACCTGCACTCATTATGCACTCAACACGGCACAGAAAGGTAACACGATATATGAGCTCAAGGTATACTCTTGTATTATTCAATCCAAAAAGCGGGACAACATAGACACATCCCAGGACTACACCCTCGTGACGCCGCACATAAGAGGGTTCACCACTGGGTGTAGGGAATCACACGTAGAGTGGAAACAAGGCAGGGCTTTGAGTCACTACTACTCCCTATATAGGTGCAATCAGTAGCAACGACATGGTATAGCTACAAAGCCCTTACACTCACCCCCGCTTACTGGATTGCTGACCTCAGCAATCTAAGGGTAGCGTTTGTTATTTGACTCATCCGGGGTCTTAACGCAGCTTTTCCTAGCAAGCTAGTCAGTGTCTGCCGTTCTAAGGGGACCGCGGGGTCTTAACACAATCTATACTATTAGACTGGCTAGTGTCTGCCGCACTAAGACGTTGGGGGCTTTTTGTTTAATGGAGTTATTTGTGATGATTGCTACCATGCGAGCCCACCCTCGACTCGATTACATTTGAGGAGTGGAGGCACATTTGGGGTCTATGATTGAGAACCGCATTATTTTGTTGGAGTGCTGGGGCGGCTCAAGGGTCGGTAGAAGGAGCAGGGGGGTTCTCCTCGAGCCAAAGGGCGAAGGCATCCTTTCTGCGTTCACGGGCTCTGCTTCTAGGATCCAAGTGCCCTCCTTGAGTGGACGCCCGCGCCACTTGGTGAGGTATTCGGGGAAGCCTCTTTGTTCCCGGCGTCGGAGGAATGCTTCTACTTCGAAGGGACCATTGGAATGGAGCATTGGTACGCGCTGTCCCCATTGGTTGTCGAGATAGAACCTGCGCAGAAGACGAGCATGAAATGCATTATGAACACAAACACTATCTAGCAGGTCCAGCTTGTAGGTGACTTCGTTCAGCACTTGAGTGATTCGGTAGGGTCCATAGTAGCGGTGATTGAACTTGGGGGTCATGTTTTTGGGAAGTGACATATTCTTAGAGCTCACTAGGACCATGTCTCCTTTGGCGAATAGTACAGCCTTTCTCTTCTTGTTTGCTTGCTCTGTCATGGTTATCTTGCTCTGCTCGAGGCTTTGCTTAGCTGCTGCATTGCGATCTCTCCATTTCTTCAAGAATTCTTCTACATCTTGATCCTCCGCTTTGGCCGCTCCGGATGCTAAGGCCAGTGGTGTAATGACTTCTTTTCCTGTGGCTAACTCAAAGGGAGTGTACCCCGTTGCCGAGTGGATGGAGCTATTATAGTGGAATTCCAAGACATCAAGGTACAAGGCCCAATCTTTCTGGTCCACTCGGGCATAGCTGCGGAGATAATCTTCAATGCCTTTGTTGACTCGTTCTGTCTGTCCATCTGTCTCTGGGTGGAAGGATGATGAAAATCTCAGTTGTCTTTCCAGAGTCTTGAAAAGTTCCTTCCACATGTCGCTCATGAATCTTCCATCTCTATCTGATACAATAGCCAGTGGTAAGCCATGCAGTTTGAATACATGTGTGAAGAAGAGGCGTGCTACCTCCTTGGCATTCAGTGGTGGTTTGGCCGGGATGAAGTGAGCCTGCTTGGAGAAATAGTCCACCACTACAAAGATGATTGTGTACCCATGGGACTCAGGTAGTTCCACAATGAAGTCCATGCTGATGACATCCCATGGGCGGTTAGGTATTGGTAATGGTTGTAGTAGTCCGGCTGGTCTAGATCTTGGTGCTTTGACCATTTGGCAAGTGGGGCACGTTTTGATGTAGTCTATCACTTCTTCCTTCATATTCGGCCAAAAGAATTGCTTCCTAAGGGCCTCCAAGGTTTTTCTTTGCCCTTTGTGGCCTCCAATCTTGCCGTCGTGTATCTCATGCAGGATGAGTTTCTTTAATTCCACATTGTTGGGGATATACAATCTCTTGCCTAAAAATAGAATACCCTCTCCTAAGGTGTACATTCCATGTGGTGTCTTCTCTGCTTCCACATCTTTGATTATTTTGTGCATTTCTTGATCTTGTTCTAGGGCCTCTTTGACAAGTTCTATGAAGTTGCTGACCACACTGACAGCTTTCAGGTCAGCTTTCCGGCTCAAGGCATCTGCTATCTTGTTAGTAGAGCCGGGCTTGTGCTTAATCTCCAGGTCGAATTCGGCTAGGAAGTCTAGCCAGCGAGCTTGCTTTGCTGATAACTTGGGTTGGGATTGGAAGTATTTGAGGGAGATATTGTCGGTGAAGACTATTGTATGCTTGTCTTGAACATAGTGCTTCCATTTTCTAAGGCAGTGGATGACTGCCAACATTTCCTTCTCATGTGTGCTCCACCTTGTTTCAGCATCGGTAAATTTCTTTGACTCATACGCAATGGGGTGACCCTCTTGGACCAGTACACCCCCTATGCCGTAGTCAGATGAATCTGTAGAGATTTCACATTAGGGCCACAAACGCTTCAAAAATGGCACTTGTAAGAAAGTGATTAAGTTACTAATTAGTTGAGGTTTAGGAAGAATAAAACCTCTAAATTTGGTTGTCCAGATGTGATTAATGAGAGAATATTTGGTTCATTGAAGAGGTCGGCCATTAATTGCCCTCATCTTTTAATCCAGGTCAGGGGTCACCTTTTCAACCGTTTTTGTCTTAGAACTCGAGAGATTTTGTATTTTCGAGATTTTCGTACGAACTTCGCATTTGTTTGCTCCCGCATTTTCTTTCTACACACTATTCTCTTTTGCCATTCTTTTTGTTGTACTTGCTTCCTATCACTGTGAGATTCTTGCTCGGTTCATTTGCTAGAATGTCTAGCAATACTACTTCAAATAACACAGGTGCAAGCACACGTAAATACAAGCTAACTATTCAGCTAGATCCGATTTACACATCTTGGAGAAGTATACATCATCGAGTATTGATAGATGAGATTGAAGCCAACAGGTTGCGAACACAAGGAATAAAGCATATAGATTTGTGGGTGGACGGAAATATTTATCCCAGGGATCCTTCTACAGGTAAACCACCTCCTTTTTTCAATGTCCATGACTATATAAGATATGCTGGAGAAGGTTACAATGGAATGCTTGGCTACTGGAGCACTAGAAACTACACAAACAAATATTTTAGAGTTGACAAGTCAGATTGATATTTTGAAAAATGTTAACAAGTCATTGCAGGATAAGCTAACACGCTTGAGAGAAACTCCAGTAGGATTTAGAGAGAGGAAGAGACCACTAAAAAATATAACTAGCTTGTGTGAGAGAGCAAAGAAAAGGAGACTAAATCTTACAAAGAAATATGTCTCTAACATATTAGGCATCAATATCCGAGAAAATGAGGAAAGAATCAAACTTTTGAAGGAAACCATGAATAAGAAAGATATTTTGAGGATTCTTAAGTCACCCGAAAATGCGGATTTGAGAGGTCCAACTCTCAAAGAGTTAGTGAAGGACTTAAAAGGCACGGTGAAAGCAAATGAAATTGTAGAGACATGTGATACTGTGGGTATAAGTCGAAAAGGTTATCGTGCTATCTCTGGATTATGGTTTAAAAATCTTAAACGCAATAGGGTAATTATATTTGGATTGCCCTGAGCCCTTGCAGTTTCGACTGCAAGAATTGCCATGAATCGCAAGATTCCATATGTTTTTGGAGATTATATTCACATCGAAAGGTCTATGTCCTATGAAAAACAAAAAAAAAGGCAATTTTTTATTACAATGCGTTTAACAATATATGGGTTGATCTAAAAAAGGTGCAAATTGTAATGGTTCACATGTATAAAATCACAGTAGAAGAA
The DNA here is from genome assembly GCF_053477565.2 of Lygodium microphyllum. Taxonomy (NCBI): domain Eukaryota; kingdom Viridiplantae; phylum Streptophyta; class Polypodiopsida; order Schizaeales; family Lygodiaceae; genus Lygodium; species Lygodium microphyllum. The sequence continues at coordinate 61,431,686 of NC_141137.1, forward strand.
AGTTATGGTGTTCTAAAGTTTGCCTTGAAGTTGGATGAAGCACAGATTCAAAAGGGACAAAAGATGGAAAGAATTAGCATTTGCCTCATGAACATGGCATTGGACCATAGCAGTGGTGAGGGCCAAGCTCCATTGCATAAGATCCAATCCGAGATGGAGATTTGGTGGATTGGTGCAGCCCAGGTACCAATTGAAAATCATCAAACGTTGAAATGATTGTTCAACCATACAGGTATTCCAAATATCATTAAGTCTCAAAGTGAAGGCGAAATGTTGGTAGTTGACGGGGTTGGTAAATTTAATGTGGAATGGCATATGAGTGCTGATTTGAAAACTATCAAATGTATGCTTGGAATATGTAATGGTGCAAATGCAAAATATCATTGCATTTATTGCATGGAAAGTATTGGATCCAAAGATTGGAGTAGTCTGCGACCAGTAAGAAGAGCCCCAAATAGAGACTCTATAGATTTGAGTAAATTTAAAAATATAGAAGACATCTGGGATCTCATTCTTTCAATCTCTCTTAAGAATGTTCATATTTGTACTTTGCATGCAGAGATTAGAATAATCGATAAGCTTCTTAGGTTGCATCTTGACTACGCATATTCCATTAAGCCATTATCTTTATCAGATGAGTGTATTGATAAATGCAAGGCATTACTATCGAAAATGGGATTTCATGGGGGCCAAGTTCACTTGAGAAAGGATCCAATACTTTCAGGAAAAACAAGAGATATCTTGGCCGATGTCTCTATGGGAGGCTCAAAATCTAGACGATTCTTAGGAAACCATTCAAGAAAGCAGGTGAATGCGGCTTGGGAGTGTTGGAGAGAGCTATCTGAGATCACAACAAATGTTGCAAGCATGTCGAGGCTTGCGTTTCTTAGAAAGGAGGTTTGGATATACCTTGATGTTTTTCTGAAACTCCTCAGGCAACATAAGACAACATATACATATGCGGAAGAGTTCAAAAGATCAATCACAAAGCTTGTTCAGACGATAAAAGAGGCATGGGGAGAAAAAGATATCACTTTTTATCTGGTAAAGTAACAATTATTTAATATGGGCTTATTTTGACAGGTTTTTCAATTGGTATAAAATTAGTGTTACTTTGTATTGTAGCATATTCTTCATATTCATGGACCTTACTTTGTGGAGGAGCATGGCCCCTTAGCAACTTATAGTAACCAAGGCATGGAAAAATCCCACTATCAAGCACGCACAAGTTATTTTCGAAGCACAAGGCATGGGGGAGGAGTTATAAAAAGCAATGCTTTCGAGGAGCTATTCAATTGGTTTTTTCGACGACAACTTCAAAGAATGCAGATAAAAGACGGCAATGACACATGAGCAATCACACTTTTATATATAGGAAAGAATATATACAAAGCTAGTTTTCCAAAACTCTCACATTCTCTTCCTCCTCAGGAATCTTTCCTCTATAATGTAGAAATTTTTTTCTCTTGTAGCCAGCTATAGATTTTACATCAGTTCAGTTTGCAGCCAAGGCGTAGGATGTGAACGCCAAAAAGTATCCTGCTCTAGAAGCAGAGTAACCTGGACCGTAGCCAAAAATCCTAATTGCTACAGTCTTTTCCAAAAACATTACTTTGTGGGTATTATATTGTAATCCTGAGAAACCTAGAAGCCTTGTAAGAGCTTTAATACAAAGTATGGGTCATGCTGCATCCTCTGAGAAACTACTATGAAGTACTAAAAAGGAATCAGGGTCAATCCTAGCCAAGTAGTGGCCGAGTGCAATGTCTTTCAATGTACTACCACCAGCTCTCGATCCTTTGCCACGTCCCAAGAAGTTATCTGTATCAGCAATCTCCAACTGCAAATAAAACCCATACTGAATGAGCGTGAAATGCAAACCTACCAATGTGTAAAAGCAAATTCAAAATTATCTTACCACTTGATTTTCATCGTACTCCAATTTAACTGGATTCCATAAATTTATTGATGACGATGTCTCATTGGTGTTAATCAATTCTTTAACATATTCAGACTCCTCTCTTCCAAAATTGGAAATCCCAAGTTGGCTTTGAATGCGATCGAAGTCCTCATCAGTAATACTCAACTCTTTCTCAGCTTCTTTGGCCTTTTCAAAACAAAGAGAGAGGGCCTCACCAGCATCAATAAACTTATCGTCTAGAGTTTCTTTATCAAGTTTGAGTATATCTTCCTTTGATTCATTCTCTGTGTCAATTATCCCATTTGCAGCATCAGAAGCCTCTGCAATAATTGCTATACAATAATCTTCCCTGAGATTGAAAAGTTTTTGAATTTCTGACAGTAAAATGTACTCCTTGTCCTTGAAAGGTGTAGATGGTAGAGAAGGAACAGTATGGTGAGAACTCTCATCAGTTGGAGGGTTTGTATCTCCTTGGCTTTCCTCAATGATAGTCTCAGCTTTGAAGTGAGCAACATCCAAATTCTCAGCAATAGAAGCCTCAAAATCTACATCTACAACCTCCTCTGTTTCCTTTTCATCTGCCAGATCATCTAACATGCAAAAGCTGGCAGACTTTGCTCCTTCCAACTGTTGCTCATCAGCTTTCACAGGATATTTGACAAGGTGAAAACAATAAAAGCAGCAGATTTTCTCATCATCTTGCAGTTTTTGGAATGAGTGGAGCACAATATGTCTCTTGCATAAAACCTGTCCAGAGAGTGGGCACCACACTTCTTAGTAAACACTGACTTTTCATTTCCTGTTGACCCAATACAACTAAGAAGAGAAAAACTATTTTCAGCCTCCATCCTTGTATGTATTCCCCCATTGTGCAAGCAAGAAAGCTACAAGTGAGACTCCTTCCTTCTCTCCCACAATCTTGACATAGTATCAGAGCCTTGTTCGTGGTAAGGAGCTCAAGAAAGCAAGCCAAGCTCGCGGTGTTCTGGTAAGAGGAGCAGTGTTGCTTTCATTTTCTGTTTTGGGAGCAGATCTCTGCAGGTAGCACAGCCGGAAATTGCAAGAGTGCATTGTCTCAGGTTGAGACGCCCTTCACGGTGAAGCAAGAGGGCAGTATATGCTGCGGGACTGGGCTTTAGCCCTTGGTGACCCTGTTTTTTTGATTTGAGGCCATTTCGGGGCCTGTTTTGGAGGCGGAAGTTTTCTGCACGCACTCAAGAAAAGGCCCAGTTTTATGCTGTGCGACCACTGTTCTACAGGTCGGTGAAAAGTTGCTGTAGAAATTGCATCGTATGCTTGTGTGCAGAGACATTGGGAGTTACAGAATCATCCTTGTTGCATGTTGATGCAAAATCGTCACTAGGGAGTGACTGTGTGGTCAAATACCACTTTCGTCAGTTTTGCAGATTAGCCCTTGTGAGGCTGAAGTTGTGTTCTTTGCAGTGACAGAACTTTTTGCAGTGTTCTGTAATGGCGTCTGATTCTCTCTCACAAATTGTCACTGAAAAGCTTGACAAGAACAACTTCCAAGCATGGAAGTTTAGAATGACGAATTTCCTTATGGGAAAAGGATATTGGGAATTTGTTGCAGGAAATGAAGAAGAATCAGTTCTTCCTGATGTTCCCAATCAACAGCAAATGCAGGCATTTAAAGCATGGCATGAGAGAGCCAGGAAAGTTATGTACTGGCTTTCTATCAGTATTTCAGACTCTATGATTGTACATATTCAGGATGCAAGTACGCCAAAGGAGGCATGGGATACTTTATCAAAAATATATAGCACAAATACGCAAGCCAGGAAAATGCAGCTCAAGCAAGAGTTGCATAATGTGCAAAGAGAAAATATGAGCATCAATGACTACCACATGAAGGTGAAGAAGATTGCAGATGCACTTGCTTCCATTGGGTCGCTAGTGGAAGATGATGATTTAGTTTCTGTGACCTTAAATGGTCTAGGAAAGGATTATGCACAGTTTCAGACATCCATTTTAGTTCGTGAAAGATTTCCTGATTTTGAGAAGTTGATTGCTCTTCTAATTTCTGAGGAGCAGAGAAATGGTGGTGCATCTTCTTCAGGAGGAACTTCAAAAGAAGCTGTCTTCTACTCAAATGCTGGAAGAGGTAGAGGCAGAGGTAGAGGAGGCCGATTTGGAGGCCGTGGTAGAAATCAGAATATGCAGCAAACTCAAGAAAACCAGTCCTATGGAGGAGGACGTGGTAAGTCTAGAGGCAGGGGGAGCCAAAGAGGTCGTGGTGGATGGCAAAGAGGCCAAAATGCAAATAGTAATGTTGAATGCTACTACTGTGGTAAAATGGGTCATATGGCTAAAGACTGCTATAAAAAGCAGAATGACATCATGAATGGAAAACTGCAACAAGGAAATTATGCATCTTCTAGTAGACAGGGTGATGACAGAAATAAGCATTTGTTTATGGTGCAGCACATGAACAATTCTGTGACAAGTGCAGAAGAAAGCAACGATGTGTGGTATGTTGATTCAGGTGCATCAAACCACATGACAGATCATGCAGAATAGATGGAGGATGCAAGGAAAATGGAAAAACCAAGACTTGTGGAGACTTGTGATGATACTGCACATCCTATTGTGCAGATTGGAAAAATTCCTTTGTATATGCAAGATGGGAAAAAGAAATACATGTCCGATGTATTTCATGTTCCGAATATCACCAAGAATCTGGTTTCTGTTGGTCAAATGGTTGAGCAGGGCTTGCAGGTCAGATTTAATCCTCATGGATGCTTTGTTGAGGATATAAAAAATAAAGGTCGCTTGATAGCAAAAGGAAAGAAGAAGGGCAGAATGTTTACGTTGGATGCAGACATGTCTGAATTGAGTGCAGCAATGTTTGCACATGGGACCGGTGTAGTTACAGATATTGATATCTGGCATAAATGCATTGGTCATGTTAATGTACAACGACTTAAATCAATGCAGGCCAAAAATATTGTTGCAGGATTGCCTAAATTCAAGGTTGCAGAAATGCATAAGGTATGTGAAGCCTGTCAGTTTGGAAAACAGGCAAGGAAACCATTTCCTAGACATGTTCAAGAGAGTAAGAAGCCATTGGAATTAATCCACTCTGATGTGTGGACTACTAAAGTTGCGTCTCTTGGAGGCTGTCATTATTTTATCACTTTTATTGATGACTATAGCAAAAAAGTTTGGGTGTATTTTATGAAGAAGAAAAGTGAAGTGTTTGGGCATTTCAAAACTCTTAAAGCTATGGTTGAAAAAGAAACAGGTCTGCAAATAAAATGCCTAAGGTCAGATGGAGGGGGAGAGTACCTCTCAAATGAGTTTGCAAGGTTCTTGCAGGAGCATGGCATAAAGCAGCAATATTCATGTAGTCATACCCCACAACAAAATGGAATTGCAGAAAGGAAAATCAGGCATATTGGAGAGGTATCTCGTGCCATGCTCAACGAAAAAGACTTGCCAGATTTTTACTAGGCTGAAGCAGTTGCTACAGCAGTCTATATAATGAACAGGACTCCCACTACAGCAATACATGGGATGACTCCAGAGGAGAGGTATACTGGTAGGAAACCAGATATTTCTCATTTGAAAATTTTTGGTTGCATTGCCTATGTACATGTGCCAGATGAGTTGAGATCCAAGTTGGATCCAAAAGCTGAGAAGTGCATCTTTAGTGGTTACTCTCTACAGCAGAAAGGGTATAGATGCTATAATCCTTCTACTCGTAAGTTTACAGTGAGCAAAGATGTTGTTTTTGATGAGATGAGTAGCTGATATAAACCAGTAAATGTGATTGATGATGTAGATGCACAAAATGGTAATGCTGCACAGAATTCACAGCAGCAGTCACAAAATATTAGTGGACCTGGAGCATCCTCTAACAGTGGTTCACATTCTTCACCATGGACAGGCAGATTGAGATCAGGAGAATCTTCTCAAAGCAATGCAGATAGTGGTATGCAGGTATCACGAAAAGGAAAAGAGAAGGTAGATCAGCCCATGTTTGATGTGAATGCAGGTCACTCTTTTGTGGATGGTGAATCCAGTGGCTCAGAACAGAGCATTGATGATGAGTTGGGTATTCCTTCTATTGTTATACCTGGAGTAAGGAAGACCAGGGATGTTTTGAGAGTACCTGCGAGTGAACCTATTTTGCGCAGGTCTACGAGAGCTAGGTATCCTGTGGATAGGCTGAAATATGATGGATTTACAGCCATTCACTATGCATATATGGTCAACGTGATACAGGAACCAGAACCCACTTCTTTTGAGCAAGCCATGGGAAAAGAAAAATGGGAGAAAGCCATGGATGAAGAAATGGATGCCTTGGAAGCAAATGCTACATGGGAGTTAGTACCTTTGCCTAAAGGTAAGAATGCAATTGGCTGTAAGTGGGTTTATAAGGTGAAGCACAATGCAATGGTTCTGTGAACAGATACAAGGCAAGATTAGTAGTCAAGGGGTATGCACAAACATATGGCATTGACTATGAAGAAACATTCAGTCCGGTTGCAAGGATGGCAACCGTAAGAGCAGTCATTGCTATGGCTGCATCAAAGGGATGGTATTTACCTCAGATGGATGTAAAGAATGCCTTCTTGCATGGTGATTTGCAAGAAAAGGTCTATATGGAGCAACCACCAGGTTATGTGCATGCTGTTCATCCTGAGTTTGTTTGTAGGTTGAAGAAAGCCTTGTATGGCTTGAAGCAAGCACCTAGAGCATGGTCTGACAAGATAGGACAGTATCTTGTCACTATTGACTTTCAGATTTCCAAGGCAGATTTCTCACTTTATGTGAGAAAAACAGAGAAAGGTATTATGCTACTTGTGATTTATGTTGATGATTTGATTGTGACAGGTGACAGTGATGAAGATATCCTTCATGTGAAAATGCTATTGAAGTAGAAGTTTGAAATGAAAGATTTGGGAGAGCTGCATTATTTCTTGGGTATTGAGGTGATTAGATCACCAAGTGGGATACAGCTCTTGCAGAGGCAGTATGGATTGGACATGCTGTCCAAATATGGGATGACAGGCTGTAAGCCTATTTCAGTTCCTTTGGAGCAGAATGTGAAGCTGAGCACAGATACAGGTGAGCTTCTAGAAGACCCTACTATGTACAGACGCATAGTAGGAAGTTTGATTTATATGACTATTACCAGGCCAGATTTGAGCTATGCTGTTGGATTGGTAAGTCAGTTTATGCAGGCTCCAAGGAAACCACATTTGGATGCGGCTAGACGTATACTCAGGTATGTGAAGTCCACATTACAGTATGGACTATTTTATGAGACTGGGGTTCAGATACAGTTGCATGGATACACTGATGCTGATTGGGCTAGTAGTATTTCTAATAGACGATCTACCAGTGGATATGTGTTCTCTTTTGGGAGTGCTGCAGTCACTTGGAGCAGCAAGAAACAGCCTACAGTTGCCTTGTTGAGCACAGAGGCTGAGTACAGGGGTGCAGCAATGGCTGCATGTGAGGTAGCTTGGTTGCATAAGCTACTTTATGATATGCATCAGTCTACAGATGGACCAGTTGTCATTTATTGTGACAACATGAGTAGTATACACTTGGCAAATAACCCAGTCTATCATGCTAGAACAAAGCACATTGAGGTGCATTATCACTATGTGCGAGAGAGGGTTTTACTAGGTCTTATTGATCTAGTTTATATCAGCACAGAGGATCAGGTAGCTGACATATTCACGAAGGCATTGGGCGCAGAGAAGCTGCGCAAGTTCAGAGACCTACTTGGTGTGCAGGAATTGGGATTGAGCTCGAGGGGGAGTGTTGAGATATCGAGCTCCACTCGTGATATGCCAGGGTGACCGTTGTGCATTTATGTCACCGACTTGTCAGTTGTAGACGCGGTTGGTACATTGCCCATGAATAATAGCTACATAATAGCTATCCTTATCTACTCTAGTTCGTGGCTTGGTTAGTATGCCACCTTAGTTAGTTGAGTTTGGTTTGAGACCCATATATAGGGTTCTTCTATTTCCTTGTATGAGAGTTCTTTTGGCTTACACAACTAAGAAGAGGAAAACTGTTTTCAGCCTCCATCCTTGTGTGTATTCCCCCATTGTGCAAGCAAGAAAGCTACAAGTGAGACTCCTTCCTTCTCTCCCACAATCTTGACACCTGGCACTATCCGTTGGGCTTCGACACGTGGTAGTAGCCGTTGGCCAACACGTGGCCGACAAACACGTGGCAAACACGTGGACCGATCATTAGTCGACATGTAGCATATGCACGATATGCGCGAACACGTGGCACAATCAGCATCAAACACGTGTCATGATTGATGTGGGTATATAAGGGGTTATTTTGCCTACGTGTACACTTTACATTTCTCGAGCTCTTCCACCTTGCTTGCCGATACGGTGCGATCCAAGTCTTGCATCTTCTGCGTTTCTATTCTCTCGCGTCGTATCGGTCATCATCCTTACTTTCGAACGAGTGTGTCTCTTTGTTGATTTCTTTGGGTCGGTGGTCTAAAGTAGGTGTGCCGATACGCAGCGAGGACATTTGTCCGAAGCTTTCGTAACCTCCCCCTTGCGTCATATCGGCCTTCTGTCATCTCAAATACGGAGTGAGGGCGTGTTTACGTAGTCTTCATATTCTTTATATCGTGCCATATCAGCATCTCTCCTCTCGTCTTTGATACGACGCGATTGTCCTCTCCAATACGGAGCGAGGGCGTGCTTTCATAGTCTTCGTATTCCTCCTATCGCGCCATTTCGGCATTTCTCTTCTTGTTCTCTCCAATACGGAGCGAGGGCGCGCTTCCATACTCTTCGTATTCTTTATATCGCACCATATCAGCATTTCTCTTCTCGTCCCTTCTCGCGCCGTATAAGGCCTGTTGCTTTTATAGAATTTTGCTATATCACTTTTTGTCCTTCTGGTTCTTCTATTTGCTTCTTTGTATGGCAAGGACAAAGCAAACTGCAAGAAGAGTGTATCTGGATAGGAAGGACAGTGGGGGTAGAAGAAAATTACAATTTGATGAATCTGAGGAGGAGCCCTCTTCAAATTTTGCTGAAGCTGGGCCATCACAGGCCCTAGAGCATTTTACCACAAAAATCCCCCCTACACCAGGTGTTGGCCTAACATCTTCCATGGAGTTAAAGAATTTCAGTGCAGTGAATGTTTCTTCTCCTGAAGTTGAAGAAGCAAAGGGTGAGACTTGCCCTGTGAAAGATTCATCCCCTGCAATTGCACCTGAGCCTACATCTGCTGAAGCCACTAAACCTCCCAAGCCACAAAAGAGAAAGAGGAAGTCTCGGTTCTTCTATATACAGAGGTGTTTTAGTGAGATTAGGAAAGCCCAGAGAGCTACACAGCATGTCATTCCAAAGGCTGCTTTTATAAGAGTCATTAAAGAGATCTCTGATAGATTGTCTCAAGTGGCAACTGTCTCTGGTCTAAATAAGAAGTAGCAACTCTCAGCCATTCTTGCTCTACAAGAGGCCGCAGAGGATTTTGTTATTGATTTTATGAACGATGCTTACATTGCTGCTGCCCATGCTCATAGAATTACCCTTATGAATAAGGATTTCAGCATCATCAGCAGAATCAGGTATAGGTTCGATAAAGTGCTGAGGCCCTTGCCTTCCAACGATCAAAAAGCCCTTGAAATCCTTAACATTCCCCCGAAATTGTCCAGGAAAGGGAAAAAGCTAAAGGTTGAGGATGTAACTCACCTTTACTCTACAAGGGGTGCCACCCAGCAAGAGTCTTTCTTGAGTGAAAAAAATCAGGAGGTGTTGGAAACTGAAGACGAAGTTTACAAGAGGAAAGCTACATCACTTGCTCCCGTCAACAACGAGAGAATGGGCAAAGTGTATGGGCAGATACTTGTGAATGTTTCTGCGGAACCTGAGGAGGAATATCTTAGTATATCTCCCGAGGACAAGCCCATGTTGGAAAAAAGGGATGTCCAACTATCTGACTCCGTTGTTTTTTTTTGCATAAGGTAAGGCTTATATTTTTTGTTTTTTTTTGCGTAAGGTAAGTCTTATAGGTTCAAGTATATTTTAGATGTAATTTGTATTGAATAGCTTTTGCTATTGACTGCAGGGCATTGGTCTCCTCTCTCACTCTCGATATCCGTAGAACCATATATATTGTTGATCCACTTCTCTCTGTGGAACTATTTGCAAAATCTGGGTCTAATATTTCACCATTTTTTCGTACCTTCGATAGTGTGACAAATTACCACATCTTTTTCCCTTATGTAGAAAGGTATTTTTCTTTTCTATAGAGGAAAATTTATATTCATTTGCTTTCACCCTTCTACTCACCTCTATTTTGAATTTGCAGAGGGCATTGGAGTCTCATCTATATTAATTGTCTTACTAGAGAAATTATCTTTATAAACTCTCTCAGCGGTGTTCATGGCCAAGCACGAATGTATGTTGAAAGAAAATTACTTACTTTGATTTTATTTACAAAAAATATTTTGAACTTACAAAGCTTCCTTTTGCAATGCTGGTAGACTTGTTTCTAAATTTTTGGATACTACATATGAGGATCTTGCTGATCCTCAAAGGCCTTATACGTTTCTTCTACAAGAAGTTCCATTGCAAAGCGATGTGCATTCTTGTGGATGGAGAGTTATCTCAAATATTTGCAGAACAGTGGATTCAAAGTTGTTACAAATAGAAGGAGTGAATGTAAGTTAATTTCATTTGATATTTGTGTAACCCTTATCATGATTTCTTTTCACTAACTTATAACATTTATTCTTACAGTGTAGAGACTATCCTGATTCATATGTTTGGTGGATAAGAGAGAGATGCATTGAGCTGATTCTGGACAAGGCAATCACACCATATGATCCTGATTCCCCTCTTCCTTCCAAAACTTCAATGGCCAAGGGCACAAGCAAGGGAAAGGGCAAGGGAAAGGGTAAGGGCAATGGCAATGGCAAGGGCAAGGGCAAAGGCAATGGGACCACTGCTACAGAGTCTAAAAAAAAAGGAATGCCAATGGTTTCTCCTCTGAAATTTGATCCATCCCCTCTTAAGCCCCAAGAAAAGAGACTACCTGTAAAGGTGAAATTCTTTCAACAATCAAAGAAAGGCCCTGTGAGAAAAAACATCTTTGAAGAAATCGATAAAGAAGCCACAAAGCCAACAAAGGAGAAGGCAGCAGATAAAGAATCAAAAGAGCAAACATAAGCATACACGAGCCTTATTATTTTGGCTTTGTACATTTATATGAAAATTTTGTACCTCATGGTGTAATGAAATTTTTCACTTATAAATTGAATGTAATTTACATTTTATTTATATACATTCGAAAGGCAACTTGCTTCATGATAGCTTATGAGTTCCCACTAAAAAATATCTTAAGGACAGTCTATTAAGATAAATTCCTGCAAAGTTTTCATTCTCAAGGCTCAAAACTCACAATTGTGGGAGACAAACAACTCGTACAAGAGAAAGAGCGCTCGGCTCTTTTACCAATTGTTACGCCATTCACTTTGAACTTATATCTAGGGAATGTATTTGTCTAGCAATTCCAAGGTATCCCTCACATCTTTCAGACTCCAATTGGAAGTAACATTCACCTTCTTTACTTCTTCATGCGGCAAAACGTGCACCGCAAGTTTATATGGTGTGCAATCTGTATCGGAATCCAAGGGAACCCAAATACCCAATCTTAGTTTGTATCTCCTGTAATCAAAGCCCAAAGCAAGAGTTTGGCAAGGGATACTGTAAGCCAAAGCCAAGGATTGAGGGCATGCACTGCACCTCAAGATATCACCCTTATGGTCGCACTCTCTAGATTTCCAAAGCGTCCCTATAGTGTTGTCCAAATCCTCTTCCGAAAAGTTTCTACTTAGCCAGGATACCTTCGTTCTTTGTAAATTTGTTGTTTTGAAGCAAGCCACGAAGATATGGAGGGGTACAAACCATGATAAACGTATTCTTCTTGAGATCCTTCCAGCTGTCATGGACTTTTTAATATCCCGAGAATTTGAAACTCTGCACCGTTACCTTGTCAGGAATCTCCCAGTTTAGAGATGAAAGACTTGGCAATGGCAAATCTTCGATATTTCCATACCTATCCGCTTTAGAGGGAACCATATACTGTGCATAATATATAAAAACCTTGCATTCACTAAAAAAAGACACAGTTTGATCGGCATAAATAATGTCTGCCAATACCTTATGAATGGCATGGAAAGTCCCACTTAGGCTTTCCACAGGTTGCCATTCAATACTTGTTGACGGAAAGATATCTACAATGACGAACCATTTATTAGAACTTGCATAAATGGAAAAGAATTATATACGTTATTCAACTAATAACTTACAATGTGTTTGTTGGGGAACACGTTTGTTTGGAGGCAAGTGCATATCCTTGGCCATGTAAACATGTTGCACCTTGACAAACCAGCCTTCGGGCATAATTTTGAAGGCAATGATACGCCCCTTCCAGTGATGTTTTATATCATCTCGTTTTCTTCTTTTCACCTCATGAGAGCCCTTGCAAGATGGCAGCATGGTAACCCAATCGTTTACAGCAAAGGTTTTGGGCTCCCAATTTCCATCTGCTCCCTGGCTCTATAGACTGTGCAAGAGTGTATTAAACGAGAAGGGCACCTGGAGGAAGCCATGAAAAGAATGAAAGCGCAGAGAAAGAAGCTCAAAGAGGGGTGAGTGAACTAAAAAGTAGCGCCAAGAACACAAATGAGTATGTATTGGGTGCCAAAAACAATATTGAAAGATCTCCCGACTTTCAAAAAACTCATTATTAATTTCATCACATCTCTGTCACGTATTTTGTCAGATTTGTAAGTAAATAACGTCTTTGGGACTCCAAAACATGTCAGACTTTAGGGGGTTTGGCTAAAAAAGAAGAGAGAATCACGAAATGGACTCCACTATCTCTAAAAAGAGGAGACAAGAATACCATATTCTTGCACACGTGGCGAACTCTCTTTGGCCCTTTCCTTAATCCCGTGATTAACAAAAGTGCATTTTTTGAAGCGTTTTTGGCCCTAATGAAGGGTTTGGTGAAATTCGGCACCCTTAGAACGGGGGTTTGGCTCATGCACTTCTTCATCTGCTCAAAGGCTTCCTGTTGCACGTTCCCCCATGTAAAAGAGTGATCTTTGGTGAGGTGGGAGAGGGGGGCAGTGATGAGGCTGTAATCTTTGATGAACCTCCGACAAAATACTGTGAAGCCGAGGAACTCCCGCACTTCTCTTACAGTTTTCAGTACAGGCCATCTTTGGACAGCTTCCACTTTCTTAGGGTCCACTTTGATTCCATCTGCTCCTACAATAAAGCCTAAGAACTCCAATTCTTTCACTGCGAACTCACATTTTTTCGGCTTGGCGTATAACTGATGCTGCCGCAGTTTCTCAAAAACTCGGCGTAAGTGCTGCTTGTTCTCTTCTAAGGTCTTGCTGTAGACTAGGAGGTCATCTATGTAGATAATGACAAAGATATCTATCTCCAGTCTAAAAATTCCATCCATGAGGCCACAAAATGTGCCTGGCCCATTGCTAAGGCTGAACCCTAAGACTAACCACTCAAAACTACCATATCGAGTACGGAAGGCTGTTTTTGGGATATCTTCTTCGGCTATGCGGATTTGGTGGTATCCTGATCTAAGATCAATCCGACTGAAGTACTTGGCCCCGTGCAGTCTATCTAAGAGGTCTTCCACTAGGGGCATAGGGTATTTGTTTTTTATGGTGATTTTGTTAAGAGCCCTATAATCTACACAGAGTCCAAGTCCCCCATCCTTCTTCTTCACAAACAACACTGGGCACCAAAAAGGGATTTGCTAGGGCGGATGAATCCTTGTTCTTCTAGTTCATGTAGTTGCTTCTTCAATTCCATGAGCTCAGTGTGGTTCATGCGATAGGGAGCTCGGGCTGGTGGGGCAGACCCTGGAATCAGCTCAATTTTGTGATCCACATCTCGCCTGGGTGGTAGACCCTTGGGTAGCTCGGCTGGCATTACATCTTCGAATTCTTCAAGTATTTCTGCCACCTCTGTGTTTCTATTCTGTTGTTTAGGTTTCTTGCCATTTTCTTCTTCTTCAATTGGTCGGATCATACACAGATAGACCATATCTCCTTGCTTGACTGATTTTTCGACTTGCTTTGCACTGCAGGTCATGATACGTGGCCTGATAATGGTCCCTTGGACCGGTGCTTTTTGGGTCTGGCCCTTTGGTTGGTTTGCAGTTGGTTTTACTGTTTGGCATGATACTCCTGGCTTATTCTCCTTCATTTGCACCTTGATTGGGGTCCTGCCAGGTAGCTGCATTCTTTCACATGGCACTCTGACGCCTTCTCCTTGCATATCTAGCATCATTTCATTCACACCTTTACCAAACATTGCAATGACATACTTGTCATAGAATTCTAAGCCCAATATCACTTCAAAATCGTCCATGGGGATTACTAAGAAGTTGAGTTTCGCTTTCCACTTGTCGGCTTCCACTTGGACTGCAAAGACTTGTTTTACTTCCTTGGCTTCTCCTTGTGCGAATGTTACTGTTAATCCTTCTGGAGCCTTTGATAGTTTCAATCCATGTTTTGCTGCACACCCTGGTGTCATGAAGTTGTGTGTTGCTCATGTGTCCACCATGATAGGTTGGTTTCCTTCGCCCACTCGGCCTTTGACGTATAGATGGTGGACTGCCGCTACCCTGGCTGCCATGCATTGGGGTCGGGCACTAACTAACCCTACCCTTAGGTGGTCCATGCTTTCTTCACTCCCATTTGGAATTTCCTAGATACGCAGTGGTTGTAGTTCTTCTCCTCCATATGCACAAGTTGCATTCACCCTTGATCCACTCGATGAAGTTGTATCTTCTATTGGGCATCTGTTTTGGTAGTGTGGACCCCCACATTTGAAGCATCTGATGCCGGTGGAAGGGCCTGGGAGTCTCCACCATGATGTATTTGATCCTGCGGGCCCATATGATGTGCTAGGCGTTGGCCTATAGTGATTGTTTCCCCATCTTCCTGCTGCTTCTCTTGGTACTAATGTGGTTTGTGATACGGCCGTGGTGGTTGTGGTGTTTTGGCTCCTTGTATCTGTGAATGCCCCTCTAGGAGCATTGGGCCTCTGGTTCCATGAGTTGTTGTTGTTGACGGTGTTGCTGAAATTGTTGTTGAACCTGTTTTGATTCCCTTGTGTTGTTCTTCTACCTTCCAGGTCCACCAGTCTTTCGGCCATTCTCATGGCCTGTGCTAAGCTTGTTGGTTCCTGTCTCTCCACATCTCTTCTAGCCCATTCTTGCATTCCAAACAAAAATCCATGTAGTTTAGTGTCTGTATCCATGTTTGGTAGCTGTAGCATGATTTGCCTATACTTGCTGACATACTCTTTCATCTTTCCCTGTGTTTGCTTGAGGTTCCTCCATTCATCTCTCACTTTGAACTTTTCCATCTTTGGAATGAAGTAGTCCTTTAATTCTTCCTGCAGTTCTTCCCATGAAAAGATGGTGTGGCCCCGCTCTTGTTCCAGCAGGTACCAACTGGCAGCATCCTCCTCCAAGTAAATGGCTGCCACCTCCGCCTTCCTGTCTTCTGTTATGCGTGAATACTTCAAGTATCTGTCTACCTCTGCAATCCATTTCTTCAGAACCAACCCATCTCTCTCTCCCTTGTATTTGGCTGGTTGGGGCATCTTGAATTTTCCATAGTCGTCTTCTGAACTATCACTATCTTCCTCCTCTTTACGGTGGTGTTTCTTGTCTTTCTTCTTGTCTTTCTTTTTGCTGCCTAACTCTACTACTTTCTCCTTCTCTTTCCTCGTATCTTGCGCCCTCCTAGATGTCTCTTCTCTACCCATTCTATCTATCTCCTCTTGCATTTTGTGTCTTTCTCCTCTTCTTGTTGTTGTATCACCCATTCTCTATAGCCCTGCTCCACTTCTAGTTTCTTTCTCCTTTCTTCCTCCTCTTCCTTCATCTGCATGTTCCTCCATATTGACTCCAGCATGCCTGACATACCATCTAATTGTCTTTCTAGTCCGGCCACCTTCTCCTCTTGGGCCACTCTCCATTCTTGCCCCCTACTCTTCTTCCTCTCCTCCAGTGTTGGGAGGGTGACGTTCTCCCTTTCGTCCTCCATGTGGGTGGTGGTGGTGTCGACGCGGGGAAGCCGCGTTTCGCCTGTGGTGGTGTGGGTCGCGCCGCGGGGAAGCCGCATCACGTCTTCAGACGGTGGGATGTCGAGGTTGGGGCGTCACACCGGGGCGACGTGTAGGGGGGCGTCGCGACGTGGGGCGACGCGACGTGGGGCGACGCGGGGCGTCGCGACGTGGGTCGTTATGACTTCGATCTCTTCGGGGCATTGGATCTTTCCTCCTGCTTCCGTGAGCACTCTTTCACTCCGAGCAAGAGTTGCTCTGATACCAAGTGTGATAACCTGCACTCGTTACGCACTCAACACGGCACAGAAAGGTAACACGATATATGAGCTCAAGGTATACTCTTGTATTATTCAATCCAAAAAGCGGGACAACATAGACACATCCCAAGACTACACCCTCGTGACGCCGCACATAAGAGGGTTCACCACTGGGTGTAGGGAATCACACGTAGAGTGGAAACAAGGCAGGGCTTTGAGTCACTACTACTCCCTATATAGGTGCAATCGGTAGCAACGGAATGGTATAGCTACAAAGCCCTTACACTCCCCCCTCTCTCTCTCATGTGTAGGGCCTAGGTTCTCTCTCTCTCTCTCTCTCTCTCTCCTTTAATTAAATCAAACTTCTTTTTAAATCAAAAGTTCCCCCCCTCTCTCTCTCTCTCTTAGTTAGATTAAACTTTTTACTCTCATTTAATTAAATCAAACTTCTTTTTAAATCAAAAGTTTATCTCTCTCTCTCTTTGTTAGTTAGATTGAAATTTTCTTTTAAGTAAATAATTTTAAAAGCTTTTTTTAATTTAAAGTTTTTCGAACATAGTTTTTCACACACTTTGATAGAGAGAGAGAGAGAGAGAGAGAGAGAGAGAGAGAGAGAGAGAGAGAGAGAGAAGAAGAAGAAGAAGAAGAAGAAGAAGAAGAAGATAGAGAGGGGAGGGGGGAAAAGGGGAAAGAGAATAATATTTTTTAAATTAAACATTTTTCTTCTCTCCCTTCCCCCTCTCTCTCATGTGTAAGGCCTAGCTTATTTTTTCTATCTCTCACAATTAAATTAAATTTTTAATTTAAACTTTTTTTAATTAAATATTTTTAAAAACTTTTTTAATTTAAAGTTTTTTGGACATAGTTTTTCACACACTTTGAGAGGGAGATAGAAGAAGAAGAAGGAGAAGGAGAAGGATAAAAAAAGAAGAAGAAGAAATAGAAAAAGACGGAGAGAGGGGGAAAGAGAAAAGAGAATAGACTTTTTTAAATTAAACCTTTTTTAATATAGTTTTTGACTTAGAGAGAGAGACATAGAGGAAATATATAATTTGAAAGAGAGAGAAAATAGGGGGAGAAAAAGGGAAAGAGATAAAAGGGAAAAATAGAGAGAATAAAAAATATATAGAGAGAAAAGAGGGTGAGAGAAAAAACTTAAAAGAGAAAGAGAGAGGAAAAAAGGGAGAGAGAGAGAGAGAGAGAGAGAGAGAGAGAGAGAGAGAGAGAGAGAGAAGAAGAAGAGAGGGAGGGAGAGAGAGGGGGAAGAGAGAGAGAATTATAGAGAGAGGAAATATAAAATTTGAGAGAGAGAGAGAGAGAGAGAGAGAGAGAGAGAGAGAGAGAGAGAGAGAAAGAGAGATGAAAAAAAGAAAAGAGAGAAGAGAGGGGGAGAAGAAAAGGGGAGAGAGAGAGAGAAGAAAAGGAGAGAGAAAGAAGAAGAAGATATAATTTAAACACGGAATTATAAAGAGAGGAAAGATGAATTTTAAAAGAAAGAGAAAAAATTTAAAAAGAGAAGAAGAAAAAAGGGAAAAAAGAGGAGAGAGAAGGAAAAGAGAGGAGAGGGGGGAGAGAAGAAAAGTGGAGAGAGAGAGAATAATAAGAAAGAGGAAAAGAGGAAGAGAGATGGGGGAAAGAGAAAAGAGAAAAGTTTTTAATTTTTTTTTAAAGAGAGAGAGAGAGAGAGAGAGAGAGAGAGAGAGAGAGAGAGAGAGAGAGAGAGAGAGAGAGAGAGAGAGAGAGAGAGAGAGAGAGAGAGAGAGAGAATTTAAAAGAGAGAACGGGAGAAGAAAAAGATAAAATTTAAAAGAGAGAGAGGGAGAGAAGAAAAAAAGGAAAAATAGGAGAAAGGGGAGGAGAAGGAAAGGGAGCGGAGAGAAAGAGAGAGAGAATAAAAGGAGAGAGAGGAGAAGAAGAGAGAGAATATAAACATAAAGAGAGAGAATTATATATAGGGAAAAAAAAATTTACATACTTTAAAAGAGACTTAGGTGGGGAAGAAAGTGAAAGAAGAAGAAGAGAGAGAGAGAGAGGGAGAGCATGTAGAGAGAAAAGATAAAATTTAAAAAGAGAATAAAAAATAGAGAGAGAGAGAAGGAAAAGAGAGGAGAGAGAGAGAGAAGAAAAATGCAAAGAGAAGAAAAGGAGAGAGAGAGAGAGAAAAAATTAAAAAAGAGAGTGGAGAGAGAGAGAAGAAGAAGAAAAAAAGGAAAAAAGAGGAGAGGGAGAGAGAAGGAAAAGGGAGGAGAGAGGGGGGAGAATAAAAGGAGAGAGAGAGAGAGAGGGAGAAGAAAAGCGAGGAGAGAAAAAAAAGGAGAGAAAGAGAGAAAGAACCAGGAGAGGAGAAAAAATAAACTAAAATAGAAGGCAGAGAAAGAGAGAGAGAGAGAGAGAAAATTAGACACTGTGAATTTGGGGGGGGGGGATAAAGAGAAAGAGAGTAAAGAAAAAAATTAGAAACAGAGAGGGAAAAGAGGAGAGAGAAATATGAGAAATGGATTGTTGAGCACCGTGCGATAGCACGACAACTTCGCTTGTCGTTTCGAGGCAGCAAAGTTGCGACGCGTGCAGAATGCTAGTATATGTTATGTTCATATGGTGTGTTTGTGAAGTTTGAGTTATTGCCACTTGAATACTTGGTTGGTCCTCATCTTTGGTAGGGTGTATGAGGAGGAGGAGGGTTTGAATGCAATCAAGCTCTATTGTTCATTCAGCTTATGAGCTATCCTATCCTTCTAGGTGCATCACTTGGTTGGAAACCCTACATTCACATGGCTTGTTTGCATAAGTCCAAGCTATTGTCCACTTGAAGACTCGGTCCTCTTTCTTTGTAGTGCCACTAAGGAGAAGGAGGGTCCTAAGGATTAAGCTCTATTGTTCATTCATCTTGTGAACCATCTTGTATGCACATTGGAAAAATACTATCATAACTCTTGCATGCTATTTGATCTAATATTTGGTGGTGTGACGTCTGCCCGTAGGGACTCTTGGGTATTCGTCTTATATTGGAAAAATCTCAAAATTTTTGTGTTAAAGGTGGTAGCCTTTCATGTTTTACTTGATTGAATGGGTTTCCCTCGTTTGAGAGGAGAGTAAAGATGCTATATGCCCATGATTCCCATGCATGTTGATGCGACCAGAGAGAGAGAAGACAGCATCCTGGAAGGCTAGAGCCGAAGGGCACCAAAGTCTTTCGTCTCTTTCTCACGATCTTATGACTCTGGACTCGTCAGCCAACCAGGATCACTCAAGATGGCTGCTCTGTCCTCTGCCCTTCCATCTCACACCTCCTCCTCATCGCCCACAACCAAATACTGCCCGTCCTCAAAAATTTCCTTCTCCCTTGCTCCCGACAACCTCAATTCCCATGTTTCCCCCTCATCACCTGCACTTTCAATCTCCCTCAAGGAACCCAATTTCGCCATCTGCAGGACCTCCAATGGATTTCGCAGCTCACAACCCCTCGTTGTACGTATCGTGTTTGATCATCGTATTATATATCTATGTGTTGTCAGTCCTATTAACACAATAAGTTGTAGACAAATCCCCACTATAATTCTCACATTGTGAATTACAACAACATACATCGTGAGCTTTCACGGGGGAGGGACTTCAGACCTAGCCGGGTGCGGGTGGGGGCAGGCCGGCTGCTTTTGCAGGAGAGAGATTGCATACCTAGCTAGATGCGGTTGGGGGCAGGGGAACTGCCGGCTTGGGGTATGCAGTTCCTCTCGAACAAAAGCTCATGATGTTGAACACTATCCGAGAAGAAGGGAAAAGAGCCCCTTTTCCCACGTGGGAAAATGACAACAAGTCCTCGTGATTGCAATACGGTCTGTTGATGATCACAATGTATCTACATGGTAAAACTTAGCTGCACATGTGCAGTTGTAATCTCAGAGCTACTGTAATTTCCTGTATCAATCACAATGTATTTATTTGGGAGAACTTAGATACACATATGCAGTTGTAATGTCTTGTATTGATCATGATGTATTTATGTAGGAGAACTTAGGTAGAGGCAGTCTTGTATTCATCAGGACAATTGTAACCTACTATGCTGTGATGTAAGACACATCTCATGACTTGATCAGATCGCAGCAGCAGCCACTGATCACAAGGAGACTCTGAAAGTGATGATATCGGGTGCCCCTGCTTCTGGTAAAGGAACCCAGTGTGAAAGGATAGTAAAACAGGTTGGGAAGCAGAGCTCTTTTTCCTTCACCTTGCATTTGAAATGTGTAGAAATTGAATGATAGTTCAGCCTTTTGGCAGCATGGCCTTGTCCATATCTCAGTAGGAGACCTGCTAAGAGCGGAAGTAGCAGCTGGGACGCCCAATGGTAAAATTGCCAAAGAGTACATGACCAAGGGAGAGCTGGTACCAAATGAGATAGTTGTCAATGTAAGAAGTTGTTAAACATCAAACACATTCTAAGAGGCTGATGCCATGCTTAATTCTGAAATTATGCTATCTGGGAATGGGTTTTTGCAGATGGTCAGAGAAAGGCTAAGCCAGTCTGATGTAAAGGCTCGAGGATGGCTGTTGGATGGCTACCCAAGAAGTCTATCTCAAGCTCAGGCCATAGAAGCAATCGGCATTAGACCAGATGTCTTCATTTTGTTAGATGTATGTCTTTCTCCTCAGATTTCTGTGAAATTCTGTAGGCTATACTAATTTGTGGCCCCTCGTTTTACAGGTGTCTGTTAAGAATTAAAAAGTCAGCAAGGTTAAACAGTTACAACTTACACATGACACCGTAATGTATTGCTAGGCACATGAAAAATGTCACATTGCTTTCAAAAATCAGACTGGAGGTTTTGAGATGATGATTATGAACTACAAGCTTATTGGCTAACTTTATGGCCTAGGCATGACTTCATTATTCAATGAAGTAATCGACGATGACTGAGGATATATGCCAAACTATTCAGACAGAAATAGATCAAACGGTCTTGGGGCTGCTCTCAGGTACTGACAAGCCAAACTGTGGACAATGGTGCTGAATTGTAGTATGTAGCATGTTGCTTACTGTACAACTGCAATGCACTAGCTGAACCTGGATGATTGAGGTTGGTGAATTATGCTTTGAGGAGATGAGATATTGCGCATACTATACATCAGGTCTCACTATCACCACCAAGAGCCTGCAACCAAGGTTTATCTGCTTCCAATCACTGAATAGGGTTGGAGCAGAGCGAATATCTTAGAGCACATAGCTTTTACCTTATTGTCAGAGAGATGATTGATTTATTAGAACAATCACTCCTGACAATGAGACTGTGCTATGGTTCTGAATGTCATTTAATCTACAGTGACAGCAGGTCCAGACAATAAACCTGTCTTACAGAGTACTGGCAACTTCCATGTTCTAGATAGACCTGGCCGATGCTAATGAAACGTGTAGCTTGCAGGCATGAGCAGCAGACAGAAAACCAAGATTGGCTGTTTGTGCTCTTGGAACGTCTAGTATGGAATGCTACTTGTGATGCAACATATCTTAAGGTCTGCTACTTGTGTGGTAGCACCGGTAGGACTTGGGCACTGATGTTTAGTGCGGTACATTGACCACAGAAAGTGTGGAGGATTGGTGGAGATGGGAAGGTTGTTTCACGTCATTGTGTCAAATGATTGTTGCTAGTTTTGCTGGCATCTATAATTTGATAAAAAAATTGGGCTAATACCTGTCTAATGTGCAAATTAGCAAAATAAATGAAGTCCTGATGATGAAAAGGTCCTTTATGTGTTGAAACTTAAAAGTGATGACTGAAACCAACCTTCCTTTGGATAGGGTGGTAGATGACCTGATTCAGCACAAGTTAAAGCAAGCAACAAATTCACATATTTGAAATTATACACTTTACTGATTAATCTTGAACAGCAAGCACTTGATTGACCCCAACAACTGGCACCCCTTGTGGTACTTCTTTACTTTTATTGCTCTAAGTTGAAGTACACTGAGATATGGACCGATCTCCTTCAATTTTAAGTACAAATGGTCGTCATAAATGATCAGCAGCAACAAGGAACAATTGCCCTTTCTTTTGGCTACATATTTGGGCAAATCAATCCCTGGACTCTCGCATGAAGGTCAAAGCAAATGAAAATGCGTTCATTCTTCAGATCGGCTGTAAATTCACAATTCATAGCTACTCCAGACTTTTGGCCCAAATTGCTGTTGTAAATTAGGGTTTTAGATAGTCTAAGAGGGAGATATCTAGTGGAGGCTCATGATGGTCATACCAAGTATTTATAGTATATGTGGTATTTGTAAAGAAACACTTGAGCATAGGAGATAAATACAAAGTGTACCACAAAACACAATGATAGAATAGTAGAACTCAAAGGTGTGTGAAGTGATGCAAGTGTTTGCACTGAGAAAACACAATGTGTGAATACGACAAAAATAGAAGAACTCAGACAAGAAGGCAACAAATGCAAAAACACAAAACCCAAGTAGAGAAGAAAGAGAATTTTGAAGTGAATGAATGAATGTTGCAAATAAATGAAGAGTGTACATATGCTCAAAGGTAGAGCAATGGGAGTAGTCAGAGAGTGATGTCCGCCAAAGATGGGTCCTGAGGTCTGTAACCACTAGTTGGAGCTAAGATGATGTTGAAAGTGGAAGGGTAGTGGGCTAGAAACCAAAATGCAGCAGTTTGGAGGTTGAATCTGAAAAATGTAGCAATGTAATCAACCACATGAACGGGCAGCTGATCATTGGAGGCTGAGGAAAGTTAGATGATAGCAGTAGAGGTGTTTGCTCATGCAGGTCGGCTTCCTGATGCAGAGAATGCAGCTGATCAAGCAGAAAAGATGGGGCAGCAGCTAGTGACAGCAGGCTGGCTGAAAATGCAGTTGTGCATGAGCTCCAAACAGCAGAGCAACAGCTGAGAACAAGGTTCTTGGGCTGGAGAGAGTGTGGTAGTAGACGCTTGGAGATGGACAATGAATGTTAGAAGGCTGATGGTTGAAAACTTGCAAGAAGAGTGATGACCTGCAAGAGAAGGAATGAATCGAGTGGAGTGGACTGCTTCTATTTATAGATGCAGATCCTCCCAAAATTAGGGTTTTGGCTTATGGGACACAAAATTTGGTAATCTTTGAGTTTTGGGGCTGTTTTGATGAGCTAATGAAGATTTAATATTTATGGATCTTTTTTAGGTTAACATGACCTTTAAGGCCTAAAATTGGAACCAAAAAGGGATGGCAAGAGTAGCTCAGCCTAGAATATCTCAAAGCATCCCACCCCAAAGTAGCTAGGGCATTAGGCCAACAGTGCATGGTGGCTCCCAAGGACCCACCAAGACTATAGAGGCGATGGTTATCTTATCTCTAGAGTCCAAAGGGTCACCCTATAGAGGCCAATGCATCGGACAAAGGGTGCTTGTGTAGTGAAAGTGATGGTGAGAGAAAGAGAGAGACAATGAGATAGAGAATGAACCACACACTTGTATTGCTCACTTGCTTACACTTTTGCATTGCAATAGATGAGAGTACACATATATATACAATAAAGGTGTGGATATGGTAGGTCTTCTTAGTGAAGTATCCTTCACATGTTCTAGATCCATCTTATCTAGTTCTCCTAAATATCTAGATATTGTCTTCCTAGATATTCTCTAAGTACATGTTCATATGAGTACATTTTAATATTCTAGCATTCCCTCTCTAGAAAAGGTTAATAATATCTTCTAACATTATTCTTCCCTTCTTAAAAGAAAATAGGATTTTCTTTTGCAGTACAAAGACTTTCTGCCAATCATTTTGGCTACAAGAGAAGTAAGATTACAATGATGACTATAGCATGAGACCTTGTCTTTGTTGCTACATAAGATATGTATCAATCTTTGCTTGCAATGATTTAAGGGATGTAAGTTGATGATGAAGATATTTGGGCTTTGGTTGATAGATGCCTTGATGAAGAATTGATTGCCATAGTTTGCTTCATGATAGACTTGATAAGAGATGGGCTCATCATGTAGATAGATGATGTATTTCAATTGGAGCTTGATAGTTATGGAGTGAAATAATAGTGAAAGCATATGTTTGTAGATGGAAATATGATCCCAATGTTACTAGATACTATAGTAAGATAGAGATTGATAAGGTGCTTATGACATGATCTTTGGGAAGGTTGTTGATGAATACGGAAGTGTAAAATAGCAAGTGATTGATAAGCAATTTCAAGCATATTATCTTTGAGAGGACTCCAAGAGTTGAGCATAACATCTTTAGTAATAGCATATTTAGTGTCAGTGTGTTCTTTTATCCATACAAAGTAGTTTGTGCAAATATGCACAAGTATTTCTTTGTACTTTATCCATTCTTTTTCCTTCCTTTGAAAGGCCAAGATAGTTGACCAATTTGAGAAATATACAATTTGTAGATGATGATTTGGGTAAGGTAAGAGGTATACCACTTCATGATGATACTGAGAGAAAATTGAAAGAGAGAGTACTTGTGATTGTTGAAAAAGGTTGTTGCCATGTAAGGTAGACTAATGATTGAGATTTGGATATACAATTAGAGCAAGATGATTACAAGAGAAAGGTACGATATAATAGGATAGAAAGAATTGATGATTTGATAGATTAGGATTGATGGGACATAAATAAATATAGTGTGGATGGAATGTGATGGTAGGATAACATCATGTGTAGGGATTCACGATTGCACATTGAGAAATAGTGACGTGAAAATGAGAAACTTAAGGAGATAA
This sequence comes from Lygodium microphyllum, assembly GCF_053477565.2. NCBI lineage: Eukaryota > Viridiplantae > Streptophyta > Polypodiopsida > Schizaeales > Lygodiaceae > Lygodium > Lygodium microphyllum. The sequence continues at coordinate 61,456,727 of NC_141137.1, forward strand.
GATTTTTATGTGCACTTGGAAACATTTGAGAATCCCGAATGTGTAGGAGGAAGCCAAGAGTGTGCAATTGCATTTGTTCAAGAGAGTGGCACATAGGTGAAGTGGAGTGTGTGTGTGACCATTAGAATATGAGGATATTGAGGCCATAGAGAGAGTATGAGATAAGGACCAAGATGTGATCTTGAGATTGAAGCAGAGTTTAGATAAAGACTAGATGCTGAGTGATAAATGTAAGGAAATAGGATAGAACATAGAGATGTAAGAGAACCGGGAGCAATGTACCTGATGAGGGAGTGACCTTGAAGGTTGGTGGAAATATCCAATAAGAGTTTATGAGGAACGGAAGGCATTTCCACATTGTTAACTGATAGAATGACGAGATTTTGCCATCTTCTTGCCACTAAAGTACCATCCAAATGTGTTGAAGAATACAATTCAATAGAGAGGTCACAGAGAATGCCTTCCAACCCTTGAGATATAGGGTGTGAAGGACATTCCCTTCTTTAAATGTTTTTCCAACTGAGATAGAGTCCTCTATTTTAGGATGCGAGAGGAGAGCCTGATAGGGATAACAAACATTGTAGTATTAAGAGTCACTGGGAGAGCTAGAACATGCTAGAATGGATGAGTTGAGAGCATGAGAGCACGAAATGAAAGATTCATTATAGAGAGATGGATATGAGGGGCCTTCACGGGGTACAGAATTGGGATTTTCCATCAAAGAATTTTCTATGTATTCCATTAGTTGACAAGAGAGAGTGAATAATGGACTTAATGATGATAGAAGGATGGAACATACATCTTGCATGATGTGATAGAAATAACTTGTGACAAAGACTTTTGATAAGGAAGAACATTCAAAGTTTAAAAAAAGAGGTGAGAATAAACATGTGGCAAGGGTAAGGAGCTAGGAAACTATGTGAAACGTATGTGTGTTGGCACAAAGTAATAAGGTAGTCTATATAAGTGAGGATAAGATTAGAGATAAGATTTGTGGATAAGGATCAATAAAAGTGAAGGAAAATGGGAGGTAATATAAAGGCTTGAGCTAGATTAGAAATGAGTGAAGTACATGTGGCATGGATAGCTCAATGTCTCAAGGATAAGAGGATGAGGTTAGTTTGAGAAAGGATTGAAAATGTGTGGCTAGAAATTTTTTTTCTTTGAGGATAAGGTTGGGTGAGAATTAAATGTATTGTGTGTGTGAGATCACTTTAATGGGTAATGGATGGGTGGGCTACAAATGAGGGTGAGAGAGAAGGGGTTTAGGCCTTAATATGGCAAAGGACCAAAGGGTTAGATAGGTGAAGAGAGGAGATAAGATGAGATAAGGATGACAATAATGATAAAGAGGACAAATATCTTTCTCTCTCTTAAGGAGAGGTGATAGTGAAGAAGATAAGAGTAGGTGAAAATGATAAAAATAGACAAGTAGGTGGATAGGATAAAATGAGATAAAGATAATGAAGACAAGGTGCATGTACACATAGAGCAATTGATTTGGATTGCATGCAAGAAATAAAGCTAAGGATTAATTGAGTAGACAAAAGCTAGAAGCTAATAACCTAGGTCCTCAGGAGCTTGGTGTGCTCTGATACCATGTAGTGAAAGTGATGGTGAGACAAAGAGAGAGACAATGAGACAATGACATAGAGAATGAATCACACACTTATATTGCTCACTTGCTTACATTCTTGCATTGCAATAGTTGAGAGTACACATATATATACAATAAAGGCGTGGATATGGTAGGTCTTCTTAGTGAAGTATTCTCCACATGTTCTAGATCCATCTTATCTAGTTCTTCTAAATATCTAGATATTGTCTTCCTAGATATTCTCTAAGTACATGTTCATATAAGTACATTCTAATATTCTAACAGCTTATTGGTTGCCTTTTGATGTATCAAGACCTACAAAGGTGATGGAACCACTTTGAACTTTTTTTAAATTGGGAGTATCTATGCCCACAACGGAAAAGAAAGGGATGGTTAGATCCAACATCACAAAGTAGAAGACTATCCCAACCTCCTGTCAAGGGCATTGGTGACAAGGGAAAGTCCGGTGACAATGGAACTATTGGCGGAGATAGCTCAAGATCCACTCAGAGGTGCTTTGCATAATGAGATGCATAGAGTAATACTACATGGTGAGAGTGTGCATGTAGCAAGGTGCCACTTGGACAATGTCCTTTGTGGGAAAATTGTTCACTTTCATGAGTAACCTTTTATAAGGATGATGATGATCATGCAGTGCAAAGGGTAGGTACGGCAAGGAGGGTAGGCGGATGCGAAGATAAGTGTGAAAACTTGTAGAATACCAAGGAAGGGTAGTATCCCCCCCAAACCATGGATATTGATGTTGAAGGAGGAAGAGACTTGATGTCGATCTTTGTGTGGTGTTGAGAATCATGAAGAAGGATGAGGATTAGGCACCTCAGTTGGAGGAGCGAGGGAGAAGCTACTACTCCTCTGATAATGTTGAGAGATGTCATAAGATTGGCCTTGGGAGGGGAAGCTTTGTACTAAAAGAGCAAGTCTCCAAGGAAGATGATACCGCAAAGGATGGTGAGCAACCCATGTCTCTAGCTTAGAAAGGACTGGTGTAAACTTGCATATTAGTCCTAGGTTGAAATATATAACCTTGTAAAAGAGAGTAGAATCTGCAAAACAAAGCTTCATAGTGAGATGCTTCAAAGCAAAACAAAATAGAATTAAAGAAAGAATGAGTAACATAGTGATGAATATGAAAATATGTGATGCTGTGAATGCAAGAGACAAAAATAATATGATTGACCAACGATTAAATTGGCTAGGCTAATTTATCACCCAAGTGAACTTGAGTGCTCATCAACCCAGAATTGACATTAATTAATTAATGCAAATTTCCTAGCGTCACTATTGATACTAATGGCTAATGAAATGTTTTAGGCCAAGTCTTGACATCGGGTACCACCTAGTACCTATAAGGCATAACTTATTACAACTTTTGCTAATTTGACTTGTTGATCATTGGGCTCACCTAGGTCTCACTGTCAACTAATTTGCATTTCACATGTGTATCTCACATGTACACAACTTAATAATGCCAAAGCTAAGCATTAAAAATACATGTCCTTGTGATACTCTTTGCTTGGGTCCTTTAGAGACACAAGAGTTCAAGGTTCATTATTTACCTTACATATAGTGTTTGGTGCATTGATCATTGTATTCATTCATTCATCTTTGATGTTCATTGTCTCTGAGTTACGCTAATCCTAACGAGTTCTTTTATCAGTTTGTGCTTTGTCGTACGATTGTATTTGTATTCTGTGTTCGAGTATTTTTTTAATATGGTATTAGAGCTAGGTATTCTTTGAAGAAACCTAGGTCCTTGATTGAAAAGCTCGATATAAAAAACAAGAACAATCAAAGGGAAGATGACTTCAAATACTACTTCACTGCTTTAGTCTCTAGAATGTTCTATGCTGAGAGCCGAGCAGGAGCGGGCTTACAACTTGCCTAGTAAGGTTTTGACATTGGAGGAGAGACATAAGACTATCATGAAGTCTACATAACCTATGGGTTTTCATGGGTTGAATATGATTTGATTCTTATGCATGGAGCCCAACAACAATTGGAAGGTAACATTGTTGATTCGTCATGAGATTCTGCACACATGTCTATTGATTTTGTTGGAAGGACAGAACGTCCATATGGGATTGACGATCCCATTGGAGAGATAGACATTGTGTACAAACCTTTATTCACATCCCCTCCTTCCACTCTGGCATCAGGTACACAATATTTATTTACTTTTGTTTCCATTTCTTATGTTTCTACTTCCATTCAAGATGTTGGTAATATTCAAGAAGAAGATACTTTTCAATCTATTCATAATAGTCTAAGTCTTGAAGAGGATAGATACTTTTATATAAACACAAGAACATATTCGTATAAGGAAAACTCAAATTTTCCTTCTTCAAGTTTTCCTTGAAGTCTTGTGTCTCAAAGTTAGAATGAAGTTGGTACATGATCGTTTCAAACATTGCTGTTTAATTTCCAATCTTCTAAAAATGAATTTTCATTCACTTCTATTTTATCTACACCACAATTTTTGATTCACTCATCCTACCCATTGCTTATGTTGCATCCACATCTGCATTCACACCATTTTTTGCATCACCATTCAACATTCCAATTGTATGGCCACACACCATATTGGGGGGATATTCAACCATAAACTCATGCTATCTTTTTAGGTTCTTTGCATTCGTATAGCCAAATGGTGGAGGCAGGCACATAGTAGCCAAGAGTTTTGAAAATAGGAAGGTAGGAAATGAATTTCAAATAAGTTTCCAACAATATTAAATTTTTTTGACTGAAAAACCTTTTTTTGCATATTTAGTAAAAAATATGGGTTATAAAATCCATATACATGAATTACTCAAAGAAATAATCCTACCTATCCATTATCTACACAACCAATGATTAAATTGTATACTACAAACATGTAAACAATGTCGAATCTTTAAGAAAATAGGCGTTACTAGCCATTTCTACATCACATTTTCAATTTGTGACTATGAATATCATTATCAATGATACTCAATACAATATTTAAAAGGAAACATTAAATATGAATTTGAAGCAAGGATAAAAGTAGCAAATATGAATAGATTTTAGAAGTAACAAAGCATCAAACAAGTCCCAAGCCTCATGAACCATGTCATATATTCAATACATAAATGATTAGGGAAACCACTAAAACTCAATCCCAGTCCTAGAGATTGTATCATGAGTTAGGACTCATGTTGAATGTCCTCACTGTTTTCAATCTCCTCCTCCTTATCCTTGTCACTCTCATTGTTAGAGTCAGAGCTCTTAAGTAGATCCTCATTAGTAGGTGCAACGGTACTTCTGCTAGTTGCATTATAATACGAGCTGCTGATCTTGTAGCTCGAATAGGCATTATAAGCTCCTTATACAACATGGAGTAAAGAGCTTGTTTCTCTTCTTGGTATAAAACAAAGCCCATGTACTCTAGTTCTCCATAAGGACTAGAACTATAATTGTGTGAGAAAATCCTAATAGCAATACGTCTCCACAATATTATTAGTGTTAGGGCTTTACCAATCTTGTCCATAAACTCATTCAAAAGTCCCAGTGTATTGCTCTCCATAGCAATGATACGAAGGACACTATAGGTGGGTTGCAATGCCTTCACAAGTGCTTGTGCATTAATCCACCAATCATTCCCTAATACCATGTATGTAAATGTAAGAGACTTTGGCTTTTTCCTATCTTCCCATTCAGCCCATTCGCGACTAACCACAATATGTAGGAGTCCTTGGTATACTTTGATCAGCCTCTCCACAACAATGAACATATATGCAAATTGAGTTTGGGATGGCTTTAGGAGCTTCAAGTCAATGTTTGCCATGTATATGCTCAGGGCCTTTGGTCTTTTCATGACCAAATTGACCATGCTTGTCACAATACAAAAAATCTTGGATACATAAGGTAAGTTCTTAATGTCCTCATTAAATTTAAGCAATGTGTTGCCCAAGGAGTCCAAAATAATCTTTAGAAATTGATCTTCTAGCATCCTGTCCATTGAGACACAGTTTGAGCCATTAATAGTCACCACACTGCACAACATTCTGGGGACGTATCTCCTAGATAGCCTTACGAATGTGATGCATAATGAATTTTCCTATCACCATTGTCCTTGCCATTGATGCAACAATGGCCTGAATAAACATGGCTCCTTTGCAAGAGGAGATAAGAATATTGTAGACATTTCATCTATGTACATCTAACCATGCAACCATGTTTTATCCATGTGACCTTGAGATGCTCCAACTTTGTAGTCACAATTGCCTTTTCCTTTTGAAGCTCAGTTTTGTGAAGAGCTTCATAAGAAGGCCCATCCATTTACATCCTATACAAGAGATTGCTTGCATAACTTTCTTTCAACGAGTTGTGTGCACAATGTTGAAAGACAAGGCACATTGGATGAATAGCTTGGTCAACTCTGTTGTGGCCTCCTTCATTGCTTGCTTTTGAAACCTAGCTTTTACACTTTACCTTCTCAACAAAGGAAGGGCTATTGTTTTTTCTCTTGATGCATTGCCCAAATTCTCACCTACCACATTACGGTGACTGCCTTTGCCTACTCCAAAGCTAAAGCCTTGGCTTTGCATTTCAGCCAGTTCCATGCCAATGTCAAGGGAAGGCTCCTTGAGATGTTCAAGGTCTTCCATTACATCCAAATCTAGGTCTAGCTGCTTAGCCTTCCAAGCCTTGAGTGGCTCATAGATGTTGTCGTGCCACTACGCGGACACGGTGTGAAAAACTGTGGAGTGCATTATCATCCAACTTTCTTATTAATGTAGAGAGTCAATGTGATGAGTCATTAGTGCTAGTGTTCGTGGCATGGATTATCCAAAAATACTAGATTTTTGGATAATTTAAGTGTGTTTTTGATATTATTTATTGTAAAAATCCAAAAAAGTTAGAAAAGCTTCTAGATTAGGATGGCATGTAAAAAGCAAGTTGTTTTTTCAGCTAGTTATGGGATTTTTCATAAAAAAGAGAGATTGGCAAAATCGTGCTCATCGCGATCGCTGTTGACAGGCTGAAAACCACACTTTGAACTGGAAGGAGTGATCTGCGAGATCCGTGAGTAGGTATCCTGAGGTTTTACCCCCCTTTCGAAGCTAACGGAGCCATCAGATTGAAGGGGATGCAATGGCAGTGGAGAAGGAGAAGAGGAAGATGCAGGAGAGAAGAGCACACACAATGTAAGTGCTGTCCAACTGAACTGATAGCCTTATTGTACTATCATATTATATATGAATAAAGAATGGGCGGTCGCAGTATACACGGGTAGGCCCAGAAGCCTTTTACCCCAACAACCTCCCACTAAAAGGCCAATGTGGCTAGGGAGTGAAAACAAAGAAAAGAAAAGAAAAAAGACAAGGTGAGGAATCATAACATCTCACCCAATGCCCAATCAGAAAGCGAGTTGTGCAAGAAGTGTCGGGAACCTCTGCAGAAGAAGAGTCAAGCATCCCCGAGTCCATGACATCCAGGAGATAAGCGATCCCGTAGCTCCATACAACGAAGTAATCCAAGAATGCTTCTCATGAAGCAAGTACAACTCATCAGTGCACGGCTGTAAAGCATCAGAGTCGCGCATAGCATTAGCGTGGCGCATATAAGACAGCAGAGAGCAATCAATCTCTCCAGAGTCAATCACTGAAAGAGGGCCAACATCCCAGACATTCGTCCAACAGGGTCTCAAGACTACATGTGGCCTCAACGAAGTGGAAGACTGACATATGGCTGGCTGTCTAGCCTGCAAAACTACAAGAAAACGACTCTCATGAGCCTGCAAGGGGTCTAGCAACTGACCACCAACATCCTGACCTTGACTGCTATGCATAGCTACATCATGTGGGCCAATAAGTGCCTCATTTTCAGCATAAAAAGCTTGCTGTAATGGCACTGTAGCTGCTGTAAAATCAGCCATAAAGCGTACTGAACGCTCATCAAGAGGGCTAAGAGGTGTCTGCGTCTCATAGAAGACAGCATGACGGTTGCATATGACCTGCTGGGCATCCAAATCCCATAATCTGTAGGCCTTAAAGTCACCATCTCCATAACCAAGGAGGATACATCTACGTGACATAGGCTCATGTGGTATACGTACAGATGCTTGGCAACCAAACATCCTCAAGTAATCATAGGAGGGTTGCATGCCACTCCATGCTTCATGGGGTGTAATACCATCCAAGGTCAAGCACGGCGTGCTGTTAACCAAATAGACTGCTGTCATAAGGGCCTCAGCCCAAAAGCCATAAGACAACCCAGCTGTGGTAAGCATAGAAGCAACCTTTGCCTGTAAGGTCAGACACATGCCATGAGCAATCCCATAATACCGTGGGCACAAGAAATCAATGCCATACTGCTGACAAGAGGTTCGAAAGCTGGGAGAGAGAGCATGACTCTCATAATCCATTTGCAAGCACCTAGGCCTGCTACCAGCAGAATCCATAAACTTGTCAAGCATAACTGCAGCATCCTCAATCTGCACCAAGGGAAAAGCCCAAACACAATGGGTAGCATAATCAACAAAGGTCACAAAGTACGACGCTCCACCAAATGACTGGAAAGGCATAGGTCCATATACTGCACAATCGACAAGATCTAGAGGAGCATGCCTCATACGATCGCTATAAGCCAAGGGGGCTCTGCAAGGACCAAGAGTACAATCAGGGCAAGCATCAAGATCTGTAAGTGACATAGGAGGCATCAATGAGTCTGATCGAGACAAGATCTTCATCTCTCTGTGGTGCATATTGTCTAGGCGATAATGCCATAACAATGCATGTGGTATTCGGATAACTGCAACCATAGAATCTCTCACATGAGAGACATGCACTGGGTAATGAGAACCAACTCGAGAATCTCTGGCCAAAACCAAGCAACTATGACAGATCTTCCATGACCTATCCTGAAGAGAAACATAGTAACCTGCATCATGCAACTGACTGGCAGAAATCAGGCTCTTACTGAGCATGGGAACATGTAGAACATCCCTGAGCATAAGAGAAGTCCCATTAGGCAAAGCTAGGCGTATGTTCCCTGTATCAACAATAGCATAAGTCTGCTCAAGGCCTAGATCAATACATCCATCAACCTCCTTGTAAGAAGAGAACCATGCTCTATGAGGGGTAACATGACAAGATGCCATAGAGTCGAAAAGCCAATCAAAGGCATGGGCCTGATCATTGAGCAAGTAAGCTGTAGGGAAACTAGATGACAGGAGGACATGCTCAACTGCATCATCATGGGTAACTGCATGTACCTCACCACTAGAAAGAGTGGTAATACTTGCTACATCGCTGACTCTCTGCTCATGTCGAGTCCGTCTCTGTCTCTGCTGCTCTCTAATCCGTCTAAAGCATTTTCTTTGAACATGCCCAAGCTTCCCACAATGGAAGCAAACAACATCTGAAGTAGAAGAACCTGTAGAAAATGACAAGAAATCCAAGTCATCATGAATAGGGCTATCCATAGCATCCACGGAGCTCAAGCAGTCGAGGGCTGTCCCAACATAGGAAACCTGCTCATAAAGACAATCATCTGCTAGTACATTAGTGGTAGAAGCATGCTGCAAATGCTCATGAAACCTCAATGGATGGGAGGACATAAAGGCATCAATCAAGGATGCAAAAGCTCCCACATGAAGAAGAGTCGTAGCCAACTGCATGACAACCAATCACAGTACAGTAAAGCATAAGACATCTGTCATAAGAGCATATGATATTCAGCCATGAAATCAGCCCATAACAATATACATACGCATAGCTCTGCAGTACATCATGCCACCAAGGAACATCCAAGTCAAGTAAAGACCGACAAGTGACAAAGCATCCTGCAAGAGTCAAGCTCTAGGTGAAGCCTAAACATCTATACAACAACATCCAAATAAGTGGCTCTGTAAGGTATACAACAATAGACCATGTGCATAGATGGGTAAGCATACATAGCATCTGCTCTCTAACATGAACGGGCAACAGGAGCCCAACTAGCATAGAAGCTAGATAACAGAGGAGCAAGAAAGCCATAACTGTAAATCCCAAGCACTATCCAAGTCCACTGGTTAGTAAGTATCCCGCATATCAAATGCAAACGAGCAATCACAGCTCAATAGGCAACTGCCAAAACAAGGGAGCAGTTCACTGCTCAATTCCTGTAAGTGTATCCAAGTAATAGCCAAGATCCATAATTGGAGCATCAAATCCCATATAGCATCCAAGGTCGTAATAGAAAAGCCAAGTCGTAACGGAAAAAGCCAAGTCAATGTCCAACTGCTCAAGGGAATACTCAAATGAATGTTGAAACGAGCTCAAACAATTGCCATCCATAGCCAAAGCATAAAGCATTCACCAAGACATCATAACTCGTACTGGGTAGCCTAGGCATAAACCATGTCATAGATGAAATGCCAGCTGCAAAGAAGTGATAGTCAAACCCAAATCGAGCTCTAATCTTAGCTCAAAAGCATTTTGGAGCATAAACAAGACATGTGGCATAGTCCAAATACATCATGACATCATACCGAGTAGCCGGGAGCACCCCGTGACCAATAGGCATAACCCAACTGTAGCATAAATAGCTTCAGCCCTGAAGTTTCCAGTAGCATATAACCTCTGTAAACTGAGCAAATTAGTGCTTAATCCAAGCTCAAATCCATAGGCAAACCATAGGCATACATTCCCGTATGTATAGGCACCAGCCGGGCATAATCGAGCATCAAATGCCAAGACCCGTAAGCATAAAATTGAAGTAACAGGTGGCTGCCCTGTTTTGGACAAATCTGGGATTGTTCAAAACAGCAATGGCTGAGCTAAATCAGCTCCAAATGCGTCTTACATAAGAGGCATAACATCCACAAGTGATCCGGTATCAATAGACATCAATAGAAGCATCACATAAGCCATAGGCATACAAATACATGCTGTCTTAGACCTGAAATCTGTTGCAGAATATTCTGTCATCAGAATTTGGCAAATCCGACATCACCATTGCGTCCGGAGCGTGCCAAAACCCCAATTTAGGCTCTTACCTTGCCTGAATCAGGTTCCGAATGCCCGAGATATGACAAAAAGAGTGATTTTTGGGTCGGATTTTGAAACAGGCGCAAAAAAAACGTGTGTTGGCTAGGGGGGGTCTACTGTCCCACGTGTCAACAATGGGGCCCAAAGGGGGCACAAATGGGGGCCAAAGAAGGCCTACACCAAGCCTTAGCAAGCCTTGATAGGTTGGAAGCAAGATCCGGGTGAAGGAAGCTCCAAGAGGTGTGAGCTATGGCTGCCCACAACCTATGAAAACCGTGTTGAGCTGAAAACTGAGTGAGAATGAAGATCTCATATCTCGTGTGGAAGGCCGGGATGAGCTCTTGAAGACCCTCTCTAATATCAGTTGAAGGGGATGCAATGGCAATGGAGAAGGAGAAGAGGAAGATGCGGGAGAGAAAAGCACATATAATGTAGGTGCTGTCCAACTGAACTGATAGCCTTATTGCACTATCATATTATATATGAATAAAGAATGGGCGGTCATAATATACACGGATAGGCCCAGAGGCCTTTTACCCCAACACAGATTTGGGTTCCGAGCAATAGAGAAGGAGTTGTTATTTTTGATCCACGTTTTTGTTCTACGAGGGAGCTCTAGGAGATCTAATGCTTGGAGAGTGCTTTTGAGTAGTGCCAGACAAAGGATTTCAGGTTCTGTCAATACATATTGATTTGATTCATTGTGCTTTGTCATTATTGTGTTTACCTCTTGTGTATTCTTTATCTTCTCTTCCATCTTCTATCTCTACTTCCTTCTACCTCTAATCCCCGGTGGATTCGACCTTTCGACAAAAATTCCTCCGACATTGGTGAACCTGATGTGAAAGGTTGTCAGAAGAAGAAAAGATGGGAGAACCTTTGAACACAATCTTCAGTGATGTTTTGCAACAGATGAATATGCTTATGCAGGTACAACAACAACAACAGGTGATGCAAGCTTCTGCTCAAACAGAAAGTGTTGTGATGAATGCTTTGTAAGTAATTGAGCGTGAGGTGAAGTTATTCAATGGTAGGAATGTATCTATATATGTACATATCTATGTGTTAGAGATCAGATCAGATCAGGGCAGCAGGCCAGGTCTGGTGCAGTCGGACTGCCACGTGGCAGCCCGACCTGCAGCAGGCAGTCGGCTGCATTTAATGCAGCCGCCTGGCCATTTCTGGCGCCCTCTTTCCCCCGGTTTTTCAGCTATTTATACCTGGCACTTTCAGCAGTCTGGTACACTTCTCTGCTCGCAGATTACAGACAGGTGACGCGCAGATTCCGTAGATTTCAGACAGCAGACAGTTGTAAACGCCCCGAACAACGTAGTATGCTTAACAATTATGATATTCGCTTGTTTTCGAGATTTAATATAAAAGAGAATGAACACTTAAAGCTGAAAATGAAAATTACTCACAAAATTACAGCCATGAAAATGTAAAAGTAATGGAAACAAGATTGAAGGTTGAAGCTGGGCAACCCCCCCCGAAGGAATGTATTTCTGCTCAATCCAAGTCCCTTAGGGAAGAGCTCAGTTACAATCAACCTGAGAGTGAGGAGAAGTAATTCTCACTCTCACAAGATCATGCAAAGATGTACAAACACACATGCATTATCTATTATGCAATGATAAGAACTGATTTCTTTACAGTATGAGAGAAGAAAGAGGGGAAATCAGCCTTTCTCCATCGTTGATCAGCCTTACATGGATAGGGCTTGCTTCTTGTTGCTAAAATGGAAGAAAGAGCTCGAGAAGGAGGTGATGTAATGAATTTACAGGCTTGTTGTCCTGTAAAACAACAGTGATAGAAGAGGGAATATGGAGGAATTTGATAATGGAGAAGTGGGGGATGATGATGGGGATGGATGGGGTCAGTTTCTGGCTATCTATGGGTGCTGTACATGAGTTTACAGCAAAGAAAAATGATGATGAATGAAGAAAAACGAGCTCTTATTTATAGGAGAGGGGAGAGCTAGTACAAAAGGGGAAAGTGGAGTAGCACAAGACAAGTGTCCATCCACATGTCATGAGATGTGACAAGTGGTGGGACACTTGGAAACTTGTGTGACAAGTGTCTTGACACTTGTCTCTTCTCTATGGCCTTCCTTTTTGGGTTGAATACTGTCAAGAATAGAAACAACCAAATTTAGTAAGCACAATCAGAGTACAGAACTTACTATTTTTAGAATGACATCCCTATTTTTTAGGACTAGCATTTTTAGGCTAATTCGAGGCTTCTAAAATTTAGGGATCTCCTAAAATTTAGGGACCCCCCTAATATAGGTATCATATAAAAGCTTTTTCCGTGTACATCGCAAAAATGGTATCCGAATCTTCATGTGACTTTCCTATGCAAAGAAATGTGCATTTCAAGCTTTCAGCCCACACATGCACATTATACAAGCATTTCATGATCATGCTATCTTGTCGATTGTAACTGTTTGTTCTGGTGGATCTAGCCCACACTTCAAGGCATCAATCCTTTCGGTGTGCGAGTCTAACCCTGATATGCGTGAGTTCTAGTCACAGGCACCCAATCGGGCCATATAGGTGGAAGTGTGAACTATCTTTTCTCTAACCCACCGCGTGGGTCCACCATAACCTGTGACCACTCATCAGTGGCCAGCTCCAATGCACTTTTCTTTATATCTAATTAGTGCAAAGGAAATAAATTTAATAAATCATTATATAGACAAATTAATGAAAAAGGATACAAATTCTGTTTCTATAGAGTTGTGACAGCCCTCTGGCTTTTATTCAGCTGTCCTCAGCTGAAAAGCTTCTTGATATTGCTGTAGAATATTTGGGTAATCCTTCATGAATTTTTCATCTACCCACTGTGCATCTGTTGTAGGTAGATTCTTGAATTTTAGTAAGAATTTTCGTGTCACAAGGCCACTTCTCGTGGTTCGATCCTTGAGAAACAAAATCTTTTCAGGTTCCAAGAGTTGCTCTGTTTCTTCAACTTCTGGGGGATCTTCAGTAATGGGTTCCTTTGGTTCTGGTCCTATGTAAGGTTTTAGCAAACTTACATGAAAAGCGTTGTGTATTTTCCAATGAGCAGGAAGCTCAAGTCGATAAGAAACTTCATTTATTTTCTCAATCACTTTGAAGGGTCCAAAGTATCTACTGGAGAGCTTTGGAAAAGATGAATTTTGACCAGAACCTTGTTTGAGCCTGCTTTTATCAAACTTTAGCAAGACATATTGACCTTTTTCAAAAGCCAAAGGTCTTCTTCGTTTATCTGCTTGCTTCTTTTGTCGCTCTTGGGCAACTTTGATAGTGGCTCGAACTTGATCCATTGTTGTTTTTAAATCTGAAGCAAACTCATCAGCAGCAAAAATCTTATCTTTAGTGCGAATAATTGGAGGAGGAATCACTTTACCCTGTACTATTTCATTTGGAGCTTTCCCTGTGGATGAGTGCACTGTATTGTTGTAAGCAAACTCCAATAATGGAAGATATTTCTCCCATTGTGACTTATGTTCACTAACATAAGCTTTCAACATATCCAAAAGAGTGAGATTCATCACCTCTGTTTGGCCGTCAGTTTGAGGATGAAAAGCTGAGGAGAACTTTAAAGTGGTTCCCAAATTCTCAAATAAAGCACGCCAAAAGTTACTTGTGAATTTGGAGTCTCTATCTGAAATGATCTCAGAAGGCATACCATGTAATCTGAAGATATGTTGAATGAAAAGTCTTGCAGCTTGTGCGGATTTCAATGTTTTATGACATGGAATAAAATGTGATTGTTTGCTGAATCTATCAATTATGACCCAAATCATATCATGACCTTGAGGTGTTCTTGGAATACCTGAGATGAAATCCATTGTGATCGATTCCCATGGATCTTTGGGCACTGGAAGAGGTTGCAACAATCCTGGAATCTTCTGCCTATCATATTTGGATCTTTGGCATACCAGACAAGCCTCAATGAAGTTATGTGTATCTCTTCGTAATGTTGGCCAATAAAAGTAGCGCTCAATTGCACTTAGAGTGGCTGCCCTCCCTCTATGCCCTGCATAAGGGGGTTCATGACTTTCTTTAAGCACCTTTTGTCGAACAGGAAGAGTGACACAAAGGCGATTGTTCATGAGAAGGTAACCGTCTTTGATGGAATAATCTGGATGAGAACCTCCTTGCTGTAAATTTGACCAAATTGTTGCAAAATCAGTATCTTCATCATAAGTATTCTTCATCGTTTGAAAATCTTCATGATGAGCCACTGTAATAGTTGCAATGCGAGGCACTCTAGAAAGTGCATCAGCAACTACATTTTGTTTCCCTGGAGTGTACATAATTTGAAAATGAAACATAGACAAGAAATTTTCCCATCTTGTATGTTTCTCCTGCAAATGCTTTTGAGTCTTGAAATACTTCAAGCTTTGATGATCAGTTTTAATAAGGAATTCATTGCCTAAAAGATAATGTTTCCATATCTTTAAAGCATGAACCACTGCTAAGAGCTGCTTTTCATAAATGTCATACCTTTTCTCCACATCATTTAGACGGCGGCTTTCAAAGGCTATGTCATGGCCTTCTTGATTTAGCACTGCACCAATACAATCACCGCAAGCATCTGCTTCCACCACAAATGGTTTTACCAGATCTGGAATGATAAGAACATGTCCAGAAGTAAGAGCTGTTTTCAGCCTTGTGAAGGCTGCCTTCTCTTTTTCCTTCCATTGGAAAGAGATCTTCTTCTTTGTAAGGTCATGAAGTGGAGAAGCCATATGTGCAAAATTCTTGATGAAGCGGCGGTAATAAGAACATAAGCCAAGAAACGATCGCACCTCATGTGCATCATGAAGATGAGGCCATTCTTGGATTATCCTGATCTTTTCAGGATCCATCTGAATCCCTTCAGAAGAGATGACATGCCCAAGGTAATTTATTTTATGCATGAAAAATTCACTCTTTTTACCATTTACCAAGAGTTGATTTTGTTGAAGTAATTGTAGAACAATTTCCAAGTGTTGAGGATGCTCCTCTTCATTCTTGCTAAAGACAAGATTATCATCAAAGAAAGTACCGACATATTGTCGATGCTCTCTAAAGATGCGCTCCATCATTCGATTAAAGGTGGCTCGTGCATTGGTTAATCCGAAAGGAACCATCAAGAATTCATAAAGACCGTATGAAGTGCGGAAAGCAGTTTTGTGTACATCTTGTGGTATTACCCTAATTTGATGATAACCACTCTTTAGATCAATGCGACTGAAAACCTTTGAGCCTCCTAGACGATCCAAAATTTCGTCAATTTTGGGAATAGGAAACCGATTCTTCACAGTGATTTTGTTGAGGGCTCGATAATCAATGCACATTCTGAATGTGCCATCTTTCTTTTGAACAAGAAGAACCGGTGAACAAAATGGTGAGCTACTTGGCCTAATTAGCCCACGGTTGAGTAGGTCTTCGACTTGCTTTCTGATTTCTTCTTGTTGAGGACGACTCACACGGTATGGTGCTATATTAGGAGGAGAACTGCCCGGGATAATATCAATATGATGGTCTTCTGGCCTTTCTGGGGGAAGCTGATAAGGAAGATCTTCCGAAAAACAATCTTTATACTTTTCCAAGAGCTGAAGTTGCTCTTGATTTTCAGCATTCATATTATCTTTTACATCAGTGACATAAAGCAGACAACATTGAACACAATCCTTAATTGCTCTAGAGACTTGCATATGGCTTACCATAGGTATGGTGTCTCCAGAAACTCCAGCTTGGATCTCGTACTTCTTGCCTTTGTTGGTGAGTTCTACCTTCTTTTTCTGAGAGAAGATGGTTGAATCTATTCTATGATTCCAGGGCATGCCAAGAATCATATCGCAACCATCAAGGTCTCCAATACAGAAGGTATCTTCGTCACTGTAGCCTTGAATTTGAAACTTGAGCTTGCCAATGTAGGGTATCACAGTCTTCACTGTGTCACCTTCATTAGCATTTAAAGCTTGGCGAACTTTTGCCGGAGTGTCCATCTCTTCATTCTTTAATCCAAGCTCTTTAGCTAATTGCAAGGAAATGATATTTTCATTCGCCCCAAGATCTATCAAGAATAGTGCTTGCTTACCTTGCAACTGTCCCCAAGCTTTTAATAATTTGCGCGTCTCTGGAGTGTGAGTTGTGTTTGCAACTACATCACTGATAGCATTGATTTTCACTGGCGACTTAGGCTTGTTGTCAGAAACCTTGCTTTGTCCCTTGTTTGGACATTGCTTCGCTATGTGGCCTGTTTGTCCACATTTAAAACACTTCCTTTCTTTCATGAAGCGTTGCTTTTCTTTTTCGGAAAGTTGCTTTGCTTGTGGGTATAGATTGGAGTGAAATTGAGGAGCATTAGGAGGTGCATAGGGCTTCATCTTCTTTTGATTTGATGGATGCTTTTGCTGCTGTTTTTGTCCTTCATTTGGGGCTGAATACTCCTCATCGTCAGCTACTCTCTTGTTATCATTCTTTTGGAATGATTTGTTGCCATTGTGCTCCATTTCCCATGTCTCAGCATGGTCAATAAGTTCCTTGAGACTAGAACAATGATAATGATTAAGAGCAGTACGAAGTTTAAAATGCAAACCTCCTTGAAACTTCCTAAGCTTTTCCAAACTGCTGATCTTCTTGAAATGTTGGACCTTCAAAAGTAGCTCCCAAAATCTCTTGGTATAGTCACCAAGTGACTCATTTTTCCTTTGCCAAAGCCGATCCCATTCCATTTTTACATCTCTTTTGAAATGAACAAGAAGAAATTGGCTTTGTATCATGCGAATAAAGGACCGCCATGATTTTGGGGCAGCATGATCATATTCCAACCCCGTCCACCAAGTATGGGCTAAGTCGGTTAAATGTAAAGCTGCAAACTTAATCTTTTCTTTTTCTTTATACTTGTCACGACCATACAAAATTTGAAATTGACGAATAAACTTCAGAAGAAGATCAGGATTTCGGGAATCATCATACATACTGAGCTTGATCTTCTTTTCAAGTTGAGATAGTGACTTAGTCTTCTTCTTCTTTTTATGCCTTCGTCCGTGCTCGGATCTTGAGGTTGAAGATGATGAAGTGCTTGATGGGGATGAAGATGGAGACGAGGGTGAAGAATGTCGACGCCTTTGACGATGATGAGGTCTTCCACGAGAAGGGTGTGACTCTTCGTTACTAGAAGAGGATCCATCAGAATAGGCGCCAGATGACTTTGAAGAAGAGGATGAGCTTCGACGCGATCTCTTTCTTTGTCTTGAAGTAGAATGGGACTGCCTCTTAGAAGTAGTTGGACTTCTTGTTCGGCTCCTTTCATTGGTATGGCTTTGTCTCCTTGAAGTAGATGGGCTTCTTTCCTTGAATTCTTTGGGATTCTCAACTTTTTCTAGTTTGAGAAGTTGCTCACGAATTTGCTGATTCTCCTCTCTAAGACTTTGAATGGCTTGAAGGATAGCACTCGACTGATCCATTGAGAATCTTAAGAAAAAAAAAAAGCTCAAGCACTCAATGCAAGGGCTGAAAACAAACAAACTTATAATTGTAAGCACTACCAGTGTTGGGGGTGAGGACCGAGCCAAAGCTCTGATACCACTGTAAACGCCCCGAACAACGTAGTATGCTTAACAATTATGATATTCGTTTGTTTTCGAGATTTAATATAAAAGAGAATGAACACTTAAAGCTGAAAATGAAAATTACTCACAAAATTACAGCCATGAAAATGTAAAAGTAATGGAAACAAGATTGAGGGTTGAAGATGGGCAACCCCCCCCGAAAGAATGTATTTCTGCTCAACCCAAGTCCCTTAGGGAAGAGCTCAGTTACAATCAACCTGAGAGTGAGGAGAAGTAATTCACACTCTCACAAGATCATGCAAAGATGTACAAACACACATGCATTATCTATTATGCAATGATAAGAACTGATTTCTTTACAGTATGAGAGAAGAAAGAGGGGAAATCAGCCTTTCTCCATCGTTGATTAGCCTTACATGGATAGGGCTTGCTTCTTGTTGCTAAAATGGAAGAAAGAGCTCGAGAAGGAGGTGATGTAATGAATTTACAGGCTTGTTGTCCTGTAAAACAACAGTGATAGAAGAGGGAATATGGAGGAATTTGATAATGGAGAAGTGGGGGATGATGATGGGGATGGATGGGGCCAGTTTCTGGCTATCTATGGGTGCTGTACATGAGTTTACAGCAAAGAAAAATGATGATGAATGAAGAAAAACGAGCTCTTATTTATAGGAGAGGGGAGAGCTAGTACAAAAGGGGAAAGTGGAGTAGCACAAGACAAGTGTCCATCCACATGTCATGAGATGTGACAAGTGGTGGGACACTTGGAAACTTGTGTGACAAGTGTCTTGACACTTGTCTCTTCTCTATGGCCTTCCTTTTTGGGTTGAATACTGTCAAGAATAGAAACAACCAAATTTAGTTAGCACAATCAGAGTACAGAACTTACTATTTTTAGAATGACATCCCTATTTTTTAGGACTAGCATTTTTAGGCTAATTCGAGGCTCCTAAAATTTAGGGACCTCCTAAAATTTAGGGATCTCCTAAAATTTAGGGATCTCCTAATATAGATATCATATGAAAGCTTTTTCCGTGTACATCGCAAAAATGGTATCCGAATCTTCATGTGACTTTCCTATGCAAAGAAATGTGCATTTCAAGCTTTCAGCCCACACATGCACATTATACAAGCATTTCATGATCATGCCATCTTGTTGATTGTAACTGTCTGTTCTGGTGGATCTAGCCCACACTTCAAGGCATCAATCCTTTCTGTGTGCGAGTCTAACCCTGATATGCGTGAGTTCTAGTCACAGGCACCCAATCGGGCCATATAGGTGGAAGTGTGAACTATCTTTTCTCTAACCCACCGCGTGGGTCCACCATAACCTGTGACCACTCATCAGTGGCCAGCTCCAATACACTTTTCTTTATATCTAATTAGTGCAAAGGAAATAAATTTAATAAATCATTATATAGACAAATTAATGAAAAAGGATACAAATTCTGTTTCTATAGAGTTGTGACAACACTGCAGACTGCAGCGGACTTCGAGGTGAACAGCAGGTTGCATCGTCGAGGTGGAGACACTCAGTCCAGCGCACTGCGCCCGTGTATATATCTGCATATCTTTGTATTCAGCATTCTTTATACAACAGATCTTCATCGTCCACTGTCTCTTTCTCTCTCTTCTCTCTTTGCGTTCTCTCTCTCTCAGTCCTACGCTTCCGCACCGCTGCACTCTGACATGGTATCAGAGCAGTGTTTGAGGGCTGATTGAGCGCAGAATCAACCTGAAGAGGAGTTTCCATCGCGACACAAATTTGCGTTTTTTGCGTTTAAGGGCAGACAGGAGGGCTGCGCCTTGGAACAAGGCTGAAACGAGTGTGGGCGCACAGGAAAGGAGTACAGGTGGTGGATTTGCTGCTGTTTACTGCTGTTTGACGCGGAGGAAGTTTGAGTTTTCAGCCTATAAGTGCAGGTTTTGCTTTTTCATCGCCTTCGGCGGGTGAAGAAGCTTCAGGACGCGGAAGAGCCTTAGCAGGCTGAGTTTTCCCAGTCAGAGGGGGCTGCTTTTGCGTTTGTGAAGGCATTGCGGGTGAAGATGTCTACAGAGATTGACTTGGAGTTCCAGGCCATTATGGACAGGAAGGTGCCTGTCTTACCGGCTCTTCCTGCAGATCAAAAGCTCGACGGCGACAACTACCGCATTTGGTGCGTCATGATGTTGGCCATCCTTGAGTCCTATGATTTGGCGGAGTTGGTACAGGAGGAGATTGACCGGCCCTCGGTAAGAGATGAGTTCAAACTCTCTTCCGATGCTTGTGCGGAGTTGGCCAAGGCCCAGTCTCATTGGGACAAACTGAATGCCAGGATTCGATCCTTTCTCTTTCTATCATGCACTACAGCCATGATCGCTCACATCGAGCACTTGACGGTGGCTCGGGAGATATGGCTGGAGCTTGATCAGATGTACAATCGGATGACCCTTATGAAGCGGGTTTCTTTGGAGGTATAGATGCGGACCTTGTCCGTAAATAAGTCTTCTTTGCTGCGGGAGCACATTAACAAGCTAAGGCAGCTTCAGATGCAGGTTCAGAATGCGGGGAAGCCGATTTCCTCCGAAGACATGGCGATCATACTATTGTCCCAGTTGCTGCCACGATTCGGTACATTTTACTCTGTCCTTATTGCTTCGGGGCGAGAGTCTACTCTTCGGTGGGAAGAGTTGGTTCCTATGGTCTTGGACCAAGAGGAACAGTTAAAGGGACAGAATGCTTCCAAGTCGGAGGCGTTGACAGGTCAAGCCTCTCAAAAGAAGGGGAAGGACCAAAAGAAGAAGAAGGGGGATAACAAGTCCAAGAAGGACAAGGAGAAGGACACATGCCATATTTGTGGAAAGACTGGCCATTGGAAGAAGGATTGCCCTGACAAAGACACGAAGGACACCAAGAAGAAGGACACCAAGGATTCTGGAGCGGTGGCTGCACCATCATCAGCTGCATTTCTTCATCTAGCTGTCATTGAGGACGCTTCACCGAATGCTTTTGATGCTGCGATGGCGGCTCCCCAGGCTCGAGAGTGGATTGTTGATAGTGGTGTCTCACGGCACATGACTCCTTCATCAGATGGTGTTGCCCAGTTGCGACCGTCGCATGGGCAGATTCTCATTGGAGACAGCTCTTCAGTTTCTATTGCAGGTCGGGGTAAGATGCAGCTTATTCCCGATGGACGAGGTGGTACCCATACCTCAGAGGTTTTGCATGTACCAGGATTAGGGTACCATCTTCTTTCAGTTCATAAGATTTGCTCCCTTGGCCTTTTGGTGGAGTTTGACAGTACTACGGTGCGAGTCCTTGATCGTGGATCGAGGAAGGTTCTCTCATCCGGATATGAGGAGAACGGCATTTACAAACTGAAGTCTTCCACCGCCCTCTCTACTCTTCTTCTTACCTCTCAGTCACAGTCAGAGTTATGGCATGCTCGGTTTGGTCACCTGAACTATGATTATCTTCGGAGAGCGTCACGTGGACAGCTTGTTCGAGGGTTGCCGGATATAGTGGTGAGCCAGCAGCCATGTGTCTCCTGCATTCAGGGGAAGCAGCATAGGGATGCCATTCCCCACACAGCTTCGCGGCGGTCTACTTCACCGATGGAGCTAGTATCTACGGATCTATGTGGCCCTATGAGGAATGAGTCCTTGCGTGGGAGCTCGTACTTCATGCTGATCGTGGATGACTACAGCAGGATGACATGGGCCTACTTTTTGGCATTAAAGTCAGAAGCTTTCTCGCACTTCAAGGATTGGCTTCTCTTTGAGGAGAACCGATCGGGCCGGAAGTTGAAGACCTTGCGATCCGACAAGGGAGGTGAATTTGTTTCTAATGAGTTTGCTCGGTTTTGTGCAGATAGAGGAATTCACCAGGAGTTTGCCAATACCAACACTCCTCAAGATAATGGTATTCTTGAACGGAAGAACCGCAGTGTGATCGAGATGGCGCGCACCATGATGGAGCACCGACAGACCCTTCAGGTTCTGTGGGCCGAGGCTGTGGCTACTGCAGTTCACATCCTTAATCGATCCCCTACTTCGGCCGTGGAAGGGATGACCCCATTTGAGGCTTATTTTGGGACGAAGCCAGATGTTTCTTACTTTCGGGTCTTTGGGTGTGATGCCTATGTTCACATTCCCAAGGCTCACCGTGATAAATTTGAAGCAGCTTCCCGAAAACAGGTATTTGTTGGCTACAGCTCCCAGTCCCAAGGCTACCGACTGTATGATCCCGTCAAGCGGGATGTGTACACTAGCCGTGATGTGCGGTTTGTGGAGATTCCGGCTACTTCAATGGGTGAGGAGCATCCCGTTCTTGGAGATCCAGGGGAGAGTTGGGCTCCTTCTACAGTTCCACTGGAGCCCGTGCCTTTTGATTATGATTTTGTTTCTGACACAGAGTCTACTGTTCCACCAGACACCTCTGAGGAGTTACCGCCGGTGGATATTCCAGAGTCTTCTGCTGATGGAGAACATCGAGGGGAGGTTCAGCCTCCTCCTCGCTGGGCCCGTGACACACTCCGTGATTCAGGGATCGAGGGGGTTCCTGAGGAGTGGGGACCGCAGGATGGTCCGCGGCGGTCACGGAGGCACCAGGCACATTCTACGGAGCTTGTTTGCTCCAACTATTGTTTGATGACCCGTGTTATGCAGGATCGAGAGCCCACCTCCGTGAAGGAGGCTTTACAGTCCACCCCATGGAAGAAAGCTATGAAAGCTGAGTTGGAGGCTATTGAGAGGAATGGCACTTGGTCACTCATGCCCCGCCCCCCGAAGAAGAAGGTGATTGGAGTCAAGTGGGTCTTCAAGACCAAATACCTTAGCGATGGTTCTTTGGATAAGCACAAGGCTCGCCTTGTTGCTAAAGGTTTTGCACAGCGCCCAGGTGTTGATTGTCATGATACTTTTGCCCCCACAGCTCGTATGGCGACCATTAGAGCTGTTCTTGCTTTGGCTGGCCATAGGAGATGGCCTGTTTATCAGTTGGATGTGAAGTCGGCCTTCCTCAATGGTGATTTGAAGGAGAAGATCTATGTTAAGCAGCCTCCTGGCTTTGGATCTTCAGATGCGAAAGTCTACAGGTTGAAGAAGGCCTTGTATGGCCTCAAGTAGGCTCCGTGTGCATGGAACGAGAAGATTGATTCGTTCCTCCAATCTTAGTTGGGATATCGGCGGTCCAAGGCCGATCCGCAGCTGTATGTTCACACTTCCGAGGATGGTTGTGTGCTGTTTGTCTTATATGTTGATGATTTGATTGTCACAGGTGATGATGCACAGCAGGTCCAAGAGACGAAGTCAGCTTTACATCGGACGTTCGAGATGACGGATTTGGGTCTACTCCATTTCTTTTTGGGCCATGAGATTTATCAGTCTCAGAGGGGGATCTTTATCTCTCAACAGAGATATGTACAGGAGCTCTTGGTGTCTTTTGAGATGGAGGATTGTCGGGCCCTATCTACTCCTATGGATCCGAATTGGAAGGCCACTTCCCATTCAGCTTCTCCTTTGGCGGATGCGTCCCGCTATCGATAGTTGATTGGGTCTTTGATTTGGCTTCTCAACACCAGGGTTGATCTATGTTTTGCTGTTGGGCTCTTGGCAGGGTTCATGAGTGAACCTAAGATAGTGCATTGGCAGGCTGCTCAGAGAATACTTCGGTATTTGAGGGGGACGTCTGATTTAGGGATTCATTACCCCGCAGGGACAGATGGGTCAGATCTTGTACTTGCATGTTGGAGCGACTCGGATTGGGCCGGTGATGTGGACCACAGGCGGTCTACTACAGGTTACTGTTTTACTTTGGGTGCAGGTGTTATTTCATGGAGTAGCAAGAAGCAGCCCACGGTAGCCCTTTCGTCTACTGAGGCGGAGTATCGGGCCGCGTCTTCCACCACATGCGAGGTTGTGTGGCTTCGGAGATTATTGGAGGAGCTTGGGTGCCCCCAGACTCGTCCTACATTGCTGCGATGTGACAATGAGAGTTGCATTGCCTTGGCAAGGAACCCTGTTTTTCATGCCCGGACGAAGCACATTGAGATCGAGTACCACTTCATCCGAGAAAAGCTTCTGGATGAGACCATCACTGTGGAGTACTGCAAGACGGAGGACAATCTTGCGGATTTGTTTATGAAGGCGCTTCCTCAGGCTCTACTTCGGAGACATTCCAGATCCCTCAGGCTTCTGCCCTGCCCAGGCTCCGAGAGGGGGTGTTAGAGATCAGATTAGATCAGGGCAGCAGGCCAGGTCTGGTGCAGTCGGACTGCCTGCAGTCGGACTGCACAGTCGGACTGCCACGTGGCAGTCCGACCTGCAGCAGGCAGTCGGCTGCATTTAATGCAGCCGCCTGGCCATTTTTGGCGCCCTCTTTCCCCCGGTTTTTCAGCTATTTATACCTGGCACTTTCAGCAGTCTGGTACACTTCTCTGCTCGCAGATTACAGACCGGTGACGCGCAGATTCCGTCTCTGTTCGCAGATTTCAGACAGCAGACAGTGCAGACTGCAGCGGACTTCGAGGTGAACAGCAGGTTGCATCGTCGAGGTGGAGACACGCAGTCCAGCGCACTGCGCCCGTGTATATATCTGCATATCTTTGTATTCAGCATTCTTTATACAGCAGATCTTCATCGTCCACTGTCTCTTTCTCTCTCTTCTCTCTCTGCGTTCTCTCTCTCTCAGTCCTACGCTTCCGCACCGTTGCACTCTGACACTATGCTCATAAGATGGAATTCTTTGGAGTGGCTCAACTCGCATGGAGCCGGTATTTTGTACGTGTTACTGTACATGAATTGAAAGCGCGAATTATTGAATTATACATGCACGATGTAGACTGGGTAGCTTTTAGGAAGACACTCAGAAGAATTTTACATTGAAGATATCAGTTTGATTACGCACAAGACTTTTCAGGAGTGGATTTTGCAACCCAATAAGGGTCTTGTGGCTACAAAATTGTTAAGAGAATTTGAAAGTCTATTTGAGCAGTTGGATCTTGCAGAACAGCAAGTTCTTGCAAGTCAGAAAATTGAATTGTTTCTACAGGTAGCTGATCCTGAGCTTCAAGAGAAGCTTGATGATTTGTTGGAGGATTAGACTACAGAGACAGGTCTTAAAACAGAGTGGAGACATGTCAAGGAAGCTGTAACTGTACTTGTGATGAAAAAGCATAGAAGAAGAGAAAGATTGCATGTCTCTAGCTTGCCCAGTGTTATGGGCAAAATAGTTGAGGTATCTAGTAAGCCACTCGCTTCTGTAGCTAACCCTATGGTTGTACCTGCTATTGTTCCCTCTGTTAGGAAAGATGTCTTAGATGAATTGGTCAAAGGGATGCGGAATCTTCAATTGAAGGTTACAAATTGGATGAAAAAGGATAAGAGGAAAGGGGACGGACAGTAGTCCCTAAGCTTGGAAAAAGATGTATGTGGCGTGATAGTTTGTAGTATGAGAGAAAGGATTGTGCTGCTTATCAAGATGCCTTGGCACGACATCTCATATTTGGGAAGGATGGCAAGATCCATGCTTAAGAAAGGGGATTGCCTCTTGCTTTGAATTTTGGAAAGGGAGGTATGCAGAAGTTGGAAGATTTGGCTGTTCAAAATGCTTATGCGGTGGTACATGCTTTTACTTTTGGTCTATAGTTGGATAGAATGTATGGCCAAGTGATGGTTGGTCCAAAGGCTGAAATATGGATACATGCTTTACATGCAGCTGAAAAGAGAAAGGTTACTGATTGTGAAATGTCTCATGCAGGGCAAGACATTCGTGACATAACTGGTTGGGAATCACTGGAAGATGCATATTCAGTGTATGCGTATTTAGCAAAGGTATAAAACACGGATGTACTTGTGGAAGAGAAACGAAAGAGAGATGAAGATAATGCAGGGACATCTAAAAGAATAACAAGAAGTGTGGATCAGCCTAAAGCTACAAATTAGTCACCTACCGAGCATGCTATGGAAGAGGTCAGTCAGGAGCAAAAACAGGATAGCAAACAAGAGGGCAAAAAGAAGGGCAAGTAGCTAAGATATAAGTTGCAGTTTGACATTGAGACAGCCATAGATCTTAAGAAGGTTCTTCAAGAACGGATCCTAAATAGTCAGGTGGAATTCACCTTGGAAGAGGTGCTTGGCATCGCCAAGCAAGAATTTCATGATGAGATCATTGATATAATTAAGAGGAAGCGTCAGTTTCTTGGTGATACCACTAGTGCATTGCTACAATTTAAAGAGGAAACTGGTTTGTTGGTATTCGGGCTGAATATGAGCATGAAGTAAGTATTGGATTATCTATGCAAGATGCTACTAATCAGTGGACAACATGGGGAAAAGAGAAGAAAGTGGCTGAAAATGCATTGTCTTGTAGCAATATGCATGGTGGAGTAAGACAGATGCAACAATATGGGGAAGAGACTCTAGGATTTATTCTTCGAAGTCATTACACAAAAAATCCTTGGGCTAGGGCTACCACTGAAACGGTAGTAAAAATAGGGGAATGTGAAACTTCTTGTGTTGCTTTACTTGACCATGGGTCTGAGATAAATGTCATTGAGCATGGATTGTATGAAAATGGTGTATGGCCTGTGGATATTGATCATGGTTAGCATATGAGGGCTGCAAATAATTCTTTGGGAGAGCTTTATGCTGCATGTGCTAATGTAAAAGTGACGATTGGTGATGTACAAGAAGAGCAACACTTCTTTGTTCAAGATAATTCCTCATATGTAGTGATTTTGGGATAACCTTATATTACAAGAGTGCGTATGGAAACAAAGGTGCTTGATGATGGTTCTGCTTGTGCAAGAGTCAGAAGCAAGGATGGGAGAAATCGGGATATGCTTCGAGAGTCTTCTTTGGCTCCAAATGCAAGGGAATTCAAAGACCTGGATTTTCAAGCACTGTTGTAATGCGGGGCTACAGTAGTACTGTTCAGAGAATGTACTTGCTTCTTGATGGAATGAAGCATGTATTTACTATTGGTTATTCTCAGTTTACAGCAAACAGTTCATGTTGGTTTAAGTCTCTGGAAGCTATGTGCAAGGCTGAACGCATATCTATGAAACAGGCTACTAAGGAACCGAGAGCATTGGGACTGTTAGCTGAAAATGAAGGCATTTCAGGCATCTTTTATGGGCTGAATATTAATGACACTGGCTGAAATTTCAGCAACTATACATGCAGAAAATGAGGCTGAAAACAGAGTGTTGTTAGTATGTTCTTGGACATGTATGATGTTATAGCATTGTTTGCTCAGCAAGAAGGATTACAATGGGCTGAAGCACTTGTGGAGACAGTATAAGAGAGTTGATAAAAAGGTGAAACCAATTGATTTGCCACTTCCACCAGAAAGTGAGGGTTTGTATGAAAAAATGTCAAGGCAGCCAAGCTTATGGGATCCTAAAGATATAGGTCATCAATTTACATTTGACATATTACAGGAATTGAAAGTTGGTGCAGAAGGGTTTCTTTTGCCTGCTGAGAGAGACTGTTTTATGCAGATGTTGGCTAGGCATGGAAAGGCATTTGCGTTTCAGCCAAGTGAAATAGGTTGTGTGGATCCAAGTGTTGTCTCTCCTATGGTAATATTTGCTGTGCTACATATACCATGGAACTTGAGGCCTATTCCAGTGCCTAAGGCTTACTTGCCAAAGCTGATGGATTTGCTAAATGAAAAGATTCGCATGAAGATCTTAGAGCCCTCTTCAGCCTTGTACTCAAATCGTTGGTTTACTGTGCCCAAAAAGAATGGAGCTTTGAGATTTATTCAAGACATGCAACTGGTCAATAAAGTGACCATAAGAAATGTGGGTGTAGGTCTTGTGGTTGATGAATTTACAGAGGCTTTCGCAGGCAGAGCGATTTATTCTTTGGGCGATCTGGGATATGATTAGTTTGAGCTTGCAATTAAAAGCAGGGATATCACAACCATGAAGACTCCTTTAGGGTTAGTTTGGATGTGTACTCTCCCGCAGGATGCAACAAACTCAGTGGCACACATGACAAATGCTATGAATAGGGTACTCAGGGATTTTATACCACAATTGGTAATGCCCTTCTTGGATGATGTTCCAATAAAAGGGTGTGCAGTGGATGAAAAGAATGAAGAGATGGATGCTCTTGGATGCAGACAGTTTGTTGCAGACCATATTGTGAATTGTGAGAGGATTTTGACGCGTCTAGAAGAGGTGCATTTAACTCTTTTTGGACAAAAGTCTGTCTTTGGAGTTGAAGAGGTTTTGATTGTTGGTTATATGTGTGGGCCCTATGGGCGAAGACCATCACCAACAAAAATAAATGGGATTGATAGAATGCAAGATGTATGCACGAATGTATCAGAGGTGCGTAGATTCTTGGGCTCATGTGTGTTCTATTTGATATGGATTTCTCACTTTGCACATGTAGCTGATGCTCTATATCAGCTCTTGAGGAAAGGACAAAGATTCCATTGGAAGAGGAAGCATCAGAAAGCAATGAAGAAATTGAAGCAGCTCTTAAAATTTGCTCCTACATTAAGAAAGGCTGACTATTCACATGGAAAGTCTATTATTATTATTGTTGATACAAGCCCAATCGAAATTGGATGGGCAATTGAGCAAGATGATGACGAAGGGGAAAGATATACAATACGCTTTGGTGCTAAAGTATTGACTGAACGATAGAGAAGGTACCTACAGGAAAAAAGAGAATTATGGAAAATTGTGACAGTCCTTAAATGTGATAAGGAGTATTTTATGGGTGCTCGTGTAGTCATTGAGACTGATTGTTTACCGGTATTGGGTATGATTACTAGTTGTGCTACCCCAGACATTGCTATGCTCCGGTGGATTGCATACATCAAATCTTTGAACCTTGAATTTCAGCATATTGCAAGAAGAGATAACCCAGTGGCAGACATGTTATCTCGAGCACGCTATGAGAATGAAGATGGGATGATGGATGAGGAGGAACAACATGACTTTCTTGCGGTTGAAAATGATGTTGTAAGAGTGAATTTAGCAAAGCAAGGTGTTGCTATAGCATTAATAGCAGCTTAGACAACAAAGAGAAGACACTTAAGATGTTTTGCATCTTGTGTAGAAGTGTTTCTAGAAGACGAATATGAAGGAGAGGCTGAAAATTGGTCAATACCTCAGTACATTAACAAAGAGAGATGAATGGCCAGATGAGGAGTTTAAGAAGATAAAGAGGAAAGCCTATGGGTTTTTCTTAAAAGATGGATACTTATGGAAACATGCTAAAAAGAAACAGGATATGCCATTGCAAGTTTTGAGTGATAGAGCTTCACAAGTAAATGTTATGTAAGAATTTCATGAAAGCTTGTGGGCTGGCCATAGAGGTGTTTGGGGTACTTTTGCAAAGATCAAAGAAAGATATTGGTGGCAGGGTATGTATAAAGATGTTGCTCACTTTGTGGAAACATGTATGACATGTCAAATGTATTCATCCGTGAGACATTGGGATGGACTGCAGTCCACGTATCCATTGTCTCTTCATTTTAAGTGGGTGGTGGATTTAGTCACGATGCCTACAGGTCTTTGAAAAATGAGACATCTTGTGCTTGCCTGTGAAGACTTGACTAATCAAGTGGAAGGGAGAGCTCTACGTACTAAGACAACAAATACTGCGTGTACTTTTCTCTTAGAAGAGATCTTTTGTAGGTATGGCTGTGTGGGAAAAATTGCAGCAGATAAGGGTGAGTTGGATGCAGATGAAGCTCATGATTTCTTTGCATGGTTGGGGATAAAGCTTGCTTTAACTTCAGCCTATAATCTTGAAGGAAATGGAAAAAGTGAAAGAGGTCATTCACCTATTGTGAAGGCATTGGCAAAAGCATGTGGAGAAAATGTAAAAGAGTGGCCACGATTGCTCCCTTATGCTTTGTGGACTGACAAAACAACACATAGTGTTGTTACAGGATATATGCCTGCTAAATTGATGTATGGTCAAAAACCTATCATGCCGATAGAAGAGATGACAGTCACATGGAGTATGCTACCTTGGGAGGAGGAGTTGAATTGAGAGGAGTCGTTGGCCTTGCGCATTAGACAGTTGGTCAGAAGACATAGAGGTAGCAATTGCAAAATTAAGGGCAGCAAGGATACAGAACAAGAAACAGTTTGACAAAGACATAGACTGAGACTAAGAACCATACAAGATGGAGATTGGGTGTTGGTTTATGATAGCAGTTGAGACAACTAGTATAGTGCCATCCGTAAAGTTTCCAAAAGATGGTTTGGACCCTATGTGGTAAGATAGGTGTTTGATAATGCTACTTATGCATTAAATGAGTTGGATGGGACACCCATAAAGCTTTCGGTAGCAGGGAAAATAATCAAATTATTCAAGAGACAGGAATCTAATGCCTATGAGTTGCCAAAACTGAAAGAAAATAGTGGCCATGATACAAGGGCTAGCCAAGAAGATATGGAAGATGAAGAAGCAAAGGATATGGTTACAGAGGATGAGGAGGACTCAGAATCTGGTGACAACTAGGATTTTGGCATATACCGAAGGATGTGCAGATTCAGAGGGGGTGGATGTCATACCACTACGCGAACACGGTGTGAAAAACTCTGGAGTGCATCATCATTCGACTTTCTTATTAATGTAGAGAGTCAATGTGATCTGAGTCATTAGTGCTAGTGTCCGTGACATGGATTATCCAAAAATACTAGATTTTTGGATAATTTAAGCCTGGTTTTGATATTATTTATTGTAAAAATCCAAAAAAGTTAGAAAAGATTCTAGATTAGGATGGCATGTAAAAAAACAAGTTACTTTTTCAGCCAGTTATGGGATTTTTCACAAAAAAGAGAGATTAGCGAAATCGGGCGTGTCGCGATTGCTATTGACAGGCTGAAAACTGCACTTTGAACTGGAAGGAGTGATCTGGAAGATCCGTGAGTAGGTATCCTGGGGTTTTACCCCCCTTCCGAAGACAACAGAGCCATTAGATTTGGGTTCCAAGCAACATAAAAAGAGCTCTTATTTCTGATCCACGTTTTTGTTCTATGAGGGAGCTCTAGGAGATCTAATGCCTGGAGAGTGCTTCTGAGTAGTGCCAGACAAAGGATTTAAGGTTCTGTCAATATATATTGATTTGATTCATTGTGCTTTGTCATTATTATGTTTATCTCGTGTATTCTTTATCTTCTCTTCCATCTCCTATCTCTACTTCCTTCTACCTCTGATCCCCGGTGGATTCGACCTTTCGACAAAAACCCCTCCGACAACGTGTTTGGGAATTACTGAGCATTTACCTATTCCAAATCTCTTCATGTGGATGAGATGTGCCTTAAATCTAGTCAAAGGCCTAGCATACTTATTGGCACAATACTTGCACACCCTCTTTGATGTGTTGGGACTTGCAAACTTTCCCAACAAGGTCGCATGGTTCCAAAGGTTATCGGACTTTGGAGGCATGATGATTCGTGAACTTGTAAGTTAGCAAGTTGTTGCTGTAATTTGTGGCAAAACACACTCTATCTCTCAGTCTTGGTCATTCGCTTCCACACTGCTTCACTTTGACATGGTATTAGAGCATTGAAGGACGTGGACCTACTTGAAGAGCAGATTTTAGTGCGACACAAGGCTGCGTTTTCGGCATTCGAGGGTGAGCAGGAAGGCTGTGCATTCGAACAAGGCTAAGGCAAGTGTGGGCATGTGAGAAAGGAGCAAAGTTGTTGAAGTTGCTGCTGATCTTTGCTGTTTGAGAAGAAAGAAGGTTGTGTTTTGGGCCTTAAGTGCAAATTTTACCTTTTCAATCGCCTTCGGTGGGTGAAGGAGTGGACAAACGAAGAAGAGCTCTAGCAGGCTACGTTTTCACAGTTTGAGGGGGCTGCTTTTTGTGTTTTATGCAGGCATTTTAGGTGAAGATGTCTTTTGAGATTGAGATAGAGTTTTAGGTGATCAGGGACCGTTTTACCGGCTCTTCCATCAGATCAGAAGCTCGACGGCGAGAACTATCGCATTTGGTGTGTTATGATGCTTGCCATTCTGGAGTCCTACGATTTAGCAAAGCTTGTTACGGAGGCTATTCATCGTCCTTCATCAAGAGACGAGCCCAAACTCTCTGTGAGTGATAAGTGGGAGTTGGCAAAGGCTCAAGTGCATTGGAACAAACTAAATGCCCGCATCCATTCGTTTTTGGGTAGTCTCTGGGAAATAAGTAGGGTTACATCTGCTTGCATGCTACCTGGCAACTCTGTTATGCCCACCTAGTGGTGACTGCCCGTCTCTAGGAAATGAGCAGGGTAACATGTGCAGTGCACCCCCATTTCTCTTGCAAAGAGAAGAAACCAAGGTGACGCCAAAGGGAGGTTGCCTGCATCACCATGTTGACAACAGTGGTAGCGTGGTTCTCCCTTGCTTTGAGTTCTATTACCCATTCAGAGGGAATCACTAGGAGCTTTGTACAATGTACCTCTTTTATTTGGCTCCTAGTTGTATTTTCTTTGTTCACTGCCTTAAGTAGGACCCACTTGCTTCTTTGGCTATCTATGGCCATGTGCTTTCTGGGTGTCTGCATCTTCCATTTATCCTTCAATGTCTTTGAGAAATGATGGGAATGCACTTCACATTCATTTGCAGGGGCCATTATCCTGAGGGCATTCAGACATCAGATGTTTGGCTTATTTTATGTCTTTGTTCAGCCTTGTTTTCTTTGCTTATTCGTGCATCCTCCCTGTGTGCTCTGTAACAGGGAGCTTCTATGTGCTCTGTGAAAGGGAGCTTTTCTGGAAATCTTGGATAGAAATCATCAATCTACACATGTCAAAAGTGTGGCAGCAGCATACTTACAGTAATGGCAATCATAATCAGAGCACCCCAAACTTGGTATTTCTATCATTTGGTTTGGAGTATTTAAGGAGCACTCAAGGGTCAAGTTTGGATCTGGGAACTTAGTTTAGCGAAAGTTTATTTTCTTGGCTTTTTTTGAGGAGGCGTTTGTAAGCTTAATCACTCCAAGAATTCAGATGTCAGTTATTCAGAACTGGCTGTCTGAACTTGATGATATTTACCTGATATTTTCATGCAGGTACCGGATAACATCCTCATTGAAAGGGTTGTAGGGAGGCGGCTTGATCCTGTGACAGGAAAAATTTATCATCTCAAGTTTTCACCTCCAGAGAACGAAGAGGTTGCAAGAAGGTTAACTCAACGGTTTGATGACACAGAGGCCCAGGTCAGCTATGTTGCGTTGAATATTTCTTTTTACATGTTTGAGCTCCCTACATATTCATATATCATGTTTGACATGCATGGAAGAACTAGGTTCAGGCATCTGTATTAAAGTAGACTGTGTGCTTTCAATAGAATGCCATTTGCTATCATGGCTCCTTTCAGTAGTGGCCTTGTCAACAATGAAGGTCCAAGTGTGTGTGGGTGCCTCAGAGTAAAAAGTCTAGGGTGTTGACTTTTCAGTGCAATATTTGACTAAAATTCACACTTGGTTTTACTATTTTCAAACTTGTCCTTTTCATTGTAGGCTCTAGATTGAGCAAGTCTCTTTATATGCATAGATTTTGGTAAATTCCATCACCTTCCATTTATACCTTTGAAAAAAAGTAGTAGATCTAGCTACTTGGTAACTGGCTTAGAATCATAGAAGAGAACCTGAAAGCCCTATGATCAACTGCAATAGCAAAGCAAACTTTAGAAGACGAGACAAAAATATCTCTCATTGGATGGTCTGAGCTAGCAGCATAGTGGATGGAATCATGATGACTTTTATGGTCCTTTCGTCTAAGAGTACTCCAATCAAGGGCCTTACATCATGCTCCATAGCAGTAATTGAGGTACCATGTATTCCGTTTGAGTGGGCCATGGATGATACGGATATTGTAAGCCAAAAATCTAGCATAGCATTAACTGTTGGCTATAGCTGATGATGAAAGCAGAGCTTAGGAGTTGCCCAGATGTTCAAAACAGTATAGCCATGGTCAATCTGATCAGTAAATATCTAAAGCAAGTTACACAACAAACGTACACTCATAACATCAGGAGTGATATGCATTCTAAAGTTTGAAGCTGATTATGAAAGTCTGGAAAGCAGTTCTGGTTGCGGTACATCTTGCCTCTTGCCAAAAAATGAGAAAAAGCAAAGTGCACAGAAAAAGGAAAGAAATCACTCTTCCAAGAATGGTCATCCTCCCCTCTCCTCTTAGAGAAACCCCGATCATCATACAGCTCTATTAGCCTTAGCACAAAATATAATACTTTCTATTACTGGATGCAGCCTGCTAGTGCATGTAAGCTGCCAATGTGTAGTCCAAATGTATCTTGATTGTTAGCACCTGGCATTGTTTAATAGGCTTAACTTTGAGCCATTTTCTGTAAAATTGAGCACTTGATTATCGTTGTTATTCTTTCTGAATCATCTATATTGAATGTATTACAATGATATTTTTAACAGGCCAGGCTTCGCCTAAAAACACATTCGCAAAATGTGGACAGTGTGCTGTCAACTTACAAGGATGTCTTGAAAAAGGTAAAATTGCATGCCATACTAGTTGGGTATGAAACCTAGTTTACCCCTAGTGTGTTCGTTTTTTTCTTTTAGTACGCTATTGGAAGGAGGCTACAATTGTGACATTTTTCAATAGGAATCACATAGTTTTAGGCTGCTCTGAAACTAAAGCTTTTCTCCACCGACTCTGGCAGCACAATTCTCACCAAGGTTTTTTAGGAACTTGATGACTTTGGATACTTTGCTGATATGACTGAGGTTTACTCTCACATGCATCTAGCATACACAGGCTTGTAGGGTCTCTGGCTTGCTGTAATCACATGGTTTCTATGTTAGCAGTTTTACTAGACCTTACTGCAATAGATTCACTCCAGATTATTTAAAGAACTATATAGATTCACAGGGAATGCAGACATACTGGCTCGCTCGGCTAATATTTGGTGAAGGTGACCTATGTTTGCTGCAGGGGGGCGTGGGGGTGCAGGTATTCCCCATGGTGCCGTTTGGGTGTGTGTCTGATCTGGGGGAGAGAAGAGCATTCTGGCTTAACTGTAGTCTGTTGGTGCGAGTGAGTGAGACAATTGCAAGTTCACTATTCAAGTGTTCCAAACCTGGGTATTTAATTTCTCAAAAGAGTAGACTGAGTTAGAGCGAAGCTCTGATTGATTCCAATGTCCACATTATGTTCTCCTTGTGTGCATTTCATATGAACATTGTGTCTAAACATGTCTTTTTTCCATAAAGTAGTGCATTTGTGTCCAGCCTCGATCTCAATTTTTGCAGTGATGTGCTTTTGTATACCTGTGTTTTATGATGAGCATTTCATCTCTTATGAAATTGGCATCTCAAGTCTCTTTCTGCTGCTGATTGTTAACTTTACACCAAGAATGCTACTGTCACTCACATGTGTGTATGTTGTTATCCATGTGGTGTTAAAACTTCTACTAATATGTGAAATGGTTTTACAGGTTGATGGTAACCAACCAGTAGATGTTGTGTTCAAAGAGATTGACAACTTGCTTTGTGATTTGAAAGAAGAGAGATCACAAAGCACCTTGCTGACTTAGAGATGCAACCCACATTTAACAATTGCAGTAAAACTGAAGTTTCTTGCACATTTTACACGGAGAATGCCGACATCTTCTGTTCTTTTATAGGATTTCTTTTATTCTGATTACAACTCCCATTTCACATAAACACTCATTGTGCTCCATAAGAAAAAACTTTAGTGGTAGGTTTCCAACTCTCATAATGTTTGATCCATTTTTTATCTTAACAAATAAAGTTGATGCAACTAGTAGCTCATCCTTTTTGACTAGAGTGCTTTTGCATTGAAGTCTAACTGCTTTTCTTTGTCTTGATTGTAAGGGTGAAACTAGAATATAAAGTTTTAAATTGTTTTCAAAACATTGTTAAGAATTTGAACCTTCATAGTGAACTTGGAGTGACTATTAACCTATGTGAGGAGAAAATGGAGCAAAAGGCAGTAAGACACGGCATGCAATTTGGCATTTCTTTAACGCTAGTGTGGTACCTTTAGCAGACATTAGGATGCCCTTTTGGGTGGCTTTTGAAATTTTAGTACATGTGTACATGATGCAAATCATGTTGATGCTCATAGGAGTGATACAATAGTGGCTACATTACATCGATATCGAGGTTAGTGAATTCATCTCTTGGTATATTTGTGCTCAAGTCTAGAATAGAAAATTTGTTGAAGTGCTCGATAATATCACATTTGGATGTAATAGTGTGGGACACATTTTTCCTAATGAACAACTACCAAAAAAATTGATACATTTGGGTGGGTATTTTTGGAAATAGCTACACTATTGTCCTCTTGGATAGAAATGGTGTGTGTGCCATGCAAACACACAATGCAATCCTTGTAAATGCTTGTGGGGGTGAGATTGTATTACAAGACCTATTACTAATAAAAAAACATGAGAACATGATATTTGGATGTATATGTCATGCATAAGGTTTTAGGACGAAAGAAGGGGATCAGGTACCAAAACAATTCGTGGATGTGGATGAGTTTGTTTGAAAATAGGGAGATTAAAATGTCATTTTTGCATTTAGATCAAACCTATGCCACAATATAAGTCAAAGCAATCCTTGTTGATGTCAATAGGGGCAATATGTCCCATGTGTATACTTTGAAATAAATAATTTGGAGTGTTTTGAAAGTGTAGGGGTCCCGTGGCATTCTCTTGTTTAACTTTGGATGAAACATTTGATGTGCAATTGTAGGAGGATATGATATTTGGGCATATTAATTGGCATGTGAACTTTTGTGTCGTATAAAAGTTCAAGAAACCAACAAAGCTGCAAATACGGATTAGTCTATACGAAAACATGGACATTATAGTATCTTGTTTTGATCCACGTAAAACAAGTACGTACATGGCTATACTTGCAAAAAACAATGAAGAGCAATTTTAGAAACCAAATGGTCGTATACATGTAGTTTCATTTAATCTCTATTCAAGTTTCCATATCTATCTCTTAGTACACTTAAAACTCTTAAGAAAATTTGTTGTGCAAACAAGGATTATGTTAATATAAACATGTAACTACCACCAAACAATTATGTTAAACATACTTGCCTATTTGGGTAATATGTTAATAAGTACATTGACACGTTAATAATATGTTGATTTCTTATTAGCGAAGCTCACCTAGAAATGTGAGATTCACATTTTTATGAAGTAGTAGGCTTGCAAAAGTTAGTGAGAGTTTATTTGCGGGACTCTTTTAGACAGCACATCCTTGTTAACACTAGGTTGTACACTATCCTTAAGAAGTGGACTAGAAGTGATATATTGATTGGGTGGTTGGTCTTATTATTGGGTTATGTTGATCCTTGATATGGCCATTTCATTGGAAATAATAGGTTTGTGCTTTGTTGGACAGGAGTAGTTGTTGATGCATGATATTCTTTGGATCCTTAGTACTTAATAGGTTTGTAAAAATTGTGCCTAGGTATTTGGGGATTGTTCTACTTCGAGCAAGATTAGTCCTAGTATCTAGACACACATGTGACATGTTATTGTTGCATGTGCTATAGTAGTCACGAGTATATATCCTCATGAATGGTGGTAGGAGAATTCTCAAGAACTCCAAAATGGAGAAATTACAATGAATATCAATAGACGTGTACAATTCCAACTTCTTACCTTTTATATCAAACCTTAGTTACTAGGTTAGAGACAAAAGCGAGATTACAAGAATACAATAAGGGTTGGTGTTAGAAGAGGCCATATCACATAAATGACTATTATTGAATATACTCCATAGAATAGAAAAGGATCCTTCAAGGGAAGTAAGCACTATCATAAACTCAAAATTGTATCCTATTTGCAATCATAAGTAGGGTTGCTATGGTATTGATAAAGATCCGGGATTGAAGAAAATGAGATATGGATATGTAATAGACACCACAAGGTATATATTCAACACATAAAAGTCGAAGTTTGATGAAGTTAGAGCAATTAAATGCACTATAAAAATTCAATACAGGAAAGCTGGCCTTGTTCTATGACTTAAGAGTCTTCTTGCAAAAGCCAAGGAAAAGAGTCTAAATATGAAGCTATCTGGAAAGTAAACCCCTCCATAGGTTAAATGCGCCATTTGATGATGTATTCCATCACGAAATGGTTCCTTAAGTCCTTTTTGCACTTCATGAATAAGAGACAAGTCTTCATGAACTTGGATATTAGGACCTACATATTGTTTGAGTTGAGAGACACGAAATACATCATGAATGCATGTAGAAGGGGGTTATTTAAGTTGATAAGCAAGATCATCAATTCTCTTGATGATTTGATATGGATCATAAAATCTATGAGCTAGTTTGTTGTGCCCACTCTTGAGAGAAGCATATTGAGATATGGGAACCTTCAAAAAGTCTTAATCTGCCTCTTCAAACTCTTAAGTGCCTTCTTCACGCTCTTGTGCCTTGCAAATATTGTCTTTGCATGCTTCATTAGTGCTTCCATCCTCTCTAGCCCTTCTCTAGCTGGAGGATTCACATTGTCATGGAATAGGGCTAAAGGCACTTGAACTTCATTTCCATAAAGCGCCTGAAATGGTGTTATACGAATGCTCATATGATGACATCGATATTGTGAATACAGAGTTATAGATGATCCAACCAAAGTTATTGGATCAATCCTAACACAATTCTAGATAATAATGCTTCATCACACAAAACTCTTTTGTAACTAGATTAGATTATTTTATTAATTAAACATTTTTCATTGTTTCTAAACTAACCAACTATAATCACGCAAACCAATTCCCAATAGATTAACCCCTAAGAAATGGATCAAACTAAGAGTATTTTATGATAAAACTCCACAAGATGAAGCAATTGATCCCAAGAAGATTGATTGTCATGGAAAAAATGCCTCAAATACACTTACACCCATTTATTAACCCTTTTAGTTTATCCGTCCATTTGAAGATGTGGGAGGTGATGCTTGGAGTCAAAACAGTACCCCTGGAAGTGACTAAACTCTTCTAAAAATTACCCATGAACTTTGTATCTCTAGTGATGGACATAATCTTCATGGGTATGCCATGAAGCTTGAACATTCCTTCCATGAATCGGTCTGTTACTTGCTTAGCTAAATATTAGACTTTGGTGGGGATAAAATGGGCTGATTCGGGAAGATGACAACCATAAAGGTGCTATTCCATCAATGCTTGGTGGTAGGAAGCCCCATAATTAAATCCATACTAATGTTGATCCATTTACCATGAGGAATTGGCAAAGCTGCCATAAACCATCAACCAAAGGAGAGAAATCCTTATTTTATTGACATGATAGACATCAAGAAACATATTTTTTGACATCCTTCCAAAGCTCTTTCTAGTAACATATAAAAGCTCATTCGAATCTCGTCAAAGGCCTTGAATAGTCCAAGATGTCCTATCAAAGATGAAAAGTGCATCTTTTGAAGATTTTTTTGCTTAAAAATGGTTTAAGGTGTGTTAAATACACTCTACCATGGATTTAGAACCAAAGGAGATCGATGACCATTATGCCACTTGAAGTTGGGAAATTCTTCTCTGTTAGCTTGTTATAATTTTTATAACAACATGGTTGCATGCTCATCCATCAAGTAATCCTCTTGGATATCATGTACCAATCTTTGTAAATGGTAGATAGAGAGCATGCTCACATGCATGAAATCGCATTAGCCACTACCTTGTCTTTTCCAATCATGCATGAGATTTTAAATCA
Organism: Lygodium microphyllum; assembly: GCF_053477565.2. Classification (NCBI taxonomy): domain Eukaryota; kingdom Viridiplantae; phylum Streptophyta; class Polypodiopsida; order Schizaeales; family Lygodiaceae; genus Lygodium; species Lygodium microphyllum. The sequence continues at coordinate 61,496,591 of NC_141137.1, forward strand.
TGACTTTAAGAGTGGCTAACCATCATCTTTGCTTTGGAGATAAGTTGGATTGTCAAAGAAAGTACACCAAATTCTATGATCACTCGATCTTGAAATGGCTTCAATAAAGATAAATTTTCCATTCCTTAATGGTGTTACAAAGGATAACAAGTATATAATATTTTCATATATGGAGTTCTCTTTCCTTATTATCAATCTTCCGACTCTCGTAGGCAATCACACCATGATCTTTGTATAAAATAGCCCCAATACCATGTCCACTAGCATCCATAAAGATGGTAAACTCCTTGGAAAAATCCAGACACATAAGAATAGGTATTGAAATAAGTAGAGACTTTAGCTTATTAAAGCTTTTTGTGGCTATAATATCCAAAATATCCGAAAAGAAGGCTTTGTGCTTCAATCAATCACATAGTGGAGTGACTATATACACTTCTTTATGAAGTGCCGATAGAATGAGGAAATACAAAAACCCTATCAAAGAAGTTGGATTGGTTGGAATAGATCAATCTTTAACACATTGAACCATCTTTTGATCCACCGTGATTCCTTTTTACCCACTATGTGACCCCACTTCATTTTCCATAAACGTGAAATTTCTTTGGCAAAGAGCTTATGCTTTTTCAATGTATTAAATACTTCTTTAACATGCTACAAATGGTCTTCCTTATTCTTGCTATAGATAAGTATATCATCAAAGAAGACAAGAACTATTTTGAATAAGAAAGGTTGTGATATTTTATTCATTAAAGCTTGGAAGGTAGTGGGTGCATTTGATAGCCCAAATGGGATCGATGTGGTAGGGACATATTTAGTTTGCAACCTTATTCTATACTCATCTCCTTCTTTCATCTTTATTTGATGAGAAAAATCTTAGATCAATCTTTGTGAATACCTTGCCATCCTTTAACTCATCAAAAATCTCATCAATGCATGGAATCAGGTATGTATTCTTTATGATGCTCTTGTTAAGGTCTCTATAATTGATGCACATATGAAAAGATCTATCATTCTTCTTAACTAGAAGCATGAGAGAAGTGAAAGGTGATTAACTTGGCTGAATAAATCCCATTTCCAATAACTCATTGACTTGTTTCTCCCCATCTCTTCACTCTCGTACTCTGACAACATATAAGGTTTCTTGTTAATGGGCAATTTTTGGTGCCAATTTTATTGGATAACCCACTTCTTGCTTTGAAGGCAAAGAAGTATGAGGCTCAAATATATATTTGTACTCTTGGAAGAGATTACATAGACATGGATCCACTTCTAAAGAAGAAGAAGCTTATTGATTTTCATCCACTTTGGTAGGGAGAAGAGTCTTGCATTGATTTCCCTCTTGAGCTTCTTTAGGATGATTAGTTCAACTTTTTTCCTCTCAATCCCATGAAGAATTGCTTGTTATCCTTTCCAAGTGAACTCTATTTTCTTATTTTCAAGGTCCATAGAGAACTTTCCAAGCATTTTGAGCCAATCACAGCCAAGTGCTATATCAATGGGGTCCATCTCTAGAATAATAAGATTGACCATAGTGGTGCATGTCACTGATAAGACAATAGAAACATGTGGACATATTTCCTTGCTAAGATCATGTGTCATGTTGGCCACTTGTACTCTCAATGAAAAGTCCACTTCATAAGAGGAGTTAACTTCAACCCCTCAAAGACTTGATACTTACAAAGCTATGTGTACTACCCATGTCGATGAGAGCATGATAAACTCTTCTATTTATAGTCCCTTTGAGCCTTAATGCATTTTCTCCTTTGCAATTGGTCCATGAATCATGAAAGATGGAGTATATCATAGAATAACATGTATCCTTCAATGAATCATCTATATAAAACACACCTAGGTCAAAGGGAACCCCATCCATAGGATGATAAAACTCATCATGAGAGTTCGAGCTCTTCCATCTTGCCCAAAACCATCTTTTAGTTGGTTGAAATAATGCCTTTCTCTCATGCCTGATTTATCTGGGAAACCCCCACTATTTTAGGTTGAAAATTGGTCCTCTTCCTCTTATATTTGTGGCTATCATGTTCAGCAAGTTGAACTACTTCATGCACCATGGCGAGTTGCATACGCTAACCTTCAAAGGAAGAGCTGGGCCAAAACCAACTTGACTAAATTGGATATGCCTTCTACATATGGAGAGATCTAAGAACATGTTAGAATAATCCCATAATGGATAATACTCATTGCTAAAGACCATACCATGTTCTCTCCAATTTCTCCTTTTCCATTAGTGACAAAGACTTCGACCATTGCTTTCTTGAATGCTTTCCATGATGGAAATATTTGACCAATCTTATTCATGTAATGCCACCATGTATGTGCGCATAAGTCTCAAGGTGTAGGGTTTCATAGTATATTTTGTCATTTGTTTGAGAATAAAGAGTAAATTACATCTCTAATTTATTTATCCATTCCTCCAATTTTGTTGGTGATGGATTTTCACCTTTGAAGTTAGTAATATTGATCTTCTACTTGTACTCTTTATTAGAATAATAGTATTGTCCACTATTATGAAGCTGCCCAAAAGACTATTGCCTGTGAGGGTTATTGCCAAAAGATTGTTGATCATCATGGGCTGTTTTACCTGCCTCATTGTCAATGGGTCATTAGAGGATTGAGAATTTGTTAGTTTGTCCTTTGAATTATTAATTTGTTGCTGATCAAATTTAGAATGCATATGATTGACAATATGACCAAATTTAGAATTCATAGTGTGATTAAGCTTGTTAACCCCAACACGAAGAAAGCAAAATGAAATAAAAAAGACGCAGGGCAAAGGCGAAAAAAAGGTAGTCTGACTGAAGAAAGAAGAGGAGAAAAGGCCAAAAACGCAAGGGCAACCTTAAAAAGTCCAAGGCAAATGCAAAAGGTGCATTTTAAAATACAAAGGCGCACCCTGAAATCTTGTAAAAGAGTGCCAGGCGGTGGAAAATCCGGAAAGCTAAAACAAAAGACAAAGACAAAGGCCAAGGCAAAGAGAAACGGAAGACAAAGACGCACAAGGAAAAGCACAAGTCAAAACTTGTGCAAAAGAGCGCAAGCGCATCATGGTTTAATTCAAGGAGCGCCGCGTGCAATTTGTAAATGTAGACGGGCGGTGGAAAGAAAGCTAGGAAGATAGAAGGACAATGGGAAAAAGGGCCTAGGCCACAACTGGCCATGTAAAAAAGGGGATAAGGGGATGACCGCCCAAAAGGGATTTAGGGTTTTGTATATAAAGTTGAAAAGTGAATGAGAAGCTCATTCTTGTGTGTGGCCAAAAGTGGCTCTCTTCTTCTTCTTCTTCTTCTTCTTCTTGTTCTTGCTTGTTTGAGCTTGTGCTTGAGAGAGGGAGTGTGAGAGTGTGAGGGAGTGAGTGTGTGAGGGTGAGGGACCGAGGAGGAGAAGCTCTCCATCTTCTCCTCTCTTTTTCTCTTCTCTTCTCTTCTCTTGCCTTACTCGCGGCGATGGAGCTTGGAGCATGGAGCTTTAGGATGGAGCTTGCTTGAAGCTTGCACTTGGATCATGGAGCTACCAAAGTGCGCGGGAGAGGAGGTAAATCGATCAGCATGGAGGTAAGCTCACTACACCCGTAGATATGGATGGCGCGTCGGCTATGTGAGAGGTAGCCATTAGTGCTCGGCTTGGAACGCTTGAAACAATAAGCGGTCCGTGGGTCTTCGCGGTTGAGCGAAAGCTCCCACAAAGCTAAAGGATCCCTTTGTTCATGTGTCTAATATCATTGCAAAGCTAAACATATTCGTTAGAACCATGTGATATATTCAAGCTTGTTAGTCACTTGATTGTTGTCATTAGGAGCTAGAAGAGAACCACCATTTCCATTTGAAGTACTATTTCCAATAACCTCTTGGCCCTGCTTTAGGCTGCAGTAGAAAAGTTTGGCTCTCCATTACTTAGTTGACCCTCTTCATTAATAATGACATTTATAAAAACCCTCTTCCTATTTTTGGCCATATAAAGAGAGTGTTGTAGAGAGGGACTATCTGACAACAATATCTTACTAAATGTTTGTTCAATCCAAGTGATCTGTAGATTTAAACAAATTTATAATGTGGGCAAACGTAGATATAATGAGCTCTTGATTTGGAATTTGATAGGTAGATGAAACAAATGCGAATAGTGACCCCTATCTAAGTTGTCCAAGAGTCATTCATAGTGGAAAGTGATAATAAAACCTCAATAACTTCAAACTAAACCAAACTGTGAGGGCTCTTTTGAAATATCTCATTAAAAAACATCATGGCATAATGCTGATCCGATTTTTGAGTATCTTACTGGCCCAAAAGTGGTAAACACCAAATTGTCCTATTATGATAGCAAGTTGTATAGCTCAAAGTTTTGCACTTTCTTTTCAAATCTCAATCCTAAACCTTTTTCAATGAGAATTCATGCAATGTATCTACAAAAATTTGGGTTTCGATCATTGGCGGGGGGGGGGGGGGGGTGTAAAGTTCCTCCCTAGGCCGAGGTGCACCCCTTCGAGATCTTTAGTGGTGTGGGACGGTCACCTCTCTTTTGTCATACTACCTCCTCAGACTCTCTTTTGTCACACTACTTCCTTAGGCACCAATCTTTTTCCTCGATGGGAATATAAACATGGAAACTCTAGACTAATCAAATAAGGTACAATGGCTAGAAATAGCCCTTTCAAATGGAGAAGAAATTGGATGAATAAGGAAATTCTTAAAAAGGAAATGGCTCAAATATGATGAAAGGACTGGGATTACCTCTATGTATGTCAATGACTCATTGATCATACTAACAACTTACCATCTATGGATCACTTTACTCAACGATGGAACATAAAGTGCCAAGGTGAAGAAAACTAGATCCATTAGTAATGAATGAGAACAAATAAGAGATTGGAGGTATTCTTGCTGAAATGGAGTCCATGAGTTGATCAATGATACTATCAAGCCATTTCATGAGAATATGACTTTATAAGGATGGAACAAGACTTTAAATATCTCTTCCAACAATGGGAATAGGCTCAAGAATAATAATTAAGAAAGATTTAATGAAAAATTGAGAAAGATTACCTCATTGGAATGAAGCTTGTAGGTACATTGTCTCCACAGATTGATCCTTTGGAGTTGAAACTCCATACAATGCACGGTTGCATGTGAAACTCACCTTATGCATGGCGGTCATGAGTGTACACTCTAATGAATGGTGGGAGGAGAATCCTTAAGAACTCCACAATGGAGAGGCTACAATGAATATCAAGCGATGTGTACAATTGAAACTTCTTACCTTTTATATCAAACCATAGGTATAATATGGTAGCATGCTCCATTTGGAAGACTAAATACTACTTTGCATGCATTGAGTGCAAAGTGGATATGTACTTCCTTGTTATGTGCACACCCTAAGGATGGTAGTTGGGTATTAAAGCCACATCACTCAAGTAAGAGCATGCTCCATTTAGAAGACTAAATACAACTTTGCATGCATTGCGTGCAAAGTGGATAGGTGCTTCCTTGTTATGTGCACATCTTAAGGATAGTAGTTGGGTATTAAAGCCACATCACTCAAGTAAGAGCATGCAAACATTTTAAGAACGAGAATATGAATTTGCTAGAATTTTTGGGATGCATATCAAGGCATCAAGAATTGAATAGAAGATTGCAATAAAGCCCTTTCTCCCACTATATGTTATCCAAGCTAAAATTTTCCCCAATCTATTGAAAAAGAAAGTACTAACTTACCAAATAAAATAAAAAATGACATACTATTAGATGAACCTTTTCAAGTTGTAGTGTGCCTTGTTGTCTTGCAAGGGAAAAATAATCATTTCCAATCTATTTGAGTTAGATGGGGAAGCTTTTAAAAAAGGGTTCAAAAGTGAAAAACAATCTTCTATTGAGAATGTTGTTAAACATGCAGGAGGTTTCATGAAAAGATGATTGAGGAAAAGAGGTACATATTGTGTCCAAGATTCATTGTTAAGAGGGCCTTTGATTAAATCCAAGTCTAGTCGTGTCATTCCTTCATACCTTGTTGGAGATGAAGCTTCTTAGTCTATCACATGGAGTGAGGCAATGAACCATCATTGCATCTCAATAGGTCTTAGCTTTGATATTTGGAGCCTATTACCCCTAAATATCCCCTCACTTTTGTTGCAAATTGTAATAATATTTCAAACCTAGTAATTTGTTCATATTGGACCATAAGAAAAATTGAATTAAGCTGGTGTATGCCAATTGTACAAGGTGTCACCAACAGGAAGCCTGTATTGACTTCCTCTCAATGGGATTGATTATTGCCACAAATTTTTAAGTGATTGTGATATTGAGCTCTACATATGGAACTTGAGGTATTTGACTATCTTCCTAGCCATTTGAAGCCCAAATGAACACCCCATTGGAATCAAAAGTTGTGAAAATTTCAATTCCTTTGTGATAGCTTATTTTTGTCCATGTTGTAGTGCAGAACACCTCCAAGACTAGCCACACCCTTTGGAGCATTGATTTTTCATCCTAATTGTAAAGGGATATCATTTACATACTCTATGACTCGTGAGTTGATCAAGTTTGGCTCAATTTTCAATGGCAACCTAAGGTACCTTTTCTCCTTGGCTCTTAAAAGTAATAGAAAATAAGTTTTTGGGCAACAATATGCATTAGTTGAAGTGATCACACATGCAGTTGAGGTGATGTTTGTAAGATTTTTTATTTGACTAGCAAAGCTCATAGATGTGCAATCATTGCAAGCAAGTAATGCAATGGATGTATTCATTCTCCCATGTTTATACTAGAGTGGGGATAAATTTATTTGAGGAATTTTATATTAAACAAATAGAAGTTCTATTCTAATGTACTTTCTTCTCTATGTCCATCAATGCATTTTCATTCTAACTTGGCCTTCTTGACTGAACCATGCTTGTTTCAAAAGGAGCATATATTCAACGAGCAAGCAACTCAATCCTTTTGAAAGCTCAACCTCTTAATCCTCCATATAACAAGTTGTCCCAAACTATCATTGTATGTTTTAGATTAGCTATGTCCTCTCTAATTAGAGAGTAAAATAGCTCAATCCTTGCAAGCAATCACAACCTTCTATTTCTATACATGATGGTAGTTTGAGAAACTAATGTGGGAGCTTTCACTCAATCGCCAAGACCCACGGACCGCTTATTGTTTCAAGCAGTCCAAGCAGAGCACTTATGGCTACCTCTCACATAGCCGACGCGCCATCCATATCTACGGGTATAGTGAGCTTACTTCCATGCCGATCGAGTTACCTCCTCTCTCGCGCACTCTAGTAGCTCCACGATCCAAGTGCAAGCTTCAAGCAAGCTCCATCCTCAAGCTCCATGCTCCAAGCTCCATCGCCGCGAGCAAGACAAGAGAAGAGAAGAGAAGAGAAAAAGAGAGGAGAAGATGGAGAGCTTCTCCTCCCCGGTCCCTCACCCTCATACACTCACTCCCTCACACTCTCACACTCCCTCTCTCAAGCACAAGCTCAAGCAAGCAAGAAGAAGAAGAAGAAGAAGAAGAAGAAGAAGAAGAGGAGAGCCACTTTTGGCCACACACAAGAATGAGCTTCTCATTCACTTTTCAACTTTATATACAAAACCCTAAATCCCTTTTGGGCGGTCATCCCCTTATCCCCTTTTTTACATGGCCGTCCATGGCCTAGGCCCTTTTTCCCATTGTCCTCCTATCTTCCTAGCTTCCTTTCCACTGCCCGTCATTTACAAATTGCACGGGTGAGAGCCCGACACTCTTAAAATAAATCATGGTAGCCTTGCGCTTTTTAACAAAAAGTATTGACTTGCACCTTTCCTTGTGTGCCTTTTTCCTTTATTTAGGACTTTCCTATACTTCTTGCATTTCCATATTTTTCTTGGCGCGCCTTCGTCTTCCGTTTCACTTTTTCCTTGGCCTTTGTCTTTTGCTTTAGCTTTTCTAGATTTTCCACCTTGTTCATTTGAGGGTTAACATTATCCCCCTCCTAGACGAGTGCCAGTCCCATGGCACTCACCGTCATAGGTAGCAGGCTTTAGCATACACCGAAGACGTGGGTGGCAAGGACGCCTGTGGTTGCCGTGGAGGAGTGTTGGTGGTGGTGTGGAGGAAGGTCCTTGGGGGCATGTTGGTGGCCTAGGTGGCTGGTGGAAGGGTTGTTGGAGTTGGTGGTAGGGCTATTCTTTGTTGGGGATTGCACTGATGGCCAGCACAAGTGTCGGTTTGTTGGGGATTTTACACATGACAATTCTTTGTGGGCTTGCAAGATGATAAAGGATAAGAATTCAGAGTTGGGTGTCGATAAAGAGCGAACGGAACTTTCGTTGGAGTCTTCAATACCTGCAATTTGAAAACCTCTCATAAGTGGTCTCTCCCTAGGGGTAGTTCTAGTCTTCTCTATCGTGCACAATACATAGTTCAATTAGTTTGGGAGACAGGTCGAATTCTAAGCAAGCTGAGAGTATTGTCCTGCACTTGAGAACCCAGACTGTGTATATATTTTGATACAGATATTACGTGAGTGCTTGTGCATACTTAGATATTACGTAGTTAGAAGATCGCAGGTTGGTTTCTCGTAACAATGTGTGGATGAAGCAAAGTTGTCCATGTTGAGAAGAAGTACACGTGAAGGTGTATGAGACATCCTTTGCGTTGTGATTGCAGGACATAGCATAATTGAACACAAGGACACCACACTTTCGGTAGTTGGGAGCTATTGAACTTGCTTGATGAGGACGGTGTACTTTTCATGGCCATTTGTGCGGTGCTTACCACAATTGATTGCAATGGTATTAAGGCAGAGTGCAAGAGGGAATCATGCGAATGGGTCAGGGTGATAGGTCTAACCATAGGCGAGAGAAGCTCCCTAGGTATGTCGTGCCCTTGATGTGCCCTGAACAATTGTGGGTGATGCTAAAGGGCTAGGGGACTAGGGATGGAGCCAGCCAACCAAGGTCACTGGACGTACCTAATTTGAGGACCCCTAGGTGCTGTGCTATGATCGTGGGTGTTTCTTATCTTTTCGTTCATTTCTTTTCTTTTTTCCTTTTCTATTTTTTTTGTTTCTTTTTCTTGTTCTTTTTTTTTTCTTTCTTTCTCTTCTATTTTCTTCTTTTTTTTTTCTTTGGACTTGCCTGAGTACAACCATTGCAATATGTTGAGGCTATCAGCCTTTCAATGGGTTGGGAAATGTTAAGTTTCGAAGGCTCAGGAAATGGATGTTACAGTGATGATTGTGCCCTAGGCTCGTTGTTAGAGACGCAATTGTTGAGATGGGGAGATACACTTGAGGTATTGCAAACCTCTTTGTGACATGCGATATCGGTACAATTGAGGTAACAACTGCTGTGAGCCAACTGTAGAGCTTGACCCAGAAAGAGAGCGTAGCCCATGACTATGCTTTGGGCCATGCGATGTGGGCACTCGCACGGGTGATTTTTGCTTTCGACAGCGTGGCTTTGTTGCAGCTCTTTGTAGGGCCGGTGGTCTTGCGGTGACTTGGACACTGAACACTTTCGCACAAAGACCTGCGTCATCCTGCATCCACTTGTCACTTCATGAGAGTACATGCACAGCATATGCCACAACTAAAATAAACCAGTGCAACGCCAGGAGACATCACTTATCTGAATTCCATGGTGTTGGCTTAGATACTTATCACCTGCGCTTATTTACCTTTTTCTTTTGCTAAAGACATGAAATATATTAAACGCAGATATGAAAAGTTTGTACAATTGGGGAACATGTCAGCACTTAACCATTTAAAGACAAAAATTCATGGCCAGGTAGCATTTGATAAGCCTTTTATTCAACATGGGGCTACTGTATTTGTACGAGGCAGGGCGAGTCTGGGTGGTCGGGCGACTGAGGCTGTGCTAGTGAGGGGCTTCTATGAGGCTGGGTGGGGAAAATGTCGGCTGGGACCCGGATGGTGTAGTCCCTGGCCGCAACTATTTCCAGAATGCTTTTGAACAATGCATTAAATTCTTGCTTGTCTCGAGTTGCCCTCTCCTCTTTTGAGCATCTGGTGCCCGAGCATCTGATGGGGGCACGCACAACCGGTGTTGCCACACCCCGTGTGCTCCCTTGAAAGGATAGACCGGAAAGGGGGAAAGGTGTATAAAAAAGGGACAGTACCCCGTCTACATCATCAGAGATATTGGTCAGGGATTCCTATGGCGGTAATGAGGGTTGCATGCCCTCCACCTAGTGGGAATGGTCACACAACTTCTAAATGTGTGGTGAGAGGAGGACCTGAGGAGCTTAGCCTGTCAAACCCAACTCTTCTCCTTGCGCTTGACTATCGTTGCTTGTGTGTGTTGATATTGTCTATACAGGGTCACAAAAGTCATTGTTTATTTATATACATATTTACGAATCCATGTCACTTCACGAGGATAAAAACCAATTGTAGAACTCGGGATTGTACTGGAGTGTGGCACATGCATCCAGTACTCGTGGTAGCCTTCTTAATAACATCAGGTATTTTGCAACGTCAAGTATCATGGTACCTTGTCCGAGTCTACTTGCAACATGTAGCTCCTTCTCAGTGAGAACCTTATCAGCCAGAGAGTTCTCTTGGCTAGTTCCAGCTAAGTTCGTACCCCGAATGGCAGTCAACACTTGAAAGGAAGTTGGTGCCACATAGGCTGGGTCTCTTTGAGACCACCATTTGGCCAATCGCTCCTCTGAGACTATCATAATCTGGGCTCCTAGTTCGGCCATTGCAACGTGGCTTTCAAACCAACGTTTTTCAAATTGACTTTGACCATCTGATTGTCACTTTAGTTGCTCTATCTCTAAGAGATTTGGTTGGTAGAGCACATCATTGAATGTTACAATTAAGGGTAGTTTGTCGGCTTCCTCGTCAGAGATGAGTCTCATGCATTCATGCAGGAGCCTCTCATAGTGCTTGTTAAGATGTTCTTGCTCTTCCCAGGATAGGAAAAATGGTAAGTATTCTCCAAGCTGCTCCTTAGGGAATGCGCCCATGTCCGCAAGGATGTAGATACGTGCAAACACCTTGAGCTTAGCATCCAACTCACTTAAGCATTCTGGACACTTCTATGTTCAACGAGGGCTTGCTCGGTTGCTATTTCATGCAAGGTTCTAGGAGTTTGCCTAGGCTTTAGCATAGCTAGGGGCTTAGGCCTAAATGAGCAAGATTGGTCAACACTAGGATTTCTTATCTCTCGCAGTTTCCATGTTTCTTCTAAGGCTTTGTTATTGCATCATGGTTCTCCTTGGATGTGACTGTTATGAATTTGTCATCCTGTTGTGACAACGTTGTATCCACTCTTGATTGGTCAATGTGAGTTCTATTGTCGGTGGATTGAGTGTTGAAAGTAACCATTGATGGTAACAATTGCTTTGATTTTTCAAAGCACACGGATGTGTCTAAGGTTTCACCGCTATTAGGAGAGACATCAATGGGTTCATTGGTGGATGGTCTCGATGCTTTATTCCTCAGCTCTTTAACGCTCTTGGTCTCAATGTTCTTGGGGTCCACAACCACCTGTAACTGTTGTTGTTTTCGCTGTTTTCTCCTCTTTTTCTTGGTTAGTGAAGGTGCATCTCTCAATGACTCAGGACCCTGGATTAGGTCAATCTGTTGATGTGCTTGGTTGGGCCTCAGCATTCTCTTTCTCTAGTGTTTCCTCAAGGGACATAGCCGTGGCCTATTGAATAGCCTCACTAGGTTGTGAGGGTGCAACTGCCTCCCTTTTTGGAGAGTCTAGCACTTCAGCCAATTCCCTTCTGTTTAACTCCTCCAACCTAAGCTTTAAGCACTTTGGAAGTGCTGGAGTTGTCAAGGATGCTGGTTGTGGCACCTCCTCCACAAGTGAACTGCTAAGGACACGTTCCACAAGGGGCATTCTCACGACCAAGGGTTGTGATTGCTGTGATCCTTGATTGGAAGTAGTAGCAGCTATTTCAGTGGACTCGCTACTGTTAGTAGATTGCAGTGTCAAGTCCCTAGGTCGATTGGAAGTGGTCGTGTCTTTTGTTGCCCTTAGAGCATTCACTTGTGTAGATCGAGCATCAATTGACTAGTCACGGTGGATTGCATAGGCATATCCTTAGGTTGAGAGCTAAGGGTGGTGTCATGTCCTACCTCTTGGATATTTGGAAGCTTAGATGTAGGTAGAGATTGGGATTGAGTAGCCGCACTTGACGACTGTTGTGCTTCCTGTGTCCGTTTAGGGGAAGAGGGTGTACAAGACTTGGGACTCCTAAGTGGCTTTGACACTGGCTAGGAGATTTGCTCGTGGCTATTAGATGATTTTGCCATTTTCTTTGTTGAGCAATCAGCCTTCTCACGAGCAGCGCTGTGCCTCTGGTGCTCATTATCCTCTTGGGAAGTCAAAAGCTCCTTGAGCACTAGTGGTCTTTGTGCACGCTCAATGGTTACATATGACATCTGCTTATTAAGCATGCTAGGCTGAGGCTCTTTCTTTCGAACACTCGTGTTTGGTTTCTTGCCTTAAGACCTGGAGTTTCTCTTAGATTTCCTCCTATGCTTCGTTGCTTTTAATGCAATCTGGCCTTCAGCTGATAGAGGTGGTTTAGCAGGGGCTTTTGATACCCAAATCCATCGATTACCTGCATAATACCCTTGAGCACGTAGCAACGCTTTGGATATCCATCTTGGCGTTGTATTGGCTCTCCATCGATGCCTTAGTCTATAAGGCTTGGGCTTCTTTTGGGGTCTTCTACGATATTTGTAAGTCCAAAGCTCGTCCTTGGCATTGTCTCTTGACCTTCTTGTTTTAGGCATGGCCTCACTCACTGGTTCTCGTTGTTTGACCTGTGCTTGTGTTAACTCTTCCAACAAGTCCTTGCTCTCGTTAGTAGGCTTGACTGTTATGTCAGCACCTTCCTTGCCTTTCCCTTGAGGTTCGATGAGGTTTAAGCCTTCTGACAAATGCCCTTGAGTTCCCAACTGCACGACCAGATGTGGATTCTCCACTGGTGTCTTGGATCGTCAGTGCAATGCTATTCAAGGAGCATCTATCATCAGGACTGTCATATCTAGTCATTCTCGCTATTGTAGCTTGATGTTGTTGCTTTATGCTTTGACTAGATGCAGTCCGAATGCAGCACGTATGTGTTTTTGCAGTGTGGCCTTTTTGCCCTTGTTGGCTAGATGGGCCCATTGAGGTTCTAGGGTCTCTGTTTGTCTCTGTTCGGGTATGGGCTTTTGGTTGCTCTTTTGCAAGTGAGAATCCATGCTTGTGTAGAGCCATTACTAAACTAGGGTCTGTTTTGCAAGACCTATCACGACGCACATTTTCTCTCCAACCTACTCGAGGGAGGTGCGGAGGGGGCAGAGCCCCCTCTGCGGGGGTCCGGGGGGGGGGGAGGCAGTCCCCCTTGGCTCGTAGGGCCGTTACGGTAAATGCCATACGTGATTTAAAAGACCGTTTATAGCCAAATTTTGAACTACTTGCTCTAAGTTTAAGCCTAGTGAAGGATCTATGATATGGTTTTGGCTCTATATGGTCTCTCGGTCAGTTTCACTGTCTTCAGGTTAAAATTTGAAAAAATCTAAATTTGGCCCAATAGGTCCGAATTGCAGGGGCCGAGTGCCTGATTCAGCCAGTTTGAGGGTCAAGTAGAAAGGGCCAAATGTAACCAGTCCGAATGTTAAATTCAGCGAGTCCAAGTCTGGTTGTTTGAGGGTCGAGTGGGCCGAGGGCCGAGTCAGGTGGGCCGAGTCAAGTGGGTCGAGTCGGCAGGGCTGAGGGCCAAATTTCAAAGTTGGTCCGAATACTTCACTCGGATAGGCCGAGTGAAAGGCGTCCGAGTATAGTGGGCCGAATGGTTTGAGGGCCGAGTGGGCAAGTGGGTCGAGGGCTCAGTTAGATGGGCCGAGTCAAGTGGTCCGAGTGGTAGTGGGCTGAGGGCCGATTCTAGGACTTGGCCCACCAGAATCGTCGTCACTTGGACTAGCCGAACGCGACACGACTCTGGCCGGCACAATGATAAATCGCTTGAATCACACGATTCAGGTCACGGCCTTTCACACACACCTCCAGATCAAAGCTATGGATGGAGGGGAAGAGTTGTATATACCTGGAATAGCCAATAAACTCCAAAATGCAAATCGGCCCACTGAATCAAACCCTCATGCCCTGTTATGATAACAGAAACCTTGATGCTTGATTTTCTTCTTTTTCTTTGTTTTTTCCTACCCTAATGCACCCAAATCACAAAGCAAATAACTACCCTACTCCAATATGCTTTTCCAAATCCAAAAAACCAAAAACCTACTTGCTAAGGAGATCAAATACCTCTTCAAACTCCCTTGCTTCCTACCTCGGGGAAAACCCTTACTTCGATGCTCAATTCGAAGCGCTCAAGGCTTGAATCCGTTGGTCTCGATAACGGAACCAAAAATGTGGGAGCTTTCACTCAACCGCCGAGACCCACGGACTGCTTATTGTTTCAAGCATTCCAAGCTGAGCACTAATGGCTACCTCTCACATAGCCGATGCGCCATCCATATCTATGGATGTAGTGAGCTTACCTCCATGCCGATCGAGTTACCTCCTCTCTCGCACACTCCGGTAGCTCCACGATCCAAGTGCAAGCTTCAAGCAAGCTCGATCCTCAAGTTCCATCCTCAAGCTCCATGCTCCAAGCTCCATCGCCGCGAGCAAGACAAGAAAAGAGAAGAAGAGAGGAGAAGATGGAGAGCTTCTCCTCCCCGGTCCCTCTCTCTCACACACTCACTCTCTCACACTCTCACACTCCCTCTCTTAAGCACAAGCTGAAGCAATCAAGAATAAGAAGAAGAAGAAGAAGATGAGAGCCACTTTTGGCCACACACAAGAATGAGCTTCTCATTCACTTTTCAACTTTATATACAAAACCCTAAATCCCTTTTGGGCGGTCATCCCCTTATCCCCTTTTTTACATGGCCGGCCATGGCCTAGGCCCTTTTTCCCATTGTCCTCCTATCTTCCTAGCTTCCTTTCCACCGCTACATTTACAAATTGCACGGGTGAGAGCCCGGCACTCTTAAAATAAATCATGGTGCCCTTGCGCTTTTTTACAAAAGTATTGACTTGCGCCTTTCCTTGTGCACCTTTTTCCTTTATTTAGGACTTTCCTACACTTCTTGCATTTCCATATTTCTCTCGGCACACCTTCGTCTTCCGTTTCACTTTTACCTTAGCCTTTGTCTTCTGCTTTAGCTTTTCCAGATTTTCCACCTTGTTCCTTTGAGGGTTAACAACTAGTAAAGAAAGCATTTTTTCCTTATTCTAAAAAATGGAACAAAAAAATTGAGATTTTAGAAAATACTAGGACTTTGGATGCGATCTTATTCTTTCAAATGCTTCCCTTCTATTGTGGAATAACATTCTCTCACATAGCTGACTTATCTTCCCTTCTATTGTGGAATGATGCTCTCTCACATGTTTGAATTGTAAAACTCCAAGCCATTTATGTCTCCCTCTCTCAATATCATGAAAGTATGAAGACAAAGATAACTCAAATTTTGTAGTAGGTTGACCTAGGCTCAATCAACCTTCTCGTTAGAATCTACCTTCAATGGAGAGCTTGATCAACTATGATTTGATGTGCTTTGCTCCTCTTAGAATCCAGACTTTGATCCACAACTATTTTGGTATCTATATGCTGCCAAGAAGAAGAATAAGAGGAATGGAGGAGAAAAAACTTTACTCTCTCGATTTGTCACTCTCAAATAAGCTATAAGGGTGCAAGATCACTACATGGTATGCAAAAAGAAAAAAGAGGAAGAGGAATAGAAAATGGAAGTAAGAAGAGCTTCATTTTCTTGGTCTCTCACACTCTCTCTTACTCTATGGAAGTAAGAAGAGCTTCATTTTCTTGGTCTCTCATTCTCTCTATTACTCTCACACTCTCCCACACACTCTCTCACAAGCATGGGCTACAATGTAAGCAAGAAGGTAGAGAGAAAGCTTGAAATCATAATTGCACACACAAGAATGAGACATGCTATTCATTTGATACCTTATATACATATAGGATTGCTTGAGTAGGTAGTTGCAACCCTTGCATTTTATACATTATATACATATGGTTTCCTAGGTGGGTAGCCTCAACCCTTGCCCTAATCTTGAGTCCAATCACCTCTCTTTCACATATGGCCTTTTAGATGAACAAACTTGCTAGTAGGTTTTCATAATTTGTTCTGCATCTTATTTACATACATGAACAAAAAATAAAATTACAAGATGTGAATCTCAGAGATAATACAAGGTGCATGAGAGTGAGCTTGGATCTCACTTTTTAATAACATCAAAACAATATAATATAATGATTAGCTGTTTAAATTAAATTTCCCATATGTGGATGTCTAGTGTGTTTACTATCTTTGTTATTTCTCAAAGTACGTGCAAGCTTCATATTCAACACTCTTCTTAACTACAACTAGCCTTGGCTTATTCTTATGGTTTGTTGAATGGACTCCTTTGACTCCTTTGATAGAACTTGATTTCGTTGACCAACCTTTGCTTTTTGTTGAATGGACTCCTTTGACTCCTTTGATAGAACTTGATTTTGTTGACCAACCTTTGCTTTTTGTTTTTTTTTCTAAAAATCTTATATCCTTTTGCAACTTTCTCTATTTGAGGTTAACATAAGAGCAACAATCAAACATCAATATGTTCCAAAAGTGTTACGTGAGACCACAAGTTACCAAGAACCTTTCATCTACAAGAAACATGCTTGCTAGATCTATAATGACCTTAACAAGCTTAGTGGAAAGAAATGTTCCACTCATTCAAATGACCTAAAATAAAGAAAACAAGACAATTATATGAACACATGAAGCGATAAATGTATTTATTTTTTAGAAATAGAAAATAGAGAATCACCCTCATCATCAATTATTTTAATTGCGAGTGACCTATGAAAATGGGAAAATAGTACTTGTGCTTAATGGTGGAACTTTAAATGATGGGGATTCTACCTGGAAGATCATCCATGGCAGACTTGTGCTTGCTAGAGGTGCCAAAGCTGGTAGCCTCTATCCTCTTGTAGTTGATGGGTCCTCTGTTGACCATGTTTTGTCATTGGGTTCCATCCCACATGTATCTCTTTGGCATGCATGCTTGGGCCATATGTCCTTGAAGGGAATGAAAATGCTTTCTGGTTTGTAGTACTTACCGCTCCTTGACTATGCATGTTTTGATTCATGTGAGCATTGTCTTTATGGTAGACAGACTAGGAATACACTTAAGAAGTCTGGTAGAACACGCATGAGTGAGCCCCTGGCATTGGTACATTCCGATGTCTGTGGGCCCATGCCCTGTCAATCTATGGGAGGTGCAAAGCATTTTGTGATGTTCATTGATGATTTTTTGCGTAAAGTCTAGGCTTACCCCATTAAGCTTAAGTCAAATGTCTTGGCTGTATTTCACAGATGACTTGCATTTGTTGAAAACCAGACTAGGCATAGGCTAAAATGCCTTAGGACTGACAATGGGGGACAATATGTGTCACATGCTTTTGAGAAACTATGTGATGAGAGGGGTATTAAGCGTCAGTTGACCGTCCCTTATACCCCACCCCAGAATTGTTTGGCTGAGTGGATAAATAGAACCATCTAGGAGCGTGTACACAATATGCTTAGCCATGCAGGCTTACCACAGAGCTTTTGGGATGAGGCAGTCAATACAACTATGCATGTCATAAATAGATCACCTTCTAGTGGTTTGTATTTCCATGTTGTAGAGGAGGTATGGACTAAAAAACCTCTGTCTTATGCGCATCTATGTCTTTGGATGTGAGGCATTTTTCCATGTGCCCAAAGACAAGCGTACTAAGTTGGATCCTAAGAGTGTCAAATGCATTTTCCTTGGCTACGGGGATGTAGGCGAGATGGGTTACCACCTCTGGGATCCACAAGCGCAAAAATTCATCCGCATAGGCAGCCTGAGAAGGTGGTAGAGATACACAAGGTTATATTCCAAGAGGAGCCACATGCTCCTGCACATCCAGTTGGACAGTCTGCATCAGCAATAGTTGGTACACATGGCCAGGGTGTTGGACCAGTCACAAAGCTTGTCGTGAGACGGTCTACTAGATATAGACATCCACCTGATAGATTTGAGCCCTCGATGTCTTATGTCTTGGTTATAGATGCAGGAGAGTCTCTCACCTATGATGAGGCTATGCGTAGGGGTGGCAGTCACTCCTGAGAGAGGGCTATGTAGTCTGGGATAGAGTCCTTGCGCAAGAATATGACTTGGGATTTGGTTGCACTGGCTCAGGGCAAGAAGGCTTTGCCATGCAAATGGGTGTACAAGTTGAAAAATATCCCTAGAAATCCCAAGCTGGCTTATAAGGCAAGACTTGTCACTAAGGGTTTTAAACAGTAGCATGGAGTTGACTTTGGTGAAGTCTTTTCTCCTGTGGTCAAGATGACCACCCTACACTTGGTTTCGGTCTTAGTTGCGCACCTTGACTTGGACTTGTACCAGATGGATGTCAAGACTACATTCTTGCATGGGGATTTGCATGATGAGACATACATGGAGCAGCCTAAGGGCTTTGCAGAACCTGGCAGGGAGCACCTAGTGTGCAAGTTGAAGAAAAGTCTCTATGGCTTGAAGCATGCACCTAGGGAGTAGTATTATAAGTTTGATGCCTTTATGCAGTCACAGGGCTACAGTAAGAGTCCTATGGATCCATGTCTTTACACGAAGAATGCCCATGATGGCTCATTGCTTATTTTGGTACTTTATGTGGATGATATGCTGATAGTAGGGAAAGCTCACGATGAGCTGGATGCTCTTAAATCTCAGTTGAAGAAGAGCTTTGAGATGAAGGATTTGGAATAGGCCTCTCATTTTTTGGTATGCGCATTAAGCACGACAGGCATCAGGGACTACTCTACCTCTCACAGAGGGAGTACATTTATAAAGTCCTTGAGTGTTTTTGCATGCAAGACGTAAAGCCTATTGGTTGTCCATTGCCTTCTTATGTGAAGGTTTCACAGGTCGATTGTCCACAGACAGATGAGCAGAGGGCCGAGATGGCCAAGATCCGTTATGCATAAGCCATGAGCAGTTTGATGTATGCCATGATAGCCACTCGTCCAGATATTGCCTTTGTAGTTGGTGTTGTGGCATGCTATATGGCTACACCTAGCAAAAAGGATTGGGATGTCGTAAAGGGTATCATGAGATGCCTAAAGGGCACAATAGATATATGTATTTGCTATGGTAGCAAGGATACAGGAGTTGTGGGCTACACAGACTCTGATTATGCAGAGCATGTAGATAGTAGGAAGTCTACTTCTGGCTATATCTTGTATGCTGGATGTGTTGTTTCTTGGATGTCTAGGGTTCAAAAGTGTATGGCTCTCTCTACCATTGAGGCTGAGTATGTTGCGGCCACCAAGGCTTGCAAGGAGGCCATATGATTGGGCCGTTTGGTTCATGACCTTGGGATTGATACTATACTTACGCTGCATTCGGATTCTATGAGTGCTATTCAGCTAGCCAAGAATCCGGTCTTCCATGTGAAGACGAAACACATTGAGGTGAGGTATCACTTCATACATGGGGTCATGGAGGACAAGACTGCTGACCTTGTCAAGATCTCCATTGATGAAAATCCTATAGATTTGCTCACGAAAAGCCTCACTACACTAAGCGCTTTGCCTTCCTTAAGAGATTGATGGGTGTTGGATGAGATGGCATTTTTCCTCATCATCTTGTACATGTGTACATTGTACTATCTTTCCTTTTTCTTTTCACTCCTCAATAGGGAAGATTCACCGTTAACTAGGAGGTTGTTGGGGGTAAAGGTGCCTCTGCCTAGCCATCCGTGTATTACTACACTGACAGTACCCACCACTGCACACTACAGGTGGTGGGCGCCCATCACCCTCACTTTCTTCTTTATTCTTTTAGTGACAGTTTGAATAAAGGAAGGCTCAGTCACACATTGTGACTGTTGGAGTTCCCATTTGTGTCTCTTTCTCTTCTTGCTCTTGCTCTCTGCCATAGCTCACTTCCAAACAAGCTTCAATCCTTCTCACCTTTCAGTATTGAGATTAAAAAAGAGAGGCAACACAACCACTCTTCTTTTGCAATAAGTTTTTAGTAATACTCGCAATAGGCAAAGGTAGTTACATGTAACTAGGCATAGGTTAGCATAGGCTAGGCATAGTCTAAGGTAATTGTGGGCTAGGCTATGCATAAACTAAGCATATGCAACACTGCATGAGGCTAGGCTAGGCCATGCTAAGGTGGGCTTAGCTAGGCACGTGCTAGGGTGGGCATAGCATAAGCTAGCCTAGGCTAGGCACCGAGTAAGCACATGCTAGTTCTCCCCATAGGCTTTACAAAGGCTACTAACATTTGAAACTCAAAAACTCAAAAATGTACATTTACATTTTTGATATTGTAGGGAGTATTCTATGCACAAATCATTGGCACCGAGTAAGCACATGCTAGTTCTCCCCATAGGCTTTACAAAGGCTACTAACATTTGAAACTCAAAAACTCAAAAATGTACATTTACATTTTTGATATTGTAGGGAGTATTCTATGCACAAATCATTGGTAGCACTATGCAAGCTTACAAAAGAATGGTCAAATTGTAGTTCAATATTATTGGTATATTGTCTTTGTATTGTAAGAAATATGTTATGTGGCTTAGATGGACTGAGGGGATTATTATGTTGGTCTAACAATTTATTAGGTTAGTAACACTATTAGCTTACAAATTAATTAGTTAACTATTATATCCATATGGAGCAACAATTGATGTTGTACACAGTGGTGACCGAAGGAATACTTTTGGGCATAGCCTTTTGTGTGTCATTGGCAAGCTCATGTAGATGGAAGTAGAGGGTGACATACAAAATACTGACTTAGATTTGGATTGAGTTCACTCTCTCCCTCACTCTGTTACAAACTCTCAAATGATTACGGATGCCTTGAGACACACACAATGCATGGAGAAGAAGAAGGAGAGAATGAGAAAATTGGACAAAAGAGAGCTTCACTCTCCAAGCCTCTCACTTATGTGCAGCATTGAGGCATCAATGTTCATATTTTCCTTTCCTAGCACATATACTTTGCAGAATTGAGATTTTGTATTACCTTTATTAGTGCACGAGGCACTTTAACTCTACTATTATCTTTTGTAGCTCAAGCCAAGTTTTGGCTTCAAAATTCATATATCCATGAATTTGTATAAATAGATAAAGAAAAAAGTTTGGACAATCTCCTTATTGTATCATTTAGGAATTGCACATTCTAATAGAATTTCTCAATGTTGGTCAAGAATCTTGTTGAATATAACATTGTGCATGTAACATATTTCATATGTTGATTCAATTTTATATTATGTGCTTCTTTCGATAATAATGCTTGATATGAAAATTCATATACTTGAAAATACCAAAAAGTTGTTGATCGCATGATTGTATATTCATTTTGAGGTAAATTTTGCAACCACTAACTTCCTGATTGTCTTTTAAACCACGACACATTGCAATTATATTAGTATCTATGCTCACATCTATCGGCATGCCTAAATTAATATATATTAGGTACATTAAGAGATGGGATCATTTGACGTACATATTGGCATGCAAATAGATGCACTTGTAATATTTTAGTGTAAGTCAAAAAGTATGTATATAGATATGCTTAGAGCCCATTTTCTTTGCAGCATTAGTTTATGTTTCTGAAAGTAAATTAACTTTAGCCGCCATCATAACCTACAAGATGAATGATTTGCATTTCTAATGAGCTTTCTACTATCACATCATTCCTAGCTCAAAAGGGATTGCATATGTCCTTATTTGGATATATTCATGTGTGTCTCAATTTGGATGAATGATGGATGTGGAGAGAGAGAGAGAGAGAGAGAGAGAGAGAGAGAGAGAGAGAGAGAGAGAGAGAGAGAGAGAGAGAGAGAGAGAGAGAGAGAGAGAGAGAGAGAGAGAGAGAGAGAGAGAGAGAGAGAGAGAGAGAGAGAGAGGTGTGTGTGTGTGTTTGTTTGAGGGAAAGTTTAAGAGTGTGTATATATGAGGAAGAGAGTGTGAGAGTTGTGATTTTATGGGGAGACCTTGTGTTTTTTCTAAATTGTGCACCAATTTTTCATGAAAATCATAGAAACTATGACATGCATAATTAAAAAGACATCGAAGCTATTTCTTAAGCAAGATTTTGCTAAGACTAATAATCTCTTTAATTATACACACAATGCATTGTTAGAAATATCGATGGCGTTTAATAAATTATGCAAAAATTGACACATAAATGATGAATGTTTTTATCAACACTACACCATTGTGGTGTAATATATGTCGTGATTTGTAATAATATAAGTTTCTAATAAGATAAACAACACTAAAGACTATTTGAAAATGAAATAAGAGGATCAAGGGTACATATACTAAGTTCGATATCGATGTGCTTATATAATCATGTATACTTTTGAAATCTATGGAGAGTTTAAAGTTCACCTCTACTTTCACATTTACTGTTTTGACATTTCATATCCTAGCATAGCATGTACATTCACAATTTCGCAATATTGTATGGAGAGGTGAACCTAACCTCAAATAGAGTGCACATTCCATATGCTAATAGAGTTAGTCATCCTATTTGAGCATTCCTTAATATAGCAAGGGTTTTTGCATTTGGAAGCTTACCTCTTCATGGAAATCCATACAACATGTACCTCCTATTATAACCCACCCCAGCTTCTAGTCAAATACCTTGTGCATGATCAATATATACTCAAATATGTTAGCAAATATGCATACGATGAGGCTTAAGGTCCTTAAATACATCGAAATTATAGTTGTATAGCTTGATTAATGAGCAATTTCTACCATCTCTAAAAACCTCCCGTAAGTTGAGCACGTGTTGCTACATTATAAAAATTTTCTACATCATGTAAATTATGGAGAATATGGGTGAGAGGCTATAATGGAACCTATAAAATCGTTTGCTTAGATTGCATTCCAATATTTTATGTGGCCCCTCCTTTTGAATAGCTGATTCCATCAAGCAGATGTGGTGAATTTGAGAATAGTTAAGTGGACCAAGTAAAGATATGTGTGGAACAAAGTTGGATATTTTGGAATGTTTTATCCTTTCTTCCGATGATCTTTTTTGTCTCCTGCAATCAATCATGCTCACAAAAGGTTTAGTTAGAGAAAATGATATGTAAAGTTCTTCAAACTAGTATACTTGATAAATTCACATAAATATTTTGAGCATTCTTATACATGTGTGAAGTGGATGTGAAGCATACTATATCTAGTTACATTTTATATTGGTTGGAGTAAATGTCAAAGTCAATTTTGTCCGATCTTCTAAGTTAAGGAATGTAGTAAAGATGAGTAATGTTGCAATGGATTTGAGGAATACATGTGAAAGGGTCCTTTTTGACATGTAGGACTTTGCAGCAAGCAATGTTGTGATGTCATTAGAGTTGCAAGTATAAGCGTTCATAACCCTTATAAATAAGGAAACTAAAGACGGAGTCACCACGAATGAAGCACAAGTCAAGCAAGCCTCCAAAGTAGAACTTTAAAGATGGAATGGCCTTACAAATGGAAATCATGTGATACACAAGAAGAACAACGTCGACGTCATTAAACTAGGGAATGTAGTGTGGCGATCATGGATTATGGGAAGCAACAGCAACAATGCGAAGAGTATAAGGTTATGGAAATCAATTAGAGCAACAATACTAACCGTAAAGGTTAAGCATTATGGGTAACCATGCAAAACCACAATGAGAAGTATTCATCTGGCTTGGGTTGCCAATATTGATGGCCTTAGTAATTAGAAGGAGAAATGAGTTCGCCAATGGTGCAATGATATATTGATCGATCGAAGCATGCCGGAAAGCTAGCCACATAGCATGATTGGCATTCCACCCACCTCCTCATTGTATGTGCAGTGTAAGGAAATGGCTGCAAGTAGCTAAGGCTGAGATTAAGGTGGAGGGGGAAGGGAGCAGTGTAATGTGAGAGAGAGAGAGAGAGAGAGAGAGAGAGAAAGAAAGGGTATAATATGAAGGAGAGGGTGATCCCAGCTGCCACCAGCTTCTTCATGATATGCAGGAGATGGCACCAAGGCGAGATTAATAGACCAAAGGTATGAGATTATGGGATAAGGTGCTGCAACACTGAATGAAATATAGGTTAGGATGAGATTAGGGTGCAAGATTAGTAAGGTAAGGGGAGGGGAGGGGAGGGGTACTTAATATAATTATAATGAGGGTAGGTTAAGCAGTGCAGGGATGGAGTAAGGATATGGATGATGGGGGGGAAATAATAATATAAGTGGGAGGTGGACAGAATGCCAGCAAGCTTTGTGTCGAGGTTTCAGGCGAGCTTGGATCGAAGTGATATGCAGACTCTGAGAGAGAGAGAGAGAGAGAGAGAGAGAGAGAGAGAGGCTTTTCTGTGCTTTTCATCGAAGGGTGGTGGCCTATCGGCCTGCATGGCCTTTATAAAGGACCTCCCCCCGCCTGTGGTCCCTTTTCCCCTCTTTTTTTTTTAAAAATAAAGAAAAATACTTTTTAAAAACCCCCACTCCATTTTTTTGCCCCAAATTATTAATCCATCTAAAAGCCCCTTTTCTCCCTTCTTTATTCACGAAAATTAATTTTCAAACCCCAGAGGGGAGGCCTTTTGTACCAGCCTTGCCAATGTTTTTTTCGTGCGCAGGGGAATCAATCCGGACAGCTCGAAGTTTTCTTCTTCTTCTTCTTCTTTTTCTTAAATAAACTCTTTTTCCATTAAAATCTTTTTTGCTTTTAAAAGGTTTTACATATATAATAATGCTTCTTCTTCTTCTTCTTTTGAAATTTAATATTCTGAATTATTTTTTTTGGTTTTTGCGGGAAATTGCCCTCTCTTTCCTTGTATGTATTATTGGCCCTGCCTGTCCCAAGAAAAGGAAAATTAGGGCCAATGATTTTTTCCTTCTGTCGATGAAAGGACGTATGAATTATTAGTATAAGGATTATTGGTCCTAAGGAGTCCCTTTCTCCTCTCTGAGCTTGACTTTCTAGGGTGTGCCAACCTTGATTTCATTGGTATTTGAGCACACCAAAAATACAGAGGGGCCGAAACCCACAAAGAGAAAATAATAATGGCATACTAAAGAAAAGGCTTTCCAAATAGTGAAGATTGGAAAAGGCAACATGTCCGTTGAAGCAAAACAACATAAAATGAAGCTTTACTATGGTACAATAAAGCACATGGAATAAGGCTTTTCAAAGGTACAAAATACTAGGAAATTAGAAAGAGCAAGAGAAGGGATTTTTGAACCTATCCTTCTTGCATCTCTCTCTCTCTCTCTCTCTCTCTCTCTCTCTCTCTCTCCATATTAGATGAGGAAAGCATCCTTCCTTTCCATTGCATAACTTTAGGCCTAGTGACCACATCTCTCAATTTACAAGAGTATCAATGTCCTTACAATAGCTTTCCCCTAGAATAGCTCAAGCTTTTAAGGTTCTTTTCTTTCCGTAAAGAACCTTTTGGAATGCTTCAAATGTGGGGCTCCTCCTCTTTCTGAATAGGGATCTACACATGCTTTGGTTTTGGCTCAATCCTCCTTTGCCCCTTCCAACAAGGGCATGCTGCCTCACATGGAACACAGTCAAAACATATAATGCACAACAATCGAGCAACAAGGTCCAAGTGGCCCAAAAAGCATAGTGAAATGCTACACTCCTAAAAGAAGTTCTTAAAGTATTAGCATGCACATCCTTTGGAACATGATCGAGCAAGTACCACCACATAAACATGTATACCTATCTTACCACAAGAGGTGCAATAATAAGATAATGTTGTCTAGTTTTTGATATTATAACATTTCTAGTATTCCATATCAAGTATCATGTCCTAGTGTACTCACAGTCCTTCTAGAGGAGGTTACTTATTGTTCCTCAAGTCATATAACTCTCAACTTTCATTTCCATGTTTTCTTGCATCACTCCCATTCTTGTTAATGAGAAATTTGAAGTACATGATAGTGGATGTAGTAGATAAACACTGGCACATGAGCCACAAATTGTATTCTTGCATTATTGGTAAAAGGTATCGCTAGACTAATATGCAATAGACCATGTTTACTTTCACACTAATAAATCTTGCTTCAAGACATGTTGATACCTAGGGACATAACCTATTCTAATGTACTCTTCCAATATAAAATCTACATTTAAAAACTTCTATATTTCTAGTCCCTTCCCAATACAATATGCTGCCACATGAGCAAGTTAAGTTTTTATGTACATTCCCAAGTGTGTACATATAGTTATCTTGGTGATGTGTCATATCAATCAACCATAATCCCTCGTTACTAGATTTATTCCTCCTTGAAAAGTTAGATCTTTAGTATCTTTGTTGTGGTACATGATTGATTATGACTTTTCTTAAGGTTATGTTTGTGTGTGTACGTGTATGCATGCATGTGTGCACCACTACTTACAATTATATCCAAACTTCTAAGGTATGGAAAGTAACCCTTAATACAGATTTTTGTGATACATAATCCATATTTGTAATTCATAAAGATTGCATGTCTCTGATAATGATTCCTCCACTTGTTTTTACACTAATCTTATGCTCTTCACCAAAGGACTAGATTAAGTTTCATCCCCCACTTGGAAGAGTTACGATGTGTCCAAATTTATATGTGCATGTGTTCTAGTGCTTCAAAGGTATGCAAGGTAATGTTAGTGCAAACAACAATGTGATAGAGCTTCAACAAATGCCTAGCAAATCAATGCCAAATTTATTCGAGGTTGTTATTTTCAAAATCACTATTACATGTAATATAATGACAAACCTTGGGTGATGCATATTATATGTATTGTATTAACCTCTTTGACACATTCAAGTATGGAAATGGCATACTAGATTTGATCAATAAGGAAAACGCATTCCTTAACAGACTTTAGCTAACTTCTACATGTCTATGTATTTGTGTATGGTTTGTCTCATGCTTTATGCTCTTTACAACACAAATCATGGATTACAAACATTTGAAGAACCTATGTTAAGAGCTATATGATTCACTATGGGAGGGTCAACTACAAAGTTACAATGTGCATCCATATTAAAGTGATTAAGATAGACATGACTTTTAGCATAGATGGCCTTCGTAAGGCTCTCAATATGAGATGACCTCCCAAATCCTTGTAAATCCTTCTTTTGAACATCAAAGGGTTACCTACAAGTATATAGATGGTTAGGAGTATCTCCTCTAGAGTTAAGGGCCAAGTGATGGTACAACTTGACAATCAAATGCCTAGAGTTATTGAAGGTTGCAGTGCTTTAAATGACCTTGGATCAATCTAAACATTGCACCTAACAAGTCTTATTTTGTTCATGTTGCATTGTTAGTCCACCTCATGGCGCCCTACTATTACAATTAGTACTTGGATGACCACCCTTGCAAATCTTACACTGGATGAGGATAATTTTGGAGCTCAAATCTTAGTGTTACCCTTACTTTATTTCCTCAACTCTTTAAATTCCTCTATCCAAATCCTTTTTTAGGTCACAAAACAAATCTCTTGGATATGCATGTCCAAAAAATCTCTTAACATTGCAATCAAATACAACTTTTCTCCATCCTATTATTATTTATATTTTACTAAATTTTTTATACCCACATATAATGTGTCTCCACCATTATATTAAATATGAATGATCAAAAAAGAAGGCTACATAAATAACATGTTTTTTTCCCCTTTGCCTTTTAGTATTCTAGTTCAATCTACTACTTAGAGAAAAAAAATTTACAAGTCTCTTAATTGGTGTCAACCCTCCAAGTTAACCACATGCATTGACATGTTTCATTAAGACCATTTTCTATATTCTTCTTTTTTGGAATTGTAAATGTAATAAATAGGGTGCACTAGTAGGTAGTTTAGCTAGGAGGACCATTGTGTAATAACAAGAAGATTATAATCACCAACTACTTGGCACTCCACTTGTGGAAAGTTAGCTCAAGGTTCTAACTTCCCTTCACAAAGTACATGGATAAAAAGGCTTTTGGGGAGTTTTTAGGCCTCCCTCATTTCTAGTACATGTTAAGCTTGAGCCATATTTTAAATTTGATATGTTTGAGCTCCAAGCCTAGTGATGATATTTCTCAATCCACAAAAGCATCATCATCCTTATAATATCCATTCATACACTTGAAGCTTTTTAGGGTTATTTTCTTTGGCATAAATAATCTTTTGGAATGCTTCAAATGGGGCTTCTCTTCTTTGTTTGTAGGGGTCTACACATGCTTTGTTTTTTACTCAGCCTTGTCTGCCCCTTCCAACAAGGGCATGCTCCCTCTCATGGAACACAATCACAATATATTAAACATGGCAACTAGGCAACAAGGTCCAAACTACCCAAATAGTATACTAAAGTGCTATATTCCAAAAAACTTTTCTCAAAGTGGAATATTCGTGCTCTAAAACATAATCAAGCAAGTACGACCAATGATATATCTTTTTATTCTTTAGGAAAGTTGTAATGATAAAAGAATGTGTTTGGTTTTTAAAACTTTAACATTTTACTCTATTCTATGTTAAGTGTCATATCCTAATGTGCTCATCAAGCCCTTGTAAAGAATGTTACACTATTCCTAAACTTTTCTCCATATAAGCTCCAATCATTACAATTCAATTTGTTTACTTTTTTCATCTTTCTTTACCATCTAATGAGAAATTTCATGTACATGATAGTGAATGCAACACATGGTTAAAAACTTGTGCATGAGCCACAAATACTACTCTTATGTTATTGCTTAAGGTATCAATATGATATGGTGTAGAAGTTAATGGCTACTTTTAGCTAATGAATAGTAATGCCTTATAGAGACATAACAAAATTTGACATGTTGGTCTAATTTCAAAATTTAGATCTAAAAAGTTGTTTATTTCTATACGTTATTGATACAAAACATTGCCATATGAACCTATGAAGAATTTGTGCTTATAATCAAGTGTATATAGAACATACAAATAATACCATTTGTAATGTAGTGATTTATATATACATATATATATATATATATACATATATATAAGTATTGATGGCTTGAACTTTTTTAAATTATATCTAGATCTTGAAGATAGTAAGTAAATTTATTTTTTGATCCTTGCTAAGCTAAAAGACTATAGACTGGTTATAGAAATCTTATGTATTTTCTTCATGAATTATTGGATTAGGTTTCATTCAGTACCAATCGAAAAGTCTTAAGATGTGGCCTCACTTGTGCATCAAGTACTACATTTGTCCCTCATAGCACTCACCAACAAGATGAAAAAGATTAACTTTTCAAAACTGTCTAAGGCCAATAGTTACCATCCTCCATATCAAAATTTTGAGGCTTAGCATCCACAGTTTAATGCTCATCACCCTCTCTTTTTCGTGAAAATGGATTTTGTGGTATAATTGTTGGATTGTTAATAATGGCCATAAATAGTTGCACGCTCTCTCTACACACATGCACGCACGCACGTGCGCACGTGCGCGCACATGCACAATATACACACATATGCACAATATACACACATGCACATTGATCTATGTATAAAGCCCTTGTCATTATCAATCAAAATTTAATTCACTAATCATCATTTGAGTGCCTCAATATTGATTTCACACAATCATAGCTCTTGTCATTGACATATCACATGGGATTAGATGTGTTATTACTCAGATATACACCTCTTCATACCAAATAGAGAGATTGAGACTAGTAGATATACATCGATACCTTTTGAGAGATGCATATATTGGATCTCCTAGAAAGAGGTGGAGATAGAGGAGTATCACATCACCATTGCTTGGCATACTATAAGAATACGACAACTTCATATAGGACTCCACATTTGAGAGATGTACCAAGGAGTCCCTTACACACCTTCAACTTACATATAACTAAGGGATATTGAATTATTGAGAGGTTCAACTTGCCCAATCCAAATGTCCTACATCCCAATAGATACATCCACTACACATACACAAGAGGATGCAATAGATCTTTACTCGAGCTAGAGCCAAGAGGCCACCCGGGTTCTTTTCTACATGGATGAGATTAAGATGATGCAATAGCAATCCATGAGGGATCTCTTGAGATAATATGTACCTTCATATCCCTATATTGGGTCCAGTTCATCATTCATGACACTACTAGTTGGATTTAGCGTCATGAATGATGAGATTGGACCCAATAGGGAGCTATACAAACACCTCCATATTCAAAAGTAGGATCATGGCCTAGAATACATGGTATGATCATGAAGGTGGGGAGCTATGAAAACACCTCCATATCTAGATAGGGCCAAGGCATATTATAAAGAGGGAGGCTTGTAGGTAGATGGACCCTGACTCACCATAAACATTGGACATATGAGGAGGCTCTCATATGTTATTTGGACCTCTTGCAAAATTTAATACATCACACACACACACACACACACTCTCTCTCTCTCTCTCTCTAGTATGTTTGTGTATGTGTGTGTGTGAGAGAGAGAGAGAGAGAGAGAGAGAGAGAGAGAGAGAGAGAGAGAGAGAGAGAGAGAGAGAGAGAGAGAGAGAGAGAGAGAATAGTGTGGCTCTTGCATTCTGCACCATGTTGTGGCCACATCTCTACTCATGAATAAGTGGTACAAATTCTCATACTATGCCTCCTCATATGCCCAATGTTTATGGTGAGTCAGGGTCTCATCTCCCTACGAGCCTCCCTCTTTATAATATGCCTTAGCCCTATCTAGATATGGAGGTGTTTGTATAGCTCGCTACACTCATGATCATACCATGTATTCTAGGCCATGAGAGTCTCCTAGTGTATGTAGAGCTTAGGAAGCTCTAAAGGAGAGCAACTTAGTATAGGATGGAGATAATTTAAGAGGTGAGTGTCTTAGCAAACCAATGTACTCAAATTTTGTGAGCCTATTATAGATGTGATGGCTATATACACCAACTAGCTTGTGTGTGAAATAGACAATGGAGGTCCAAGTGTAGATGGTGGATGTGGATGTGGGGAGGTGGATATGGTGAAGGTTAGGTAGGTATGATTTGCTTTAATTGAGCAAGGGGGCGGCAAAGGATTTAACTAATTCAATTGTCTCAATGGAGCCTAGTATATATGATCCACTATGCTAGAATCAATGGACTAGAAGTAGGTCAATACTCCATGTCGTGGTTAATTCTTCATTCCATTAGATAATGTGAAGGTATTGTGACACTAGCTTTAATAGATATTGGCATATCTAGTGCTATCTCCTCTAGTATCAATAGATACCCTACCTATGCATGTATCCTCTACATCCATTTCTTGTAGTTGCCCTAGATCCTCAAAGTCATATGTGTCACACTATCTACTATGTGTCCTAGCAAAGATAAAGAGAGATATCATTGTAGCATAAAATGGCTAGCAATTAATGAGAAGAAAATAAAATATGGTAACATTTAGCATGTAATATATGACAATGAATCTACCATGAAGATAGGATGTGTGCTATTTCTAGCTCTTGATTTCATGAGTATAGAAGCGCATAAAACTTAAAGCAAAATCTTACAACAACCTTCCAACACCTATAACCTTTGGGAGGCACCAAGTGCGTGTGAGAAGCGAGCTTTTTGAGCAAGCTTCTCTAGGAAACCTCCATTTCTTGTTCCACATAGTCCACTTATTCCACCCCTTGATTTTTTTTACCTCCACCACCATTACCACAACAACTTCCTCCACCACCATTGCCACGGCCATTGCCGCCATTGTCGCCACTGCTGCCACCACCACCATGATACCTCCACCACCACTACCACCATCTCTACGGCAGCTGCCAATACTATTGCCATCTCCACCACCACTACCCTTATCCCCACCACCTCCACGATTGCCACCGCTACCTTCACTCACACACACACACACACACACACACTCTCTCTCTCTCTCTCTCTCTCTCTCTCTCTCTCTCTACGTGCATAATCTCTTTTTCTCTTTCTAGCACACTCGATCAAATAGCACTCCATCTCATGTAAACAATTTCTCTCTCTCTAACACGTAACATGGATTCATTCATGCAATCACCTCGAAAGAATGGAACACCACGACTCACACCTCTCTCTCTCTCTCTCTCTCTATTTCTCCCTCTACGTGTATAATCTCTTTTTCTCTTTCTAGCACACTCGATCAAATAGCACTCCATCTCATGCAAACAATTTCTCTCTCTCTAACACGTAATGTGGATTCATTCATACAATCACCTCGGAAGAATGGAACACCACGGCTCACACCTCTCTCTCTCTCTCCCCTCTGTCTGTCTCTCATGAATTACTCCATGTCTTTACTCTCTCTTAGTTTAGGGTTGTACATGCAATTTCTCCCTCTCACTCTATATTCTCTCTCTCTCTCCCTCTCACCCACACACACACACACACACACACGCACACACACACACACATACGTACGTACATATATATACGTATATAGATCTTAGTCACTTACTCACTCTCCATGTTTATCTCCCTCCCTCTCTCAATTTCTCTCTCTCATGCATACGATTAGTCCACATTGTATCATAATGCCTCACATCAAATTATGGCATGTGTTATAACAAACACTTCTCTTAAATCCTAAACATCTCTCTCTCTCTCTCTCTCTCTCTCTCTCTCTCTCTCATAATGTGAATGCTTGGATAACCACTTGCTGTTTTTAGAACTTTAATTTCAATGCATTGATGGCTCCCTCCCCTCCTCCTCTCTCTCCCAATATGATACAAGACAATTCATACAAGCAATCCAAATGTACATTTATATTGCGTTAACTTTGGGAAATGTGCTTTTGCTTGTCAAATTAAGAGAGACAAGTTCACCAAAGGCTTGCCATCCAAATGGATTCTATAATGGTGAAGCCCCAAGAGGAACACCAAGGAAAAGAGAATTCTCTTCTAAGAAAATCTATCTTGTAACATCAACAAGCTTTTATCTCATTCTTTTGATCATCAAAACAAAGGAAACAACAAATCTTCACGTAGCATCATAGTAGATATCTCCCACGGATTTGATAGAATCAACCATAATCTTCAACATCTTCATAGAATTCATCAATAGAACAAAGAACATAAAATAATACACCATCTTTGAATGGAAATCAATCACATATTATTCATCTTCAATGTCTTCATAGTTCTCTCTCTGAATCTCTCATATACAGTTACATTGGTTTGATAGAATTGATTATCTCTTGCTCTCTCTCTCTCTCTATATCAATAGTACATCATCTCCTCACTATAATACTCTCCTAATAACTCTCAATTATCCTTCTTAGGTCGTGGATGCACCTCCCAAGAGGTATGTCTAATATGAAGAGTCACCAGATCCACTACAGTGTCTTTTCACAGCTCACTACTGTCACTGTCACTCAGTCTTCTCTTCAGTCTTCAGCAGCTGCTTCTTCCACTTGTTTCAGCTCTTTTGAACTTAGATTCATCCTTTCCAAAAGTTAGAAAACTTTCCCAAATTCACACATACTTTCTACAGAACACTTACAGAAGGTCTACAGAACAGTTACAGTACAGTACCAGAGCAGCTACAGTACAGAATTAGAGCAGAGACAGAGGCTCTACAGAAGGTTATAGAAAGTCATCAAAACCTCATTACTCATACTCAAACCATTCCAAACTATCAAAAACTATTCAATAGGCTTCCAAAAGATCTCAATCTTCATCAATCATCAATCCATGCTTCATACAGAAGACAATCAGAACAAAACATAGGCTATACAGAAGCTATACAGAACCAATCAGAACCTCAACAGAACATCATAGAGCTTCATATCTCCACTGAGAATCATTTTGAACTTCCAAAACATAATAAATATCATCCAAAACACTCTCAAACATTTCCATTAACAACCATACATCACTCTAAATCCATAAAAAATCAATCATTCAGTCCTTAAAAACAACAAAAATCAGTCAAAAATTCAGTCTTTTTTCACTCTCAACATATCCCCACACTTAGAAAGGAAACGTCCTCACGACCTAAGGAAAAGAAGAATATAAGTTCATTAAAGAGCTCAATTTTGATCTTCTATAGGATCTTCAATAGTCTCTCCAAACCACGACCCCAACTTATAACCTATATCTGATAGAAAAATATTACTAAAGGAAAACTTCGTTATTCATTAACTCATCTGATTAATCATTTAAAAGCCATAACAAATTTGTAAAGGATATAAGAGGTTCTTCTTCAGCTTTGCACCATAGGCTTTCCATCCACCATCACCATCAATAGTTTGAAAAGAGCTCTCGAACAAATTATTCTCAATCAGCATGAACTCATCACATACAATTATTACAACACACACACAATCACTAATACAACCATTTGAATGACATCTCCAAAAAGATATATATATAATTAAAAATCCTCCAAAATGCATTGCAAAGGTATCAATGAAGATGATCCCATTTGAAGGCTTGGTGGTTTCGAAAACGATCCATGAAGAAGGATTCATCTACAAATGTCTTTGGAGGATTTTGAAAGAGCTGCAGGTAGCACATCCTTTCTAGCAAAACAAGGTATCTGCTAGGGAGACATAGGGCATGAAAATACAGGACACCCAACTGGTGGGAGTCAATGTTCACATTGACATTCATACAAAGTTTTGGAATGGCCTTTTGATCATTATGGGAATGCCTATGCATGTATGCTAGATACCAAGCAAAATGAGCTGTCAATCTCACTGAAGGATCTAGAGATTTTGAATATTGGTGAGCAAAATGAAGGTAGTTTTGGTATGCTTGACTGGCAGCTGTCCAATCTCCTAGAATTATTGGCCAGTTTATATGGGGTCCTGTAAGAGAATCAATCGAGCTCCATTCTCTTCTTCTGGGAATCTGCTGATCAAACCCTTCGTATTCACTAACCAACTCAGGGGGTTGAGAAATAGAAGTGGCTGGAGATGGAAGTGGAATAAGTAACAGAGGATGAAGAGATGGGTAGGCAAAATCATAAAAGAAGGAATAAGTTAAAGAAGGAGTGGCTGAAAATTTAAGGGAATCAGTCAGTAAAGATTAATTGATAAATAGGAAAAGTAGAAGGTATATGGATGGATGGAGAAGGGCATGGTGGAGAAGGGAAAAATACTCTATCTTCGATAAAAGAGCAATAGATAAATATGGGAATTTGAGGAAAAGATTGAGGTTGGAAAAGAAGGGGTAAGATTTTTGTTGAATTGGTTTGATAAAGGGAAATATAGGTATCATAGTGATGAGCCATTTGTTAATAGTATAGTAGGCTAGGAACAGAGGGACCTAAGACAGATCTTCTCTGATAGGCATAAAAAAATGTTGAATCAAATGGATGGTCTTTGGAAAGGTGAGCTAAGAGATCCACCCTCAGTTGGTTAGTGCTCTATACATAGGTAGAAGCTGTGTTCTGATGTTGATTCAGGACCACAAAATCAATCATTGAGTGCCAAGAATTATCAGGGAAAGTAGCCACTTTTGAGGAGTAACACTGGAACATGTCATCTATTCGCAACTCCAAATAGTTGACATATAAAATAGCTTGCAAAACCACATCCCCTACATACCAGGCCGCCATATCTACTTTATCTGGAATCAACAGATCACCTCATAGATATATGTAAGACAGCAACATGGTATTCGTCATCACAAAATCTTCAAACACCATACGGACCACTTCTGTCACCAACTCAGGAAACCAAGCCCCACTCCAATCATCCTCTGGAAGAGGAAGATCCATAATTGAAAGCTTCATATAAAAGGCCAACTTCTGCAATTGATAGTGGACAAAGAAAGAATGGTCCGGAGGAACATACTCTTGGAAATGCTCAAATGTAGACCATAACAAATCCATCATGGACTGCAATCTTTCCACTTTATCTTAGAACAAAGGACACAATGTGGCTTGTCTCTGGAGAACTGCCAAGTCCTACTTAGAGATAGAAGGAATCACAGGAACATTGGGGCTTGGAGGAACAAACCGTGACTGCATCAGTTGGTCTTGCAACTGCTTGATTTGGGAAGCTTGTGATTCCACAGTGTCATGAGCAGTCTGTAAGGCCGAGAGTTTTGCATCTAAAAGAGTCTGAAACTCTTGAGCTTCTTTAGACATTCTCGCCTACTCCTCTAAGATTTTAGTGACCTTTGACTGAGCCTTTGTTAACTAAATCTTCAAAGAAGATATTTCTTCTGTCTGAGTCTCAATCATTTGGGTTTGTTGCTCCACCTGCTTAAACAGATCTACAAGTGTGTCTTTAGCAGAGGCTAACTCTGATGTTGTCTTATGCAACTAGTCTTTGGATTGCATCAGTTCTCCATAAAAGGAAGCATACAACTGTTGAGCACAGGCTGTCACTGAAAGTTCAATCAAACTCTAGATGTCTTTACAGAGGAATGGAATGGCATCTCTCGACACTAAACTGTTCAGTGATGAAGGGACTGATATGTCCAAGGAACCCTCTCTATGTGCTCTGAACAAATTGTTACATGTGAGGTAAGCAGGGAGGTCACTGCCAGATGTAGCAAGAATTGTGACTGAAGGAAGAACTGAAGGAGTTTTATCTGCCACACGCTTCAAGCGCTTTCGTTGAATGACCAGTGGAGGAGGAGAATCAAGAACCTCTATGTCAATAAGTTCTGACTCTTCTAAAGGTGGAGGGGGAGGTAATGGATCAGATGGAGGAGGTGGAAGCACACCCTTCTTTAGGTATGAGTATGTCAAGAAAGCATACAAGTAGGATCCATATGTGACATTTGTAACATTCCCCCTGGTTACTTTGACAAAATGTTGGTCCATCTTTGTAAGCAGGTAAGTGCTCTAATCAATAGCCACTCCTTTTAACACCATCCTGGAAGCTGTGAAGAGCTCTTTGGACAAGTAATGGGATGGTGTTTTGGCAGGCATAAACCTGTCTTAGAGGAACTGGCAGATCAACTTCCAAAGAGGATCAGTGATCATGGAAAAAGATACGCCTGAAGTGTTGATCACTTTCTTGGCATCTAGAATTTCCTTGGCCTGCTTCTGTAACAGCTTGAAAATCTCATCGTTGGAGAATAATTGTCTAGCTGTAACAAAGGGCTCTCCTTTGTAGGGAAGAGAGAAAGCCTTCCCTAACCCTCGGGATGTCAATATCATGGAAGCACCATGAACCAGGCCCGACTTCTTGCTGTATGATGCAAGGAACTCATCACACAAGGATGGATCATTTGGAATCAATGGGAATGAAGCAGCCACGAAAGTCGCAAGTCCTGCTTTCGCTATAGGCTCAAAAGCCAATAGGGAAGAATAATCCCTACTGACGAGCGGGACATACTGGATAGGAGGAGGAGCGTGAGGTGCCATTCAGATGGAAAACACACACACCACAACATACTGGATAGGAGGAGGACCATGAGGTGCCATTCAGACGGAAAACACACACACCACAACATAGACAATAAAAAAGAGTGCCTGCAAAACAACCAAAGGGCTATAAAAAAGGAATCTATCAAAAAGAAGGATACACATACACAAACGTAGCTAACCCATTTACCACCCCAAACAATCCACATCCTAGAAAAAATTCGGCATGACCTCTACACATATGCGACCGAAAACTTCATGCGATGCAACAAACAGGCATCCAAGACCTGAAAGAAAGAAAACTACAAACCGTACCTGTAATCGTAACACATAGACAAACCATAATACCATAAAAATGTACATCAGGACGGACCATAACCTTGACCATCAGTTTCAACTAAGAAGACTGTACGTGCCCATCCCACGAAGCGTGTTTATTAAAAGGGGGAACAAAGTGCAGTGAGGGAAAATTATTTTAATGAAGGGTTTATTTTAAGAAATTATTAACAATGGGTGACATTTTATTAGGTATAAATCTTAATAAGAAAATGATAGTTCCTTCTTAAAATTTTAATTACAATTTATCAGGGTGAAACGGTACTTTATCAAAACCCAGACTATGATTCCCAAACTGGGTCTCTAAATGTAAATTCATTAATTACAAATTAATGGTGATGTGGAGCGCTTTTTTACCAGCACGTGCTTTTTTGTGACGGCTGGTTCATTTTTATTAAAAATTAAGATGCCTCTTAAGCGCACGTAGCGCATGCAAAGTGAATGGCTGGTTGATTTTAAATTATTAAATTGTGTGTTTAGCATGAATGTGCGTGAAAAAGTGGGTGAATAAATTTTATTTTAGCAATTAATTATGGTTAAGGGGATAATAAAAATGAATAAAGCTCACAAAATAAATACCTGGTAGGGGTGTGTATGCAATGGATTGAAGGCACACGGAGTAGTCCCCCAAATGCAATGAATCCAGTCAAACAAAAACAAAGACCATTGATTGAAAAAAATAAAGCACCTTAGTGTTTTTGTTGATTTTTATTTTATTTTTATTTTTATTTTGTATTTTGTTTGTTTATGGTTTTTTTATTTATACTTTAGGTGTGTTTATTTTGTGTATATTTTTTGGTTTGGTTTATTTGGTTTGTTATCTTTTTTTCTTTAAAATAATAATAATTAAATTAGGATATATAACACATGAATATGTTATGAAGTATAAGAGTGAAATTTTCAGCTATCTAGCAAGTGTCAACAATGTATATTAATTCATCCATGATTTTCAGTTGATTTTTAGGATTTAAAATAAAATTTTATGAAGTGAAGTATTAAAATTAGGGTTTTTTGGCTTCAAATAATATTTTTACCTTTTATGGAAACATTTTTTATTGAGAATCTAGTGGAAAAAGGGGTAGGGGTTTATGGAAATTTTTGGATTTTTTAAATTTATTTGTGTATTTTTACTAATTTTTAATGAATTTTACTCATTTTTAATGTAATTTTGAAGTAATTTTCAGATTTTAAATTTTCTTCAATTTTTTTTTTGAAATTCCACTTTAAAAATATTCCAAATAGTTTCAAAAATATTGGTAAATTTTCAGAAAAAAATTCTGATTTTAAATGATTTTTCAGAAAATTTTATGTGTTTTTTGTTTATATTTTTAAATGTATTTTTATATATTTGCAGGTTGGAAAATAAAAGGCGGTACCCGGGCTGCATGCAAATAACGAAGGATGACTGCGTGTGAACAACAGACTGCAACACTCCACCGCATGGATAAGTCGGAAGCGCGTCCTCGCGCATGAATGCTCGCTAGCACACTTGTACTCAACAGAAAAAGAACGGAAAAGAAAGGGCAGGAACGGGAGCTAACTGAGTAGATTAAGTGAATTAGGTTAGCTTAGTTTGAGAAAGTTGATTAAGTTAATTTAGTTGAGTAAAGCAATTAAGTTAGTTAGGTTAGTCTGGTTAAGTCAGGTTAGTTAGGTTACTTAGGTAAAGTGTAGTTAGTTAGGTCAGTCTGGTTAGGTCTGGTTAGTCTAGTTAGGTCTGGTTAGTTTAGTTAGGTCTTCTTAGTCTAGTTAGGTCTGGTTAGTCTAGTTAGGTCTAAACAGGGTTAGTGTGGACTAACTAAAGGTCAATTAATCTAACTAGGGTAGGGGTCAATTAACTAGGGTTAGTTGAATTAGGGTTAGTGGAACTAACTAGGGTTAGTTAAGGGGGTGAGTTAGACTAACTAGGGTTAGTCGAGGGGGGTTAATTAGACTAACTAGGGTTAGTTGAGGGGGGTTAATTAGACTAACGAGGGTTAGTTTAATTATTAACTAGTGTTAGGTTATTTATTAACTAATGTTAGGTTAGTGACTAACTAATGTTAGGTTAGTTATTAACTAGGGTGAGGTACTAACCAAAGGGGGGTAAGGTGGTTGAGGAGGAGGAGGAGGAGGAGCAGGAGGAGGAGGAGGCAGGTAGTGGTGGTGGAGGGGGAGGAGGTGGAGGAGGATGGTGACTGTGGTGGTCGTGGAGGAGGAGGGGGAGGAGGAGGAAGATGAGGAGGATGGTGGAGGTGGTTGCTGGTGCAGGAGGTGGAGGAAGAGGAGGAGGGGGAGGAAGAAGGAGGTGGTGGTGGAGTAGGAGGAGGGAGAAGGAGGAGGAGGAGGAGGTGGCAAAGGCGTCTGGAGGGCGACCAAGGCACGGACAGGGCTGGGGCTTCTAGAACCGCTGGTGATGGGCAGGAGATGGCGGCGAGGCGTCGAAGCGGCGGCGACACAGAACGTGGGCGGTGAGGCACTGATGGGGCTGGGGCGGCTGGAGCCACTGGCGGGGGCGGCATAGGCGCTGACGGGAGGGCGTCTACCCAGGAGCGGCTGGCGAGGGCGGCATAGGACAGCGACTGGAGACTGGAGGCGACGAACAACAACAAGGGGGAGAAGAGAAGAAGGAGGAGGAAGAAGAAGAGAAGGAGGGAGAGGAGGAAAGAAGAGGAAGGAGAAGGAGAGGAGGAAGAAGGAGGCAGGAAGGGAGGGACGGGGGCGTGCAACGACCCACAAGTATGTGTTTTTTTTTCTTTTTCTTTTTTCTCTTCTTGTTTTGTTTTCTTTTTCTTTTTCTTTGTTCCTTTGTTTTGGGTTTTTTTCTCTCTTTTTTTCTTGTTTTTCTTTC
This sequence comes from Lygodium microphyllum, assembly GCF_053477565.2. Classification (NCBI taxonomy): domain Eukaryota; kingdom Viridiplantae; phylum Streptophyta; class Polypodiopsida; order Schizaeales; family Lygodiaceae; genus Lygodium; species Lygodium microphyllum. The sequence continues at coordinate 61,537,119 of NC_141137.1, forward strand.
TTTTTTCTTTCTTGCTTTGTGTTCTTTCTTTTTTTGTGTTTTGTTGTTTTTTTTTGTTTAAAACTACACACACACACACACACACACACACACACGCACACACACACACATTTGTTGGATTTATGTATTATTAGGATTATGTATTAAATTGTGTTTTTGGTTTTTTTTTTCATTGTGTGTTTGGGTTTGTTTTTTTTTCTCTCTCTCTTTTTTCTTCTTCCTTTTCGAGGTGGGTTTCTTTTTTCTTTTTCTTATTTTTCTCTTTTTTTTGTCTTTTTGATGTGTTTGTTTTTTGTTTTTTTAATGGAAAATAAATAAATAATTAAAAAAATAAAAATGGAGGGGCAAGAAACACACCCTGGCCCGTGCGCATGCGCAGACAGGGGTAAATTTTTTTTACAATGACAAGGTCAAACGGGGCAGGGACGGCAATATGCAAGCCACGGACGCCACGAGGGCGTCCCGAGGCGCGTAAAACCAGAAACAAGCGTGTTTACGCGCGATAGGAGAAACACAATCACACGGGAAAAAGGAAAAAAAATTTAATAAAATCCAAACTGTTCGTCGGATCGAAAAACAAAAAGAAGGAAAAATGTGCCCGGAGATGAGGACAAAATGATGGAAACATGCAACATCGGGTCCGAGGAAAAATCAGGGTGTTCACATGGAAAAAACACACAAAACAAACTTGAAAACACATACGTGTATTAATATCAGAAAATCCGCGCAATGGAACGAAGTGTGGAAAGAAGAAAAATTGTATAGAACAAGGTTTCCAACAACCCTATCATGACAAAACATAGTTTCGAGTGAGATAGGACACATTCACATGGGAAAAACCCCAAAAATGGGCTTGAAAATGGACTCGAAAATTAATGCAACAAGAACCGTGCGGCAAAATAGAGAACAGTAAAAAGAAAAAATGTCTCGAAGAAAGGAATTCATAGGGCTGGTGCATCAGAACTCAGTTGGAAGGGAATTAGGAGGGGTTCATATGGGAAAAACACAAAAAACGCATCCGAAAACACTTTGAAAAATTAATAACTAAAAATTTGGCAGTCGTAAGAGGGGAAAGGAAAAAGGAAAAAGTGGGAAAAAGGCTAGCAGGACACGGCTGTCAAATCAAATTGGAATGCCGGTAAAAATAGGGCTGGAAAAATGTGAAAAATAAGCACGAAAAGGGCCCGAAAACCCGTAAAAATTAATAACGGATGAACCAAGCATCGAAATGACACGGAGGAAAAATGAAAAATATTAGGGGGAATGGGTAGGACAGGCCTGACACATCAGATCATGGTCTGAAGCAATAAAGATGCATTCACATGGAAAGCCGTCCATTTTACGGGAATTGTTTCAAAAATTAATAACTTGAGAACCGTTTGTCAGAACAGGGGTTGGTAAAAAGGAAAAATAGGCAGTTCAAAGGGACAAACATGACTGTAAGTTTGAATGTAATTCTCAATGAACGTAGGGTGCGTTCGTATGAAAAAGTCACTAAACAAAGGATAAAGGAAAACGGTCAAGAAACAACCCCGGGGACAAGGTAAAATAGAACGGAGGAATGGGGAAGGGACCCCATCAGGGTAAAATAAAGTCATGACATAGATATATGATCAGAACATGGTATATGCATGGAGGTATGCAATATAGACGCGTAGGGACTCGTCCCCACACTTGAGACCTTAGCAGAAAGGGAAAACCGAACATCAAGGGCTGAGTACCACACATCAGGCCAACCACGAACGTCCCCACACTTAAGACATGACCGTCACTATGAAACAGAAGGTGTAGGGTTAAAAAAACTTGGCCCATATTGCCAAGGAGGAATGTCGACTATCGAGGTTGCGTCTGGTGTCATTGTGTCGATTGGAGGAGGTAACTAGGTCTCTTCACAGCACATGTCCAATGTCCTTTGTGGCAAGGACCACCTAACAGCACCCAGGGAGGTAGCTGGTTAAAGGAATCACATGAAATTCGTCGATGGCGAGGGATATTGCACTCAACTCACAATCACTCAAATGGATTGAAAGAGCAGTCACTCGCCCCATTACTAACGTCACTCAAAGAAAATAATGATAAAAACCCAGAGCTCACACCTGGTTTAGAAATCAACAAAGAAATGGTGCAGAGGGAGTATGCCAGGGTGCACAATTAATGGTGCATCAGTGCGTCCAACCCCTATGGCATAGGTGCAAGGAGAAAGGCCATGGAGCCTTGTAGTGCAGTGTACAGAACAGAATGACGTGTCTTGTGCTGATGGCAGAGACCCAGCCCGTGGGTGCATAGGAAAACGGGAACGTACCTGACTCCAAGGGTTGTAACGTCCCTCAATCCTCACCTCTCAATAATTGATTGAAGAAACATCAGTCACACTCAGCCCACCCTCTGTCTCACACTCTGTTGATAGATACAAAGGGCAGCCCTTTCCTGAAACCCATTGATGTAATCCTCACTGTCACTTGTGCAGAGGTTGTATGCCTTGTGCGTAATTGATGGTGCAACTGTGCATCCCACCCTGTGCCGGCATACAGTGCAAGAAGGAAGGCCAAGGAGCCTTATGGTACAGTGCACATGAACAAATCGTGCATTGTGCATTGAGAGGCCCATCCCGTGCGTGCAACACTCCGTTCACACATCTCACCTCTCATTTAATTTGAACGGAAAGACTGGTCACTGGAGCCCCAAGAGGAACACCAAGGAAAAGGGAATTCTCTTGCAAGAAAATCTATCTTGTAACATCAACAAGCTTGTTTTTCATATTTCATATGATCACAATGAAGAAAAGAACACCAGGCACAACAAATCTTCATGCAGCATCATGTAAATCTCCCACGGTTTTTAATAGAATCAACCATATTCTTCAACATCTTCATAAAATCCATCAATGGAACAAAGAAAACAAAGAAATACACCATCTTTGAATGGAAATACATCACATAGTATTTATCTTCAATATCTTCATAGTCTTTTCTCTCAATCTCTCATATACAATCACTCTGTTTTAATAGAATTGGCTATCTCTGACTCTCTCTCACACACTCCATCAATAATACATCATATCCTCACTAAAATCTCTCAAAACTACTCTCAATAATCACTCTTAGGTCGTGGATACCCCTCCCAAGAGGTATGTTTGATATGAAGAGTCACCAGAGCCACTACAGTGTCTCTTCATAGCTCACTACTGTCACTTCACTCTAGTCTTCTCTTGAGTCTTCAGCAGCTACTTCTTCCACTTCTTTCAGCTCTTTTGCACTTGTATTCACCTCTTTCCAAGGCTAGAAAACTTTCCCCAAAGTCACACATACATTCCACAGAACACTTACAGAAGCATACAGAACAGTCTACAGAACAGTACCAGAACAGCTACAGTACAGAACAGGACAGAAACAGAACAGAAGCAGAAGCTCTACAGAAGGTTACAGAAGGTCATCAAAACCTCATAACTCACTCTCAAATCATTCCAAACTCTCACAAACCATTCAATAAACTTTCACAATATCTCATTCTTCATCAATCAATACTCCTTCCCTCCTTACAGAAGACAATTAGAACAAAACAGACCAAAACAGAAGGTATACAGAACCATTCAGAACCTATCAGAACATCACAGAACCATCAACAAACATCATGAACTTCCAAAACACAATCAATATCATCCAAAACATTCTCAAACCACTTCCAAATCAATCAATCATCCCATAAAATCAACCATTCAGCTCTCAACAACAACAAAAATCAGCCAAAAAACAAGTCATTTCAACACTCAACATATCCCCACACTTAATAAGGAAGCGTCCTTGCGACCCAGGAAAAAGGGAATACAAGTTCATAGAAAAGCTCAACTTTGATCTTCAATAGCTTTTTAGAAAGAATCCATCCACCACGACCCCAACTTATAACCTGTTTCTGATATAAAAATACAAAGAAAGGAAAACTCTTTATACATTAACACCTCTTATTAAACAAGAAAATCACCACAAATTTGTAAAGGATATAAAAGTTTTCTTCTTCTTCAGCATCTTCTGCAATTCTCCATCCACGAACCCAGCACCACAAATTTCCAAAACGTAGCTCGTACACGAAATCCAATAGAAAACCACCACGTTCGTTTGACATAAAGGAACTCACAACACAAACACTAATACACAACACAACCATCTGAATGACTTCTTCAAAAAGAGAGTTTTTCATTAAAAGCTTTCACCATACATTGGAAAGGTATCAATGAAGATGATCCCTCTTAAAAGATTGATGTTGTCGGAATCGATCCATAGATAAGGATTCATCTACAAAGTTTTTAGGAGGATTTTGGAAAAATTGGAGACAGCACATCCTTTCCAACAGGACCAAGTATCTGCTAGGCAAACAGAGGGTATGAAAATACAGTATCTCCAGATGCTGGGAATCAATGCTAACATTGACATTCATGCACAACTTTGGAATAGGCTTTGAATCAGTATGAGAGTGCCTATGCATATACGCCAGGTACCAAGCAAAGTGAGCAGTTAATCTCACTGAGGGATCTGCAGACTGTGAATATTGTTGGGCAAAATGAACATAGTTTTGATAAGCTTGACTGGAAGCTATCCATTCCCCTGGAATTACTGGCCAATTAATCTGCGGTCCTGTAAGGCAATCATCCGAACTCCATCCCCTTCTTCTGGAAATCTGATTATCAAAACCGTCACAGTCACTAACCAACTGAGGTGGTTGAGATATGGAAGTGTTAGGAGAGGGTAGTGGAATAAGGGAAAGTGGATGTAGGGAAGGATATGAAAAATCATAAAAGGAAGAAAAGGTTAAAGAAGGAGTGGTAGAAATTTGTAAGGAATCACTAAGGAACGGTGTTAACTGATAAATAGGAAATGTGGAGGGTACATTTATGAGGGGTGAAGGACAGGGTGGAGAAGGGGAAAATACCCTATCCTCAATAAAGGAACAGTATGTGAAAATGGGAATTTGAGGGAAAGAGGAAGGTTGGAAAAGAAGAGGTAAAATTATTGTGGAATTAGACTGACAAAGGGAAAGATATATAGCATAGCGGTGAGCCATTTGTTGGTAATAGTGGAGGGTAGGAACAGAAGGTCCCAGAAGAGATCGTCTATGATAGGCATCAAAGAAGGTAGCATCAAATGGATTATGTTTGGAAAGATAGGTTAAGAGATCCATCCTCAGTTGGTTAGTACTCTAGGCAAAGGTAGGAGCTGTGTTTTGTCTTTGATTGAGGACCACCGAATCAATCATGGGATGCCACGAATTATCCTGACAATCAGCTACTTTGGAGGAATAACTTTGAAACATATCAGCTATGCGCAACTCCAAATGATTGACATATAGAACAGCCTGTAAGACCACATCCCCCACATACCATGCCATATCTACCTCATCTGGGATTAACAAATCTCCTCGTAGATACATGTATGACATCAACATGGTGTCTGGCGTGACAGAATCTTCAAAGACCATTCTGACTACTTCTGTCAACAACTCAGCAGACCAAGCCCCACTCCAGCCATCCTCTGGAAAAGGTAAATCCATCGTGGAAAGCTTCATATAGAAGACTAACTTCTGTAAGTGGTAGTGGACAAAGAAAGAATGGTCTGGTAGGACAAAGTCCTGAAACTGTTCAAAGGTAGACCATAACAAGTCCATTATGGACTGCAATCTTTCCACTTTGTCTTGGAATAGAGGGCACAAAGTAGCCTGTCTCTGTAGGGCAGCCAAGTCCTGCTGGGAAAGAGAAGGAATCAATGGAACAGGAGGGCTTGGAGGAACAGAGCGGGACTTTGCAAGCTGATCTTGCAACTGCTGGATTTGGGAGGCTTGGTTGGCCACTGTGTCATTAGCCATCTGTAAAGCTGAAAGCTTGTCATCTAAAAGAACTTGGAATTCTTTCGCTTCGCGGGACATCCTCTCCTTCTCTGTTGAAAGGCTAGTAACCTGTGACTGAGCCTCGAATAACTGGGTCTTCAATGAAGAAATCTCATCGCTTTGAGTGGCAACCAGTTGGGTTTGCTGTTCCATTTGCTTAAATAGATCTGCTAGGGTATCCTTAGCAGAAGCTAACTCAGATGTTGCCTTATGCAACTGGTCCTTAGACTGCATGAGCTCCTCATAGAAAGATGCGTACAGCTGTTGAACACAGGCTGTCACTGACAACTCAATGGAACTTTGAATATCCTTGCAGAGGAAAGGAATGGCATCTCCTGAAACGAGACTGTTCAGGGAAGGAACTGAGATCTCCAAGGATCATTCTCTTTGTGCTCGGAACAGATTATTGCAATTGAGATACCCAGGGAGTTCACTGCTAGAAGTAGCAGGGATAGGCATTGAGGGAAGTACAGTAGGGGCTTTATCCGCTACCCTCTTCAAGCGTTTGCGCTGTATGACCAGGGGAGGCGGAGAATCATCATCCTCAATGTCAATAGGTGCTGACTCTTCTGAAGGTGGAGGAGGAGGTACTGGATCTAATAGAGGAGGTGGAGGCACAGTCTTCTGTAAACCTGAATAGGTCAAGAAGGCAGACAAATATGATCCGTATGTAACATTGGTAACGTTACCCCTCGTGACTTTAACAAAATGCTGATCCATTTTAGTAAGGAGGTATGTGCTCCAATCAATAGCAACTCCTTTCAGCACCATCCTGGAAGCTGTGAAAAGCTCTTTGGACAAATAGTGGGATGGCGTTTTGGCAGGCATAAACCTGTCCTGAAGGAACTGACACATCGTCTTCCATACGGGATCAGTAATCATAGAAAACGAAACTCCTGAAGAGTTTATCACTTTCTTAACATCAAGGACTTTCCTTGTCTGCTTCTGCAACAGCTTGAGAATCTCTTCATTAGAGAAGAGCTGACGAGTGGTCACAAAAGGTTCTCCTTTGGAGGGTAAAGACAGAGCCTTCCCTAAGCCTCGAGATGTCAAAGTCATAGACATGCCTTGGACTACTCCTGTCTTCTTGCTGTAAGAGGCCAGGAACGCATCACATAAGGACGGATCCTCTGGAAGTAATGGAAAAGGAGTGGCCACAAAAGCAGCAAGTCTCGCCTTCGTGAGGGGCTCAAAAGTAAGTAGGGACGAGTAATCCCTACTAACTAGTGGGACGTACTGGATAGGGGAAGGAGCATGAGAAGGTGCCATTCAGATGGTTACACACACACCACAAACACAGACAATCAAGGAGAATGCCTGCAAAGCAACAGACAAAAACCAAGGATAAGAGAATTACCAATCAAACGTGACTCGACCTACTAACCCCAAGCAAACCACATCCTAGAAAAAATTTGACATGACCTTGAGACAAATGCGACCGAAAGCTTCATGCGATGCATCAGACAAACACCCTGAACCCCGTATCAGGCAATAAAAGAAAAAAAAACTGCATACCGTACCTGTAACCGTAACTAAGACAGGAAACCAAAACCATACCATATCCGACACAGATCAAAACTACATCTGTGATAGAACCAAGACTGGACCATGGAAAATAACACGAATGACTGCGCATACCCATCCCACGAAACGCTTCATTAAAAAGGGAATTAAGTGCAGTGAGGGGGGAATTAATTTAATGAAGGGTTGATTTTAATCAATTATTAAAAATGGGTGAATTTTTATTAGGTGATAAACCTTAATAAGAAAACGGCGGTTCCTTATTAGTTATTCAATTACCAATTATTAGGTTAAGCGGTGCAGTTATTCGATTCCCGGACTTCGATTCCCGACTGGGTCTCTAAATGCAATTCATTGATTATAAATTAAGGTGATGTGGAGCGCTTTTTTGCCAGCGCGTGCTCATGTGACGGCTGGTTCTTTTTAATTTAAAATTTAAAGTGCCTCTTTAGCGCACGTAGCGCGTGCTAAGTGAACGGCTGGTTGATTTTTAATTAAAAAGTATGTGTGTTTAGCGCGAATGCGCGTGGAAACTGTGGGTGAATTAAAGGGTTTATTTTAACAATTAATTTGTGATTAAGGGGAAAATGAAAAATAAATAAAGCGCATAAAATAAATACCTGGAAGGGGTGTGTATGTAATGCAGGAATGCGCACGGAAGAGTTCCAGTAAAGGAAAAGTAAAGAGCACTGATGAAACAACAATGACAACACCTTAGCAGATGTGTTGATTTGGTTTGTGTTGGTTTTTTATTTTTATTTATTATTTTATTTTTAGTTGTGATTTTTTATGGTTGAATAAATGGAAAATGAGCAAGGGAGGTGAGGGAAATTTTTTAGAATTTTTTTAGAAATTGTTAGAATTTTTACAATTTTGTAAATGAAGTTTCTACATTTATTGCCAATTTAGGGGTAAATTTAGGAAATGTGGAATTTTCAGAAATTATAGGGTAGGCAATTGCCAGCAGACAAATTCCCAAAAATTGACAAAAAGCAAAAGGAATTTTTAAAAAATTTTCTGAAATTTTTTTATGGAAAAATTAATGTAGTGATTAATTAAGTCACCTAAATCACATTAATCAGATAAGTCAGTTAGGCATAAGTCAGTTAAGTCTGGTTAGTGGGGTAAGTCATGTTAGTCTACCTAAGTCAAGTCAAGTTAGTCTAAGTTGCTTAGGTTAGTCAACTAGGCTAGGTTAGCTAACTAAGTTAGGTTAGTCAACTAAGGTAAGTTAACTAAGTTGGGGTTAGGTAATTAAGTTAGGTTAGGTTAACTAGCTAGGTTAACTATGGTTAGGTGATTAAGTTAACTAACTAGGGTTAGGGTTGGACTAACTAACCTAGTTAGGGTTAGGGGACTATCTAGGGTTAGTTTAGGATAGGTTAGGTCTAAGGTTACTAGGGGGTTAGGTTAAGTTAATTAAGGTTAGTGTAGGTTAATGAGGGTTAGTTTAAGTAACCTAGGGTTAGTTTAAGTAACCTAGGGTTAGTTGAACTAACCTAGGGGTAGAGAGGAAGTGGAGCAGGAAGGGGGAGGCGCGTCGGCGGCGGCGGCGATGTCCAGGCGGCTGTGGCGGAGTCGGCGGCGGCAACAGCGAATTCGGCGGTGGCGTCGCGGTCGACAGGCGGCAGTCCGGGGGGCAACGAGGGCGGCGGGTGGTCGTGGCAGGGGCCGGAGGCGACGGGCAAGAGGGAGAGGAAGGAGGGGAAAGAAGGCAGGGGAGAGGAAGGAGGGGAGGTGGGGAAAGGAAGAGGGAGGAGACGGCGGCGGCGCTAGGGGAAGGCAGGCGCGGCAGAAGGGAGGCAGACGGGGGGGTAGGGAGGAACCAACGAAGGAGGGGAGGCAGAAGGGCGGGGTAGGAGGCGAGGGAGGAGAAGGGCGGGCGGGGAAGGAAACAGCGGCGGAGGAGGGAGGAAACAACGGCGGGGGGAGGGAGGCAGAAGGGCGGGGTAGGAGGCGAGGGAGGAGAAGGGCGTGCGGGGGAGGAAACAGCGGCGGAGGAGGGAGGAAACAGCGGTGGGGTAGGAGGCGAGGGAGGAGAGGGGCGGGGTAGGAGGCGAGGGAGGAGAGGGGCGGGCGGGGGAGGAAACATCGGCAGAGGAGGGAGGAAACAGCGGCGGGGGAGGGAGGCAGAAGGGCGGGGTAGGAGGCAGAAGGGCGGGGTAGGAGGCGAGGGAGGAGGAGGAGACGCTGGGGGGCACTGGGAGGCGAAGGAGGCTGGGGACGATGGAGACTGGGGGGGCGCTGGGGGGCGAGGGAGGAGAAGGCGAGGAGAAGAAGACAAGAGAAGGAGGTTCGCTGGGGGGGTGAGGGAGAAGAAGGGAGGAGGAGAGGCTGCACTGGGAGGGGGGTAGGAGATGAGGGAGGAGGACACGCAGGAAGAGAGAGAGAAAGAAAGGGAGAGAGAAAGAGAGAGGGAAGGGCGGTTGGGGGGAAGGGATGGGCAGTTGGGGGGGAAGGGGTGGGGGGGGCCATGGGGGGGCCATGGGGTGGGCAGTTAGGGGAAAGGGGTGGGGTTATGGGCGGGGTAGGGGTCCAAGGGGGATAGGGGGTGCCCGAGGGAAGGGGAAGGGTGGGAAGGGATGGGTGCGTACCCCCGTCCTGCGCTCATGCGCGGGGCGGGGTAAAAAAATTTGCCGTGACGGGATCGAAATGGCACCGGGAAGACGGTGCGGGTTATGCGGACACGACCGGGGCGCGTGGAAATTCGTAAAATCGAAAAAAGGCGCGTTCACGCGCAAAACGGGCGTGAGAAAAAACATAAAAATAAAGAAAAATTAATAACTCCCAATCCGGACGTCAAAACGAAATAGCGTAAAAACAAAAAGTGGGAAGGACGACAGGGGGAAAACAAGGAAAATACGGGACAGGGGTTCCGGGAGGGGTAAAGGGCGGTCACGTGCAAAAAACACAAAAAACGAACCAAAAACGCAATTTAAAAATTAATATCGAAAAATCCGTGCATCGGAATGAGGTGCAGAAAAAAGGAAAACTGTGCAAAAAGATGTGCGCGACAATCTTATCACATCAAAACATAATCCCGACTGAGATAAGACGCGTTCACATGGGAAAAACCCAAAAAATAAACCCGAAAATGGGATCGGAAATTAATATCGAACAAACCATTCACCGGAATGACATGCAGTAAGAAGGAAAAATGTCCGCAGGAACGGGTGGCATAGGGTTATCATGTTAAAATGCAGTTCCGGCGGAAATAGGAGGGGTTCACATGTGAAAAACTCCAAAAATACGCCCGAAAACTCATTTAAAAATTAATAAGTAAAAATCCAGAAGTCGAAAAAGGGTGGAGGAAAAAGGAAAAAGGTGGGGGACGGCATAGTGGACACGACTGTCAAATCAAATTGGAATTCTGATGCAAATAGGGCAGGTTCACATGGAAAAATGTCAAAAATACACACGAAAAAGTCTTAAAAAACCGGAAAATTAATAACAGACAAACCATATATCGAAATGATGGGAAATAAAAAGGAAAAATGTCAAGGGAAAAGCGGTTGTCAGGGCTATGATGTCAGAGCATGATTCGGAAGCAAGAAAAGCGCGTTCACATGGAAAACCGTCTAAATTGCGTAAAATGCTTCAAAAATTAATAACTCAAAAACCGTGCACCGAAACAGGGGTAGGTAAAAAGGAAAAATGATCAATTCAATGGGGGGAACAGGGTTATAAGGTTGGATGGGGACTTTGGTGAACGTAGGGTGCATTCACATGGAAAAACATCAAAATCAGGGAATGAAGGAAAACTGCAAGGGAACAGCCCCAAGGGTGGGTGAAACATAACCGGAAGGGTGGAAAGGGATCCCATTAGGGTAAAAGCAAGGCAAGGCCTTCATGCATGAACATGTTAAGGCATATGCAGAAAAGTATGCACGGGAGACGCGCAGGGACGCGTCCCCACACTTAAGACCTTAACGGATAGGGCTAACCGAGCAACAGGGACCTAGGACCATGCCATAGACCATCCACTAACGTCCCCACACTTAAAACATGACCATCACTAAGAAACAGAAGTTGTAGGGTTAGAAAAACTTGGCCCGTTTCGTCAAGAATCAAGGTTGAGTGTCGATGGCACGTCCAGTGTGGTTGTCGGCGCTGGAGGGACCAAGGCATCTTTACAGCACATGTTCGTCATGGCAAGGACCACGCGGCAGCACCCAGGGAGGTAGCTGATGGAAGGAATCGCAGGAAATTCGTCGATGATGATGAGGGATACTACACTCAACTCACAGTCACTCAATTGGAATGAAAGAACAGTCACTCGCCCCATGACTAATATCACTCGAGGAAGAATGATTAAAACCCATATCTCATACCCGGTTGAGGAATCGACAAGGGGGAAATGGTGCAGAAAGAGTATGCCAGGGTGCACAGTTGATGGTGCATTAGTGCGTCCAACCCGTCTGGCATAAGTGCAAGGAGGAAGGCAAGGGAGCCTTACAGTGCAGTGTACAGAACAGGGTGATGTGTCTTGTGATGATGGCAAAGACCCATCCCGTGGGTACACAGGGAAACGAGAACATACCTGACTCCAAGTGTCGTAACGTCCCTCAATCTCACCTCTCGGTAATTGATTGAAGAAACTCCAGTCACACTCAGCCCACCCGCTGTTTCACGCTCTGTGGATAGATATAAGAGGGCAGCCTTTTCCTGAAACCCGTTGATGTAATCCTCACGGTCACTTGTGCAAAGATTGTTTGCCTTGTGCGCATTTGATGGTGCAACAGTGCATCCCGCCTTGTGCCGGCATACGTGCAAGAAGGAAGGCCAGGGAGCCTTATAGTGCAGTGCACAGAAACAAATTGTGCTTTGTGCATTGAGAGGCCCATCCCGTGCGTGCAACACTTCATTCACACTTCTCACCTCTCATTTGATTTGAAGGGAAAAAACTGGTCTCTCGCCCCACCCTCTGTCTCACTCTCTGTTGATAGATACAGAGGGCAACCGTACTCACTTCCCCATCCGGTTAGGATGAAAGCTCACATCACTCAAGGGGTTGTCGATGAAGATCGCGTCATCAGTTGTTGAAGAGACGTACCCAGGGAGGTAGCCATCAAATCGAACATTGTGTTGGATAGGAACATGTCGTCTGCTAGAGGACAGTTAGTCACTTTGCAAAGAGACCCAGGACACAGCGTACCAAGGGAGGCAGCGTCGGAATTGGATCCTAGGGATATCAATTAATGAATCCACTTTCTGGACTGCTGGGTGTTACCACCTTTTCCACAGCCAGCTTCTCGCCCAAGGGTGTTTATCACCTTTTCTTGGAACGAGGCCTGCTATGACAGGGAATTGCTTCATTTTCTCTCATAATAGATTTGTTTATTTGTTTTTTTTCTTTCTTTCTTCTTTGGTTTTTTTTTCTTTTTCTTATTTTCCCCTATTCCCGAGGGTGTTTCCACCTTTTCTCGAAGAATAGGTCGGCATGACAGGGACCTAAGTCCTTTTCTCCCATAACCGATATGTTTTTTTTTTCTTTTCAATATTGAGCAAGGGAATGGTAGAGAGACCATTTGTCAGAACCCACCTCGCCACTGTCACTGGTGGAAAATAGAGGATAAGAAATCAAGACTAGAAGGGGGTTTTGAGGGGACAGAGGGTTGCGTCCACTTCATCAGAAATGATTGAAGAACGGCTATCAGAAGTAGCATCATAACAAGTACAATGCCGTGCCAACGAGGGGAAGGATCAAGTGTCCATAATTGTCAAGATCCCCAAGGAGGGAAGTACTTCTTCAAGCGATATCCGTTGATCAGAAAGGGATCATCAGAGGCATCCACGGTCTGTACTTGGACAGAGCCATTAGGGTTGACTGCAAGTACCTTATAGGGACCCATCCACCGTTGTTGGAGCTTGCCAGGAAACTTTCCAAAGCGTGAATCATAAGCTAGGACCAAATCATCTTCTTTGAACTCTTTGTGCTTGATGAAATTGTCATGGTAAGCCTTGCGTCGAGCTTGCGTGGCTTCCATGCACTGTAGAGCCATCCGACGAATTTCGTCCAAACATTCCAAGTGTAGGAGACGGCGTTGCAGTGAATCATCATCCCCCAAACGCTCTTTGATAGCTACTCTCAAAGAGGGTAGTTCCAGTTCAACAGGAAAAACAGCTTCTGTACCATACACCAACTGGAAAGGTGTCTGTCCCGTTGCTGCTTTATGGGAGGTTCTGTACGCCCAGAGAGCCTCTGTAAGTCGATTGTCCCAATCACGACGATGTGCAGCAATTGTTCTTGTCAGAATCGAGCAGAGGATGCGATTGGTGACTTCGACTTGGCCGTTGGCTCTAGGGTAATAAGGAGTGGACTTGCGATGGCGGATCTTATACAACTCTGTCAACTCTTCCATGACTTTGTTAAGGAAATGAGTGCCTCTGTCACTTACCAGCTCTAAGGGACTGCCAAAACGGGTGATGATATTCTCGTACATGAACAGGGCTACGCTGTTACCATCGTCCCGCTTTAGGGCTTTAGCTTCACACCACTTTGTGACATAATCCGTACATACGAGGATGTATCGGTTCTGTTTCCTTCTGGTGGGAGGGTCGATCGGACCTATGAAGTCAATGCCCCACTTCTCAAATGGCTTCAAGGGAAGGATAGGTTGCAATGGCATGGCACTTGTCTTGGTGGGTTTCCCCATTCTTTGACAAGCATCACATCTTTTACAGTAATCATAGGCATCTTTGTGAATTGTAGGCCACCAATAACCTGCCAGCAGAGCCTTCCTGGCTGTAGCTTCTCCTGCAAAGTGACCTCCACATGGCTCGTCGTGGCAAGCCTTCATAACAATCCCAATCTCATCTCCTGCAACACATCTTCTGAGCACTTCATCTTTTCCTTTCTTGTACAGTGCACCGCCTAGCAGGGTGTAGGGGGATGATTCTAGCATGAGCTTCTTCCTTTCCCGACTAGAGATACCAGGAGGGTACTGTTGGGTTGCCAGCAGATTGGCAATGTCCGCATACCAAGGAGTGACAGTCTCTACCAAGAATAGGGAAGCATCAGGGAGGTCTGGATCATCTTGCTCCTCGTCTGCAGTTTGTGGGATACACGACAGATGATCAGCCAGAACATGGGAACGACCAGGCTTAGTAATCACCTCAAAGTCGAACTCCTGGAATAAAAGGAGCCATCTCATCAATCGTCCTTTCACATCTGCTTTGTTCATCAAGAAGGACAGGGCCTCATGATCCACATAAAATTTAAAGTGGGTGGATAGGAGGTAGTGGCGAAACTTCTCCAGCGCAAACACCATTGCCAAGCACTCCAGCTCGGTCACTGTATAGTTCCGTTCCCTCTCAGTGACTTTTCGGCTTGCATAATAGATCGGTTGATCCAACTTCGAGGAGCCCTTTTGGCAGAGGACAGCACCTAAACCTTCAATTGATGCATCAGTGTGTACATGGAACTCTTTCGTCCAATCAGGAGGTTGCAGAATGGGTGCCTCTATCAGACACTGCTTCAGAGTGTGGAAGGCTTTGTCACATTCTTCCGTCCAAGTAAACTCTGCATCTTTCCTCAGAAGCTTGTGCAAGGAAGTTGCCTTTGTTGCAAAATGGGCTATGAACCTTCTGTAGTAACCCACATGGCCTAGGAATCCCCTCAACTGTTTGAGGTTGGTGGGTGCTGTCAGAGCTGCAATCTTTTCGATCTTTGCAGGGTCTGTTGATATCCCTTGTCCTGAGACAATGTGGCCCAACAGAAACTCCAGAAGAGACCCCAAAGATGCATTTGTCGGGGTTGAGGGAAATCCCATACTCCCGGCATCGGTCAAAGCATTGTTCCAGATGTTCCCAGTGTTCACGGATCAAACTATAGACACAGAAGTCATCCAAATATACCTCAATAAAGTCGTGCAGATGATTTTGAAATGCGGCCATCATGACTCGTTGAAAAGTAGCAGGGGCATTGCAGAGCCCAAATGGCATCACTCGGTAAGCGTAGGTCCCCCATTCTGTGGTGAAGGTTGTTTTGGATTGGTCTTCTTCTGCAATTTGGACTTGGTTGTATCCACTGAATCCATCCAGAAGGGAATAAAGCTCATGTCCTGCCACTGTGTCCAACAGTTGGTTTGTGAAAGGGATAGGAAAATGATCCTTCTTTGTCTTGGAATTAAGCTTTCGAAAATCCACACATATTCGCAATTTGCCATTCTTCTTGGGTACAACCACGATGGGTGAAACCCATTCACTATTTGCCACTGGATAGATGAACTCGGCTTCCAGAAGCTTCAGCAGCTCCGCTTTCATCAATGTGAAATAATTTGGGTTCATTCGCCTCTGTCGTTGCCGTACTGGCTTGGCATCAGGATCCAAGTCAATATGATGTTGACATATTGTGGGATCAATCCCCTTTAGGTCTTTGTAAGACCATGCAAACACGTCCAAATTTTCTTTCAACAAGTTGTACAAGGTTGACAACTCCTCTTCTGGGAGGCTGCTACCCACCTTCAAGTGGCGTTCAGTGCCTTCTGAATCCACAAAGGTTAACTGCCTTTCACCTTCTACTTCACGAATGAAGGTCCCGCGGACTGCTTCTGGGTACAGATCCGACTCCTTCAAGGGAGTGGTGTCCTCTTCTGATGTCCCACTAGAACCAACTTCTTCTTTTGGTGGAGACTTAGGTTGCTCCTTAAGACGTTGGAATGGGATAAGAGCCGTTTCGGGTTTGGTTTCAAAATTAATTACCTCTTGGCTTGAAGACTCATCTTCTGATGATACATCCAGGAACGTCACATAACAGGGACCCTCTGATGCCTGTTGGGTTGGTGGGACTGGTGCTTGTTGGCACGGTGCATCATCATCATCTTTCTTTGGCAAGGATGGGTTAGGATGGCAGGAGCCACTCTTGAAAGACGGCTTGTTCTTCTTAATCCATCCCTTATAAAAGTTTTGCATATGAAAAGATCCATTTACCAGACCAAATGGTACCATCACCATGCTGTCCCATAGCATGAGCTCATTGGCTTCTGATACTTCTGGAACTTCTTCTTCAAATGTATCCTCTTCAGGTGGGATAGACTCTTCCATTTCACTTTCATCACCTTCTTCGTCCATATCATATTCATCCTCTTCTGTCATTGTCTCTGTCTCTGCGTCTGCCTCTGTCTCTGCTTCTGCTTCTACTTCTGCTTCTGTAGGAGCTCTGTAACAGAAGAACAGATTCTCTGTTTCCTCTCTTGCCTCTGTCTCTGCTTCAGCTTCTGCTGTGACCATGTAACAGGGAGAGCAGTATATCCATGCTTCTATCTCACTGTCAGAAGTGATTTCAGAAGGCATTCCTGATTCAGGCAGGAAGTATTCACCCATTGATAATGGCTTTGCATCTTTTGGAGGTCGGCTTACAGTATCCACTGTTAAGGAATGTGCCATTATTTTCTTGGGAAGGATCTATTTGACAGCATCTTCGTCTGCTGATGTTCCATCTATAGCCTCATTAGGGGAATCAGAAGATAATTCCAAGGAGGTGGATCCATGTCCTTTTTGAGAACCATACAGTTTCAGCACCACTTTATTGGGTCATCTGCCCAAGGTCAAGGTTCCTTTGAACCAATCCATCCTTGCTCGGGCTTCAAAAAGCCATGGTCTGCCCAGTAACAGAGGATAGGATGTACCATAAGAGTTTGGCTTCACCACCAAATAGGTTAGCCAATAATCTTTTCCAGCCACTATAGTCTTCACATATGGAAGAATGCCCAAAGGCTTGATTCTACTCTGATCCGCCAGTCTGATGAGCCATTGGGTTGGTTGCACACCTTGTAAGCCTAGATCCTTCATTGTCACATCCGTCATAATGTTTACTGACGAACCACCATCAATCAGTGCATTTGAAATGAAGCAACCTTCTATCCACACACCAGTCTCTGGAGTACCCGGATCTAGAAAAGCATTAGCCACATCCACTTCTTTTACAGGCTTTGGAGCCTTGTTGGACTTTGTCACTGTTGAGGGAGCAATCCTTAAACCACGTCTTTTTGTCAGTATACTTTTGAATCTTTTCCGGCAACTGGGAGACAACATCAATAATTGTCGGAATGTGAGGTTTGGTTTAAAGGTATCTAGATCTCTAACCAGATCGTATTCCTTAATAGGATCCACTGGCTTCTCTAATCGGTTAGGGAATGGGGCAACACCCATTTTCATTTTCCCTCTTTTTTCCAACAGAGAAATTACAGGAACTTCTTCTGCCACTTGTGGCACTTCCTCCTCTTCTGTATCCTGGACCTCTGGTCATGTCTCTGTACTTGTCTCTGTAACTCTCCGTGGCACTGTAGGGCTCTGTACGACACTGTTAGGCTCTGTTCTGTTCTGTTCTTCTGGTGGAAGATTGAACTTCACTGTTCTGGCAGGAGGGTTATTTTCTTTCTGGATAGGTGGTTCCTTCTGCTTTGCACGCGTGATGGCAGCAACTTCCAATTCCACCAAATTGGAGGTAGGCTCTTGGGCCTTGGCTGGACTATCAGTAGCACTGTTTTTCACTGGGGCTGGACTTGGACAGTCTTTTGCTGTGTGGCCTTCTCCTTTGCATCGACTGCATAAGGTCTTGTAATCCACTGACCTTCGAGGATTTGGACAATTTGGTGAGATGTGTCCCTTTTCTCCGCATCTGTAACACTCCACTTCTGATCTCTGACCACCGCCAGACTGTCTGCCTCTGTAACTTTGAGAGGGAAATCTTCTGGGTCCGAAATTAGGACCAAACTCTCTAGGCTTGGGTCCAATATCTTGTGTTGTCATTTTGGATTCCAACAAGTTAAATCTTGCGTCTTCTTCCTTTCTTCTCCTATCATGCATCTCCTTCAAAGAGCAAATGTCCTCTGTATGATTCTTCCGCAAACAGTAGGAACAGAAGGCTCCAGGGATGGTTGGTTTCCGTGTACATTCAGTGGCTAAATGGCCTGCTTGATGACACTTACCACACCAAGTATTTGACCGCATCACATCTCTTCCTGCTCCCGCAACATTGGATATGCTTGCGGTATTCACTTTCAACGTCTGTAGTTGTTCTGTAATCACATCCATCAACTCCTTTTTAATGTTTGCAACTGAGTTGGATAAATAATCCTTCAAGCTTTCTCCTCCTGACGTACTGGTAGGAGGGTTTTGAGGAGTTTCTGTAATCACTGCATAAACGGGTTGGGCTGGTACAGAGGGGTCTCTGTTCTGGTTCTGATTCAGTGCTCCTGTTTGAACTGTTGGCTGTTGACTCCAGTTGGTAGGGTTCCACTGTTGCAGCTTATTTGGCATTGAGGAAATTGGTTGGGACCATTGTTGTTGTGGTTGAGCCATCATTTGAGGCATGGATTATGGCCACTGTGGATTTGGTACACTGTACTGTGATACCAGGGGCATCTGTTGGTAGGGGTAAGGAACAGTCCCTGGGACTGCATTTGGTGGATACATCATTCCTGGCATCAGAGGAGGTAGGACTCCTCTTCCTGAATTCATCGCTAATCGAGCTTCCACTTCATCGTACAGTCTTGCACCTTCTGTTGCAGCTTGCAGGGTGGCTGGTCTTTGCAGCTCCACAAACTTACGGACTTCTGGTTGTAATCCTCTGAGAAACACTCCCTTCTGAATGCCATCATCTAGATTATGGTTAGTCCATCTCTTCCGGATGGATTCCATTCGGGAGACATAAGCTTCCACTCTTTCTCCAGAGGACTGACTTAGGTTCATGAATTCCTCTCGCATCCTCTCTTCAAAACCTTCACGCCTGAATTTAGTGAGGAAGGCCAACTTCAGGTCGTCCCATGTGCCAAAAGTTCCTGGTGCTTGTCTCTCATACCACTGAAACGCCGCGCCCTTGAAAGTGGCGGGGAATATTGCTAACCAATGCTCAGGGGTTCTGGCATTGTTAGCCACACACGCTACCATAAACTCTGCTACATGAAGATCGGGGTCTTCGTTGTACTCTCCCTTAAAAACTGGCAATGGGACTACATTCGCTGGTCTGTCATCAATATTTCCAGGACGGATCTGGCTTGGAAGTGGACCTCCAGTAGGAGGAGGAAGGGCTTGATGTGCCATTGGGACTTCTGTAAAGAGTTCCGCAAGGGCGTCAAAGGCGGCTTCTGCTGCGAGCTCGCTCTCAGCTCTGATTCTTGCTTTCTCTCTTCTCACGTACCTCTGGACTCGTTCCAACGCTTGCCTTTTTATTGCGTCATTCATCAGGGGGTTGACTCCACTATGTTGTTAGTGCTCCACAGAGGGTTAACAGAAGGCCTCAGTCTCTGTAGGACTCTCTTGCCAACATTTCTTCTACTTCTTTCTTTTCAACGTCCTTGAATTCTGCTTTCATGCCACTACACAGGGTAAGGTATTCGGTTCTGAAGGTGTCAAAATGCATACGTCTGAGCATTGTGGTGGTGCCATCATCATAGTAATGCCAGCTTCTGATGGTTTCAATAGTGTATGTTGTGAAAAACACTCTGTCTACCAACTTCCAGTGGGTTGCTAATTGAACAAACAGAAGATTATCAGTACACCAAGCATCCCATGTATTTTGCTGTTGAGCATCCACGAACAAATTCCAACTCTTTTCCTTCTTGTCTTTGTGAACCTCTACAGACCAAGACTCCTGAAGCTTCTTCACAATCTCCCACTTGATGTTGTCTGGAAACTTCTCAATGAATGCCAAATCTTCCATGGATGGTCATTCTCTCTGTTTCTGCTCTTCAGTTTGTTCCCAAACAGTTTGCCACCAAGATGCAAGTTTCTGCTGCTTCAACAAGGAGAGGAAACTGTCCACCACATAGAGCATGCATCATGATGGTGATGTGTTTCCGCCATTGTGGGATGAACTTCTTGTGGAAAGTGGCTTTGATTATGAGAAATTCCAACTCTTCAGTGGAAGAAGGAACTTTACAAACATCCATTGAATTCTTCTCTTCTTGGCAATGCCAATTCCTTCATTTTCAGGCTCTTTTGGTGCTTGTTGATGGCAAGATTCCCCGGCTGCGCACCAAAAACATGGAGCCCCAAGAGGAACACCAAGGAAAAGGGAATTCTCTTGCAAGAAAATCTATCTTGTAACATCAACAAGCTTTTTTTTCATATTTCATATGATCACAATGAAGAAAAGAACACCAGGCACAACAAATCTTCATGCAGCATCATGTAAATCTCCCACGGTTTTTAATAGAATCAACCATATTCTTCAACATCTTCATAAAATCCATCAATGGAACAAAGAAAACAAAGAAATACACCATCTTTGAATGGAAATACATCACATAGTATTCATCTTCAATATCTTCATAGTCTTTTCCTCAATCTCTCATATACAATCACTCTGTTTTAATAGAATTGGCTATCTCTAACTCTCTCTCACACACTCCATCAATAATACATCATATCCTCACTACAATCTCTCAAAACTACTCTCAATAATCACTCTTAGGTCGTGGATACCCCTCCCAAGAGGTATGTCTGATATGAAGAGTCACCAGAGCCACTACAGTGTCTCTTCATAGCTCACTACTGTCACTTCACTCTAGTCTTCTCTTGAGTCTTCAGCAGCTACTTCTTCCACTTCTTTCAGCTCTTTTGCACTTGTATTCACCTCTTTCCAAGGCTAGAAAACTTTCCCCAAAGTCACACATACATTCCACAGAACACTTACAGAAGCATACAGAACAGTCTACAGAACAGTACCAGAACAGCTACAGTACAGAACAGGACAGAAACAGAACAGAAGCAGAAGCTCTACAGAAGACCTACAGAAGGTTACAGAAGGTCATCAAAACCTCATAACTCACTCTCAAATCATTCCAAACTCTCACAAACCATTCAATAAACTTTCACAATATCTCATTCTTCATCAATCAATACTCCTTCCCTCCTTACAGAAGACAATCAGAACAAAACAGACCAAAACAGAACAAAACAGAAGGTATACAGAACCATTCAGAACCTATCAGAACATCACAGAACCATCAACAAACATCATGAACTTCCAAAACACAATCAATATCATCCAAAACATTCTCAAACCACTTCCAAATCAATCAATCATCCCATAAAATCAACCATTCAGCTCTCAACAACAACAAAAATCAGCCAAAAAACAAGTCATTTCAACACTCAACAGTCACTCACCCCACCCTCTGTCTCACGCTCACTGATAGATACAGAGGGCAGCCCATTCTCATGTCCCCATCCTGTTAGGACGAAAGCTCACATCACTCAAGGGGTTGATGATGAAGATCATGTCGGTTGTTGGTGTCATCAGGATCTTGAGGAGGAGGCATACCCAAGGAGGCAACCTACAAATCTCATACGTCAATGATTTGTAAGAAGAGTCATCTGTTAAGAAGGGCAGACGGACTGATATTGTAGAGACAGTGCACCAAGGGAAGTAGCTTTAATTTACTTTCTGAAGAGATTCGGCTGGTACTTTCTGAAGAGATTCTGCTGGTAATGAGTCAGCTATCCTTAACTGCGGGGTGTTACCACCTTTTCCACAGTCAACTTCCCACCCAAGGGTGTTTCCACCTTTTCTTGGAACGAGGCCTGTTATGACAGGGGTTTCTGTTAGAATCAGCCCTCTACACCTTGCTAGGCGATGCACTGTACAAGAGAGGCAAAGATGAAGTGCTGCATAGATGTGTTGTAGGGGATGAAATTAGCATAGTATTGAAAGCATGCCATGAGGAACCATGTGGTGAACACTTTGCAGGAGAAGCGACAGCTAGGAAGGCTCTGTTAGCAGGATACTGGTGGTCGACCCTCCACAAGGATGCATATGATTATTGCAAAAGATGTGATGCTTCTCACCAAATGGGGAAACCCACCAAAACAAGTGCCATGCCACTGCAACCCATTCTTCCCCTAAAGCCGTTCGAGAAGTGGGGGATTGATTTTGTGGGTCCCATTGATCCACCCACCAGACGAAAGCAGAACATATACATCTTAGTGTGTACAAATTATGTCACAAAGTAGTGTGAAGCTAAAGCCCTGAAGCGGGAAGATGGTAACAGCATAGCCCTGTTTATGTATGAGAATATTATCACCCGTTTTGGCAGTCTCCTCCAATTGGTAAGTGACCGAGGTACTCATTTCCTTAACAAAATCATGGAGGAGTTGATAGAGTTGTATAAGATCTGCCATCGTAAGTCCACTCCCTATTACCCTAGAGCCAACGGCCAAGTTGAAGTCACCAATCACATCCTTTGCTCGATTCTGACAAGAACGATTTCCGCACATCGTCGCGACTGGGACGTCTCTTTGAATTTTTCTTTCTCTCCCCCATCTTTCCTCCCAACTCTCACTTCGTCTCTCTTTTCCTTTCCCTCCCTTCTTTTCTCTATGGCTTTCTCTATTTTCCTCTCCACTTGCATTAGACACATCTCGTTACAATGAAAATCAAAGATAGAAAATAAAAAACTTATAAAACAATGTTGAGAAATAGACAAATGATGTATGCTCCAAGAGAAGCTGTCTTGAATTCCATATGCACAGTGAGGAGAGTGGAACAACTCAAAGCCTATAAAGCATTGTACTTGACTATGAAATGAACACAATATCATGATGCTTTGTACTTTCAGTTAAGTGTCTGTCATTGTCGATTCTACACAAGATTGTGTTTATGAGTCCAAGCTAATCTATCTTGGAACCTAATTCGCTTGTGTAATAGTTTGTCTCTACTTGTCCATGTCATTATGAACTTGGTTTACATCTTTGATCCACCATAGCTTGTGTCATGTCCTAGATCCACATAATTTAACATGGTATCAGCGCCCAGTTAGGCATGGCACAGCTCACACTCTGAATCTCTAGTCTCCCTTCATCTTTGGTGATCTCTAACCAGCCCACATTCAGCTCATATCTTCAGTTTCAACTTCAAATCTCAGTTGGACCTTGTGGCAGCCATAGCCAACAGCACCCTGTCATCTTGAAGCTCCTGTATCTCACTCCACATACCAAATCTCTCTGAGCTTCCTTCTGGAAAGTTGTTTTCCACCTCACAAAGCTTCCTTGTATCACATCAATCCATGAGATTTGGCTATCTGGACCTCAGCATTGTCACTATTGTCAGTTGCTGCCATAGCCCAGTTTGTGGCCTGCAGAACATACCTCACTTTGAGCTCTCATATCTCTCAAACCAGGCAATATTTCAGTGTGCTTTCTTCAGGAGGATTGTTCTTCTACTCAAGAAGCTTCTGCCTATCACATCTAAGCCTGACATTGGATACTTACAAGCCTGTGGCATTGCTGAAATTCGACGTCGTTGCCATAACTGCGCCTGGTTACGATTCGCTGATTTGCGTGCATACTGTTGTACCCGATCTTGACGATTTTCATGGGGCTCTTGTAGAGCATGGAGTAAGCTACATTTCCACAAAAAAAGTTTTCAAAATGATAAACTCTAGCAATTAATTGTGGTTAAGGGGATAATAAAAATGAATAAAGCTCACAAAATAAATACCTGGTAGGGGTGTGTATGCAATGGATTAAAGGCGCATGGAGTAGTCCCCTAAATGCAATGAATCCAATCAAACAAAAACAAAGACCATTGATTGAAAAAAATAAAGAACCTTAGTGTTTTTGTTGATTTTTATTTTTATTTTGTATTTGTTTGTTTATGGTTTTTTTCATTTATATTTTAGGTGTATTTGTTTTATGCATACTTTTTGGTCTAGTTTATTTGGTTTGTTATCTTTTTTTCCTTAAAATAATAATAATAATTAAATCAGGATATATAACACATGAATATGTTATGAAGTATAAGAGTGAAATTTTCAGCTATCTAGCAAGTGTCAACAATGTATATTAATTTATCCATGATTTTCAGTTGATTTTTAGGATTTAAAATAATTTTTTATGAAGTGAAGTATTAAAATTAGGATTTTTTGGCTTCAAATAATATTTTTACCTTTTATGGAAACATTTTTTATTGAGAATCTAGTGGAAAAAGGGGTAGGGGTTTATGGAAAATTTTGGATTTTTTTGAATTTATTTGTATATTTTTACTAATTTTTAATGAATTTTACTCATTTTTAATGTAATTTTGAAGTAATTTTCAGATTTTAAATTTTCTTCATTTTTTTTGAAATTCCACTTTAAAAATACTCCAAATAGTTTCAAAAATATTGGTAAATTTTTAATTTTTTTTTCTGATTTTAAATGAATTTTCAAAATTTTTTGTGTTTTCTGTTTATATTTTTAATGTATTTTTATATATTTGCAGGTTGGAAAATAAAAGGCGGTACCCGGGCTGCGTGCGAATAACGAAGGATGATTGCGTGTGAACAACGGACTGCAACACTCCACCGCACGGATAAGTCGGAAGCGCGTCCTGGCGCGTGAACGCCTCCTAGCACACTCGTACTCAGCGGAAAAAGAACGGAAAAGAAAGGGCAAGAACGGGGGCTAACTGAGTAGATTAAGTGAATTAGGTTAGCTTAGTCTGAGAAAGTTGATTAAGTTAATTTAGTTGAGTAAAGCAATTAAGTTAGTTAGGTTAGTTTGGTTAGTCGGGTTAAGTCAGGTTAGTTAGGTTACTTAGGTAAAGTGTAGTTAGTTAGGTCAGTCTGGTTAGGTCTGGTTAGTCTAGTTAGGTCTGGTTAGTTTAGTTAGGTCTTCTTAGTCTAGTTAGGTCTGGTTAGTCTAGTTAGGTCTAAACAGGGTTAGTGTGGACTAACTAAAGGTCAATTAATCTAACTAGGGTAGGGGTCAATTAACTAGGGTTAGTTGAAATAGGGTTAGTGGAACTAACTAGGGTTAGTTAAGGGGGGTGAGCTAGACTAACTAGGGTTAGTTGAGGGGGGTTAATTATACTAACTAGGGTTAGTTGAAGGGGGTTAATTAGACTAACGAGGGTTAGTTTAATTATTAACTAGTGTTAGGTTATTTATTAACTAATGTTAGGTTAGTGACTAACTAATGTTAGGTTAGTTATTAACTAGGGTGAGGTACTAACCAAAGGGGGGTAAGGTGGTTGAGGAGGAGGAGGAGGCAAGTAGTGGTGGTGGAGGGGGAGGAGGATGGTGTGGCTGTGGTGGTGGTGGAGGAGGAGGGGGAGGAGGAAGATGAGGAGGATGGTGGAGGTGGTTGCTGGTGCAGGAGGTGGAGGAAGAGGAGGAGGGGGAGGAAGAAGGAGGTGGTGGTGGAGGAGGAGGAGGAGGAGGAGGAGGAGGAGGGAGAAGTAGGTGGTGGTGGAGGAGGAGGAGGTGGCAGAGAAGTCGGGAGGGCTGTCAAGGCACGGACAGGGCTGGGGCTTCTAGAACCGCAGGCGATGGGCAGGAGATGGCGGCGAGGCATCGAAGCGGCGGCAACACAGAACGTGGGCGGCGAGGCGCTGATGGGGCTGGGGCGGCTGGAGTCGCTAGCGGGGGCGGCATAGGCGCTGACGGGAGGGCGTCCACACAGGAGCGGCTGGAGTCGCTAGCGGGGGCGGCATAGGCGCTGACGGGAGGGCGTCCACACAGGAGCGGCTGGGGAGGGTGGCATAGGACAACGACTGGAGGCTGGAGGCGACGAACAACAACAGGGGGGAGAAGAGAATAAGGAGGAGGAAGAAGAAGAGAAGGAGAGAGAGGAGGAAAGAAGAGGAAGGAGAAGGGGAGGAGGAAGAAGGAGGCAGGAAGGGAGGGACGCGGCCGTGCAACGATCCACAGGTATGTGTTTTTTTTTTCTTTTTCTTTTTTCTCTTCTTGTTTTGTTTTCTTTTTCTTTTTCTTTGTTTCTTTGTTTTGGGTTTTTTTCTCTTTTTTTTCTTGTTTTTCTTTCTTTTTTCTTTCTTGCTTTGTGTTCTTTTTTGTGTGTTTTGTTGTTTTTTTTTTTGTTTTTTTTGTTTAAAACTACACACACACACACATTTGTTGGATTTATGTATTATTAGGATTATGTATTAAATTGTGTTTTTGGTTTTTTTCTTCATTGTGTGTTTGGGTTTGTTTTTTTTTCTCTCTCTCTTTTTTATTCTTCCTTTTCGAGGTGGGTTTCTTTTTTCTTTTTCTTATTTTTCTCTGTTTTTGTCTTTTGTTGTGTTTGTTTTTTGTTTTTTAATGGAAAATAAATAAATAATTTAAAAAATGAAAAATGGAGGGGCAAGAAACACACCCCCACTCCTTGCGCATGCGCGGGCAGGGGTAAATTTTTTTTACAATGACGAGGTCAAACGGGGCAGGGACGGCAATACGCAAGCCGCGGACGCCACGAGGGCGTCCTGAGGCGAGTAAAACTAGAAACAGGCGCGTCTACGCGCGATACAAGAAACGCGATCACACGGGAAAAAAGAAAAAAAATTAATAAAATCCAAACCGTTCGTCGGATCGAAAAACCATAAGAAAGAAAAATGTGCCATGAGATGAGGGAAAAATGATGGAAACATGCAACACCGGGTCCGAGGAAAAATCAGGGTGTTCACATGGAAAAAACACACAAAACAAACCTGAAAACACATATGTGTATTAATATTAGAAAATCCGTGCATTGGAACGAAGTGTGAAAAGAAGGAAAATTGTGTAGAACAAGGTTTCCAACAACCCTATCATGATAAAACATAGTTTCAAGTGAGATAGGACACATTCACATGGGAAAAACCCAAAAATGGGCTTGAAAATGGACTCGAAAATTAATGCAACAAGAACCGTGCGCCAGAATAGAGAACAGTAAAAAGAAAAAATGTCTCAAAGAAAGGAATTTATAGGGCTGGTGCATCAGAACTCAGTTGGAAGGGAATTAGGAGGGGTTCATATGGGAAAAACACAAAAAACGCATCCGAAAACACTTTGAAAAATTAATAACTAAAAATTCGGTAGTCGTAAGAGGGGAAAGGAAAAAGGAAAAAGTGGGAAAAAGGCTAACAGGACACGACTGTCAAATCAAACTGGAATGCTGGTAAAAATAGGGCAGGTTCACATGGAAAAATGTGGAAAATAAGCACGAAAAGGACCCGAAAACCCGCAAAAATTAATAACGGATGAACCGTGCATCGAAATGACATGGAGAAAAAATGAAAAATGTTAGGGGGAATGGGTAGGATAGGCCTGACACATCAGATCATGGTCTGAAGCAATAAAGACGCGTTCACATGGAAAGCCGTCCATTTTACGGGAATTGTTTCAAAAATTGATAACTTGAGAACCATCTGTCAGAATAGGAGTTGGTAAAAAGGAAAAATAGGCAGTTCAAAGGGACAAACATGACTGTAAGTTTGGATGTAATTCTCAATGAACGTAGGGTGCGTTCGTATGAAAAAGTCACTAAACAAAGGATAAAGGAAAACGGTCAAGAAACAACCCCGGGGACAAGGTAAAATAGAACGGAGGAGTGGGGAAGGGACCCCATCAGGGTAAAATAAAGTCATGACATAGATATATGATCAGAACATGGTATATGCATGGAGGTATGCAACATAGACGCGTAGGGACTCGTCCCCACACTTGAGACCTTAGCAGAAAGGGAAAACCGAACATTAAGGGCTGAGTACCACACATCAGGCCAACCACGAACGTCCCCACACTTAAGACATGACCGTCACTATGAAACAGAAGGTGTAGGGTTAAAAAAACTTGGCCCATATTGCCGAGGAGGAATGTCGACTATCGAGGTTGCGTCTGGTGTCATTGTGTCGACTGGAGGAGGTAACTAGGTCTCTTCACAGCACATGTCCAACGTCCTTTGTGGCAAGGACCACCTAACAGCACCCAGGGAGGTAGCTGGTTAAAGGAATCACATGAAATTCGTCGATGGCGAGGGATATTGCACTCAACTCACAATCACTCAAATGGATTGAAAGAGCAGTCACTCGCCCCATTACTAACGTCACTCAAAGAAAATAATGATAAAAACCCAGAGCTCACACCTGGTTTAGAAATCAACAAAGAAATGGTGCAGAGGGAGTATGCCAGGGTGCACAATTAATGGTGCATCAGTGCATCCAATCCCTATGGCATAGGTGCAAGGAGAAAGGCCATGGAGCCTTGTAGTGCAGTGTACAGAACAGAATGACGTGTCTTGTGCTGATGGCAGAGACCCAGCCCGTGGGTGCATAGGAAAACGGGAATGTACCTGACTCCAAGGGTTGTAACGTCCCTCAATCCTCACCTCTCAATAATTGATTGAAGAAACATCAGTCACACTCAGCCCACCCTCTGTCTCACACTCTGTTGATAGATACAAAGGGCAGCCCTTTCCTGAAACCCATTGATGTAATCCTCACTGTCACTTGTGCAGAGGTTGTATGCCTTGTGCGCAATTGATGGTGCAACTGTGCATCCCACCCTGTGCTAGCATACAGTGCAAGAAGGAAGGCCAAGGAGCCTTATGGTACAGTGCACATGAACAAATCGTGCATTGTGCATTGAGAGGCCCATCCCGTGCGTGCAACACTCCGTTCACACATCTCACCTCTCATTTAATTTGAAGGGAAAGACTGGTCACTCACCCCACCCTCTGTCTCACGCTCACTGATAGATACAAAGGGCAGCCCATTCTCATGTCCCCATCCTGTTAGGACGAAAGCTCACATCACTCAAGGGGTTGATGATGAAGATCATGTCGGTTGTTGGTGTCATCAGGATCTTGAGGAGGAGGCATACCCAAGGAGGCAACCTACAAATCTCATACATCAATGATTTGTAAGAAGAGTCATCTGTTAAGAAGGGCAGACGGACTGATATTGTAGAGACAGTGCACCAAGGGAAGTAGCTTTAATTTACTTTCTGAAGAGATTCGACTGGTACTTTCTGAAGAGATTCTGCTGGTAATGAGTCAGCTATCCTTAACTGCGGGGTGTTACCACCTTTTCCACAGTCAACTTCCCACCCAAGGGTGTTTCCACCTTTTCTTGGAACAAGGCCTGTTATGACAGGGGCTTCTGTTAGAATCAGCCCCCTACACCTTGCTACGCGGTGCACTGTACAAGAGAGGCAAAGATGAAGTGCTGCGAAGATGTGTTGTAGGGGATGAAATTAGCATAGTATTGAAAGCATGCCATGATGAACCATGTGGTGAACACTTTGCAGGAGAAGCGACAGCTAGGAAGGCTCTGTTAGCAGGATACTAGTGGCTGACCCTCCACAAGGATTCATATGATTATTGCAAAAGATGTGATGCTTGTCAGCGAATGGGAAAACCCACCAAAACAAGTGCCATGCCATTGCAACCCATTCTTCCCCTAAAGCCGTTCGAGAAGTGGGGGATTGATTTTGTGGGTCCCATTGATCCACCCACCAGGCGAAAGCAGAACAGATACGTCTTAGTGTGTACGAATTATGTCACAAAGTAGTGTGAAGCTAAAGCCCTGAAGCGGGAAGATGGTAACAACATAGCCCTGTTTATGTATGAGAATATTATCACCTGTTTTGGCAGTCCCCTCCAGTTGGTAAGTGACCAAGGTACTCATTTCCTTAACAAAATCATGGAGGAGTTGATAGAGCTGTATAAGATCCGCCATCGCAAGTCCACTCCCTATTACCCTAGAGCCAACGGCCAAGTTGAAGTCACCAATCACATCCTTTGCTCGATTCTGACAAGAACGATTTCCGCACATCGTCGCGAATGGGACGTCTCTTTGAATTTTTCTTTCTCTCCCCCATCTTTCCTCCCAACTCTCACTTCGTCTCTCTTTTCCTTTCCCTCCCTTCTTTTCTCTATGGCTTTCTCTATTTTCCTCTCCACTTGCATTAGACACATCTCGTTACAATGAAAATCAAAGATAGAAAATAAAAAACTTATAAAACAATGTTGAGAAATAGACAAATGATGTATGCTCCAAGAGAAGCTGTCTTGAATCCCATATGCACAGTGAGGAGAGTGGAACAACTCAAAGCCTATAAAGCATTGTACTTGACTATGAAATGAACACAATATCATGATGCTTTGTACTTTCAGTTAAGTGTCTGTCATTGTCGATTCTACACAAGATTGTGTTTATGAGTCCAAGCTAATCTATCTTGGAACCTAATTCGCTTGTGTAATAGTTTGTCTCTACTTGTCCATGTCATTATGAACTTGGTTTACATCTTTGATCCACCATAGCTTGTGTCATGTCCTAGATCCACATAATTTAACATGGTATCAGAGCCCAGTTGGGCATGGCACAGCTCACACTCTGAATCTCTAGTCTCCCTTCATCTTTGGTGATCTCTAACCAGCCCACATTCAGCTCATATCTTCAGTTTCAACTTCAAATCTCAGTTGGACCTTGTGGCAGCCATAGCCAGCAGCACCCTGTCATCTTGAAGCTCCTGTATCTCACTCCACATACCAAATCTCTCTGAGCTTCCTTCTGGAAAGTTGTTTTCCACCTCACAAAGCTTCCCTGTATCACATCAATCCATGAGATTTGGCTATCTGGACCTCAGCATTGTCACTATTGTCAGTTGCTGCCATAGCCCAGTTTGTGGCCTGCAGGACATACCTCACTTTGAGCTCTCATATCTCTCAAACCAGGCAATATTTCAGTGTGCTTTCTTCAGGAGGATTGTTCTTCTACTCAAGAAGCTTCTGCCTATCACATCTAAGCCTGACATTGGATACTTACAAGCCTGTGGCATTGCTGAAATTCGACGTCGTTGCCATAACTGCGCCTGGTTACGATTCGCTGATTTGCGTGCATACTGTTGTACCCGATCTTGACGATTTTCATGGGGCTCTTGTAGAGCATGGAGTAAGCTACATTTCCACAAAAAAAGTTTTCAAAATGATCAACTCTAGCAATTAATTGTGGTTAAGGGGATAATAAAAATGAATAAAGCTCACAAAATAAATACCTGGTAGGGGTGTGTATGCAATGGATTAAAGGCGTATGGAGTAGTCCCCTAAATGCAATGAATCCAGTCAAACAAAAACAAAGACCATTGATTGAAAAAAATAAAGAACCTTAGTGTTTTTGTTGATTTTTATTTTATTTTTATTTTTATTTTGTATTTGTTTGTTTATGGTTTTTTTCATTTATATTTTAGGTGTATTTGTTTTATGTATACTTTTTGGTTTAGTTTATTTGGTTTGTTATCTTTTTTTTCCTTAAAATAATAATAATAATTAAATCAAGATATATAACACATGAATATGTTATGAAGTATAAGAGTGAAATTTTCAGCTATCTAGCAAGTGTCAACAATGTATATTAATTTATCCATGATTTTCAGTTGATTTTTAGGATTTAAAATAATTTTTTATGAAGTGAAGTATTAAAATTAGGATTTTTTGGCTTCAAATAATATTTTTACCTTTTATGGAAACATTTTTTATTGAGAATCTAGTGGAAAAAGGGGTAGGGGTTTATGGAAAATTTTGGATTTTTTTGAATTTATTTGTATATTTTTACTAATTTTTAATGAATTTTACTCATTTTTAATGTAATTTTGAAGTAATTTTCAGATTTTAAATTTTCTTCATTTTTTTTGAAATTCCACTTTAAAAATATTCCAAATAGTTTCAAAAATATTGGTAAATTTTTAATTTTTTTTCTGATTTTAAATGAATTTTCAAAAATTTTTGTGTTTTCTGTTTATATTTTTAATGTATTTTTATATATTTGCAGGTTGGAAAATAAAAGGCGGTACCCGGGCTGCGTGCGAATAACGAAGGATGATTGCGTGTGAACAACGGACTGCAACACTCCACCGCACGGATAAGTCGGAAGCGCGTCCTCGCGCGTGAACGCTTGCTAGCACACTCGTACTCAGCGGAAAAAGAACGGAAAAGAAAGGGCAAGAACGGGGGCTAACTGAGTAGATTAAGTGAATTAGGTTAGCTTAGTCTGAGAAAGTTGATTAAGTTAATTTAGTTGAGTAAAGCAATTAAGTTAGTTAGGTTAGTTTGGTTAGTCGGGTTAAGTCAGGTTAGTTAGGTTACTTAGGTAAAGTGTAGTTAGTTAGGTCAGTCTGGTTAGGTCTGGTTAGTCTAGTTAGGTCTGGTTAGTTTAGTTAGGTCTTCTTAGTCTAGTTAGGTCTGGTTAGTCTAGTTAGGTCTAAACAGGGTTAGTGTGGACTAACTAAAGGTCAATTAATCTAACTAGGGTAGGGGTCAATTAACTAGGGTTAGTTGAAATAGGGTTAGTGGAACTAACTAGGGTTAGTTAAGGGGGGTGAGCTAGACTAACTAGGGTTAGTTGAGGGGGGTTAATTATACTAACTAGGGTTAGTTGAAGGGGGTTAATTAGACTAACGAGGGTTAGTTTAATTATTAACTAGTGTTAGGTTATTTATTAACTAATGTTAGGTTAGTGACTAACTAATGTTAGGTTAGTTATTAACTAGGGTGAGGTACTAACCAAAGGGGGGTAAGGTGGTTGAGGAGGAGGAGGAGGCAAGTAGTGGTGGTGGAGGGGGAGGAGGAAGATGAGGAGGATGGTGGAGGTGGTTGCTGGTGCAGGAGGTGGAGGAAGAGGAGGAGGGGGAGGAAGAAGGAGGTGGTGGAGGAGGAGGAGGAGGAGGAGGAGGAGGAGGAGGAGGAGGAGGAGGAGGAGGAGGAGGAGGAGGAGGAGGAGGGAGAAGTAGGTGGTGGTGGAGGAGGAGGAGGTGGCAGAGACGTTTGGAGGGCTGTCAAGGCACGGACAGGGCTGGGGCTTCTAGAACCGCTGGCGATGGGCTAGAGATGGCGGCGAGGCATTGAAGCGGCGGCAACACAGAACGTGGGCGGCGAGGCGCTGACGGGGCTGGGGCGGCTGGAGTCGCTAGCGGAGGCGGCATAGGCGCTGACGGGAGGGCGTCCACACAGGAGCGGCTGGTGAGGGTGGCATAGGGCAACGACTGGAGGCTGGAGGCGACGAACAACAACAGGGGGGAGAAGAGAATAAGGAGGAGGAAGAAGAAGAGAAGGAGAGAGAGGAGGAAAGAAGAGGAAGGAGAAGGGGAGGAGGAAGAAGGAGGCAGGAAGGGAGGGAC
This sequence comes from Lygodium microphyllum, assembly GCF_053477565.2. Classification (NCBI taxonomy): domain Eukaryota; kingdom Viridiplantae; phylum Streptophyta; class Polypodiopsida; order Schizaeales; family Lygodiaceae; genus Lygodium; species Lygodium microphyllum. Next base: position 61,570,370 of record NC_141137.1, read on the forward strand.
GCGGCCGTGCAACGATCCACAGGTATGTGTTTTTTTTTTCTTTTTCTTTTTTCTCTTCTTGTTTTGTTTTCTTTTTCTTTTTCTTTGTTCCTTTGTTTTGGGTTTTTTTCTCTTTTTTTTCTTGTTTTTCTTTCTTTTTTCTTTCTTGCTTTGTGTTCTTTTTTGTGTGTTTTGTTGTTTTCTTTTTGTTTTTTTTGTTTAAAACTACACACACACACACACACACACACACACACACACATTTGTTGGATTTATGTATTATTAGGATTATGTATTAAATTGTGTTTTTGGTTTTTTTCTTCATTGTGTGTTTGGGTTTGTTTTTTTTTCTCTCTCTCTTTTTTCTTCTTCCTTTTCGAGGTGGGTTTCTTTTTTCTTTTTCTTATTTTTCTCTTTTTTTGTCTTTTGTTGTGTTTGTTTTTTGTTTTTTAATGGAAAATAAATAAATAATTTAAAAAATGAAAAATGGAGGGGCAAGAAACACACCCCCACTCCGTGCGCATGCACGGGCAGGGGTAAAAATTTTTTACAATGACGAGGTCAAACGGGGCAGGGACGGCAATACGCAAGCCGCGGACGCCACAAGGGCGTCTCGAGGCGCGTAAAACTAGAAACAGGCGCGTCTACGCGCGATACAAGAAACGCGATCACACGGGAAAAAAGAAAAAAAATTAATAAAATCCAAACCGTTCGTCGGATCGAAAAACCGTAAGAAAGAAAAATGTGCCATGAGATGAGGGAAAAATGATGGAAACATGCAACACCGGGTCCGAGGAAAAATTAGGGTGTTCACATGGAAAAAACACACAAAACAAACTTGAAAACACATATGTGTATTAATATTAGAAAATCCGTGCATTGGAACGAAGTGTGAAAAGAAGGAAAATTGTGTAGAACAAGGTTTCCAACAACCCTATCATGATAAAACATAGTTTCAAGTGAGATAGGACACATTCACATGGGAAAAACCCAAAAATGGGCTTGAAAATGGACTCGAAAATTAATGCAACAAGAACCGTGCGCCAGAATAGAGAACAGTAAAAAGAAAAAATGTCTCAAAGAAAGGAATTTATAGGGCTGGTGCATCAGAACTCAGTTGGAAGGGAATTAGGAGGGGTTCATATGGGAAAAACACAAAAAACGCATCCGAAAACACTTTGAAAAATTAATAACTAAAAATTCGGTAGTCGTAAGAGGGGAAAGGAAAAAGGAAAAAGTGGGAAAAAGGCTAACAGGACACGGCTGTCAAATCAAACTGGAATGCTGGTAAAAATAGGGCAGGTTCACATGGAAAAATGTGAAAAATAAGCACGAAAAGGACCCAAAAACCCGCAAAAATTAATAATGGATGAACCGTGCATCGAAATGACATGGAGAAAAAATGAAAAATGTTAGGGGGAATGGGTAGGATAGGCCTGACACATCAGATCATGGTCTGAAGCAATAAAGACGCGTTCACATGGAAAGCCGTCCATTTTACGGGAATTGTTTCAAAAATTAATAACTTGAGAACCATCTGTCAGAATAGGAGTTGGTAAAAAGGAAAAATAGGCAGTTCAAAGGGACAAACATGACTGTAAGTTTGGATGTAATTCTCAATGAACGTAGGGTGCGTTCGTATGAAAAAGTCACTAAACAAAGGATAAAGGAAAACGGTCAAGAAACAACCCCGGGGACAAGGTAAAATAGAACGGAGGAGTGGGGAAGGGACCCCATCAGGGTAAAATAAAGTCATGACATAGATATATGATCAGAACATGGTATATGCATGGAGATATGCAACATAGACGCGTAGGGACTCGTCCCCACACTTGAGACCTTAGCAGAAAGGGAAAACCGAACATCAAGGGCTGAGTACCACACATCAGACCAACCACGAACGTCCCCACACTTAAGACATGACCGTCACTATGAAACAGAAGGTGTAGGGTTAAAAAAACTTGGCCCATATTGCCGAGGAGGAATGTCGACTATCGAGGTTGCGTCTGGTGTCATTGTGTCGACTGGAGGAGGTAACTAGGTCTCTTCACAGCACATGTCCAACGTCCTTTGTGGCAAGGACCACCTAACAGCACCCAGGGAGGTAGCTGGTTAAAGGAATCACATGAAATTCGTCGATGGCGAGGGATATTGCACTCAACTCACAATCACTCAAATGGATTGAAAGAGCAGTCACTCGCCCCATTACTAACGTCACTCAAAGAAAATAATGATAAAAACCCAGAGCTCACACCTGGTTTAGAAATCAACAAAGAAATGGTGCAGAGGGAGTATGCCAGGGTGCACAATTAATGGTGCATCAGTGCATCCAATCCCTATGGCATAGGTGCAAGGAGAAAGGCCATGGAGCCTTGTAGTGCAGTGTACAGAACAGAATGACGTGTCTTGTGCTGATGGCAGAGACCCAGCCCGTGGGTGCATAGGAAAACGGGAATGTACCTGACTCCAAGGGTTGTAACGTCCCTCAATCCTCACCTCTCAATAATTGATTGAAGAAACATCAGTCACACTCAGCCCACCCTCTGTCTCACACTCTGTTGATAGATACAAAGGGCAGCCCTTTCCTGAAACCCATTGATGTAATCCTCACTGTCACTTGTGCAGAGGTTGTATGCCTTGTGCGCAATTGATGGTGCAACTGTGCATCCCACCCTGTGCTAGCATACAGTGCAAGAAGGAAGGCCAAGGAGCCTTATGGTACAGTGCACATGAACAAATCGTGCATTGTGCATTGAGAGGCCCATCCCGTGCGTGCAACACTCCGTTCACACATCTCACCTCTCATTTAATTTGAAGGGAAAGACTGGTCACTCACCCCACCCTCTGTCTCACGCTCACTGATAGATACAAAGGGCAGCCCATTCTCATGTCCCCATCCTGTTAGGACGAAAGCTCACATCACTCAAGGGGTTGATGATGAAGATCATGTCGGTTGTTGGTGTCATCAGGATCTTGAGGAGGAGGCATACCCAAGGAGGCAACCTACAAATCTCATACATCAATGATTTGTAAGAAGAGTCATCTGTTAAGAAGGGCAGACGGACTGATATTGTAGAGACAGTGCACCAAGGGAAGTAGCTTTAATTTACTTTCTGAAGAGATTCGACTGGTACTTTCTGAAGAGATTCTGCTGGTAATGAGTCAGCTATCCTTAACTGCGGGGTGTTACCACCTTTTCCACAGTCAACTTCCCACCCAAGGGTGTTTCCACCTTTTCTTGGAACAAGGCCTGTTATGACAGGGGCTTCTGTTAGAATCAGCCCCCTACACCTTGCTACGCGGTGCACTGTACAAGAGAGGCAAAGATGAAGTGCTGCGAAGATGTGTTGTAGGGGATGAAATTAGCATAGTATTGAAAGCATGCCATGATGAACCATGTGGTGAACACTTTGCAGGAGAAGCGACAGCTAGGAAGGCTCTGTTAGCAGGATACTAGTGGCTGACCCTCCACAAGGATTCATATGATTATTGCAAAAGATGTGATGCTTGTCAGCGAATGGGAAAACCCACCAAAACAAGTGCCATGCCATTGCAACCCATTCTTCCCCTAAAGCCGTTCGAGAAGTGGGGGATTGATTTTGTGGGTCTCATTGATCCACCCACCAGGCGAAAGTAGAACAGATACATCTTAGTGTGTACGAATTATGTCACAAAGTAGTGTGAAGCTAAAGCCCTGAAGCGGGAAGATGGTAACAGCGTAGCCCTGTTTATGTATGAGAATATTATCACCTGTTTTGGCAGTCCCCTCCAGTTGGTAAGTGACCGAGGTACTCATTTCCTTAACAAAATCATGGAGGAGTTGATAGAGCTGTATAAGATCCGCCATCGCAAGTCCACTCCCTATTACCCTAGAGCCAACGGCCAAGTTGAAGTCACCAATCACATCCTTTGCTCGATTCTGACAAGAACGATTTCCGCACATCGTCGCGACTGGGACGTCTCTTTGAATTTTTCTTTCTCTCCCCCATCTTTCCTCCCCACTCTCACTTCGTCTCTCTTTTCCTTTCCCTCCCTTCTTTTCTCTATGGCTTTCTCTATTTTCCTCTCCACTTGCATTAGACACATCTCGTTACAATCAAAATCAAAGATAGAAAATAAAAAACTTATAAAACAAGACATTGAAAAACCCTCTCTCCTCACCCCTCTTTGTTCCTCTCTTCCCCCTGTGCCTTTATTTTTCTATCATTCTATTCTCTCTAATTCTCTTGTTATTTCCATTTTTCTCTCTTCTTCTCTCTTATTCTCTTTTTTGTTATTTCTTCTCATAACTTGAGATGCCAGGAGGATACTGTTGAGTTGCCAGGAGGTTGGCTATGTCTGCATACCAGGGAGTAACTGTTTCAACTAGAAGCAAAGAAGCATCAGGAAGTTCTGGATCATCCTGTTTCTCTTCTTCTATTTGATGGATCCGTGATAGATGATCAGCTAGGACATGGGAACGGCCAAGCTTAGTGACCACTTCAAAGTTGAACTCCTGGAATAGGAGCAACCATCTCATCAGTCATCCTTTAACATCTGCTTTGTTCATCAGGAAGGAGAGGGCTTCATGATCCATATAGAACTTGAAATGCGTTGACAATAGATAGTGCCGAAACTTCTCCAATGCAAACACCATTACTAAGCATTCAAGCTCTGTCACAATGTAGTTCCGTTCCCTATCAATGACCTTTCGACTTGCATAACATATCGGTTGATCTAATTTAGAGGGGCCTTTTTGACATAGGACAACACCTAGCCCTTCAACTGATGTATCTGTGTGCACATGGAACTCCTTCATCCAGTCAGGAGGCTGTAAGATAGGTGCTTGGATAAGGCACTGCTTTAGGGTATTAAAGGCCTCTTCACAGTCATTAGTCCAAAGGAAATCCACCTCTTTTTTTAGGAGCTTTTGCAAAGGGGCTGCCTTGGTTGCAAAATGTGCAATAAACCTTCTGTGTAATAGCCCACATGGCCAAGAAATCCTCTCAATTGCTTGAGGTTTGTTGGTGCTGTTAAGGCGGCAATCTTTTCAATCTTTGCAGGGTCTATTGCAATCCCTTGTGCAGAGACAATATGGCCCAGAAGAACTCCTGATGAGACACCAAAGACACTTGTCGGGGTTGAGAGAAATCCCATACTCTCGGCATCTATTAAAACATTGCTCTAGGTGTCCCTAGTGCTCACGGATTAAGCTATAGACACAAAAGTCATCAAGATACACCTCAATGAAATCATGCAGATGATTCTGGAAGGAAGCCATCATTACTCCTTGAAAGGTGGTAGGAGCATTACAGAGCCCAAATGGCATCACCATATAGGCATAGGTCCCCCATTCTGTGGTGAAGGTTGTTTTGGATTGGTCCTCTTCTGCGATTTGGACTTGGTTATATCCGTTGAATCCATCCAAGAGGGAATGCAGCTCATGGCCTCTCACTGTGTCCAACAGTTGGTCTGTAAAAGAGATAGGAAAATGATCCTTCTTCGTCTTCGAATTGAGCTTTCGAAAATCCACACATATACGAAGTTTCCCTTTCTTCTTGGGTACTACCACAATGGGCGAAACCCATTCACTGTTAGCCACGGGATAAATGAACTCTGCTTTAAGAAGTTTCAATAATTCAGCCTTCATCAGAGGAGAATAATTAGGATTTATACGCCTTTGTCTTTGTCTTATAGGTTTGGCATTGGGCTCTAGGTCAATGTGATGTTGACATACTGTGGGATCAATCCCCTTTAGGTCTTTGTACGACCAAGCAAACACATCTAAGTTCTCTTTTAATAATTCTCGCAGGACCACTAATTCTTCTTTTGAAAGATTGAGGCCCACTTTTAGGTGATGTTCAGAACCTTCAGTATCCAAGAACGTTACTTGTCTTTCACCTTCCACTTCGCAGATAAATGTCCCACAGATTGCTTCGGGATAGAGGTCTGACTCTTTCAAGAGAGTAGTATCTTCGTCTGATGTTCCACTAGAGCCAGTGTCCTCCTTCTGAACAGATGAATCATTCTTCTGTTGAGGTTGTTGGAAGGGTATCAGAGCTTTGTTTGCTTCTGTGTGAGTGGTGATTTCTTCTGGACTTAAGTATTCATCTTCAGAGGATGCATCTAGGAATGTCACATAGCAGGACCTTCTAGAAGCCAAGGCTTTGATGGCTCTAGCTTCTGTTGGCAGGGGGCATCATCATCATCTTTTCTTTGGACTGAACGGTCAGGGCAATAGGAGCCACTGATGAACTTAATTTTTATGCTTTTAATCCATTGCTTATATAGATTCTGCATACTTTGTGGTCCATTGGTCAACCCAAATGGAACCATGGTCATTCCATACAGCACCCTAAGATCGTCGGCCTCTGAGGTCTCTGTAGGGACATCAACAAGATCATCCTCTATCAGAGGGAATTCTTCATCTGCACTTTCATAACTTGCTTCATTTTCTTCCTCATCATTTTCATCCTCTTCCTCTAGAAGCTCTGTCTCTGCTTCTGTAGAGGCTCTGTAAGAGAAGAACAGAACTTCTGCCTCTACATCTGCTTTTGCTTCTATCACGGCTTCTGACTCTGCTTCTGCCTCTGGCTCTTGCTCTGGCTCTGTGTCTATTACTGTCTCTGTATCTGCTTTGCAATATCGGTTCTACCTCTGCTCTGTAATAACTGTACTGTCTCTGTTCTATTTCTGCGACTGTCATGTAACAGGGAGAATAGTATATCCATGCTTCTATTTCACTATTAGAGGTGATTTCAGAAGTTAATTCTAGTTGAGGCAGGAGGTATTCTCCCATAGATAAGGATTTTGCTTCCCTTGGCAATTGGCTTACAATGCCCACTGTTAGGGACTGTGCCTCTATTTTCTTAGGAAAAATCTGCTTAATAGCCTCTTCATCTCCTGATGTACCATCTGTTACCTCATTCGAGGAGTCAGTTATGACTTCAATAGATGTGGATCCATTGCCTTTTTGCGATCCATGTAGCTTTAACACCACTTTGTTGGGTCCTCTGCCTAGGGTTAGGATTCCTTTGAACCAGCTTGTCCTGGCTCTTGCTTCAAAAAGCCAAGGTCTTCCCAACAGCACCGGGTATGAGGTCCCATAAGAATTTGGTTTGGCCACCAGATATGTCAGCCAATAGTCTCTTCCTGCAAGGGTTGTTTTTACATATGGGAGGATGCCCAATGGCTTAATTCTGCTTTGGTTTGCCAATCTGATAAGCCATTGTGTAGGTTGAATTCCTTGCAACCCTAAGTCCTTCATTGTGACATCCGTCATTATGTTTACTGATGAGCCTCCATCAATCAATGCATCTAAAATAAAGCATCCTTCTATCCATACACTAATCTCTGGGATTCTAGGATCTAGGAAGGCATTAGCCACATCTACTTCCTTTACAAGCTCCAGGGCCTTATTAGTCTTGGTCGTTGTTGAAGGAGTGATCCTTAGTCCACGTCTTCTTGTCAAGATGCTTCTGAATTTCTTTCGATAGCTGGGAGACAGCATTAATAATTGTCGGAATGTTAAGTTTGGTTTAAAAGTGTCTAGGTCTTTGACCAAGTCATAATCTTTGATAGGATCCACAGGCTTCTCCAGTCAGCTGGGGAATGGGGCTACACCCATTTTCATCTTTCATTTTTCTTCTAGTAATTGCAACATCGGCACTTCTTCTGTCTCTGGAGGTGCTTCTGTATCATCTATCTTCTGGGCCTCTAGACCTATCTCTGGGACTGTCTCTGTAACTCTCTGTGGCACTATAGTGCTCTGTACTATACTGTTCAGTACTGCTCTGTCCCTCTATTCGCAGGTTGAACTTCACAGTCTTGGTAGGAGAATTATTTTCGTTCTGAACAACTGGTTCCTTCTTCTTGGTGCGCGTAACAACGACAACTTCCAACTCTACCAAATTCAAGGCAGGCTCTTGTAATTTTTGTTGGCTATTAGTGGCATTGGCCTTTACAGGGGCTGGACTTGGACAGTCCTTTGTAGTGTGGCCTTCACCTTTGCATCGACTGCATAAGGGCTTGTAATCCATTGATCGTTTAGGGTTTGGACAATTTGGGGAGATATGTCCCTTTTCTCCACACCTATAACATTCCACCTCTGATCTCTAACCACCGCCAGACTGTCATTCTTTGTAACTTTGAGAGGGAAACCTCATTGGACAGAAATTAGGACCAAATTCCCTAGGCTTTGGTCCAATATCCTGTGTTGTTATTTTGGATTCCAGCAAGTTGAATCTTGCATTTTCATCATTCTGTCTTCGTTCATGCATCTCTTTCAAAGAGAAAATATCCTCTGTATGGTTCTTTCACAAACAGTAGGAACAGAAGGCCCTAGGAATGGTTGGTTTGCGGGTACATTCAGTGGCTAAATGTCCCGCTTGATGACACTTTTCGTACCATGTATTAGAGTGCATCAGATCTCTTCCAACTCCCACAGGAGTGGATATATTGGCAGTATTCACCTTCAGCGTCTGTAGCTACTCTGTAATCACATCCAGAAGCTCTTTCTTGATACTTGCAACTAAGTTGGATAAGTAGCCCTTCAGATTTTCACCTCCTGAAGTACTTGTAGTAGGGTTTTGGGAAGCTTCTGTAATTACTGCATACACTGGTTGGGTCGATCCAGAAGGTCCTCTGTTCTGGCTCTGATTCAGAGCTCTTGTTGAGACTTGGGTTAATTTCAGTTGGTAGGGTTCCACTGTTGTTGAGTCGCCATTGGAGGAATTGTTTGAGGCCACTGTTGTTGTGGTTGAACCATCATTTGAGGCACTATCGTCTGTAGTGGCCACACTGGATTAGGTGCATTATACTGCGGCACTGTTTGCATCTGGGGATACAGGTAGGGAATTGTCCTTGGGACTACATTTGGTGGGTATACCATTCCAGGCATGGAAGGAAGTAAAACTCCTCTTCCTGGAGTCATTGACAGCCTTGCTTCAACTTCATCATGCAATCTTGCACCTTCCACTGCAGCTTGTAGATTGACTGTTCTTCTCAATTCCACAACTTGCGAACTTCTGGTTGTAGGGCTCTAAGGAACACTCCTTTCTAGATGCCTTCGTCTAGATGATGGTTAGTCCATCTCTTCAGGATGGATTCCATTCGCGAAACATAAGCTTCTACTCTTTCTCCAGAGGACTGACTTAGGTTCATGAACTCCTCTCGCATCAGCTCTTCAAAACCTTCACCCCTGAATTTAGTGAGGAAGGCCAAGTCCCAAGTGCCAAAAGTTCCTACTGCTTGTCTCTCATACCACTGAAACGTCGCACCCTTGAAAGTGGTGGGGAATATTGCTAACCAATGCTCAGGGGTTCTGGCATTGTTAGCCACACATGCTACCATAAATTCTGCTACATGAAGATTAGGGTCTTCATTGTACTCTCCCTTAAAAACTGGCAATGAGACTACATTTGCTGGCCTATCATCAATATTTCTAGGACGAATTTGACTAGGAAGGGGACCTTGAGTTGCCATGGGGACTTCTGTAAAGAGTGCTTTTAGGGTGTCAAAGGAGGCTTCTACTGCAAGCTCATTCTCAGCTTTGATTTTTGCCTTCTCTCTTCTCACGTACCTCTGTACTCGTTCTAACGCTTGCCTCTTGATTGTGTCATTCATCAAGGGGTTGGCTCCAACCAGTTGGTCTGTACTCAACAGGATAGTATCAGAGAGGGCTTTAGTCTCTGATGGATTCTCTGGCCAACATCTCCTCTATTTTCTTCTTTTCAACATCTCTGAATTTGGCTTTCGAACCACTACAGAGGGGAAGATATTATGTTCTGAAAGTATCAAAACTCATTCTTCTTAAGATCGTTGTTGTGTCATTATAATAATGCCAGCTTTTGAGGGTTTCAACAGTGTATGTTGTGAAAAAAACTCTGTCTACCAACTTCCAATGGGTTGCTAATTGGAGAAATAGAAGGTTGTTAGTGATCAAGCATCCCACGTATCTTGATGTTGAGATCCACGAACAAATTCCAACTCTTTTTCTTCTTGTTTTCGTGAACCTCCACAAATCATGACTCCTGAAGCTTCTTCACAATCTCCCACTTGATGATGTCTGGAAACTTCTCAACGAATGCCAAATCTTCCATGGATGGTCATTCTCTCTGTTTCTGCTCTTCAGTTTGTTCCCAAACAGTTTGCCACCAAGATGCAAGTTTCTGTTGCTTCAACAGGAAGAGGAAACTGTCCACCACATAGAGCATGCATCATGATGGTAATATGTTTCCGCCACTGTGGGATGAACTTCTTGTGGAAAGTGGCTTTGATAATGAGAATCTCCAACTCTTTAATGGAAGAAGGAACTTTGCAAACATCCATTGAATTCTCCTCTTCTTGGCAATGCCATTTCCTTCATTTTCAGCCTCTTCTGATGCTTGTTGATGGCAAGTTTCCCCTGCTGCGCACCAAAAACATGGAGTCCCAAGAGGAACACCAAGGAAAAGGGAATTCTCTTGCAAGAAAATCTATCTTGTAACATCAACAAGATTTTATCTCATTCTTTTGATCGTCAAAACAAAGGAAACAACAAATCTTCACGCAGCATCATAGTAGATATCTCCCACGGATTTGATAGAATCCACCATAATCCTCAACATCTTCATAGAATTCATCAATAGAAAAAAAAACATAAAATAATACACCATCTTTGAATGAAAATCAATCACATATTATTCATCTTCAATGTCTTCATAGTTCTCTCTCTCAATCTCTCATATACAGTTACACTGTTTTGATAGAATTGACTATCTCTTGCTCTCTCTCTCTCTCTCTCTATATATATATATATCAATAGTACATCATCTCCTCACTACAATACTATCCTAATAACTCTCAATAATCCTTCTTAGGTCGTGGATGCACCTCCCAAGAGGTATGTCTCATATGAAGAGTCACCAAAGCCACTACAATATCTTTTCACAGCTCACTACTGTCACTGTTACTCAGTCTTCTCTTCAGTCTTTAGCAGTTGCTTCTTCCACTTGTTTTAGCTCTTTTGAACTTATATTCATCCTTTCAAAAAGTTAGAAAACTTTCCTAAATTCACACATACTTTCTACAGAACACTTATAGAAGGTCTACAAAACAATTACAATACAGTACCAGAGCAGCTACAGTACAAAGACAGAGCAGAGACAGAGGCTCTACAGAAGGTTATAGAAAGTCATCAAAACCTCATTACTCATACTCAAACCATTCCAAACTATCAAAAACTATTCAATAGGCTTCCAAAAGATCTCAATCTTCATCAATCATCAATCCATGCTTCATACATAAGACAATCAGAACAAAACAGAAGCTATATAGAAGGTATACAGAACCAATCAGAACCTCAACAGAATATCATAGAGCTTCATATCTCCACTGAGAATCATCATGAACTTCAAAAACATAATCAATATCATCCAAAAAACTCTCAAAAATTTCCATTAACAGCCATACATCACTCTAAATCCATCAAAAATCAATCATTCAGTCCTCAAAAACAACAAAAATCAGTCAAAAATTCAGTCTTTTTCCACTCTCAACAAATGGTGACTTCTCAACAAAATAAAATGTGGTTGTGCTAAGAGGTAGTGTTGGCATTGCATTGTTGGTCACTATATAGGTGGTGTTGGAAAAGTTCTTCTGCTTCCACATACAAAGTGCAAGTTTTCTTCAGTGAGTGTGGGTTGGTGTATAAACGTGTTGGCATTTGCATCCATCCCAAACACTCGGAGGTACACAGTATAGGTGCTTGCATGCCAAATACCCTTTTCCTTCTGAGACACGGTCCATGAAATCCTGACAATTACATGTAGGATTCTTTGCAATGTGCACATCATAACACTCATGCATGACACTTGAGTTAGCTATCTCTAGTTTGGAAACCTCATGCTTCAAGGCCTTCACCACTGTGTGGCCCTTCACAGTTGCATCTAGAGCCAACGCTGAGTCTATCCTTGCAGCCTGTGAAACACCTCTTCGATATCTACACAAGCCCTCATTAATATTTGCCTCTTGTGCCGCCTTTTGTAAAACAAACCCACCACTCTCCAACATGTGGATTTCTTCTACGGTCAAATTAGTGCCTCGTGCCACTGGCCACACTTGTGGAACCTTGGGCGGTGCATGTTGAATGGAAGAACAAATGTTCCCATGTATGGTCCACACTATCATTACAAAACCACATGAACTGGCGCCGCATTCCATGTTGATTGCTAGCTTCTCCTCTTGAGCTAGACCACTCCATGATGTCCCAAAATGAAGGTGCAGGCACCCCATGTGATGTATTTTTTATAGGTTTTTTGCATTTTCCCTCTCTAGCTCCCAACCATCCTTGACGTTGTACACGACTGCGAGCTGGAATCCTTCTTATAGCCCAAATGGTGTCATGAAGGACTGTCTCCACCACCATTTCCTCCAAATAATTTGGTGATACTGCCCTTGATTGGTCAACAGGCAAAGGGTCCTCAAAGTTTAGTTTTCTTGTACCCTTTCTTCTAGGTATGTTTTCGGTCACATACTCAGGCCTATGAGAGGCATTGGCTTCCTCGGACCCCACTTTCCCATCAGCCTTGCATTTTCTTACTATAGTCACATTTTTCCCTCGAAAATCGGGACGTTTATGTAATTCAGTTCCTCTTGCCACCTCCTCAACCATCTTTACCGTTGCTCAAGGTGTGGGGCTAATTCCTTGTTGTAGTCGACTTAAATGCTTCTCTGCACTAGGTCCTGCACCATGGAACTTTCCACCAATGAATGCATGTCATTTTGTGCTCTGTAGTAGAGTGTTGGCCAAATCACTAACACATGCATCATACAAGCTGATAGATCCCTTGAATCCCTCCCCTGCCAACCAACTTGCATGCATTGGCTCTGCCAAGTTTGTGGTTGGCATATGAGCAATGTCCTCCACCACCTGGACAAAAATATAGCATGAGAAGATATGGAGAAGATATGAATCCCTACCCTGCCAACCAACTTGCATGCATTGGCTCTGCCAAGTTTGTGGTTGGCATATGAGCAATGTCCTCCACCACCTGGACAAAAATATAGCATGAGAAGATATGGAGGGTGAGAAAACAAATGCACCACATGTCACATCCTACTATTACGAACTAGTCTTACCTAGACAAAGTGTCGCCTCCAACGTGGATATTTGATATGCCACCAACTAAGCCAACAATCCATTGCTGGTATATTGCAATCCGCGACTTTCCCTGAGGCCCACCAAGCCCGAATGAATTGATATTGCATTGTTGCATTGTCTTCCGTGACTGCACACCTCCACATGCGGCACAAGCACTTATGCTCATCTTGAAAACTCTTGTGCACATACTGTGATGTGTGTATTTGGGGACTTTTTTTCCTAATGAAATAAGCGAGATCTCTCCCTTTCTTGCATTATGTTGTCTGGACCACCATTGAACACTGTGCAGATGGCCCTCCAATTGGTAGTAGCTACCTCGTTTGCCATGAATCCTTGAAAATCAATGCTTGGGTGTCCACACTTCTCCATCACCTCATTCATCTTTGTCCAAAAAAGAGCTTGTGCATCTGTATCCTCTTCTTTCATCTCACATATTGCCAGACTCATCAACTCTTGTACACTACAAAAACACAAGAAAGAAATGGGAGAGTAAGGAAAACTATGTTACTTAAGTTTGTGTTGTGATGGTAGAATTAGGTAAGAGAAACTACCTTGGATCATACACATATACTGCCATGGTGGTCCAATCATTAATGTGATGCACGTGGTCAAAGAAAACCCAACTATTGCATAGGTCTCCATTGCCATTCCTTTGCATACGATTCACTAAGTCAACCCCTGAGGCTGGCCCAGTTGTTGACATTTTGAATATAAAGCACCTACTATCATTGTCAACGGCTTGCTTAGGAAATAGACTACCATGGAAAAATCTGTATGCACAACGTTGCTTTAACTTTAGAAGATGAGATTCCATTCCACGATCACTCTCAGTGCGTGCTACATCACGAACCAAGGCACCCATCACTAGCCTTCTACCCACAGTCATTTGTAGATGTTGAGGTCCAGCTGCACTAAAGTCTCTTACCATTTCCTCTACAGTCTTTCGCACCTCTTTGACATTAGCTCTACATGTGCCTCTTTGCACCTCATGGTTATGTGCACCTTGATGAATAAATAATCTTGACATTGGCTTTGCTGACATCACATAATACACTACACACTCGCACTTGGAGAGCAGGATGGGGGGGTTCTTACAATAGAAGCATCCAAGGCTTCCAAGACCAACAGCTGACATTCCAATAGTCGGTATGGTGGTACTGAGTTTACCTACATGGCATGCATTTGGACTTGATTAGTGTGATTTACTTGCGATAGGGTACTAGAACCCTATCATGTGACTTTGCAATCACTTTAATGATAGTGGAGTGAATGAAGAATCTTGCACCTGTCCATGCCACCTTGTTTGGGAAGCTAAAAATTGACCTGCTAGTACAATCTCTATTGGGACACTCTAGATCTCCATTTGCTTCTGTGAATAGTACCGAGGAATGCCATTGATGTTGATGTGGCCTTTGTCCAGCAATGGCCATCGTACTTTTTCTCCATACCCTCCATTGGATGCATATTGTCTGCTACTGGTGGAAGTTCCTATGCAACATTGCCATCATAGAAAACTGGGATCTCCTCCACTCTCTCTATAGTGCTTGTATTCTGAAGCAAATGACGTAAGACTCGGTGTCAGCCCCCTGAAGACATTATGTACTCAACCACACTTACATCATAAGAGGATTGCTGCATTCCCTCCTCTTCCACATCAAGTGTGATAGGGATGGTTTTGTTTTTCTCAATGTCCAAGGGGGGTGGTGAGGCTTCCATGATGATTGTTTTTTTCTCAATGCTACAAGGGCTTTGGGTGAGGTCTATGGTGGGGGAAGGCTACAATGTAGGCCCATTTCCTTGTTCAACAAGATAGTCTTGCAAGACCAAGGTATCCAGAACATATACCTAAAAACAGCCTCATGGTCATTGTTACAATGGATCAGTGTGCTTTGTATTTGGCCATTTGCATGGGTGATAGCAAGAACATTGGAGCCATTGCCATTGCAAATATCTTCCTTCTTCAACATCAGGAACCGACTATTTGTGTAGTGCATATGCAGACCTCAGTATTTGGTGTAGCACTAGATGTTGGATCCATTTCCAAAGCTATCTACACATGTACAAATACTCATGTTAGATATGGGTGTCATTGAATAACTTAGTGTGGGGGTGTACGTCATAGACAAGAGAGGGAGAGAGAGAGGAGGATATATAAAGCATGTGCATGAGAGAGAGAGAGAGGGAGGGAGATAGAGAGTGTACATACATGTGTGTGCATGCAAGTGCTATATATATAAAGTATTTGGCATGAGAGAGAGAGAGAGAGAGAGAGAGTCTGTGTGTGTGTGTGTGTATGGATATGGGTGCTAGATATGAGAGAGAGAGAGAGAGAGAGAGAGGATATAAAGATTTGTGTGGGAGGGAGAGAGCAAAAGAGAGAGATAGAGAGAGAGTGTGTGTGTGAGTGGATGTGGGTGACACGAAGAGAGAGAGAGATAGAGATAGAGAGAGAGAGAGGGGGGGTGGAGAGCACCAAGAGGGAGCCTGGGAGAGAGATCGGGCGTGATGGATAGAGTGAGGAGGAGGAGGAGGAGGAGAGAGAGAGAGAGAGAGAGAGAGAGAGAGAGAGAGAGAGAGAGAGAGAGAGAGAGAGAGAGAGAGAGAGAGAGAGAGAGAGAGAGAGAGAGAGAGAGAGGGTGGGTGGGTGGAAGGGAGGGAGGGAGGGATGTACGTACTTGCGAGATTAAGGAAATAATCCACAACTTGAGGGAGAGGGAGGTGTTGTGTCATAGGGGGTATGTGGCCTTATATAACCACTTTGACATAGTGGGGCATTAAATGCATGTTAGAGAGAGAGAGAGAGAGAGAGAGAGAGAGAGAGAGAGATGGAGAAAGGGAGACTAGGAGACATGTGCCATATGAAGAGAGAGATGTGAGAAAGGGACGTCCGGGGGGGGGGGGGGGGGGGGGGGGGGGCTAGTCATATTTTTCTATACCACAAATGTTGGGCTACTGGCGACCCCTTCTTTGGCGACAAAATGATCCCAATCCACATGCACTCTCTCTCATCAGCCGTCCTAGCCCACACGCACACACACACACACACACACTCTCTCTCTCTCTCTCTCATACCTTGGACTTTAAACCCAAATAACTATGATAGATGATGTAGGCGTGTCGACGACCCCTTTCTTGATGGGCAAAATGATCCTAATCCACATGCACTTACACTCTCTCTTCATTCCCTCCAAAAAAAATCCCATACAACTAACGTATTAATGTACAATCATACTAACTAATTAATTAGTATTACTATTACAATACATTGATGTATATGAAATGATTAATAGTAATATATAAAGTAATAAAAAAGTTAAGTAATATTAATATATCAATGGTTCACTTCATACTAATCGATTGTTATAATAGTTAATTCATTAATAAGCTAGTTGATATACATGAATTATAAAACAAGCTGACTATTATGAATTTAAAAATTAATTAATAATTTAATTCATATAGTTTGATTGATATACTAAATATCTAATTAATGAACTAACGAATACCATATTTTTAAATATTATTTGATTTATATTGAATCAATAAAATTTTAATTAATAGATTTATATTAATTAATTGAGTAATAATTATTTTTAATTACTAATTAATTATTTGATCAAATTATTAAATATTTTAACTAAAATAAATATATAATATTATAATTAGTAATTAGTACTTGAATAAAAGATATTTATTGGGTGCTAAAAACCAATTTATAACTAATTGAAGATATTTAAGTATTTCATAACTAATTAATAAATAATCAATTATTATTTATTAGCTATTACTTTTAATAAATTATTTATTAATTTTAAGTAACTAGTTATTTGTTATCAATAATTGTTTTTTAGTTTATAGTTATTAATTTCAACCAATCGATCAATATATAATTTTATTGGCTAAGTAATTAATTAACGGCTAATATATAAAGTATTTATTTATTAATTATTAATAATAAGTAATTAATTATTTAACAAAGTAATTAATATAAAATATAATATATTTATTAATTAATAAGTAATTTCTTAACTTCTTAAATGGTTATTTAATTAATTACTTGGTTTTTAATTAGATAATTAATTATGAATTGGTTAATTAATTTTTAAATTAATTATTTACTTATTAAATAATTAAATTTTAAAAGTTATTAATTAATTACTTACTTAAAAAAATCTATTACTTAATTTGTTACTTACTTAATTAATCAATAACAAATTGAATAATTTGTTAATAGTTAGTTAATTAGTTCATAGTTAACTAATTATTTAGTGAATTATTTATTTAATTATTAATCACTATTTATTAGTTAGTTAATTAATTTTTTAATTTGGAAGAAATTAAATAATTCTTTTTGTTTTTTAGTTAACTTGCTAAATTAAGAAATTAACTAACTTATTAATAGTTAATTAATTGGTTCATAATTAATTAATTATTAACAATTATTGATTAGTTAGTTAATTAATTTTTTAATCTAAGAAAATTTAAATAACAGTTTTTTCTTTTTTTATCTTTAAAGTTAAATAATTTGTTAATAATTAGTTAATTAATTTATAATCATTTAATTATTTAGTTAATTAGTTATTTAATTATTAATCATTATTAATTAGTTAGTTAATTAATTTCTAAATTTAGGAGAAATTAAATAATAATTTTTATTTTTTAGTTAATTTACTAAAATAAAAATTTAATCATTAATTATATTTAATTAATTAGTTTATAATTAATTAATGATTTTCTTAATTATTAATCATTATTGATTAGTTAGTTAATTAAATTTTCAATCTAGGAAAAATTAAATAATGCTGTTTGTTTTTTTTGTCTTTATATGAGTGAGAGAGATTCCCTCTTCCCCCCCCTATTTAGAGAGAGAGCGTGCACAAAGGATGGACGTCGGCAGGGACGGACACAGTGCGATAGGCAAGCACAAAAAACTTTTCCCCCCCCTCCAACCCACAAACCTGTACTAGAAAGGGGGATGTCGGTGCCCCCTTAACCAATCCACAGTCCACAAGTCCCCTATTGGTCCCTATTCTCCTCCCCATGTTGTATATTCTCGGATTCGTGGTTTGTTTTTCGCCGAAAAGGGGTTGCCAACAGCCCCTTAATGGGTGCAAAAAAAAACCACAAATCTAATTGGGCAAGGAAAGAGAGAGTAACAAAGTGATGGGAGAGAGAGAGAGAGAGAGAGAGAGAGAGAGAGAGAGAGAGAGAGAGAGAGAGAGAGAGAGAGAGAGAACATGAATAAAGCAATGTTTAAATAAGTATATATAAGCTTCTACTTTGTATGACTATCTCATATTATGCTTCTAGGAGTGTAAATATCTACTATTTCGAAAATTATATCTCTCTCTTTCGCTCGTAAAGT
Source organism: Lygodium microphyllum (assembly GCF_053477565.2). Classification (NCBI taxonomy): domain Eukaryota; kingdom Viridiplantae; phylum Streptophyta; class Polypodiopsida; order Schizaeales; family Lygodiaceae; genus Lygodium; species Lygodium microphyllum. The sequence continues at coordinate 61,588,834 of NC_141137.1, forward strand.
TAATTAAGTAAATATTTTTTAATTAGTTGAAAAAATAGGAGGAGAGAGAGAAAGGGTGATGAGAGAGAGGGCATGTGATGTGTGTAAAATTTTCTCCCCAAAAAGGAGTCGCCGGCAGCCCCTTATCAAACGAAAGAAAATTCCGGCGACCCTTGCGAGAGTAACTTTTCACCCAACTGGATTTGTGGGTTTTCTTCGCCTAATAAAGGGCTGCTGTGATGCCAGGAGGCAAATTCCATAGTGGACTCCGTGAGGTTTTGCATTGGATCTTATACAATTATATTTATTTGCCGGGGCTCGTACACAGGTGGATTCCTTGTCCGAAAAGTTGATGGGGACGCTTGTCCTTTTCGGGCGTCTCATTAATTTAATGTGCAAGTGGGTGATTCCATAGCGGGTGATTCTGCAAAATACATATTTAAATTAATGGACGTTTATGAGTTTAGAGTGCGCACTTGTATTAAATTAAGGTTAGGACAGAGTTCTAACCTATTTATTTATTTTGTAGCTAAAGACTGTTAGATATCCACTTTTGTCGATTTAATTTTATTATTTTCTAACAATTGTGAATGCTTCAGTTGGATGTGTAGAGCAAGTGGCGGTGACACTGGGAAGCACTGGGCGATAGCGTGTATTCAAGTTATTTAGAAGAAATTATCATTTTTTATGGGCACGCATCTTAGGTGTGGCGCCAATATTTATTTTGACATGCTTATTTATTAAAACTCTTGACATATATTTATTATTTTGTATGTGCATGGACGCATGATTTAAATATTCATTATTGGACATTGTATTTGGGCACAACCCGACTCTTGGAACGCCCAACCGCTTTATTCTTTATTTGGATAAAAGCAAACACAAAAGCTAAAGTGTGCTAATTGTAAATTTGGGCTATTTTTTAGCTTGGAGATGAATAATATATTAAATACATGCTTTGTGGAGCGCTCACACAAGGCATGGAGAGAGATTGTACCCAATTGGTCTTCTTGCTTCATGTCGTGCAAGTATTCTCTCTTGGTTTTTGAGAAAAAAGTAGAGTTTTTTCTTATTGGGGACCTTCCGGTGCTCGCTATGTACGCATACGACATCTGATTTGTGCACCAGTGATATCAGAGCGAAGCTGAGATTGAGGGCTTCCAATCACTTACCATCTTGCGTGAAGGCGAAGCTCTTGGAACAAACAGGCTCTACAGTCAGTCTTGCGACAATCCGTCAATATTAGCGCGTTCCTAGCGGTGAAGAACCCTCTACTGTGTAGTTGGATTGCGAAGGACCAACCTCTATAGGCGGAGGACCACCCGGGAAGTTCCATTGCTAAGTCTACTTCTTCTCAGAGAAATTTCAGTTTAGTTTATATTTAAGCTTAATACTTAAGCTTTAAAAAAAGCTAAGACTTGGAACTTCAAGATGTCGTGGCGGCAAGACGCCGTTCGACGGCGCCGTTTAACACGTCCTGACATCCTCCTAGGAAAAAACGATTCATATTAAGCTTAAAACTTAAAGCTTAAATTCTTTAAGTCTCACCAAGGCTTAAAGATTTAATCTTTAATCTCCTGCATAGAGGAAGTTCACACTCAGCTCTTCTTTGAATCACTTTTGAACTCGTTTCAGCCTCTCTACAAGCCCCTGTTCGCACTTACGCTCTGACAGAGCCAAATTCCAACACACAGATTGTATACACAGTCTACACGGACGAAGTATCCTCTTGGAAGAAGGCCGACATCAATTTCCATAGCCGTGAAGAAGAAAGATCATAAAAAGCCACTTTTTTAAAAAAAAGCAAGCCTTGTAATCCTGAACTTGAGCTACGCTCATTCCACTAACAAGATTTCGAGTGTATGAGGTTGTTTGAAATTTTGCAGGATGACAGATCAAAATATGGAAGTTTTTATGACCGAAGGGAATCTATTGGAACCAACGATGGAACAAGAATTGGACCTAATTATGATGCAGCATCAAGAGAAGCGAAGAGCACATCAAACTTTGTAAGCTCAATTGGCCAGTCTTCAACGACCTACTACCGATCAAGATGGACTGCAACCTAAAGATATTATATGATGTACGATCGATGCGACACTTGAAGCGCAATCTATTCGGAAAGAAACAAAGATAAGTAAAAGAAATTTCGAATTTCATGCTTTCAATGGGTCACGTGATGGAAAGAGTGTACTTGCTTTTATCAGTCAATTTGATGATTATTTCCATGAAAAACAGTATGCTGAAAAAGACAAAATTAAGTGTATCACTAATCATTTCCGATGGTGGACTGTTGTCCGCAAAAGCATTGATTGTCCTACTACTTGGGAGACTTTCCAAAAGAAATTTTTGTAGAATTTTCTTCCACCCCAATTCCACGAAAAAGAAATCAAACAGTGGAATATTTTGCAATAAAGAGATCACGAGTCTATTTCCCAATATATCGAGTGTTTTTGGAATGCTTTATTGCAAATTCGAATGCTCGAAGGTGTACCTGAGGCGACCCATAAGCACAAGTTTATGTTTGGGTTACTTGGTTAGTTCTATGCGGAAGTGAACATGTTCAAGCCCAACGACTCTCGAAGATACAATTTCCTTGGCCCATGATACTGAAGACAAAATTCAAGGACAAGAGAAGCGCCCACAACAATTCTCAAACAATGGTAACTTTGGTACAAAATAATTCAATTCTAATTTTCAAAGACTTAATCAAAACCGTTTCCTTCCATCTTCATTCCGTAAATCTTGGAAACGACCCCCTACTTTACCATCAAACACAAATCCAAATCCCAAGCCATCTCTTCAGCCAAATCCCAACATTCCTAAACTCCCCGCTATTACCAATAACGTGTCTAAAGCCAAATCCATAGTCTATTATAAATGCCATCAACCTAGACATCTAGCAGCAAATTGTCAATCCAAAAATCCAACTATTCACATCAACTATTTGGGAGCGACTAAAGATGAAGACCATGAAGAAATGCCAGATTTTAAGGAAGATGATGACAATAATGGCACTACTTCAGATACTTTACCAGGTATACCAAATCCCCATTTTTTATTAACGATGAAATGTCTTGTGCATGGTAAAGAAAATATTGTTTTATATGATGATGGGAGTACACACGACTTTATTTCTACAAAATTGGTCAAAGAATTGAAATCACATATTGTTTCCAATCATTATCGCATCAAGGCTCCATTCTTAAGCACTAGATACAATGGAACACAAGAAGTGCATGACTTAGAAATTAAAATTGGTGATTATGTTGAACGTAGAGATTTCTTAGTTGTGCCTCTACAATCTAGTGATATTATTTTAGGAATACCTTGGCGTCATCAGTATAATCTCGATATAGATTATTCCATGCATTCAATGAAGATTCATTCTCATGAAAAATAAATCACATTGCATGGTATGCACACTTTTGATAATTTTTCATTGCTTAGTTATACACATGCTAAATATGCATTAAGAAAATGTAGCAAATCCTATTTAATCTGGGTAAATGAAATTGAAGTTAATGAAAATAAGATGTATCCTAGCCACACATAATTTTTTTCACAATTTAAAGATTGTTTTGCTGTTGACTTACCACCTGGTTTACCACCCACACATCCTGAAGATCATAAAATAGAATTAATTCTAGGTTCTCAACCACCATGTAAAGCACTTTATCGACATAATCAAATTAAACAGAAAGAAATTCAAACTCAAGTTGAAGAATTGTTAACCCGAGGACTCGTTAGACCCAGTAGTTCTCCATTTGGTGCACTTATCCTATTAGTTAAAAAGAAAAACATCCTAAAATCACTGTAAAAAATAGATATCCGATCCCTAGGGTAGACGATCTTATGGATAAACTCTAGGGGTTGCAATATTTAGCAAAATAGATCTTAAATCTGGATACCATCAAGTACGAATGGACATATCTGACATTTTCAAAATTGCATTTAGAACTCAATTTGGACATTATGAATTCCTTGTTATGCCTTTTGGATTAACTAATGCACCAGCTACATTCAGTCATATGATAAATCGCATATTTTTGAAGCATCAGCATTGTGTCATTGTTTTCTTTGATGACATATTGGTTTTCAGTAAGAATGAGAATGAGCATTATGAACATTTATCTTTGGTTTTCAAATTACTAAAAGAGAATCAATTATGTGCTAATTTTGAAAAGAGTGAATTTTTCCAAACACAAATTGAATACTTAAGACATATTGTTTCATCTAAAGGTATTAAAGTTGATCCTAAAAAGATAGAAGCAATTTTGAATTGGTCGATACCTAAAAATGTGCATGAATTACGTTCTTTCTTAGGTCTTGCTAGCTTTTACAAAAAATTTGTGGGAAATTTTTCATTGCTTGCATTACCTTTAACAAAATTATTAAAGAAAGGTACTGTGTATCATTGGTCCAAAAATCAGCAAAAGTCCTTTGATTTACTGAAACATGCTTTAACTCATGCTCCTGTATTGCAACTCCATGACTTTACCATACCATTTTTCCTAGTAGTCACTAACGCTAGTGGATCTGGAATAGGAGTTGTCCTTATGCAAGATTCACATCCCATAGCTTACTCTAGCTGCAAACTTAAACCCTCTGAACTTAAGTATTCTACCTATGATAAAGAATTGCTAGTTGTAATACAAGCTTTACGTCAATGGAAACACTATTTAATGGGATCTGAATTCATGATTAAAACTGACCAACAAAGTATTAAACATCTCCTTAGTCAACCACAAATATTTGACAGACACATTAAATGGGCTGCTTTTATTCAAAGTTTTCATCCACTTATCCAATATCAACCCGGAAAAGAAAATGTTGTTGCCAATGCCTTGAGTAGAAGACCAACTATTCATAATATCTCTGTGATATCTTTTGATTCTCTTATCCCTATGAAAGATACCTATGATCAAGTCCCCAGTTTTCAAGCTGATTGGAATAAATTAATTGCCAATAACTGGATTCCAATTGATTCATTGTCTTATACTGATGGATTTATGTTTTATGAGAAAAGGTTATGTGTAACTATTCCATTTAGATCATTTGTGTTGCACGAAATTCACTATCCCCCATATCAAGGCCATAGAGGTATTATTTCTACTTTACATACTTTGATTGAAGATTTTTATTGGCCACAAATGGAATCCAATGTTTCTAACTTTGTATCTGAGTGTTTAATTTGTCAAAGAGTTAAGCGACACCATGGTAAGCAGTATGGTTTGTTAATGCCTTTACCAATCCCTGAAAGACCATGGGAGCATATTTTAATGGATTTTATTATTGGTCTACCTAACACTCAAGCTAATCACGATATGATATGGGCTATTGTAGATCAATTTAGCAAACATGCATATTTCATTCCATGCAAGAAAACATTAACTGCATCTCAAGCTGCTCAATTGTTTTTGAAAACTATTTTCACTAACCATGGTTTACCAAAAGTTATTATTTCTGATCATAATTCTAGATTTTGCAATAACTTTTGGAATACTTTGTTTGCTAACTTAGGAACAAAGATTGATTTTTCATCAGAAGCTACAAATAGCACAATCTTAGATCTTTTACGTGCATATACAATTTCAAAACCACAAACATGGGATACCCACTTGCATTTACTTCAGTTTGCATACAATAAAACACCACATACAGTGACACAAAAAGCACATTTTGAAATCATGTATGGATATAGATTGCCTACGCCTCTTACTTCATTGTCAAACAAAGTTAAAGCTGTTGATGATATTGCCCACATGCATGCTACTATTTTTGATGAAGTTAAAGATATGATTGCGAAAGCCCAGCAATCATATACTAAATAAGCAAACAAGAAAAGAAAAGCTATGAATTTCACAATTGATGATTATGTCTAGTTACGAATTGAAAAGCAAAGACTACAAAGTGTCTAGAAACACCCTGTTGTAAAGTTAGCTCCTAGATTTTATGGACCTTTCAAAATCATTCACATAATCAATGACAATGCCTTTAAATTAGAACTACCCCAACACTAGAAAATCCACAATACTTTTCATATTGGTTTGTTACGGCCTTTCAAAGGCCAATTACCTATCCATCCTATTTATGAAAATCCTCCTTTGTTAGAAGAAGAAACTGAAATCCTTGAACCCGAGACTATTCTAGGTATCGACTTTATGACCACTAGATTCGACAGTAGATATTCTAGATATTTGGTGAAATTTAAAAATCATCCTGTTGAAGAGGCTCAATGGATGCACGCTTGTGACCTAAATGCTTACACCTCACTGCTCGCTCCACATTGAGCTAATAGCAATTGAGGACAACTGCTATCCCACCCCGGGGGTATGATGCCAGGAGGCATATTCCATGGTGGATTTCATGAGGTTTTGCCATGGATTCTATAAAATTATATTTATTTGCCGGGGCTCTGTGACATCCCCCCTCCCCTCGTGTGCCCCATGTGCCTCCCCCATAGAAACTCCCCCCCCTTTTTGATTTTTCTAAATTTTTTTCCCTCCCTCCCTCTCCCCTTGCCCTGAGCATGGCGGGGAGAGAGAGAGAGAGAGAGAGAGAGAGAGAGAGAGAGAGAGAGAGGGAGTGAGCTGGAGATGGGGAGGCATGTAGCCCCCAGATGGCGAGGAGCTCCCCCCCTTATTGCAACATGCCCCCCCCTCTGTTCTCTGATAGCGCCCCCCTCCCCCCCCTTTCCTTCGTGAATAGGTGGCCGTCACGGTGACCCCCCCGGTGTGTTAAAACACTACATAAAGGCATAGGCTTTATGCAGAAAGAAGAAAAAGGTGATGATCATGCAGTCATGATGATAAGAGAGAGTGAGTGAGAGAGAGAAGAAGGAGGAGACGAAGAAGAAGGAGAGGAAGAGAGAGAGAAGAGAGAAGAGAGAAGAGAGAAGAGAGAAGGAGAAGGAGAAGAGGTAGAAGAGGAGGGAGAGAGAGAAGGGGAAGGGAAGGAGAAGAAGAGGGAGAAGAGAAGGAGAAGAGAAGAAGGAAGAGGAGAGGGAGAGAAGGAGAAGGAGAGAAGAGGAAGGAGGGAGAGAGAGGGAAGAAGAAGAGGAGAAGTAGAAGAAAAAGAGGAGAGGGAGATAAGAAGGGAAGGAGAGAGAGAAGGGGGAAGGAGAAGAAGAAGAGAAGAAGAAGAAGAGGAGAAGTAGAAGAAGAAGAGGAGAGGGAGAGAAGAAGGGAAGGAGAGAGAGAAGGGGGAAGGAGAAGAAGAAGAGAAGAAGTAGAAGAAGAAGAGGAGAGGGAGAGAAGAAGAGAAGGAGAGGAAGAAGAGAGAGGGAGTAGAGGAAGAGAAGAAGAGAAAAGAAGAAGAAGAGAAGTAGTGAGAGAGAAGGAGAAAAAGAAGAGAAGAAGGAGAAGAAGAGAGATAGAAGTAGAAGAGGAAGAGGAGAGAGAGAGAGAAAAGAAGAAGAAGAGAGAGAGAGAGAGAGAAAGAAAGAGAGGGAGTGAGAGTTGGTGTGGAGCCTTGAGGAGTCGCACTTGTGAAGCTAGCCTTTTTTGGAGAAGGACCCCTATCTAACAACCCTTCCTACCAGAGCTTATCATCCTGAAATCCATCGAGGTCTGGACTATCCAATCTCCGCGGGGCAAATGGCTCCCAAGAAGAAAGTCGCGGGAAGCGTAGGTGCCAAAGCTACCATTGGTACTGGTAATACGGGAGAGGCAAGCGGAGCGACCAACGTGACGAATGCCTCTACGATCACAAATCAAGACCAGGTTCTTTAAGATTTGTAATTAATTACGTTTTATTTCTTGTGAAAGAAATGAATGGGTTAGCTACGTGCATGGAACATGGAAGAGTCTTAGGCGCTAGGTTGCATGTATGAAATGATAGAGTATGGAGTTCGCATAAGTTTATATGCATGAAATGATAGCTTTTACACACATAAAATGATAAGGTTTTTGCATTATTTCACATAAAATAATAGCTTTTAACCCAGTTCAATGCATGAATAGTAATTTAGAATTTATGCTTCGCGATCATGACTAAAAGAAACACATGAAATGATAGTTTCTGATGGATGGAAACCTAGACCTTCATGAGATCCGGTACATTAGGAATAAGTATAATTGCATGTGAATTTTTTTATCGATCATGTTGTAGACTATCGCAAATGGATAAACTCCTAGCTTAATTGAAGCTGGTGACCTAACTCTAAATGGATTGTTGACCCAAGTTATGCTTGGTTATTTGAAAAGGTTGTAAATCCCTTGAGTAAGTGATTTGATACATCCAAGTTAAATTTTGATTGTGCATGCAATAGGATTGCGATGCCTTGAAGCAAGTGGGTGTGCATTCAACTGTTTGTTAATGTGGTTTTGGATGCTAACCCAAGTGGGGTGTGTTTGATGATTGCATGGCCGGGTCTGAGATGACTAATTGCCATGGAAACAAAAAGGATGTTTTCCCTAGTGATTGTTATTTAGCTGGTTGCTTTAGCTACGGTTGATTTCCTAAATGGATAATTAAGGAAGGAGGGCCCTAGCTACCCCCAACCGCCGATGTTTCCACTGCAATGAACTAGGACACATCCAAACAGATTGTCGTGAGTTGTTGTCCTGAGTTGGACCTTGAGAATCAGGAATGTGCGGTTAAATGAAGCCGTCTAAACTCTACTTTTGTCTCATATTATAAACCACATGATGATGAAGGCTTGGAGCCTGTTGTAACCTTTGAGGATGACTAGATATCCTAGGAAGATCCTCTCGAGATAATAAGTCCTATACTTGGAATAAATCGTATTGCATTCTATGAGTTGTGACAAGTTATTATTTTAAGAATTTGAGTAATCAAAGTAGCGCAGTGAAAGCGTGATGGGCCCTAACCCAGAGGCTCTAAGGCCTAGTAATGCTTGTCTCCCCCAGGTCTTTTCGAGATGAGGACATCTCGATTCCTCTAATGTAAAATCCCCCCCCCCCCACCCCCCGCGTGTGGCCCCCGTGCCTCCCCCATAGAAACTCCCCCCTCCTTTTTTAATTTTTCTAATTTTTTCTGAATTTTTTTTTCCCTCCCTCTCTCTCCCCCTGCTGTGAGCATGGCGGGGAGAGAGAGAGAGAGAGAGAGAGAGGGAGTGAGCTAGAGATGGGGGGCATGTAGCTCCCAGATGGCGAGGAGCTTCCCCTTCCCCCCCCCCCCCCCCCCCCCCGCAGTTAAAACACTATATAAAGGCATAGCCTTTATGTAGAAAGAAGAAAAAGGCGATGATCAGGCTGTCATGATGATAAGAGAAAGAGAGTGAGAGAGAGAAGAAGGAGGAGGAGAAGAAGAAGAAGGAGAGGAAGAGAGAGAGAAGAGAGAAGAAGAAGGAGAAGGAGAAGGAGAAGAGGTAGAAGAGGAGGGAGAGAGAGAAGGGGAAGGGAAGGAGAAGAAGAGGGAGAAGAGAAGAAAAAGAAAAGAAGGAAGAGGAGAGGGAGAGAGAAGAGAAGAAGTGAAGAAGAGGGAGAGAAGGAGATGGAGATGGGGAGAAGAGGAAGGAGGGAGAGAGAGGGAAGAAGAAGAGGAGAAGTAGAAGAAAAAGAGGAGAGGGAGAGAAGAAGGGAAGGAGAGAGAGAAGGGGGAAGGAGAAGAAGAAGAAGAGGAGAGGGAGAGAAGAAGGGAAGGAGAGAGAGAAGGGGGAAGGAGAAGAAGAAGAGAAGAAGTAGAAGAAGAAGAGGAGAGGGAGAGAAGAAGAGAGGAGAAGAAGAAGAGAGAGGGAGTAGAGGAAGAGAAGAAGAGAAAAGAAGAAGAAGAGAAGTAGTGAGAGAGAAGGAGAAAAAGAAGAGAAGAAGGAGAAGAAGAGAGATAGAAGTAGAAGAGGAAGAGGAGAGAGAGAGAGAAAAGAAGAAGAAGAGAGAGAGAGAGAGAAAGAAAGAGAGGGAGTGAGAGTTGGTGTGGAGCCTTGAGGAGTCGCATTTGTGAAGCTAGCCTTTTTTGGAGAAGGACCCCTATCTAACAACCCTTCCTACCAGAGCTTATCATCCTGAAATCCATCGAGGTCTGGACTGTCCAATCTCCGCGGGGCAAATGGCTCCCAAGAAGAAAGTCGCGGGAAGCGTAGGTGCCAAAGCTACCATTGGTACTGGTAATACGGGAGAGGCAAGCGGAGCGACCAACGTGACGAATGCCTCTACGATCACAAATCAAGACCAGGTTCTTTAAGCTTTGTAATTAATTACGTTTTATTTCTTGTGAAAGAAATGAATGGGTTAGCTACGTGCATGGAACATGGAAGAGTCTTAGGCGCTAGGTTGCATGTATGAAATGATAGAGTATGGAGTTCGCATAAGTTTATATGCATGAAATGATAGCTTTTACACACATAAAATGATAAGATTTTTGCATTATTTCACATAAAATAATAGCTTTTAACCCAGTTCAATGCATGAATAGTAATTTAGAATTTATGCTTCGCGATCATGACTAAAAGAAACACATGAAATGATAGTTTCTGATGGATGGAAACCTAGACCTTCATGAGATCCGGTACATTAGGAATAAGTATAATTGCATGTGAATTTTTTTATCGATCATGTTGTAGACTATCGCAAATGGATAAACTCCTAGCTTAATTGAAGCTGGTGACCTAACTCTAAATGGATTGTTGACCCAAGTTATGCTTGGTTATTTGAAAAGGTTGTAAATCCCTTGAGTAAGTGATTTGATACATCCAAGTTAAATTTTGATTGTGCATGCAATAGGATTGCGATGCCTTGAAGCAAGTGGGTGTGCATTCAACTGTTTGTTAATGTGGTTTTGTATGCTAACCCAAGTGGGGTGTGTTTGATGATTGCATGGCCGGGTCTGAGATGACTAATTGCCATGGAAACAAAAAGGATGTTTTCCCTAGTGATTGTTATTTAGCTGGTTGCTTTAGCTACGGTTGATTTCCTAAATGGATAATTAAGGAAGGATGGCCCTAGCTACCCCCAACCGCCGATGTTTCCACTGCAATGAACTAGGACACATCCAAACAGATTGTCCTGAGTTGTTGTCCTGAGTTGGACCTTGAGAATTAGGAACGTCCGGTCAAATGAAGCCGTCTAAACTCTACTTTTGTCTCATATTATAAACCACATGATGATGAAGGCTTGGAGCCTGTTGTAACCTTTGAGGATGACTAGATATCCTAGGAAGATCCTCTCGAGATAATAAGTCCTATACTTGGAATAAATCGTATTGCATTCTATGAGTTGTGACAAGTTATTATTTTAAGAATTTGAGTAATCAAAGTAGCGCAGTGAAAGCGTGATGGGCCCTAACCCAGAGGCTCTAAGGCCCAGTAATGCTTGTCTCCCCCAGGTCTTTTCGAGATGAGGACATCTCGATTCCTCTAATGTAAAATCCCCCCCCCCACCCCCCGCGTGTGGCCCCCGTGCCTCCCCCATAGAAATAGGAGGAGAGAAAGCTATGAAATTTGGAGGAGAGAGAGAGTGGGCGAGATGGAGAAGGAGAGGGAGAGAGAAACATAAAAAAGAGAAAAATTTATAAAAAAATTAGAAAGAGAGATGATGTATAAGAGATGCAAAGTAAGAGAATAAATAAATATTTAAACATGTAATTTTTAATATATTAAAATTAGTTATTTTAATATTAAAATATTTAAGAGAGAGCATTTTAGAGAGAGAGAGAGTACAAGTTGAAGAGAGGTGAGCCTTGAAGTGAAAGCACGAGCGCAGGAGCAAGAGCTATGGTGAAAGGAGCAAGAGCAAGAGAGAGAAACACACACAATGTGGAAACTCCAATAGTTGCACTGTGTGATTGGCCTTCCCTTTATTCAAATGTCACTAATGAAGTGATAGTGATGGGCGACCGTTGCCTGTAGTGTGCAGGTGCGAGTACTGTCAGTGTAGTAATTCACGGACGACTAGGTAGAGATGCCTTCACCCCCAACAACCTCCCATTTAAAGGTGAAATTGCCTCTGTGAGGAGTGAAAAGAAAAAAGAAAAGATAGTACAACATATACATAGATACAACAGAAGGAAAGGTGTCATCTCGTCCAACGCCCATCAACCTCCTAAGGAAGGCAAAGTGCTCTATACAGAGGCTTTTCATGAGCAAGTCTATAGGATTTTGGTAAATTGAGATCTTGACAAGGTCAATAGACATGTCTTCAATGACCTCACGAATGAAGTGATACCTCACCTCAATGTGTTTCGTCTTTGCATGGAAGATCAGATTCTTGGTTAACTAAATAGCACTCATAGAATCCAAATGTAGTGTGGGGATAGCATTTGCAATACCAAGGTCAGCAACCAAATGACCCAACCAAATGGCCTCCTTGCAAGCCTCAGTGGTGGCTGTAACATACTTGGCCTTTGTAGTAGAAAGGGTCGTGCATTTCTACATCTTGGACATCCATGAAACAGCACCTTCAGCAAAAGTGAACACATAGCCAGAAGTGGACTTCCTACTATCTACATGTCATGCATAGTCAAAGTCAGTGTATCCCACGACTCATGTATCTTGGCTGCCATAACATATGCACATATCACTAGTGCCCTTCAAGTATCTCATATCCTTTATGAAATCCCAATGCCTCTTGCTAGGTGTAGCCATATAATGTGCCACAACGCCAACTGCAAATGTAATATTTGGCCAAGTGGCTATCATGGAATACATAAGACTGCCCACTGTGGATGCATAGGGAATCTTGGCCATCTCGGGCCTCTGCTCATCTGTTTGTGGACAATTGGCCTATGATACCTTCACATGAGAAGGCAATGGGCATCCAATAGGCTTCACATCCTGCATACAGAAGTGCTCAAGGACTTTATGGATATACTCATTCTATGACAAATAGAGTAGTCCCTGAGACCTATCACGCATAATGCACATACCAAGTATATGAGAGGCATGTCCTAGATCTTTCATCTCAAAGCTCTTCTTGAGCTGAGTCTTATGAGCATCTAGCTCATCATGAGCTTTCCCTGCTAAAAGCATGTCATCCACATAGACTACCAAAATCAGTAATGAACCATCACGGGCTTTCTTCTGTACAAGCATGGATCCATAGCACTAGGTTGTAGCCCTATGACTATATGAATGCATTAAATTTGTGGTACCATTCCCTAGGTGCCTGCTTCAAGCCATAAAGACTCTTCCTCAATCTTCACACTAGGTGTTCCTTGCTAGGCTCTACAAAGCCCTTTTGCTGCTCCATGTATATCTCATCATGCAAGTCCCCATGTAAGAAAGCCATCTTAATATCCAACTGATATAAGTCCAAGTCAAATTGTGCAGCCAAAGCCAAGACTAAGCATAGGGTGGTCAGCTTAACCACATGAGAGAATACCTTATCAAAGTCAACACCATGCTCCTGCTTAAAACCCTTTGTTACCAATTTGGCCTTGTATATGCCGGTCTGGGGCGTCCAAGGGTACTTTTCAACTTGTACACCCACTTGCAAGGCAAAGCCCTCTTGCCACTAGGCAAGGAAACCAAATCCCATGTATGATTATTATGCAATGAGTCAATCTCAAATTACATAGCCCTCTTTTAGGAGTGACTATCACTCCTACGCATAGCCTCATCATAGGTGAGAGACTCTCTTGAATTTGTAACTAAGACATAATTTATGGAGGGCTCATAGTGGTCAGGAGGTCGTCTATCTCTAGTAGAATGCCTCAATGTAGGTGGTTGTGTTGCATGTCCAACATCCTATCTAACATCCTGGCTATGAGGATCAACTGATGGTGTATGCTGTCTAGCTAGCTGTGCACAGGAGTAGGGGGTTCCTCCTGAAATATAACCTTGTGTATCTCAACAACTTTCTCAGGCTGGTACATATGCATTTTGTCCTCATGGAACACAACATCATGGCCGCGGATCACTTTTCATGGCAGATCCCAAAGACAATATCCCATTTCACTTGCATCTCTATAGCCAAGGAAAATGCATTTCACACTTTTAGGATCCATCTTATTGCATTTGGCCTTGGGCACATGGCAGAACGCCTCACATCCAAAGGCACGCAAATGAGCATATGAGAGAGGCTTTCCTGTCCATATCTCCTTTGCAACCTAGAAGTCAATACCACTGCAACGTGACTTGTTAATGAGATGCACAGTAGTAAAGACTGTGTCAGCCTAAAAATGATGTGGTAAGCCTGCTTGGTTAAGCATACTATGGACCCTCTCCTAGATATTCCTATTCATACACTTAGTCATACCATTCTGGGGAGGGGTATAAGGGGTGGTCAACTGATGCTTAATACTATGCTCATCACAAAACTTCTCAAAGGCACGTGAGGAGTACTTATCCCCGTTATTTGTCCTTAGGCATTTCAGCCTATGCCCAAACTAGTTCTTTGCAATAAGGAAAATGCTGAAAGACTACCAAGACATCAAATTTCTACTTTATGGGATAAGCCCAAACCTTACATGAATAATCGTCAATAAATGTGACAAAGTACTTCGCACAAGAATGGAATACCCATGCATGGGTCCACATACATCTGAATGCACAAGAACCAAAGGCTTACCCATGCATGGAATATCAGACTTTTTATGCAAATTCCTAGTTTGCTTGCCATGTAAACAATGATCACATGACTTAAAATGCAAGTAGTCAAAAGGCAAAAGATATTGTAAAGCACTAATCATTTTCATTCCCTTAAGCGACATATACCCAAGCATGTCGTAGAGAGACATGTGGGATAGAACCCACTAACAAAACATGTTCAATAGTACCAGATACAATCAAGGGATAGAGGTTGCCAAACTTGGCACCTATTGCAAGAACAAGTCTGCCACCCACAAGTTATCTTCCATGCAGAATCACCAAAGCATATATGATAACATGCATCATCAAGTTGCCTAGCAGACATAACCAATAATAAGAGACTAATCATCACCTAAGCACACAATACTAAATACACTACGGTAGGTATGAAACCACTTACGGTAGGGGTCACAAAAAAGAGGCACCCGAATCCAAGAGCCAACAATGTGCATAAATAGATTGAGCCTCGATTAGCTAAGAGGCATCATATGAAGAGGTTGCTAAGATGTAGTCACCATCGGATTCCTTAGGCTGCATGACATTTATCTCCTCAATCTTTACACTGGACTTTGTAGGTATAATACTACAATTATTGGATTTCTCCTGCACTTTTTCTTTCCCCTTTTCTTTGTGCTTGTCATTGTGTATCTTATGGCATTGTGGCCGTATGTGTCCCACTTTCCCACAATAATGGCATATAAGATCAAACTTATGGCCACAGGACTTGCTGTGTCCATGTGACTTAGACTGGGACTTCTGAGAGTCCTTCCCATGAAGATCATTATCTTTCTTGCCACTTCTGCCACCTCTAAAACAGATAAAGCATGTGAATTGTAGGAAGCATAATTGTTTTTCTTGTTAATTTCTTTGGTCAAAAGAGCACTCTCTACATCTTTTAATTTCATCCCATCAAGTTTGTTGGTGCAGATTGTAGTGCAAAATACATCCCAAGACTCAGGTAAAGTGCCAAGCAGAAACAAAGGATGCATATTATCTTAAAACTCAATACCCTATTGAAGGAGATTCTTCATGATAGAATGAAACTGGCTAAAGTGAGCAGACAATGGGGTCCCCTCCTTCACGCGGAGATCCCAGTCAATTGTTTAAGCCAATACATTTGCGAAGCAAGGCTCTACTTTGCATAAAGTTTCTAAATCTTTTCCCATAGATTCCATGAACTCTAATCTTCATCTTCAACAACATTATTGCAAGCCTCTTTAGTGAGTGATAAAATGATAATGGATTTGCATAGTGCATCTAAATCAGTCCGATCATCAGTATCCATGTTCTTGGGTTTAATACCCTTGTTTCTTAGTGGCTTAATCTGCAATTTATACACCAAAACCTGCCATATTTGAGACTTCAAGTAGCCATAGTTGATTCCATCCAACTTGACAATGTTAAACAAAGTTATATCTTTTGAGATGACCAGCCATAATGAGTCAAATAGAGGCAGACTATGCAAAAAACAACCTATTGTAATTAGTAGTAAACATGCTGAAACCATTGCCAAAACAAGTTGAAAATAAGAGAAACTGCTAAAATAACTAGCTGTCCACCAAAAGTACCAAAATTATATCAAAATGACATGGTTAAGCTCAATAAATACATTACAATCCGCATAAAACAACTTGCTATAATAAATCACATCAGTGAGAAAAAGAGAGCAAACAATGAGCTAACAGTGATCCAAAGTCAAGTATGACTGCTAGGTCAAATTCTGCATGTAGCGAGCATGTAACAAATGTTGTAGCAGCCAAGAACCATGAGCCAAATGCCCAAATGTGTCAGAGCAATCGATGTTAGTAGAAGGATATAAGCTTTGGCATAAAAAACTAAAAGAGTAAGCTAAACTAGATGTATGCCTAACTAATAGGACCTAGTGTATGCTCAAAGAGAAGACGGATTAAATTAGCCCAAAAGCATCCAATGCAGACAAGTATCTATCAAGAGCATAGACATATAAGAGATCCCAATCTCATCTACTCAAGAAGCTCAACTACATAAACCACAAGCTCTACAATATCCAAAGATAGCATGAAGCCCCCACTGGTGGCAAAAAAATCTATGTCAATCAAGCAACCAAGCTCAAAGATAGCATGTGAATACATAAGGCAACATGGAGCCAAGACCGTATATCAACGGAGCATCCAGAGCAAGGGATCGGTCAAGCATCACCTCCTATAACATCCAGTACATCATGTAACAGTCAATGTCAAATCTCTGACAACCCAAATAAGCATCCAAGAGCTCCAAAGTATGCAAATGAAAGCCCAACTGAAGCTCCAAGTGGCAATCAAACACAGACAATGTTAAGGAGCATATATTCTTTGACATATATGTCAAAGTATGCACCAAAGGGTCAAGCATAGACCATAGGCATAATGACTATAAAAAAGCATGCCACTATAGACCAATATCAATCAAATGCCAACCAAGACAAAGCTTGATCGAAGCTCAAACAACATTCCGGAGCAATACAAGACATGTGCCAACCTCTGTATACATCCGTGTAGTCATATGAGTCACTCGAGAAGCACCCGTGACCAATACGTAGAGCATATACTAACCGAATATGCTTTATCCTTGGTTATTACAACAATAAATTCATTGTCAAAATTGAGTAAATCAATCCTCAAACCAAGCTCAAAGCCACCTCAAATCATGGGTATATGATGTACCAATGTACTAGCATCAATGGTACACATCAGTAGTGCATATAGAATACCCAAATCATGGCTAACGCAATAGGCATATAAAATCCCTATTAAGAGAGGTTCAGCCTTGCTATATACAGCAGTAAATACATTGTCAAACTAAGTAATTTCAGTACCAGAATTAGTTCCTTATCCAATCCATAACATGGGTATAGCATTCCCATACATGTATACATCACCCCAGCGTAACCGGGCATCATAAGACCAACAAAGCTGGCCATAGAAGCATCAAATAGAGTGCTACCCTATATTTCCAACTTGCAAACCTCAGCCAAAACAGAGTAAATGAAGTGGTTAAATCAGTCCAAAAGCAACTCCAAGGAATGACATAGCATCCCCGAACATATAAGCATTAACTGGGTATCATCCAACCAATGGCAATGAGTGTAGACATCAAAGACAAGTGCTGCCCTATTTTATGATAGTTTGTGGACTATTATAACAGTCCGAAGCTAAAGCTTAGCACTCAAATTGAATGCCAAGAGTGGAGGGATCAATGCCAAGCATCAAAACCAAGTGTATAAGTGCTTGTATGATTGCCCAATGTAGAAGATATGCTATAGGAGATGGAAAACATGTGCTGCTAAAAAAAGGGCCTATTTCACACAATGTGATGTTGCACCATTAGGGTGAGGGTTATGGGGGGACTACTCCAACACTTGCTCGAGAAGACTCAAAGAGTGCCCAAGAAGAATGCAACCGAGATAGGAAGCTCTAATGGAGTGGTTATGGTTGCCAATGAAGAGATGACTACTGTAGGTATTCGAATGGAAGCTAAGAGTGTGCAAGCTTGCAAAGAGGAAGGCTCTGATACCAGTTGAAGGGAGGTGAGCTGCCTTGAAGTGAATTCCCTTTATTCAAATGTTATTGAAAGAATAAATAATGAAGTGATAGTGATGGGCACCCACTGCCTGTAGTGTGCAGGTGCGGGTACTGTTAGTGTAGTAATACATGGACGGCTAGGTAGAGGCACCATTACCCCCAACACAAGTAGGACCATTAAGAAAAAAAGCATAAGTAAAAGAGGAGAGAGATGAGGGAAGTGATAGAGAGAGGGAGAGAGTACGTGTGTGTGTGTGTGTGTGTGTGTGTGTGTGTGTGTGTGTGTGTGTGTGTGTGTGTGTGTGTGTGTGTGTGTGTGTGTGTGTGTGTGTGTGTGTGTGTGTGTGTGTGTGTGTGTGTGTGTGCACATTGAGTTGATTTGTATAATTGCAAATCGCAAGCTATCTAAGTATGTTCCATTTGGTAATGGTAGTTCTTTAGGACCAATTTCCTTTATAGCCGAAAGTTCTCCAAAAGTATGTATTCAGTTTGTCCGTTATATAAGTGGTCACCTTCTTTATAGGATAATCAAGTCTTGCTATACCCTATTAACGAGCATAGTGAAATGGATAATATTAGCATTATTTAGATTTGATATTTCAGTGATCATGCATAAAGGTAAGCATCAACATGGCAAACCACACATTAAGCATCCAAAGCATAAAACTAGTGTAAGGTATCATGGATGTTTTATTAAATACATAAGAGAGTAGTAGAGTAACAAAAATTTCAACCTTACTTAAGTTGTAGTAAAAATGAGAAGCGATGAGGACCGATGTGTTGGAGATTGAGAGACATATCAAAATCAATGTATCCCATGTCCTTGCACTTAGTGTAAGTGGGCAATTAGCTAGAATGGCTTCGATGGACGTTGTGGTGATACAAATGTTGTGATCCCTTCCTATTGATTGAGTGGACACTGATCACTCACATTCATGAAACCCATGGGTGCTATCTCCCTTGTGACACCTAAATTTTCTCAACCATCTACATGTGGCACTCCTGCAAGTATGCCTAATGTATAGGGTTCTCCTATATATATTGGGTAGCATACTCCTACAATGAGAGAGGACCCATGCTAGATTTTGCCCACTAGGCTACACCTACTTGGTGGACAATGCTAGTGGTCCTATTGTCTACTTATTTATCTCTATAGGGTGGATATAATAGAGCATATGCACTCTTATATGTCCCATAAGTGGTCTCTTATACATGCAAGGCAACAAAATATGACAAGGGGAAGATCAATTGCTTGGACAAGGAGGACGAGAGGAGACTCAAGGGAGAGGCCACTTCCTCTTCGGACATATAGTAGTGATAGAGGGAGGTGGCAAGGACATGATAACTTATGTGATTCTAACAATACTAATTTATGTTCTTTGGTATAGCAATCCAACGTTGGTCCCATGGGGTTGGAAACGACATATGCAAAAAAGCATAGTCAAAATGCCCTCATTGAGACAAGCTCTACAAGCACAATGGAACTTGTGGATCGCTATATGCTTGTGGAGGAGATGCCTTATGCTCTAACTGAACACCTTGTGCTTTCTACTTTATTGAATAACTTGCACTTGGATAAAAATTCTTTGCTCTCCAACCTTGTGCTCTCCACTGAATGTTTTGTCTCCACTACATGACACCTTATGCTAGAACACAAATGCCTTGTACCTTGGAATACAACGCTTGTGAATTGCCTTGAAACACAAATGGGTCGCCTTGAGGAATTGTGAGAAAATCATATCGAACAAGCAAACACAAGCTAGGAGTGGAATCAAATGCCTTGTGGGTTCAAACACCTAGTGGAATGGAATGCTTGGAAATGTATAGAATTGAAGGACATGGAAATGAATGCTGACGCGTGGGTAGAATCGAATGAATAGAAGTTGAAATAAATGCTGCTGTACGAGAAAGGCATAATGGGAGGCCAGCAAGCATAGCATAACTTCATGGTGGTCATGGAGACCACACAACATGCAATACACACACACACTTCATTATACAATACTCACACATTCACTCATTTTACTTGCACAACCATAATCCATACTCACACATTCACTTCCTACCGTGACACACACATGCAACACTCACTCAATCCTAATGTCATGATATGCTTTGCATGATCACCCTACTCCTTAGAAATATGCATCACCTTCCTAGGTGTGACATTCCCACCTCCTAGGTAGTCCACCCTTGGGGGTAACTACACTAACCCTACTATAGATTCCTAGTACCCCCTAGTTGAAGTCCCTTGCATGCTCATCTTAGACATCCTTCGTTTGTCGGCCCTAGCTCATTCAACTAGAACCTAGGCACATTTGCATTAGGGTCATCATTGGCACAACACCCTTACATGTCAAATATTGCTCTCTTATCACATTCTTAGAAAATTAGACAACACAAGCTGAGGGGAGCAACATTCAACAAGGGCCACCAACATCATATGGAATTAATTACATTATCACAAGGACATGTGCAACTAAATAAAGAAGCCAATGAACTGAGGAACAAGCCAAGATAAAAGCCAACCATTTAATTGACTCAAGAGAGCTACAACTAGACCTGAAAATTCCTAGTAGGCCTTACTAGCAAGCTTTGAATGTTGACCAAACTCCATGTTCAAGGGAAGATACACATGAGCATACATTGCACTCAGTGCAACTCAAGGAGGAAAGGACTAAAGGATAAACTTGTGCAATAGAAATTTAAATAAAGGAAAGGTACGTCGCCAAACCCTAGAGATCATGCATGATGCATCAGGTTAAGACATTAGATTCCCACCTCACAATACACCTAGACATCTCAAATGAGTGAACAACTATGTAGTTGAGAAAATTGGAAATTGAATGCAAGACATTCACATGAATACGTAGGTGCTAAACCAAGGATTGTATGAGGAGCTAATGTTGGGCCAAAAAATTGTGACTGTACTTGATCAAAGAGATAAGGCACAAGCCTAGACCCAATCACACTTGCTTTGATCACAACTTAGGAGAATTTCACCCACTTTGATTACTAAGAATGGCCAAAGACAATAAGGGAGCTAGATATCTTGCCCATGTAGCCTAGGAAATAGGGCTAGACATGCTTGGCAACATTCTAGAGGAGCTCCGCATCGATGTCTCCACACTTAGAAAAGACTAGTAACAACTTGAATATGAGAGATAGAACAAACAAACACATAATGCACCCTCACTTGAATAGTGAATGAGTGTAAGTCTCAAGGAGCACCAATATCTTGAGGGCAACTAAAGTGCCCTACACCTACTTGAGGACCTTTGAGCATGGGAAGCTTGTTACAATCACATATGAAGTGTGAAATGGATTCTACTAGGGGCTAGAATCCTTTTGTATAATTGAAACAAAGAAAATCTCATGTGCACCTTACAAACCTTGTGATTTGATCAAAAACCTTAATCAGAGCCAAAGTGCTTTGGACAACCCTACTTAGAGCATTGCAATGAGGTGCACAACAATGTATAGTCTTAAAACTCTAGATTATATTTGCACCTCTAACATTGCACTAGACCATGCCTCATGCCCTTAATTAGTTGCATAGGCTTTAAAGAGATTTGATTGCATTTAGGACCACCCAATTGTGATAGAATAAGTCAAGGAGACCAAAACTGAGACTAAGATTGCAATGCAATATGCTAAAAACTTGTTGTGCACGACATAATACTATTTGAAAAGTGGAAAGCCTAGTAGAGCACAAGTTGCATTTAGCTTGCACTTGAATTGTGACTGAGCAGATTAGCTAAAAAAAGTGAAATCCTACTTGCACTCACACTCACTTATCAAACTCTAGGAAAAGAAGTACCCACCACACTGATCTTGCAAGAGAACCCATTTGACTAAGAGCATGAAAATAAATATGAAGGGAGAATAAACAATGTATGGTTGCAACCAATAAAATAAAGGGCTAAATTGCAAACCATTAAGAAGAAAACAACAAAACTATGCTCAAATATACAAAGTCACACAAGGATCTAACAACCACCAAGAAAAATCGAAGGAATGATGAGTCAAGACTAAAGAGACTTTGAAAAATGAGCTTGACAATAAATTATATACAAAAATAGGGGCCAAGAACATTCAAGGACAAGGGAACCTCACACAATAATAGAGGAAATAGAGACCATAGAACTCCAACTGGCCAGGCTAGCCATCAAGGTCGAATAGGTATTGTAGGAATATGTGTACACTTTGTTCAGTCTCTACTCCGTTTAAACAAAATACAACACCATTAGAAGACAAAAATGAAGATGAGTAGACTTGACAACCCTGACCTTGAATGCACTACAAGTAGCATTGCACAAAACGGGCCATGATACCAATATGCAAATTGTATTCAATAGTGGAGCTAGAAGTTCAAATATTTGTGTTCAAAAGGTTGAGGTTATAGACATGGACTAGAAAGATGATGAAATAATACATCCAACTCTTACTACAAAAAGAGAACATGTTATTGATGCTCTTATTGATGAGGGAGTAGACTTTTATATTTTAATCTACGAAGCATGGACTAAAATAGGCCAACCGGAGCTTATATCGACTAACATGATCCTCACCTATGGAAAAAAATAGTATTCTCTCCTAGGAAAATGCAAAATTCTCACAACTATCGAGACCAAGCACTTGCCCATCTTATTCCATGTGCTCCCAATTGTAACGACATGGGAAAGAAAACACTTATTGGTCAAATGAGCAACAATATGCAAGGTTGATTGTAATGGATACATTTGATGCTCTCCAAGATCTTGACAAGGAACAATCAAGGGAGGCAATGCTAAGTGAGATTCCCAAGGACAAGCCATTTGCAACAATTGGACAGGATAAAGCCATAAAGATGGAAAACAATTGAGCAAGAAAATTTCTAGCACCCATAATCATATACTCCTAATGAAGAAGAGATAATTGAGATGTTGGGGGTAAAGGCGCCTCCACCTAGCTGCCCATGTATGACTACACTGATAGTACCTGCACCTGCACACTGCAGGTGGCAGGGTGCCCATCACCGTCACTTTATTCTTTATTCTTTTAGTGATAGATGAATAAAGGGAAGGCCGGTCACACATTGTGATTGTTGGAGTTCCCACATTGTGACTCTCTCTCTCTCTCTCTCTCTCTCTCTCGCTCGCTCTTGCTCTCTTGCCATAGCTCTCATGTGCAAGCTTCAATCCTTCTCACCTTTCAAATGGTATCAAAGCATGGTTGCTTGAGCATTCGAGCTTGGTCTGTGACTCCTTTAGCATTCATTTGAATCCCTGCACAATTGGTTCTCACTCTTGGCATACATATTTGATTCCTTCGAGCTTCGATCACTCCCTAGTTTATTTTAGTTTGTAGGGTATAGTAGAAAGGGGCAGCCATAGCTCCAACCATTGGAGCTCCCCCATTTCATATCTTTCTCCTACCTGATTACCCTTCACAAGGCTTTGTGTAGGCATTCTTTAGGCCCTACTTGAGCCCCCCTTCCAGCCCATTAATCCCATGTGGACTAATAGCATACCAAGCAACATTAGCCCTATTCAGGCTAGCTTGAAGACTTGCAAAAATTCATTTTTCACTTCAGCCCTCCCTTGGCACTCATTTGTAGCTTGAAAACACTTCATTTAGCACTTGGGAACACCCCCTTGATGCTCGACATTGGTGGTTTATATGCAAGTCCACCCTCATCTTGTGTCTCATTGAATAGGTGCATTACAGTGTGGTTGAGGAAGCATAGAGTGCTTGGCAGCTTTGGGATAAGATCAAGAACCTCTATGATAAGCAAATTCTTGCAAGTCAAATGTATTGGCTGAAAAATCTTATGGATCTCTGCATGAAAGAGATGTGACCATGTCAGCTCATCTGAGCTACTTTCATGCTATTCTTAAGAACTTGGTGTCGTAGGGCATTGATTTCAAAGAGGATGCCACTCCGTTGTTCTTGTTTGGAACTCTTCATGAGTCTTGGGATGTATTCCGCACTACCTTATGTGCTTCTGCCACTACTTTGAAGTTATCTGATGTTGAGAGCTCTCTTCTACAGGAAAAGATAAACCGTAAGAATTTGGATGCCTCTTGTATGTCTCATGCTTTGACAATTAGAGGCCGACATGATGAAAATGCAAAGAATGACCATGGTAATGGTGGCCATGGATGAGATTCATAGAAATCTCAATCCAAGTTATGTGGCAAGTCACACAGTAAGTCTCATGGGAGAAATGCAAATCTGATTTGTCATCATTGTGGGAAGAAAGGCCACATTGTCATGAATTGCGCAATGAAAGGCACAAAGACAAGGGGAAAGAGAAAGTACATGAAAAGTCTTCTAATTGCAGCATAGTACCTACTAAGTCAAGTGTTAAAATTAAAGAGATCAATGTTATGCAGCCCGAGGATAGGGATGGGGATTATATCCTTGCAACAGCTTCATCTAGTGTTTCGCAGATAACAAAGATACGCTCTATGTATGCACAGTATTGGCTCTTGGACTTAGGTGTGTCCTTTCATATGACACCTTATCAAGAGTGGTTCCATTCATACCGTTCTGTTTCGGGTTCTGTGTGCTTGGGTAATGATAGGTCTCTTGAGATTGTTGGCATTGGTGATGTTAGGATGCATTTTCCTTGTGGTAACATTTTTGTTATGCACGATGTATGTCATTACTTGCATTGATACACAGTCTCATGTCTGCTGGATAGCTTGATGACGTAGGATATCATGTATCTTTTGGAGACTCTACATGGAAGATTACTCGTGGTAGGCTTGTGCTTGCAAGAGGTGCCAAGGCTGGTAGCCTCTACCCCTTAGTTGTTTTTGGATCTATAGTTAATCATGTTTTGTTTGTGGGTTCTTTACCTCATGTATCTCTTTGGCATGCCCGTTTGGGGCACATGTTCGTTAAGGGAATGAAAATGCTTTTTGGTTTGTAGTACTTACCACCCCTTGACTATTCTCATTTTGATTCTTGTGATCATCGTCTTTATGGAAGGCAGACTAGGTCTACGAGCATAAGAAGTCTGGTATGTCACGCATGAGTGAGCCCTTGGCTTTGGTACATTCTGATGTCTATGGGCTCATGCCCTGTCAGTCTATGGGTGGTGCGAAGTATTTTGTTACTTTCATAGATGATTTTTCACATAAGGTATAGGATTATCCCATAAAGCAGAAGTCCGATGTATTGGTAGTTTTTCAGAGATGGCTAGTTTGGGCATAGGCTAAATTTCCTTAGGACAGATAATGGAAGTGAATATGTATCACATGCTTTTGAGCAGTTATGTGATGAGAGGGGTATTAAGCACCACTTGATTGCCCCTTCACCCCTCCCCAAAATGGTATGGTTGAGCAGATGAATAAAACCATTCAGGAAAGGATTCGCAATATGCTTAGCCATGCATGCCTACCCCAGCACTTTTGGGTTGAGGCAGTTACGACTGTTGTGCATATCATTAATATATCACCCTGTAGTGCCACTGATTTTTAGGTTACATAGGAGATATGGACAGGAAAGCCTCCTTCTTATGTGCATTTACATGTCTTTAGATGTGAGGCATTCTGCCACGTGCCCAAGGACAAGCATAACAAGCTGGATCCTAAGAGTGTTAAATGCATATTCCTTGGTTATGGAGATGCAAGATAGATGGGTTATCGTTTGTGGGATCTACAGGCACAGAAAGTCATCCGCAACCATGATCCCATAAAGACAAGATGCATAGGCAGCCTGAGAGAGTCGTGGAGATACAAGGCTCGGGGAGGTTATTATATGTATATCCTCTACATCACGTGCATTCAAGGCCTATTTAAAAAATCCTTATTTGTGATTTTTTCTTGAATTAAACATAACCCTTTTCAATTCAATCTATAAATAGTCCCTTTATATTACACCTTTTTGTATGTAAAAAATATATAAAAATGGTATTTTAAAAATACCTTATTTTGAACCCACGTGATGCACACATATATTCATGAGTAACTTACCCAAGTACACAGGGTTATATTTCAGGAGGAGCCACGTGCTCCCGTACAACTAGCGAGACAGCCTGCAGCAGCAGTGGATGCTCATGGCTAGGGTGTTGGATAGAATGTTGGGCAGGTAGCAAAGCCGTAGTGCGGCATTCTACTAGAGATAGATGCCCACCTGACAGATTTGAGACCTCCATGCACTATGTCTTAGTTACAGATGCATAAGAGCCTCTCACCTATGATGAGGCTATGCGCAGGGGTGATAGTCACTCTTGGGAGAGGGCTATGCGCAGGGGTTATAGCCACTCCTAGGAGAGGGCTATGCGGTCTGAGATAGACTCCTTGCATAAGAATATGACCTGGGATTTGGTTTCCTTGCCTATTAGCAAGAAGGCTCTGCCATGCAAGTGGGTGTACAAGTTGAAAAGTACCACTGGACACCCCAAGCCGGCATACAAGGCTAGATTGGTAGTAAATGGTTTTAAACAAGAGCATGTTGTGTTGATTTTGATGAGGTCTTCTCTCCTATGGTTAAGATGACCACCCTGCACTTAGTTTTGGCTTTGGTTGCATAGCTTGACTTGGACTTGTACTAGATGGATGCTTTCTTACATGGGGAGTTACATGATGAGATTTACATGGAGCAGCCTAAGGGCTTTGCATAGCCTGGTAGGGAGCACCTAGTGTGCAAGCTGAAGAAAAGTCTTTATGGCTTGAAGCATACACCTAGGGAATGGTATCATAAGTTTGATGCCTTTATGTAGTCACAGGGCTACAGCCATAGTGCTATGGATCCGTGCTTGTACACAAAGAAAGCTCGTGATGGATCTTTGCTTGTTTTGGTTCTCTATGTGGATGACATGCTATTAGCAGGGAAAGCTCATGATGAGCTAGATGCTCTTAAGGCTTAGATCAAGAAGAGCTTTGAGATGAAGGATCTGGGACAGGCCTCTCACATACTTGGTATGTGCATTAGACACGATAGGCATTAGGGACTCCTCTACTTGTCACAGAGGAAGTACATTCATAAAGTCCTTGAGCGCTTTCGCATGCAGGACGTGAAGCCTATTGGATGTCCATTGCTTTCTTATGTGAAGGTATCATAGATTGATTTTCCTCAGATAGATGAGAAGAGGGCCAATATGGCTAAGATTCCCTATGGATTCGCAGTGGGCAATCTTATGTATGCCATGATAGCCACTCATCCATATATTGCCTTTGTAGTTGGTGTTGTGGCACGTTGTATGGCTACAACTGGCAAGAAGCATTGGGATGCTATGAAGGGTATCATGAGGTACCTAAAGGGCAATGTAGATATATGCATATGCTATGGCAACCAACATATAGGAGTCATGGGGTACACTGACTCTGATGATGCAGGACATGCAGATAGTAGGAAGTCCACTTTTGGCTATGTGTTTACCTATGTTGGAGTGCTATCTCTTGGATGTCCAGGGTGCAGATGTGTACAGCTCTTTCCACCACTGAGGTTGAGTACGTTGCAGCCACTGAGGCTTGCAAGGAGGCCACATGGTTAGGTCGTTTGGTTCATGACCTCGGTATTGATGCTATCCCTATACTGCATTCGGATTCTATGAGTGCTATTCAGCTAGCCAAGAATCCTCAAGTCTTCCATATGCGAAGAAGAAACGCATTGAGGTGAGGTATCACTTCATACGTGGGGTCATTGAGGACAAGTGTGTTGACCTTGCCAAGATCTCGACTCACTAAAATCCTGCAGATCTGCTCACCAAAATTCTCTGGAGTGCTTTGCCTTCCTCAGGAGATTGATGGGGGCATGGGATGAGATAACGTCTTTCCTCATCCTATTGTACATGTGTACATGTTGTACTATCTTTTCTTTTTCTTTTTCACTCCTCATTGGGACAGATTCACCTTTAAGTGGGAGGTTGTTGGGGATAAAGGTGTCTTCACCTAGCTGCCCATGTATTACTACACTAACAGTACCAGCAGGTGCACACTACAGGCGGCGGGGTGCCTATCACCATCACTTTATTCTTTATTCTTTTAGTGGCAGATGAATAAAGGGAAGGCCAGTCACACATTGTGACTGTTGGAGTTCCCACATTGTGAGCCTCTCTCTCTCTCTTACTCTTGCTCTCCTGCCATAGCTCTCCTGTGCAAGCTTTGATCCTTCTCACCTTTCATGAGAGGCTAGACTCTTCAAAACAAAAGGTAATTGATCCTTCATAGCCTAGTAATATTGCTCAACATAACCCAGGAAAGTCCCACAATTGCCAAACTAATTGAGGACAAAATATCTCCTAGGTCCACACTTTCATTATCCAGGAGAAAGAAAAGGAAACAAAAACAATTGCAAACAACACAAAAGCCACAAAAAAGGAGTCTACAAAGTAGAGTGAGAAGCCAATAGCCTTGACACAAAACCAATCCATAGATATCTTCGTGGTCACTTCCCAAAGGCACTATGTCTATTAATCATTCAAATAGTTCCAAGGATTCTAAGAAACCTAAGCTTCCAATTGTTATAAATACTTAATCCATTGATAGTAGAGTGCATGATGTTCAATCGAGTGTGGAAACAAAACAATCACAACCATTAGTTGTGACTATATGTGTTACATCTAACAAAAAACAAGACATGGTGGCCACAAAAACTCAGGATAAAAAGAGAAGAATCCCAAAAGTACAAGCAATTCTATGCTCCTTCAATCTTGCCCAACTTGCCCTAAACCTCCTGCTAAGCTAAAGCCCAAAGAAACCGTCAGAACCCCAAAATAAAGGGCAATAGAGCAAGCATGCTTAAAAGATAGGAATGCCATTGAGTATCTCATAAAATTGGATGCTAATTTAAGTCTCTTGCACACTTCTACATTCGCACCAATGGACATGTTGCCTAAAGAAAATGTGGAATACCTAGAATATCCACTAACTTGGAAGGTGCAAGAACATCTTGGTGAGCATTATGATGGGTTACTAGACAATCTTCTATAGCACATCTCAGATGAGGAAGTTGAAGAGTGCCACTTAATAGTTACATTCAATAAAGTGCTTTGTCAGCATGATGTATTTGAGATTGAGTTCAAACAACAAGCTAAGGGAGGAAGCCAATTTGAGAACCATTAGTTTCATAATCAAGCTTCAATGGTTGAACTTGAAGGCTATGTAATGACTATCTTAGAGGAGCAACGAGCCATATGGTAGTCTCAAAGAGACTTGACCTATGTAGCTCCCTACTTACTTCTGTGTACTTGCTATTATTTGAGGTATGGCCTTAGTAGGACCCATCCTAGACTATCTCTTGCTTGACCAAATTCTAACAAAAGAGGAGTTGCATGTTGCTTGCAAAGACTAGGACAAGGAATGGTACTACTAGAAGTTGCAAAATACTCATTCTTCTTAGTAAAGTTCTTGGAGCTCCTTGACATTTGTGATGTGCTAGAATATAATCGTGAGTTCTATAATTCGCTTGTAACATCTCAGAGTGACACAGATTCATAGATTATAAACATGTACATAAATTAAACATGGTTTCAATAATTGTGTACAAATCAAGCTAAACAAAAAAAAAAACTTGCTCAACTTACAAGCAATGACTATCAAATAGAAGTAACTAAAATCAAGGTCAAGCAATGACTATCAAATAGAAGTAACTAAAATCAAGGTCAACACAATTGGACTAAAAAAAAAGTGGTACTTCTTGTAAGAGGGCTCTATTAATGAATTTTGGAGCATGTCAAATGCACGTACTCTCATATTTCTAAGTGAATACAAGAGAATATAGGTGATTACATGGGTTGGCATATCAAATGTTTGAAGCCACCAAGAACTATCATCCCTTGGAAAACTTACCAAATGCCTTGTAACATCTCAAAGTGACACAGATTCATAGATTATAAATATGTACATAAATTAAACATGGTTTCAATAATTGTGTACAAATCAAACTTTTTTAAAAAAAACTCGCTCAACTTCAACTTACAAGCAATGACTATCAAATAGAAGTAACTAAAATCAAGGTCGACACAATTGGGCTAAAAAAAAGTGGTACTTCTTGTAAGAGAGCTCTATTAATGAATTTTGGAGCATGTCAAATGCATGTGCTCTCATATTTCTAAGTGAATACAAGACAATATAGGTGATTACGTGGGTTGGTAGATGAAATGTTTGAAGCCACCAAGAACTATCATCCCTTGGAAAACTTACCAAATGCACCGCGAGCAATGAAGTCTTACCTAGAACATATCACTAGGAGAGACTGTAGGGACCCATTTGTAAGGATCATGGTCCATATTTCTAAGTGAATACAAGACAATATAGGTGATTATGTGGGTTGGCAAATCAAATGTTTGAAGCCACCAAGAACTATCATCCCTTGGAAAACTTACCGAATGCACCGCGAGCAATGAAGTCTTACCTAGAGCATATCACTAGAAGAGGTTGTAGGGACCCATTTGTAAGGATCATGCTCCATATACAAGTGTATCTCTATAGGCATTCTCTTAGCTACTCTCTCTACCAACAAAAAATGCATAATACCAAAAATGAGAAGCCAAGATTCTATCAATGGTGAAAGCTCCTTCATCAACCAAGCTATAATTTTCAGTGACACCTTGCCTCGAGTCCCATGAACCACTCCATCATTACTTTTTCAACATCAATCAGGTTATCCCTCTTTAAGAGCTTTCTTAAGTCTCTTGATCTTGATGTATTCTTCTCACACTAAGGCTAGAAAGTCCTTCTATGTTGCATTGTATTTCAAAAGAAAGAAAGGAATAAAAGAAAAAAGAAAAATATGCACATGAATATATGAAACCATAGCTAGGGGTCCTTAAGTTAACTATGCCTAGTGGTACCCCCTAGCCCTGCTTCTTATTCCCCCACGTAAAGTCAAGGCACATCAAAGGTAGGACACACCTAGGAAACCTCAGCTCAACCTATTGCCCTAAGTCACTCACATAAGTTCTTCCAATCTTTTCCAATCTCTCATGGCTATAGTAACAATATAGGAAACACAACTTTAGCAAGTTAATGGGTATTTCAAGATTCTTCTCATGATGCCCCATTGACTCCTTTATCCCTTAGAAATGACAATATTTCCCATCAATTGGTGCCCCATTCATCTACAATTGACAAATAGAAACCATCATGCTATCTCTAACTATGTAATAACCTATCTAAGCACATGTACTCACATAATAATTGCACCATAATATAGACATGGATTGGGTCCTCAATGATGGGACAATACTTAGGCTTTTGCCATGAGTTAGACCCATCTCCCAATCTATATATACATTATATGCATGCAAACAAACTAGCACAATAGGTTTTTCCTTCTAAGTACAAGCAAATCTAGTGGCTTGCGATGTTTACCTTGAACTAATGTCCTCTATGGTGCCCAACTTCAACTAGTCCATTTGATCCCAAATGGCGTCCACTAGAAGTTTTTAATTTCATGAGGTACATTTAGTCCCACTACCACTTCTTCCTTGACATTGATTGGGATATATATCTCCCAACAACCTCAACATCCAAATGAGCTCCAACAATAACCACTACTCTCTCCTCACAAAAATCCCATAATTTTCCTTGACATTCCTCATATTCAATATAAGCTAAGCATGCTACCATCAATGAAGAGTGCCATGAGATTGACACTTGACTAGGAGGGGGGTAATGTTAACAATAAAATGAAAAGTTGGCAAAATGGGAAAACAAATTGACAAAGGAGGCAAAAGTAAAGAGAAGTGCAAATCAAATGAAAGGTACAAGGCATACAACAAATTTTTATCAAAGTTCATAGTCATACAATTAATTATCATATTATTTTGAGAGTCAAGCATAGGTCCCATGTAAGTTGCAGTATTTTCAATTGGGAATAAAGACAAGCAGCTTGGCAAGAGTGCAAACACTAGCTTTCTTTCACTTTCATGTGATGGTCAGTGTAATCTAAATATATATGCATAAATCAAAAAAGAAAAGCCAAGAGCAAAATAGGTGAGATGGGCACCCAAGTTAACTGGAAGCCTAAACTCAAAAACCCCATATATAAAAACAAGATAGTGAATGAATAAGCTCATTCTTGTGTGTGCAAACTTGAGCATTCTATTCTCTTGATTCTATCCTATATTCTCTTGCATCACATTGAGAGTGAGGGAAAGTGAGAGTGTGAGATTGAGGGACCAAGTGAGGGACTAAGAAAGTGAAGCTTCTTTATTATATTGTGTTCTTCTCCTTTTCCTTCTTCTTCTATAGTTTGAAGGGTGAGAGGTGGAGTTGAGGTGAGGTTGCGATGTCTCTTCTTTTGCTCTGCATTTCCTCTTTTCATTGGAGCACTCAAGGAGTGGATTGGTAGCAATGGAGTGACAATGTAGATCGAGGAAGACACACTTGGATCATGAGGCCACTATATCAAGCCTTTGAATGCATTCAGAGTACAATGCACGAGGGCAAGAAGGTGAGTCTACTACAAACTTCATGTTACCTTCTTTCTTTCTTGCTTAAGATAGTGAGGAGAGAGAAGATGGCTATGGGATCGGATTGTGAGTAAATAGTGTGAGAGGTAGTTAAGTCTAAGAGTATTGAAGCTTCTAAAAAATGGGAGTTCCATCCATGTCTCGCTTTGTCGTGTGTGAATCTTGACATGGTGCAAATATAGACATATATACTTATATAGATACCAATAGATATATTAAGTAGTCTCCAATATAGATGCCAACACATATACCAACAACATATCTTGGCATGTGCAAATAAACTTTTAGATGGACATACCAATAAGTGCAAATAAAAAAATTAGCAAGGATCTAGTCCCTTATGGGGCCGAATCCATGTTGTCCATATTTGTTATATTGCCAAACATGGAGTACTTGCTTCCTTTTGCTAAGCATCAAAAAATTTAGCTAAAGCAATCAATCCATTTCACAATATGTAATACTACTTGAATAATGATGATGGAAAAATATATAAATATATTAAATGTCTAATACATGACAAACTAGAAATAGTAAAAATAAAAGAGTACCAGAGGGTTGAGTTCTATTGTGATGTGTCCAATTGAGTAATCTTATTAGCATGATTTGGTAGTCCATCAATCTTAAGCGACACTATTTGAGACTCCTTTGGAATAG
The DNA here is from genome assembly GCF_053477565.2 of Lygodium microphyllum. NCBI lineage: Eukaryota > Viridiplantae > Streptophyta > Polypodiopsida > Schizaeales > Lygodiaceae > Lygodium > Lygodium microphyllum. The sequence continues at coordinate 61,621,904 of NC_141137.1, forward strand.
TGTAGAGTTTTTCACCTAGGTTCATGTGGGTCCACTTCACAACAAAAAGTTTTGTCTGTAACCCACAAGTATCAACTTGAATCTGGATTCTTAGAGTAGACTAAGGTCACATACGTGCTCATCTAGCATTGATTTTTGAGTGTTTGCTTTTCCCTAGATCATTTGAACCAAAATCGACCCATGTCACACTTGGTTCAAACAAAGTCAAGGCCTTACTTAACTTTCTAATTGGGTCATCATGTAATTCATGGCATTTGGAGTTCAACAAAGGTGAGTAAAGGTAAGAACATTTTTTTTAACTTTAAAGTTTTCAACAGATTAATCCCCCCTCTCCCCAAGCCCTTTACAAATGTGGGGAGGGGTGTGGGTTTTCCTCTTTATCTTCTTTCTCTCCCTCTCTCTTTCTATCCCCACCTCTCTCTCTCTTCCTCTCTATCTTCTTTCTCTCTCTCTCTCTCTCTCTCTCTCTCTCTCTCTCTCTCTCTCTCTCTCTCTCTCTCTCTCTCTCTCTCTCTCTCTCTCTCTCTCTCTCTCTCTCTCTCTCTCTCTCTCTCTCTCTCTCTCTCTCTCTCTCTCTCTCTCTCTCTCTCTCTCTCTCTCTCTCTCTCTCTCTCTCTCTCTCTCTCTCTCTCTCCCTTTCTCTTGCTCTCTCTCTCTCACCCTTCTCCTCTCTCTCTTCTCCCAGTTGCATCTTGACCGTCCAAATAAAGTACTAATGGTATTCTTAGCTTTATGTTATAAGGTTTTATATAGCCTTTAGGGGAGGTACCCCCTTTTCTTTTGTTGTTTCTGATGCTCTTCTTTCTCCCTCATCATTACCAGCCATTTGTTCTCTAATCACATGGTGGGGAAGGAGTCTTGGTAGATTTTTCTAAGTTGGAGTGTTTGAGGATGAAGGTGGGAGGCAGTGTTCTAGTTGGCAGACTGAGGGTGGATGGGAGTGGAATGAGGTGAGGTGGTGGTGAGATGACGGCACAATGAGACTAGAGTCTAATGAAGGTAAGGTAAAGGTAAGACTTTTTGAAAAGAAAAATTAAAGTTTTAAAGTTTTTAATTTATTAATCCCCCTTCTCCCCAAGCCCCTTTACCCACAAGGGAAGGGGTGGGGGTTGGAAACCCATTATTCTCTTTAGCATTATGATCTAGGCAATTCATATAAAGAATTATGTGTTAAATTCTAAATGGTACATATTTTAATACAAATTAGCAATCACAATTATACCATACAAATCAGCCATGGTGTAAAGAGGTATTTGATCCTTTTGTAATTATACCCATACATCGAAACAAAAAACACATATCCTTATGCATATCAATGCAAATATAGATTGAATTTGAAAACATCACCTTGATCATCATATTTACACAAAATAGAATCAAATGAATAGCACACGAATACTCAAAAATATAATTTTGTAGAAAGAGAATTCATTGTATATTGAATAGAGTTTGTCTCACTAACTTAATACATTGCACGAATACATGGGTAATAAATACACAATAATAGTTATAAGGATGCAACCAAATGGCATATAGATTCAAATGGACACATTTGATTGGCAGTTGTGATATTTTATAATTAGTATATTATGTGATATATGGATAGTATAACACAAGAGCTATAGGGCTGGTAGCTAAATGGCATGTAGATCCAAATAGGCCCAAAGGAATAACACTTCAGAGAATTTCTTAACCTTAACCTCCAAAACACCCTATCCATCTAGCACAAAAGGAGAACTCACCATAGTGAAGTGTATCGAGAGTTATATATTTCATCTAAATCCTATATTGCACATGCATGTTGGAAAAACATATTGTCTCAATAAAAATAAAAAATAACTACTCAATTACATGAGTTATGGCAATACAAATATCGAGCAAATTTATCTATAAAGTAATTTATAGAAGACAAGATGGAATTTATAGTCTACCCTATGTTGATTACACTACAAGAACACTTGATTATATAGTTATGGTCATCAAAATAAAAATGATAGATATTGAAAAAAATTGATTTCTCATAACCAATAATATCTAATCAATCATATGAATTTTGGTGACACAACATAAGATGACAATTTCACCTATAAGTTGTTTTGCAAAAAAAGAAGAGAGAATCTCTACTCGACCCTACATTTATTATTGTAATAATAACAGAATACCAAAAAAGAGAAAACATAGAGAGAGAGAGAGAGAGAGAGAGAGAGAGAGAGAGAGAGAGAGAGAGAGAGAGAGAGAGAGAGAGAGAGAGAGAGAGCTATGCCTCATGTCCAAAATGATCTTTGTAAGAAAACATTTAGAGTCAAACCAACACTAAGGCCTACTTAAACAATAGCACAAAAGAGAAAATGCAAATAGAGACTCACACCCATGTTTTATCCAAAATCTATAGTTGTATGGAGAAGAAATTACGGAGGTAAGTTGAGAGATCACAACTATGATTACTCACTCCATAGAGCTTCAATCACAAATTGAAAGTTCACTAGAATGGGGAAGAGAGAAAAAGTGATTTACTAATAATCTCTCTATTCGTCCATTACTTTAAGGGTGGTTGGTTGAAGAGAGTTTGGTTTGGACACCTAGGAGTTTGAGAAGTCATCTTCAAAAACTTGATGCAAAATGTGGCCCTCGATTTGGAACAATGTTATTTAGTAAACCATGATAACAATATATATTTTCAAGGAAAATTTGGCATGTGTCTTCGCCAATAATTGTCTTGTTTTAGAGCAAGAGAAAATCTATGAACCATCTGATGGGTTCCCCTTTGACCTAGGTGGTTGGTTGCCTTATGACTCTAGCTTGATTATCTCTACTACACCCTCTCATCCTACCACTTCCATTTGCTCCATCTCTATGGACACATGGATAGGCTCTAGGAGCCCTAGCACACTATGCATTCAAGGGAAAATCAATGAAAAGAATGTATTCATTCTCATGGACAGTGGCATCACTCGTAGTTTTATCAATAAATTAGCCATAGGACCACTTTCCCTATGTGTTGGATCTAGACTGAGATATGCATATTGATCATGTGCCCTCTTAAGCTGAGTTTTCGCATGGTCTCTCAACTTGCAAGCTCTTCTTCCATCTAATCACACTCATTTGGCTAGCCCTCAATAGCTATCTATTGCAACCCATCAAGCAAGAAGAAAAAAATAAGAGAATAGTTGAGCCAAGAGGACTCACCACATTGTAGTCTAGATGTCCCTTGGTGAGCTCTAAAGCTTTGACAATCCTGCCAATCATGCTTACAAGCTTCACACTTCTTGATCCTCCATACTTTGTGTGCAAAAATTTGATCTCCTATGCTTGTTCCTTTGAGCCAAAGCGAGTCCACCTTCTCTCTCACCCTCTCAAGCTCTCTAGCCTCTGTCATAGTCTTGGCACAAAAATCAAGGAGATTGATGCACACCATACCCGGCATTTGCATTTTCCCAAATTTGGGTGTAGTTTTGACAACAACCACTTTGAAGGCTTAGATCTCTCAATTCGTCCAAAATGAGTACAAACCCTCTTAGGCAGAGTTAGAATCATTAGTGAGGGTCTTCCATCTCAAAGGGTTTGAGTAGATTCAACCTGTGGAGCTCGTGGGAGCTCATTTACCAATCGTTGGTCCCTGTTTTGACAGGACAGCCATAGCCACTTACCTTCAAGCTCATTTTTCCTTCATTTTCTCTCTCTTGCCACTTAAACCAAGCCAAGGCCACTCTAATCTGAAGTTTTCAGCAAGCATTCAACCATCAAATTAGCAAGGAGGGGAAGCTACGAAGAGTTTTTGAATATCATCAAGTCAAACTCAAGCAAAAAACATCAAATTTCAAACTAGTATCTTTTGATACTTCACTGCCACTGCTTGTGTCTTTTGAAACATACAAAGATCAACTTATTGCTGGTTATTCTCAGTCATTTGAAGCTCATTTCCATCATGGGAATGACCAAAATCAAGTCTTTTATGAAGATGCTTCTCATGAAGAGTAACATTACTCTTGTTGCTCAATTCGACTACATGGAAGACTTATTTATTCCGTTTGCAGGGATGGATGGATTTACTTGTTTTGAAGAGCAATCGATGAATTTATTTGAAGATTTTGAAGACATTTCTGCTGCCTCAAAGATGATGGTATCTTTGCTTGGGGGGACATTGACATAAAGACTGATACAACTGGTGCAAGCAAAGTCAATAAAGAAGCAGATCAATAGGACCAAAAGATCAAAGAGAAAAAGAATAAGAAGAAGAAGCATAAAAATCATGAAGACTTTGAAGTGGCAAACAAAGTGAAGTACAAGTACAGGAAGCTAGTTCCTCTTTGTGGGTGCTTTGGTAAGTCTTGGGCCATGTGCATTAGCTTTGTTGAAAGGGAAGTTTCCACTTTCTATAGGCCCTCTCTCATTTTTACATTAATTGTTCTGGTCTTCTTGCATGCATCATATTAGTTAGGAATTCAAGGAATTCGGGATGGTTTACTTATCCTCCAAAATTTTCTACATATTTGGCTAAGTTCTTTTCCTCATCTATGACCTAAGGTTCTAGATTTATCTGGACCTTAGATTCCCATCCCTTATAATGTCCATGTTCATCTATCATGTATTTAAGGTTCTAGATTTGCATGTACCTTAGATTCATGTTCTTTAGAATGTCCGTGTTCATGTTGTACCTTGCTAGCTTTGCTTTTGTGAAAGGGATATGGGATTCCCATGCTTTTTGTGGATAACCTTCTCATTGACTCTGCCATTTTTTGATATATCTAGAAGAAAAAAGAAGACGTGATGAGAGAGCAAGTTGAGAATACATAAGTTCACACATTTCATCTGTTCAAAAATGATTTATTGCCTAATTCTTGAAAGGAAAAAACTTAAAGAAAACTCACCACCTCATGCTACTATTGCCATTGTCTTGGAGGGTTTATGGCCTCCTCCTTGAGTCTCTACCAATCCTCTATATCTAACCATTTAGACTAAATACCACTCTTGACTACATTCTCGTGCGTATTTGACCATTTATGTAACATTTATGCACATATACAGTCCATCATCCATCTAGTAGAAAATCAATCAGCCCATGTAGGTTCTGCAAACTCCTCATGTAAGGATGTAACTACACAGTCCTTGCATCCCTCCAATATAATTTTCCAATAGTTTGTGTCACTTGATGCCCACATGCATGATGCATGTGAGTACATCCATAAGGAAATCTCTTATGTGTAGATGGCTAGCAATGTGAAGTTCCTCCTCACAGAGTACTCTATCCAAATAGGGATGTAGTAGAACATGGTCTTCTAGTGGTGTCTTTCATGTGATGGCTAACATACGAAAGGATGCTAGAGCATTGTAAGCGGGATCATACTTAGTTGTTTTGATGGCTCGATGTTGTTTGGCATTTGTCATTACCTTTTAACCATGTCATTCCCATTGTGTTTGAAGAGTGAACCACTTTTGTAGACATGGATGTTCAGATTTGGTTAGGTTCTCTAAGTCTATTATTTCTTACCTTGTGTTTTTATGTAGCTATGCTTGAACAATGTAATCAAGTGGCTATTGATAGCTTTGTCTTTGCTTATTTTCATGGAAATTTACTCTTCAAAGATAGAAGAATGCTTGATGAAGATGAATTCATATTATTCTCAAGACCAAGGAAGGCTTCTAACTGTCACTGTGGTATCTTCATCTAGTAGATCTAGGTCTAGCTAGTTATAGCTATGAGCAAGCATGGTAAAAGTATTGTTAAGATGGTGGATGTTGTTGACTATACTGGGTATCATACTGAAGGTGGTTTTGGTTTAGTGTGACATACCTACAACATACTTTTACCTGACCTTGCTAGAGGATTTCCATGGTTGTCATTCAACATTGCAGTATTTATTGGGTTTGGCATGATGGTAGTAGTGGTTGGAGAGTGGTTTTGGGTTGGGAGTAGATTTGAATTGGACATGGCATGCAGCCCCCTTATGATTTAAGAAGAAATTGACTCCAAGATTTGATCCTTGGCAACTTCTTGAGTATCTCGAGTGGAGATCATTGCGGAGGTCATAGGTTCTTGGTGCTTAAGCTCCCATTTGTGAACAAGTAGGGTAGTTGATGGTGGTGAGACACTCTTGTGCTTCATAGTGACAATGTTGAATCACATTTAGATGGTGTCTGCTCAGTTGCTATGCCATCTTGATTTCTATTATAGGAGAGTGCAATAGTGAGTTAAATAGTGGATTTAGTAATGGTGTTAAAGTGAGTTGGTCTACTCTCCTGCTTTGTGGATGGTGTTAATGTGGCATCTAGGATGTGTACCATCTTGCCCTTGAGTGTTGGGAGATTGTTAGTGAGTGTTATGGGGCATTTGGCATCCAAATCTATCAGTTACCCTCATAATACTATTGTGATATTGCAATAAGGATTTGGGGACCCATCGTAGCTTTGCATGTGCTTGCCTATCATAATGACAATTTTTTTGTTTTGGCTTATGGTAGGGGGTGCAAGGTCTAGCATCTTTGTAGGGAGATTGAGCTTTGAAAGGATTAGACTTGTCCTTGGGGGCCCATTTGGTTCATTCTTGTTTAGTTGCGGTCAACTTACTCATTGGTTCCTTCAGCTAGCTCTTTTGAGTTTATTTTAAGTCACTTAGCATTTTTTTATCCCCCTCACTAGAGTTGGTGCAAAGTTTGGACATCGATGGTATTGCAAGTGTTGTAGAAGCTTGAGTGCCCTTATTAGAAGCTATTGTATGCATTGGGTCACATAGTCAACATTGCACTAAGTCTGTTTTCTTATCCCAACAATGTGTCCTTGCCCATCCCCTTAGCATTTAGTAGCATGTAAAACATGATTAGGAGGCTCTCAATCTCAATGGAAACCATGGCTTTGCAATTTTCTAGTAAAGAGTAGGGTTTTTTCCTGTATGGGTTGACTTTTGCAGTGGTAGGGATTAACTAGGCTATCCATTTTGGTCCACTCCTCATAAGTAAGTATGTTGTTTGTCAAGTCCTTCATCAAATAGTGTGTAAAGGACATACTTGAAGGAATGCATAGTCTCATTTTGAAATAAACAAGTTTTTCATCTTCATCTGTAGAGAATTCTTAACACTTAGTCTTGAATTTGGGATATTGTTCCTTATTTTGAACTTCCCAAAACAATTATTGATAGTTTGGGTTCTTATTTGCTTCATCCTTAGTCAACTCGATGATAGGATTAGTTGGCATTGATACCATTTAGCCAAATTTTCTACCCTAAATGGTTCTTCAGTGATAAGAGCATTAAGGAAGGCTTTATGACTAAGGGCATCTGCTACTACATTTTCTTCACTAGGTCTAAACTTAATTTCAAAGTCATACTCTTGCAAAATATCGATCCATCATTGTTGTCTTATATTAAGATTAGGTTGAGTAAAAATCCATTTAAGACTTTTATGATCTCTGACCAAGGAAAACTTATTTCCAAGCAAGTAATGTCTTCATAATTTGAGAGCACAAATCACAACTAACAACTCCAAGTTGTGAGTATCATATCTATTTTCATGGGCTTTCAACTTTCTCGAAGAGTAAGCTATAGGATGACCTTTCTGGATTAGTACGCATCCCAATGCAACATAGCTAGCATATGTGACAACTTCAAATTCCTTGCTTAAGTCATGTAGCCTTAAGATAGGAGTAGTTATCAAGCTATGCTTTAGTTGTTCAAAGCTAGATTGTTTAATTGGCGTCTAGATAATGGCAACTCAGAGGTAACTGAGTTAGCTCTTCAGAAAATATGTCGGTGTATTCTTTTAACTAGGACATTTCTTCTTTTGTCTAACCATCTTGATTTACATTGTTAAGCTTGATCAAGTAAATAGGCAATCCTTTCTTCACGCCTTTCACAATTCGAGAAGCTTTTGCTAATTGAACTTTAGGTTTCCCCGTTTCACCTTGTGTAGTTGCTATTTCACCGTTCAAATCCTGAAATGTGAGTTGACCTTTTCCACAATGGATATGAGCATAATTGGGAATCAGCCAATCCATTCCTAGTAAACATTCATAAGCTCCTAAGTTCATTACTCTGAACCTCATACTTGAAAGGTTTCCTCCTAGGTTAAACTCTACCTTAGCAGTTTGCTATGTAGAAAGGACTTCCTTTCCATTTGCTAATTCCACAAGCGATTTTGATATATTTATTGTATATATTCCTAACTTCTTAACACACTTGGGTGAAATAAATGAGTGTGTACTTCCACAATCAATCAAAACTTTAAATGATTTACCTCAGTGTGACTACCTTATGTCTATATTATTGAATATTGATGATTTGGACCCTTCTTGTGGAATGTAGCATGAATAATTACTTTTTCAATATCTTCTTCTATAGTAGGGTTTTCCTCCTTATTAATCTCTTTAAGGGTAATATTTGATGTTCTTCGTCTTGCTATAGCTATTTGACCACGGCCTTGGGGCAGCTTTGCCTTGACCTCAAAATTGGCCTTGGCGATGGTGCAAGCTTTCGACAATCTCTCCTTAAATGTCCTGGCTCATTACACTGAAAGCATCTAAGACCATCCCTGTTTCCCTGGGTAGGAACAAAATTTCCAACTGCATTAGATTTTACCTTTTTCTTCTAACCTTGGTGAAATTCACCTTGGATTCTTTTTGCTTGACCTTTGAATCCTCCTTTGTTCTGGTTATTGTAGCTTGAAAACTTATTATTTTTAGGTTTTGATTGTACTTCTTGCACAATAGCTGCAGCTCGAATCAAATCATCTTGGAGGTCTATTGGGCACTAACCTCATAAAGAATCATTATGGAGAAAGTGACAGAAATACCAAGAACAAAGAGCCATGACGGAATCCCCACACGAAGAGAAAATCACCCCTGTAGAAAGTGTACATTGCATTTGAGCATGGCCCAAAGCATAGTCATTGGCTACTCTCTCTTTCTTGGCCAAACTCTACATTCGGGTAGGAACCACGCTCTCAGCAATGACAAATGTTTCTTCATTAACCAAGATCCAATTCGCCAGATGCTTTGTTCCTTGTCCATGCACAGCTCACTCCAGTTACTACCTCAATTGTATCGATGTCTCACAGGTTACAAAGAGGTTTGCAAAATCTTACGTGTATCTCTCCATCTCAACAATTGTTCCTCTAGCATCGAGGCTAGTAACACAATCATCTTTGTAATATCCATTTTTTACAGCCTTTGGATCATCTCATGTGAGGAATATCAAGGGGATCTAATTCACCAAGAAGTTTGATCCTTCAATAACTTAAACATTGGGTTTTATATCTAAGGACATGTGCTTTCATTTCAAGACAATAATAGCTTAGATGTGGGTGCAATAGTAAGGCATTCCTTTAGCTTATCAAAACCTTTTTGCTATGTTCATGTCCTTCATGTCATATTGGTTTGGTTCTTGAGAAGTTCCATAAAGGGAGTGGTAATAAGGGTATAGTCCTTGATGAAAATACCATACCATCGTGTCATCCCCTAGAATCCTTTGATTTTCTAGACAATTTAGGGAGGTGGCCACTCCTAGACATCCCTTACTTTTGCAAGGTTCACCAAGGTTCCTCGATTAAATTTATGAATCCTATGAACTCGATCCTCTTTTTGAAGAAGATGCATTTGCTCTGCTTTACATAGAACTTATCTATCCATAAGGTTTGGAGGATGATACTAGGTGGTTCATATGGTTTATCTGTTCTTTGGAATGCACTAGGATATCATCAAAGAATACAAGTAAAAATTCATCGATTTATGGTCTAAAAATGTCCTGGACTAATCTATTGAAAGTAGCTGGTGCAGTAGGTAATCCAAAGGACATTATAGTGAATTTAAAATGGCCATACCACATGTTAAAAGTAGCCTTTCGGATATCCTTATTATTATTCCGAATTTGATAGTAGTGTAACCTTGGGTCATGTTAACCCTCAACCCTCACATGAACGAAGGTGAAAAATCCAAAAAAGCTAAAGCAGAAGATAAAGACAAAGGCCAAGGCAAAGAGAAACGGAAGACAAAGACGCACAAGGAGAAGAGTCCTAAATAAGAGAGAAAGGCGCAAAAGGAAAAGCGCAAGTCAAAACTTTTGTAAAAGAGCGCAAGCGCATCATGGTTTAATTCAGGGAGTGCCGGGGCTCTCACCCGTGCAATTTGTAAATGTAGACGAGTGGTGGAAAGGAAGCTAGGAAGATAGAAGGACAATGGGAAAAAGGGCCTAGGCTACGGCCAGCCATGTAAAAAAGAGGAAAAGGGGATGAGCGCCCAAAAGGGATTTAGGGTTTTGTATATAAAGTTAAAAAGTGAATGAGAAGCTCATTCTTGTGTGTGGCCAAAAGTAGCTCTCCTCTTCTTCTTCTTGTTCTTGTTCTTGCTTGCTTGAGCTTGTGCTTGAGAGAGAAAGTGTGAGAGTGTGAAGGAGTGAGTGTGTGAGGGTGAGGGACCGGGGAGGAGAAGCTCTCCATCTTCTCCTCTCTTCTTCTCTTCTCTTCTCTTCTCTTGTCTTGCTCGCGGCAATGGAGCTTGGAGCGTGGAGCTTGGGGATGGAGCTTGCTTGAAGCTTGCACTTGGATCGTGGAGCTACCGGAGTGCGTGAGAGAGGACTCAATCGGCATGGAGGTAAGCTCACTACACCCGTAGATATGGATGGCACATTGGCTATGTGAGAGGTAGCCATTAGTGCTCGGCTTGGAACACTTGAAACAATAAGCGGTCCGAGGGTCTTGGCGGTTGAGCGAAAGCTCCCACATTTTGGTTCCGTTGCCGGGACCAACGGATTCAAGCCTTGAGCACTTGCACGCTTCGAATCGAGCATTGGAGTAGGGTTTTCCCTGAACCGGTGCTTGAGGTAGATAGGTAGGAAGCGAGGGAGTTTGAAGAGGTATTCGATCTCCTTAGCAAGTAGGTTTTTGGTTTTTTGGATTTGGAAAAGCATGTTGGAGTAGTGTAGGTGATTGCTTTGTGATTTGTATGCATTTAGGATAGGAAAAAACAAAGAAAAAGAAGCAAACAGTAGGGTTTTCTGTTGCTGTATAATAGGCTAAAACAGGGAAATAAGGGGCACAGATCCTTGGAGTGCCATTTGATTCGAGCACCATAGTGATTCCAGGCATGCCTAGCAATTCCTTGTAGTGTTTTGTACCTATTTGGAAGGCGCGGGATTATTCGGTGGAGTAGATGTTGACATAGAGGCATCGCGCACAACTCGCGGGCCGCCGTCCGCGCCGTTGGACCAGGCCGTCCGAGTCCCAGAATTGGACCAGTCTAGAATCGGACCAGTCCAGAATCGGACCAATTCAGAATCGGATCAAGCCGTCCGAGTCCTAGAATCGGACTAGTCAGAATTGGACCGGTCTAGAATCGGACCACCCTGTCCGATCCGATTCCCAGAATCAGACCACTTTGAAAATCGGACCACTTTTTCGATCCGACTCCCACAATCGGACGTGACCAAAATCGGACCACTGGGTCAATCGGATCAACCCAAAATCGGACGTCCGATTCTAATAATCGGACTCCAAAAAATCGAACATCTTAGAATTAGACAAAAAATTGTCAAAATCGGACAGGTATCTAGAACACAAATTTTGACGCATCTAAACCCCGAAATTGACCCCAAAGGCTACATAGAGCTAAAGGCACATCATAAATCCATCACTGGGCTGAAACTTAGAGCAAGTGGTTCAAAATTTGGCTATAAACGGTCCTCCAAATTGTGCATGGTGTTTACCGTAACGGCCCTGTGGGCTGGGGGAGACTGCCCCCCCGGATCCCCATAGAGGGGGCTCTGCCCCCTCCGCACATCCCCCAAGTAGGTTGGAGAGAAAACCCGCGTTGTGACAGGTCCTCCAAATTAGACCCTAGTGTAGTAATGGCTCTACACAAGCATAGATCCTCCCTTGTAAAAGAGCAACCAAAAGCCCATACCCGAACAGAGAGAAACAGAGACCCTAGAATCTCAATGGGCCAATCTAGCCATCCAGGGCAAAAAGGCCACACCACAAGAACACATGTACATTGTGTTCAAACTGCGTCTAGTTGAAGTAGAATGCAACATCATCAAGCTATCAATGCGAGGATGACTAGACATGACAGTCCTGATGATAGATGTACCTTGAGCAGTGCTGCACAAACGACCCAAGACCTCAGTAGAGAATCCACGTCTGACTGTGCAGTTAGGGACTCAAAGACATCTGTCAGAAGGCTTAAATTTATAAGCCAAGACCCGAAAGATGAAGTCATAGTACCACCTGCTTATCTTAGGGTCAAACTCACCACGAAAAGAGAGCATACTATCGATGCTCTGATTGATGAAGGAGCAGATTTTAACATCTTGACCTATGAATCATGGACCCTACTAGGCCAACCAGAGCTCACACTGACTAGTGCAACCCTTAGCCCTTATGGGGGACACCCACAAACACTCATGGGGAAGTGCAAAATCCTTGCGACAATTGAAACGGAAAGCTTGCCTATCCTATTTCATGTTCCTCCAAATAGTGCTAGCTGTGGGAAAGAAACCCTCCTACGAAGACCCTTCAAGAGGGTGACCAAGTGTGAGGCCGACTATATAGCACAGAGGATACACCTGACACTATCGAGTGTGAGGATAGTCACAACCTTTAGCAAGGGTGACCTCATCAAACCTCAAGGGAAAGGCAAGGAAGGTGCTGACGTAACAGTCAAGTCTACTAACAAGAGCAAGGACTTGTCGGAAAAACTGATACAAGCACAGGTCGAACAGCGAGAACCAGTGAGTGAGGTCATGCCTGAAACAAAAAGGTCAAGAGAAAATGCCAAGGACGGGCTTTGGACTTACAAATATCATAGAAGACCCCAAAAGAAGCCCAAGCCTTATAGACGTAGGCATCGATGGAGGGTCAGCACAATGCCGCGATGGATATCCAAAGCGTTGCTACGTGCTCAAGGGTACTACACAGGTAACCAATGGATTTGGGTACCAAAATCCCCTATTAAACCACCTCTATCAGTTGAAGGCCAGAGTGCATCAAAAGCAATGAAGCACAGGAGGAAATCTAAGAGAAACTCTAGATCTCGACGCAAGAAACCAGACATGAGTGTTCGAAAGAAAGAGCCTCAACCTAGCATGCTTAATAAGCAGATGCCATATGTAGCCATTGAGAGTGCACAAAAGCCATTAGTGCCCAAAGAGCCTTTGATTTTCCAAGAGGATAACAGGCATCATAGGCACAACATTGCTCATGGCAAGGCTGATCGCTCAACAAAGCAAATGGCACAATCGTCTAACAGCCTTGAGCAAATCATTCAGCCAGTGCCAAGTCCACCTAAGAGTCCTAGATCTCCTACACCCTCTTTTGCCAAACGGACACAGGAAGCACAACAGCAGTTGTCAAGGGCGACTGCTCAATTCCAATATCTATCTCCATCTAAGCTTCCAAATGTCCAAGAGGTGGGACGTAACGCCATCTATAGTTCTCGACCCAAGGATATGCCTAAGCAACCTAATGTGACTAGATCAACAGCTCATGCTCGATCTACACAGATGAGTGCTCAAAGGGCAACAAAAGACACGACCACTTCCGATCACCCTAGGGACTTGACACCGCAATCCACCAAGGGTAGCCAGCCCACTAAACTAGCTACTACTACTTCCAATCAGGGATCATAGTAGTCACAGCCCTTGGCCATGACAATGCCCCTTGTGGAGCGTGTCCTTAGTAGTTTACATGTGGAGGAGGTGTCGCAACCAACTTCCTCGACAATTCCAACACTTTCAAAGTGCCTAAAGCCTAGGCTGGAGGAGTTAAACACAAGGAGTTGGCTGAAGAGCTAGACTCTTCCAAAAGGGAGACAGTTGTACCCACGCAACCTGGCAAGGCTATTCCGTAGGCCACGACTAGGTCCCATGAGGACCCTCTAGAGAAGGGAAATGCTGAGACCCGACCAAGCACATCAATGGTCGATATAGCCCAGGGTCCTGAGACGTTAGATGCACCTGCGCTGACCAAGAAAAAGAGGAGGAAACAATGAAAACAACAACAGTTGTAGGTGGTTGTGGATCCCAAGAGCATTGAGACCAAGAGCGATGGAGAGCTGGGGAATAAAGCATCAAGTCCATCCACCAATGAACCCATTGATGTCTCTCCTAATAGCGGTGAAACCTCAGTCACATCCGTGTGCTCCGACAAATCAAAGGAGTCGTTACCATCAATGGCTGCTTGCAACACTCTATCCACTGACAATAGAACTCGCATTGACAAATCAAGAGTGGATAAAACACTGTCACGACGGGTTGACGAATTCACACTAGTCACACCCAAGGAGAACCATGACGCAATAACGAAGCCTCAAGAGAAACATGGAAACCCCAAGAGCATGAGCAATCCTAGCGTTGACCAATCTTGCTCATATAGGCCTGAACCCCCAGCTATGCTAAAGCCTAGGAAAACTTCTAGAACCTTGCATGAAATAGCAACCGAGCAAGCCCTCGTCGAACATAGAAGTGTCACAGAATGCTTAACTAAGTTGGATGCTAAGCTCAAGGTGTTCGCTCGTGTCTATGTTCTAGCAGACATGCGCGTATTCCCCAAAGAGCAGCTTGGAGATTACTTGCCCTTCCCTTTATCCTGGGAAGAGCAGGAACATCTTGACGAGCACTATAACAAGCTCTTACATGAATGCATGCGACTCATCTCTGACAAGGAGGCTGACAAACTACGCTTAACCGTGACATTTAATGAAATGCTCTGCCAACTGAATCTCGTAAACATTGAGCAACTAAAGCTATTGTCAGCAGTCCGGAGTCGATTTGAATAGCGTTGGTGTGAAAACCGCGTTGCAATGGCCGTACTAGGAGCTCAGATCATGACAGTATCTGAGGAGCGATTGGCCAAATGGCGGTCTCAAAGAGACCCAACCTATGTGGCACCAACTTCCCTTCGAGTGCTGAATGCCATTCGAGGTACGGACTTGGTTGAACCTAGCCAAGAAAACTCTCTGTTTGATAAGGTTCTCACTGAGGAGGAGTTACATGTTGCCAGTAGACTTGGACAAGGGTCCATGCTGCTCGATGTCGCAAAATCTCTATCGGTACTAAGTAAGCTGCCACGAGTGATGGATGCGTGTGCCACGCTCCAGTACAACCCCGAGTTCTACAATTGGTTCTTATCCTCTTGAAGTGACATGGATTCATAAATATGTATATAAATAAACACTGATTTTTGTGTCAGCATGTATAAACAATATCAACACACACAAGCAATGATAGTCAAGCGCAGGGAGAAGAGTTGGGTCTGACAGGCTAAGCTCCTCAAGTCCTCCTCTCATCACACATTTAAAAGCCGTGTGACCATCCCCACCTCCAAGTGAAGGCCATGCAACCCACATTACCGCCATAGGAAGCCTTGACCAACAACTCTGATGGTGTAGACAGGGTGCAACCCCTTTTCTATACACCTTCTTCCCTTTCCGATCTATCCTTCCAAGGTTGAGTCCTGCCTAACTTCATGACCACCAGCCAACGTAACTCGGCATGAGCCAAGATCTGCTAATGGCAGGAGGCTAAATATACATCACGGGGGCCATCCCTCTACAACAAGCACTGCATGCCCCACCCCACCCCTCCCCTTCTCTTCCTATGCGCTTGATAACCTGCACTATAATCCCTTACATATGAATGGTCTTATCATGTAACAAATCCTAATCCTTGATTCACATCTTACAGGCCCCCTGCGAGGAAAACATGGAGAACCAAGGGCAGCTAGCTTGCAAGGATGCTCTTCGCAGTGGAGGGGAACATGCAGCACATGCCCCTCCATCAGTGCGCTACGTGCCCACTCTTAAAAGGTATGCCAAGAAACGTGTCCCCAACTGACATCGCCCCGGACGAAGGCCGAAGAATCCGCGGGCCAGGGGAGCAGACGCTCGAGGAGGCGCACACAATGTGGCAACACTAGTGGCACAAACCCCCAACGTATGCTCAGGCACCAGATGCTCAAGGGCAGCTCGGGACAGGGAAGAATTCAATGAACTATTTAAAGGCATTTTGGAAACGGTGGTGGCCCGGGACTATACTATTCATGTCCCGACCGACATGTTCCCTGCCCAACCCACGGGAGCCCCGCACCAGCAGAGCCCCAGTCACCCGACCACCCAGACTCGCCCCGCCTCGTACAAATGGAGTAGCCCCATGTTGAATAAAGGCTTATCAAATGCTACCTGGCCAGGACTTTTTGCCTTTAAATGGTTCAGTGTTGACATGTTTCCGAATTGTGCGAACTTTTCATATTTGCGTTTAATATATTTCATGTCTTTAGCAAAAGAAAAAGCTAATCAAGCGCAGGTGATAAATATCTAAGTCAACACCATAGAATTCAGATAAGTGATGTCTCCTTGCATTGCACTGGTTTATTATAGTTGCGGCATATACCATGCATGTACTCTCATGAAGTGACAAGTGGATACAGGATGATACAGGTCTTTGTGCGAAAGTGTTCAATGCCCAATCACCGCAAGACCATCGACCCCACAAAGAGCCGTGACAAAGCCACGCTGCCGAAAGCAAAAATCACCCTTGCTGACCGCCCACATCGCATAGCCCAAAGCATATTCATGGGCTATGCTCTCTTTCTGGGTCAAGCTCTATAGTTGGCTCACGGCAGTCATTACCTCAATTGTACCAACATTGCGTGTGTTGCAAGGAGGTTTGCAATATCTCAAGTGTATCTTCCCATCTCAACAACTGCTTCTCTAACAACGAGGCTAGGGCACAATCATCACTGTAATATCCATTTCTTGAGCCTTCGAAGCTTGACATTTTCCAATCCACTGAAAGGCTGATAGCCTCAACATATTGCAATGGTTATACTCAGGCAAGTCCGAAAAAAAAAGGAAAAAAGAAGAAGAAAAAAAAGAGAAGAGAGAGAAAGAAAGAAAGAAAGAAAAAAGCACAAGAAAAAGAAACAAAAAAGAAAACAAAAAAAACAAAAAAAGAGAAAAACAGGAAAAAAGAAAAAAAAAGAAAAGAAATGAACGAAAAGATAAGAAGCACCCACAATCATAGCACATCACCTAGGGGTCCTCAAATTAGGTACGTCCAGTGACCTTGATTGACTGGCTCCATCCCTAGTCCCCTAGCCCTTTAGCATCACCCACAATTTTTCAGAACACATCAAGGGTAGGACATACCTAGGGAGCTTGTCTCGCCTATGGTTAGACCTGTCACCCTGACCCACTTGCACAATTTTCTCTTGCACTCTGCCTTAATACCATTGCAATCAATTGTGGTAAGCACCGCACGATTGGCCATGAAATGTACACCGTCCTCATCAAGCAAGTCCAATAGCTTCCAATACTGAAAGTGCGGTGACCCTGTATTCAATTATGCTACGTCATGCAGTCACAATGCAAAGGATGTCTCATATACCTTCACGTGTACTTCTTCTCAACATGGACAACTTTGCTTCATCCACACATTGTTACGAGAAACTAGCCCGCGGTCTTCTAACTACGTAATATCTAAGTATGCATGAGCACTCACATAATATTTGCACCGAAGTATATACATAGTTTGGTCCTCAAGTGCAGGACAATACTCTCAGCTTGCTTAGAGTTCGACCTATCTCCCAAACTAATCAAAATATGTCTTGTGCACAATAAGAAGACTAGCACTACCCCTTAGGGAGAGACCACATGAGAGGTTTTCAATTACAGGTATTGAAGACTCCCAATAAACCGCCACTTGTACTCCATCAGTCCAACCCCCCTAAAGAACATCCCTACCACCAACTCCCATTGCACTACCACCTACCACTCAACCCACCAATGTGCTCCCAATGACCTTCCTACCCACTACTACCAACACTCCGCCATGGCAACCACAGACATCCTTGCCACCCATGTCTTTGGTGCATGCTAAACGCTTGCTACCTACGACGGTGAGTGCCCTGGGATTGGCACTCATCTAGGAGGGGGGTAATGTTAACTCTCAACCCTCAAATGAACGAAGGTGGAAAATCTGAAAAAGCTAAAGCAGAAGAAAAAGACAAAGGCCAAGGCAAAGAGAAGCGGAAGACAAAGACGCACAAGGAGAAGAGTCCTAAATAAGGGAGAAAGGCGCACAAGGAAAAGCGCAAGTCAAAACTTTTGTAAAAGAGCGCAAGCGCATCATGGTTTAATTCAAGGAGTGCCGGGGCTCTCACCCGTGCAATTTGTAAATGTAGACGGGTGGTGGAAAGGAAGCTAGGAAGATAGAAGGACAATGGGAAAAAGGGCCTAGGCTATGACCGGCCATGTAAAAAAGAGGAAAAGGGGATGACCGCCCAAAAGGCATTTAGGGTTTTGTATATAAAGTTGAAAAGTGAATGAGAATCTCATTCTTGTGTGTGGCAAAAAGTGGCTCTCCTCTTCTTCTTCTTCTTCTTGTTCTTGCTTGCTTGAGCTTGTGCTTGAGAGAAAAAGTGTGAGAGTGTGAGGGAGTGAGTGTGTGAGGGTGAGGGACTGGGGAGGAGAAGCTCTCCATCTTCTCCTCTCTTCTTCTCTTCTCTTCTCTTCTCTTGTCTTGCTCGCAGCAATGGAGCTTGGAGCGTGGAGCTTGGGGATGGAGCTTGCTTGAAGCTTGCACTTGGATCGTGGAGCTACCGGAGTGCGCGAGAGAGGAGATAACTCAATCGGTATGGAGGTAAGCTCACTACACCCGTAGATATGGATGGCCCGTCGGCTATGTGAGAGGTATCCATTAGTGCTCGGCTTGAAACGCTTGAAACAATAAGCGGTCTGAGGGTCTTGGCAGTTGAGTGAAAGCTCCCACAGGTCAATTTTTGAAAATAATTTCACTTCCTCAAGTTTATCAAGTCATCAATCTATGGAATGGGACACTTATTTTTAATAGTTACTTGATTCAACCCATGATTGTCGATGCAAAACCATAATGTTCTATCCTTTTTCTTTTGGAAAAGCATGAGGGTACCCCATGGTGAGTTGCTAGGTCATTGCTCTAATTATTATTTGAGTTACTCTTTTAATTCAATGGCCTTTGGATATACATTTTATAGGGCCTCTTTGCCATTGGTTCAACCTACAGGGTTAATTTGATTTCATGATCTACATCCCATAATGTTCCATCCTTTTTCTTTTGGAAAAGCATGAGGTACCCCATGGTGAGTTGCTAGGTCATTGCTCTAATTATGCTACTCTTTTAATTCAATGGCCTTTGGATAGACATTTTATAGGGCCTCTTTTCCATTGGTTCAACTTCGGGGTTAATTTTTGGCTATGTCTTTAGGAAAGACGTTGGTATATTTGCTAAGCCATGTTGGTTTCTCAGGGTTTCTAGGTGGGTTTGCCCTATTTATTTGATTAAATAAACGAGTAGTCCCTTTCTTATATGCTTAATTAGCTGACTTGCTTTTGCTAGTTGTAATCTTAGTTTCTCTACCTTTTCTTGAGCGAACTAAAGTTCCATCAATGTTGTTAAAAGCGATCATTCCTTGCCCACAATGGATACTTAGTTGATAGGACCTAGATATTCCCAAGGACGGAATCCTAAATTTTTCCTTTGCGTATTGATTCTCTAAGTAAAGGTCAATGTTTTCGATTGTTTGCTTTGAGTATACTTCTTTTCTTTTTGCTAGTTCAACTCTAAGTTTCCTAGTAGGTTTACAATTAAATCATAATTTTTTAATGTACTTAGGAGACATGAAAGAATGAGTAGTACCAAAATCAATGAAAATTTGTAAATGCTTACCTTAGTGCTTTGCAAGCACTTCAGGGATGATGAATTGGCATTTGGCATCTTGATTATTGATGGCTACATGGATAACCTTCTCTTTCCAACTCCTCGTAGAGAGTAAGATCCTCTTCTTCTTCTTCTTCTTCTTGTCTTGGCCACCCATCCCTCGTCTCGCTCCTTGTCCGTATTCAGAATTGTTGGCTCGAGAGTTATGAGGAGGGTTATCATTGTTGGTTCAAATGGGATATTGGGCCTTAAAGTGGCATGGTTGGTTGCATTCAAACCAACAAGGTTGGGTCCCTTCATTGGGATGCACAGGATGAGGGTGGTTATTATTGTTAAACTAGCGATTAGGGCCATTATTAACAAGGTTGAGGAGACTCCAATTTCAATTTGCTATTTGAAGATTAACATTGGGTCTATTTGGATAGGGAAATATGTGGTTTGGAAAGTAAGGGATATCCCAAAATTTCCTTTTGGGGAGGGAATCCATCAAGGATTAAGCTCATAGTGGCGTATCTTTGAGGTTAAAGGGTTTTGTAGCCTTCAATTGCCCATTCAAGGGGCGGATTTAGGTCTTGACATAAGCAAGCTACTTATTGTGTCATTGTCATTTTTAGGGTATCCTTTGGAGGGAAACCAAATGGAAGGAGTATGCCTCCATAGTTAGGCCTTTTAGTTAAAGAATTTGTCTATTCTATGGATTTGGTATGCTCAGTATAGGTATCTTCCTTAGATAGCTACCTTGATTTTTTCCTAGGTTTGGAAAGTCTCAATAATAGCTTTGTCACGACACCATTGTTTCCCTTATTGAGGGGCTTCTTCGGTGAAATGTAGTTAGGCAATCATAGTGTAGAGGGAACTCACCGCTCAACTGCCAAGACCTATGGACCGCTTATCCCTTTAAGCATTTCAAGCGAGCACCTATGGCTATCTCTCACCTAGTCGATGTGCCTTTGATCCTATCGGGGTGTAGTGAGCTTACCTCGATTCCCAAATGAGTTGCCTCCTCCCTCAAGCACACTAGTAGCTCCATGATTTGTGATGCAAGCTCAAGCATCCTCAAACCTCCACCTCCAAGATCCATCCTCCATAGCCACGCATAAGATGAGGGAAGATAAGAGAAGAGAAGAGAAGAAGAGAGAAGATGATGGAGAGCTTCACCTTCAAGATCCCTCACCCTCACACATGCACTCCCTGACACTCCCTCTCTCAAGCACACACAAGCAAGCAAAGAGAAGAGAGGAAGAGAAGAAGACGAGTCCACTTTTGCCACACACCAAAGAATGAGCTTCTCTATTCAATTTTTGGTTTTTATACATAACATTAAATTCCTTTCGGGTGTTCATCCCTTTTTTACATGACTGGCCATTGTGGAAAGGTCCTCTTTTCCATTTCCTTCTATTTGCCTTATCTCTTTACCTATGCTCACCTACCTTTGACAATTTTGCATAGGAGGGAGCCTAGACCTCTTTTACAACAGTTTTAGGAGTGCACTGCATTTAAAAATGCACTTTTGCCTTTGATTTGATCTTTGAGGCCGCCCTTGCACTTTCAGTCGTTTCCCTTCTTGATTTTATTGTTGCATCCGCATTCTTGACTTCTTTTTTCCATCTCAAATTGGGGTTAACATTATCCCCCTCCTAGACGAGTGCTAGTCCCATGGTACATGGGAGGCTTTGCCTGATGATGAAGGCTTGGTGCTTGGAAGGTTGGTTGCCAAGGTGATCATGGGCCTTGTGTGGGTGGATAGTATTGGCTGAGAAGCTTGGAAAATGATTGTGTTGTTGGAGGCCAAGGATATGTTGGGTCAATGGCGAGGCCTCCAATGTTGCTGGGTTGCAGCATCCATCATTACCTAAAATAGAAGAAGTGTGCTATCTAGGGGGTGTGTCTATCTTACAGTGTGGTGCATTGTGCTTGTGTGAGTGGAACTAGGAGCTAGGTCTTACCGCAGGTAAGCTGGGGTGGTGTCCCACACTTGAGGACCTAGTTTGTGCATAAGGGAGGTGCGGTGGGTGCGGCTTAGGGAGACATGTCTAACTGTAGGCGAGTGTGACCTCGATGTGTCCTGCCCTTGATATTCCCTAAGTGTGTGTAGTGGGGAATTAAAAGGGCTAAGCGATTAGGAATGGAACGGGTCAACGGAGCCGGTCGACTATAGCCATCAGATGTACCTAACTTGAGATCCCCTAGATGCAGTGCTTGTGGCCTATGTGAAGTGAGGTGCTCTAACTGCTTTGCTCATGAGGTGCTTCTCTTTCCTCTTTTCTTGGCTTTTTGTTTTCTATTTTTTTTTTGTATTACATGGTCACGATGAAAGCTAGTCTTCATCATTTGAGTGGGGTGGAGATGGGGAGGTAAGGGGATTCAATGATTTACTAAGGAAGTTCCTACTTAGCATATACCCTTTTTGGCCTATCCTAACATGGAGACGAGTGGTGGAAAAAAATGGATGGCTACAGCTAGTGAAATGGCTATTGTTCATGTCCTAAGTAATCTAATATAGTTACATGTTATTATAAAGGTGGAGTTTGGGAAAGAAGAGAATTCGCTTAAGAAGTGGGCCATGGGGTCCCATAAATCTTGTTATGAGAAAGTGAGTGCTTCCTCGGGCTTTGTGGTGTTGACATTGTAGATCTTGGAGAGTTCGTATCGGCCATCGTACCCTCCTAGGATATGGTAGTAGATCTTGGGAAGGTCATATCGGCCATGGATGTCAGGATCAAAATCTACTCCTACCCTCCTAGGATACGGTAGTAGGTTGGATCATTCTGCTCAAAGGGCAGGGAGCCGCAAAATGACATCCAAACATCTACATTACCATTCTAGACTCTTCTCCTCCATTTAGGTTGGGATTCATAGCATTTCACCATGTGGGGAACCTCCTCAACCTTATTCTCCTAGTAGTCTAGAGATTCCGTCCCCCATGTGGTTGGATTCTTCTCTCTTTCGACAAGCCATCGGTTACCCAAGACTTCTTCCCATGGCGATCACTTCCTTTACCACTTCGGTGGATAGCACTTTGCCCAGAGTTGCTGGGCATTAGAAAGTGAAATCAAAGGGATGGCGACTATTTTCCCACTGCTCCCATATTGACAGCTCTGTGTTCCACTTCATGGGTGAGCAGTCTTTTTTCGATTGGATAGAAGGCTTTGGGATTGCAGGTGGTTGCACCTTTGCTCTTTTGCTTTCCTTTCTGTTGTGATATCTTGCTCTTGAGGGGGTTTTGGTTGTGGCGAGGGAGGTGGTGGAACCCACTCCTCATCTCGTTGCATCCCGTCATGTCTCGATCCTACTTCTGCTTCCTGTGACTATTCCTCTTGGAGTCCTAATGCGTTAATATCTTGAGGCTTCAAGCCCGCTCTTAGTAGATTTTCTCGTTGAACTTGCCAAGTCAGATTGAGTCTTGTGTCCTGGATTTGGGAGCACAACCCTTGTTTTATTTCCTTGCGAGCTATTTTCAGCTTTCTTTTAAGTGCATCAACTGCCTCCTCCTCTTTAGAGAGTGTGATGTCTAGATTGTGTTGAGGAAGGCACGTTGCTAGGCCTCTAGACTTTCCTAAGCGGTGTCTGCCCTGGTTTTTGCTGGTATTTTTTTTCCTTCTGCAAGGGCCAAACGGCTCGCAAGGTCTTTCATTTTTTTCTCACACTTGGCCTCCCATTCTTGTGCCTTCTTTTTCATTTCTTCCAAGCCTTCACTTTTCCTTTAGGATAGGGCTGCTATCGTCAGCTCCTGCCCCTTCTACTTCTATGCCATTTCTTCTTTCTCCTTTGTTAGGTGCTCAATCCCTCTTTCCAATCTCCTTTGTTCTTCTATCTCCCTTTGCACTCTATATTCCACTTCTTCCCTCTCTCTTTGACGTTTCTCTTATTCTTGTGCTCTCTTTGCCTCTAGTGTGGTGAGCTCTTCCATGTCCTCCTGGAGCCTTCTCATCTACGTTTCAAGCTCCCCCTACTGTAGGACCAGGAGCTTGTACTCCCTTTGCATTCCAAGTAGCTCTTTGTTCTCTTCTTCTAGTGTTTTTTGCCAGTCTTCCTCCTTATCTTCCTTGGCCTTGAGCTCTGCTTTTAGCTCCTTGATCTCTTTTTGTTGCATGGCCACTTAGCGTGTCTTTTCTAGTTGGAAGGTAGCCAACATTTCTCTTTCAGATTCTAGCTTTGCCACCACGGCTTTCTTCTCCTCCTTTGCTCTTTTCAATTGAACTCAAATCTCCTTGACATGCTCGCCATGCTCAGTGGGCTACAGCCCTGCATTGGTGGGACCCTCGACTCTTTGTCACGTGCCTCATTTGGGATTCGGCATCCGCAGCTACCAGTCTTTTCATTCCTGTCATTGGGGTCCTTGCACTAGAGTTGAGTGTTGAGCTATGTGTTTTGTCTACTAAGAACTACACCGATGCCATGAGGTTGATGGCATCAATAGTGGTTGGGGTGCCTTGTGTTGCTGCAACGCTTGGGGTGGCTAGCAGCATGGTGGGTGGGATCGGATGGAGTGTGGCCTTGCCTTTTCCTTCTAGAATGGGCAAAGGCAAGTCTTCTAGCACTTGACTACTGGTTCCCATCTTGTCCTCTGCCTTGGTGGACTCATTGCTACCAACTACTTTGGTCAGGACATTCACCAAGTTTTTATTAGTAGACTCAACCTGGCCATTCGCCTTAGGAGAGTAAGGCGAAGACTTTCGATGGATGATTAGGAAGGTAGAGAGGAGGTGAGCGATTACTTCATTAATGAAGTGTGTGCCTTGGTCACTAACCAGTTCGAATGAGGTAGCCAAATCACGAGATCACCTACTCCCATAAGAACGTGGTAGTGGTTGTATAGTGTCGTTCTTCTGAGTTGCTCATGCTGCTTCAGCCCACTTCATGAGATAATATGTGGCAACAATGATGATGTATTTGGCTTGCAAATATTGTGCCACAAGACTAATTGACTGATGAAGTCAATTCCCCACTTCTTGAAGGGTTGTCTTGTACTGATAGGGGTTAGCTCCATTTCATCCTTGCAAATCGGGAGCTTGGTCCATTCGCACTCATCGTAGTGTTCTACGAATTGTGATGCATCTTAGAATAGAGTAGGCCACTACAGTTGAGACTGCAGTACCTTTCGGGCTATTGTATCTCCACTGAAGTGTCCTCCTACAATCTCGTCATGTGCCCCTGCTAGTTCTTCATGCTTTTCATGCTCGCACACACATCTACGCAGCAACCCGTCTTGTCCCAATCTATAAAGTTGGCATGCTATCAGCTGATAGGGTTGGATTTTAAGGATGAGTTGCCTAAGTCGGGCCTTCTCAAAATGTCAATTAGGGAGTCTGTGCTCAAGCACTTGGACTATGTCATCTACCCAATATGGCATCAAATCAACTCTAAATATATCTCTCATGCTAGGCAAGTGAAATAGATGCGCATTTGACAATTCATCCGGGGTGTCCTCTCCAATGGCTTCTCCTATGGGTATACAAGACATATGGTCAGCCATGTAATATTGCTTCCCCTTACATACCACCACAGAGAAGTTAGATTCTAAAAGCAGAAGTAACCATCAAGCAATGCGTCCCATAGTGTAAGGTTTATTAACAAGATAAAGCAATGCCTGATGGTCAACAAAGAAGGTAAAAGGCATGGCCAAAAGATAATGTCAAAATTTCTTTACAACAAATACCATGGCTAAGCCCTCTCTCTCTGTTGTTGAGTAATTCATTTCTATATTCGTGAGTTGTCTGCTAGCAAAGCTCACTAGATAGTCTAGGTTGTGTTCACGAGGTTGACACAACACAGCTCCCACAACGAATTTCGAAGCATCGATGTGGACATGGAAGGTGATTGTCTAATTTGGGGCTCTTAGAATTGGTGTAGTGTTGTTAGAGCATTTTTCAATTCCTCATATGCACATTGGCATTCCTTGGTCCACTCGAACATATTCAGCAACTTGTATAGAGGGCTAGCAATTAATGCATAGTTCAACACAATGCATCGATAGTATCACGTGTGGACTAGGAAGAATTGAAATCCCTTGTTGTGGGAGCTTTTGCTTAATTGCCAAGACCCACGGACTGCTTATTGTTTCTAGCGTTCCAAGCCGAGCACTAATGGCCACTTCTCACATAGCTGACGCGCCATCCATATCTACGGGTGTAGTGAGGTTACTTCCATGCCGATCGAGTTACCTCCTCTCTTGCGCACTCCGGTAGCTCCACGATCCAAGTGCAAGCTTCAAGCAAGCTCCATCCCCAAGCTCCATGCTCCAAGCTCCATTGCCACGAGCAAGAGAAGAGAAGAGAAGAGAAGAAGAAGAAGAGAGGAGAAGATGGAGAGCTTCTCCTCCCCGGTCCCTCACCTTCACACTCTCACACTCCCTCTCTCAAGCACAAGCTCAAGCAAGCAAGAAGAAGAAGAAGAAGAAGAAGAAGAGGAGAGCCACTTTTGGCCACACACAAAAATGAGCTTCTCATTTACTTTTCAACTTTATATACAAAACCCTAAATCCCTTTTGGATGGTCATCCACTTATCCCCTTTTTTACATGGCCGGTCATGGCCTAGGCCCTTTTTTCCATTGTCCTTCTATCTTCCTAGCTTCCTTCTTACTACACCCATCTACCTTTACAAATTGCACGGGTGAGAGCCTGACACTCTTTCAATTAAACCATGATGCACTTGCGCTCTTTTACAAAAGTATTGACTTGTGCTTTTTCTTGTACGCCTTTTTTCTTTATTTAGGACTTTTCTGCACTTCTTGTGCTGCCATATTTTTCTTTACGTACCTTCATCTTTTGTTTCACTTTTTCCTTGGCCATGTCTTCTGCTTTAGATTTTCTAGCTTTTCCACCTTGTTCGTTTGAGGGATAACATTAACCCCCTCCTAGACGAGTGCCAATCCCATGGCACTCACAGTCGTAGGTAGCAAGCTTTAGCATGCACCGAAGACGTGGGTGGCAAGGACGTCTATGATTGCCATTGAGGAGTGTTGGTAATGGTGGGGAGGAAGGTCGTTGGGGGCACGTTGGTGGCCTAGGTGTCTGGTGGTAGGGCTGTTGGAGTTGGTGGTAGAGCTATGCTTTGTGGGGATTTCACTGATAGCTAGCACAAGTGGCGGTTTGTTGGGGATTCTGCACATGACAATTCTTGGCGGGCTTGCAGGATGATAAAGGATAAGGATTCAGAGTTGAGTGTCGATGAAGAGCGAACGACACTTTTGTTGGAGTATTCAATACCTGCAATTGAAAACCTCTCATATGTGGTCTCTCCCTAGGGGTAGTGCTAGTCTTCTTGATCGTGCACAAGACGTAGTTCAATTAGGTTGGGAGACAGGTCGAACTCTAAGCAATCTGAAAGTATTTTCCTACACTTGAGGACCCAACCTATGTATATATTTTGGTGAAGATATTATGTGAGTGCTCGTGCATACTTATATATTATGCAGTTAGAAAACTGTGGGCTGGTTTCTCGTAACAACATGTGGATGAAGCAAAGTTGTCCATGTTGAGAAGAAGTACATGTGAAGGTGTACGAGACATCCTTTGCGTTGTGACTGCACAAGGTAGCATAATTAAACACAGGGATGCCGCACTTGCAGTAGTGGTAGCTACTTGTATTGCTTGATGAGTACGGTGTACTTTCCATGGTTGTTCGTGCGTGACACGATGGATTGCAACGGTATTAAGGCAAAGTGCAAAAAATGAATCATGCAAATGGGTCAGGGTGACAGGTCTAACCATAGGTGAGACAAGCTCCCTAGGTATATCCTACCCTTGATGTGCCCTGAATAATTGTGGGTGATGCTAAAGGGCTAGGGGACTAGGTACGAAGTGAGCCGACCAAGCTCATTGGATGTACCTAATTTGAGGACCCCTAGGTGCTGTGCCGTGATTGTGGGTGCTTCTTATCTTTTCGTCTCTTTTCTTTTCGTTTTTCTTTTCCTTTCCTTTTTCTTTTCTTTTTCTATTTCTTTCCTTTTTCTTTTCTTTTTCTTGTTCTCTCTCTTTTCTTTTTTTTTGGGAACTTGCCTAAGTACAACCATTGCAATATGTTGAGGCTATCGGCCTTTCAATGGGTTGGGAAATGTCGAGCTTCGAAGGCTCAGGAAATGGATATTACAGTGATGATTGTGCCCTAACCTCGTTGTTAGAGAAACAGTTGTTGAGATGGGGAGATACACTTGAGATTTTGCAAACCTCTTTGCGACATGCGATGTCGGTACAATTGAGGTAACAATTGCCGTGAGCCAAATGTAGAGCTTGATCCAGAAAGAGAGCGTAGCCAATGACTATGCTTTGGGCCATGCGATGTGGGCGGTCGGCAATGGTGATTTTCGCTTTCGGCAGTGTGGCTTTGTCTCATAGCTCTTTGTGGGGTTGGCGGTCTTGCGATGTCTTGGGTATTGAACACTTTTGCACAAAGACCTGCGTCATCGTGCCGCAACTATAATAAAATAGTGCAACGCAAGGAGACATCACTTATCTGAATTCCATGGTGTTGACTTAGATACTTATCACCTGTGCTTGATTATCTTTTTCTTTTGCTAAAGACGTGAAATATATTAAATGCAGATATGAAAAGTTTGTACAATTCAGCACTTAACCATTTAGAGACAAAAAGTCATGGCCATGTAGCATTTGATAAGCCTTTTATACAACATGGGGCTACTCTATTTATACGAGGCGGGGCGAATCCTGCTGGTCAGGCGATTGAGGCTGTGCTAGTGAGGGGCTCCTGTAAGGCTGGGACGGGGAAGATGTCGGTCGGGACCTGAATGGTGTAGTCCCCAGCTGCAACTGTTTTCAGAATGCTTTTGAACAATGCATCAAATTCATGCTTGTCTCGAGCTGCCCTCTCCTCTTTCGAGCACCTAGGGCCTGAGCTTCTAGTAGGAAGGGCCCGCACGGCCGGGGTCGCCACTCCCCGAGCATTCCCTTGAGCTTTTGTTCCCCTAGCTTGGGGAGTTTTTGGCCTACGTCCAGGGCGGTGTCACTTGGGGCCTCGTTTCTTTGCATACCTTTTAAGGGTAGGTACATAGCGTTTCGGTGGAGGAGCTTATGCTACATACTCCCTCTGACGACAATAGTGTCCTGCAAGCCAGCTGCAATGGGTGCTCCATGTCAGCTACTATAGGGGGACCTGCAAAATGCAAACCAAGAATTAGGCCCTGAGGTAGGATAAAACTATTCGCATGGAAGGGATTATATAGTGGGTTATCCAGTGCATATGACGAGGAGCGGTGAGGTGAGGCATGCAGTATTTGTTGTAAAGGGACGGCCCCCGTGATGATGTTCGTTTTGCCTCGAGCTAATTAGCAGATCTTGTCTTATGCTCAGTTTAGTGGACTAGTTATCATGGAGTGGGGTAGGGCTCATCCCCGGAAGGATAGATCGGAAAGGGGAAAGGTATATAGAAAGGGATGGTGCCCCATCTACACCATCAGAGATGTTGGTCAGGGCTTCCTATGGCGGTAATGAGGGTTGCATGCCCTCCACCTAGAGGCAGGAATGGTCACACGACTTCTAATTGTGTGGTGAGAGGAGGACCTAAGGAGCTTAGCCTATCCAACCCAACTCTTCTCCCTGCGCTTGACTATCGTTGCTTGTGTGTGTTGATATTATCTATAAAGGGTCACAAAATTCATTGTTTATTTATGTACATATTTATGAACCCATGTCACTTCATGAGGATAAAAACCAATTATAGAACTCCTGGAGTGTGGCACATGCATCCAGTACTCGTGGCATCTTACTCAATAATGATAGATATTTTGCAACATGGAGTAGCATGACACCTTGTCTGAGTCTATTGACAACATGTAACTCCTCCTCAGTAAGAACCTTATTAGCTAGAGAGTTCTCTTGGCTAGTTCCAGCGAAGTCCATACCCCGAATGGTAGTCATCACTCGAAAGGAAGTTGGTGCCACATAGGTTGGCTCTCTTTGAGATCGCCATTTGGCCAATCACTTATCTAAGATTGTCATAATTTGGGTTCCTAGTTCGGCCATTGCAACATGGTTTTCAAACCAACGTTTTTTGAATTGACTTTAACCCTCTGATTGCCACTTTAGTTGCTCTATCTCTAAGAGATTTGGTTGGCAAAGCACATCATTGAATGTCACAATTAAGTGTAGTTCGTCAGCTTCCTCGTCAAAGGTGAGTCTCATGCATTCATGCAAGAGCCTCTCATAGTGCTCGTCAATATGTTCTTGCTCTTCCCAGGATAGGGGAAGTGGTGATGGAACCTAGAACGGGCCGGCACTGGCTCGTGCACTAGCCGGACCTCTATCTCACGCGCTCAACAACCCCACGGCCTCGCGGCCAGGAGCGTTGATGACACATACATTGCCTTCCTAAATGTCTTGCGTTTGTATTACGTCGTTTGTAGTCCACTTTTCTCTCACCCACTACCCCTCAGAGGGAGTCCCTTACACATTGCATAAGGGCACGAAGCACAGACATAGGGGGTCCTCCAACGGCTGAGTGCCGCCACCCCTCTGCGACTCTCCTACACCTTGGGGATTGGCCCCTCGATGCGTCGCTCAACATATAAACATTTCGCACAAAATCCACTCAAGGTACCATTTAATCGTATACAGGAATGTACCATTGTCCTTACTTCTCTTTCCCCTAGACCCCACAACTAGCCTATGGCTTAGGGTGTCCTGTCTCTCACTCAACGTAGGTCAAGGTCCTAATGAAAACAATTGCTGTGCATCCAGGATTTCTGATACCTTTAAATATTTCCTTGATTTATGCATAGTGTGGATGCTAAGTGCTCAAACAATTATGAAATCAATATTGTGCACATGTGGAAAACATCCTTTCAATGATTTTCGACTACCATTCTTATGCGGCGTTGCATGAACCTAGCACTGAGGAAACCCTCGTGCTACTAGGCCCTTATGTTATAATTATTCACCGACCTATATGGCATGCAAACAAAAACAGCAATCTTTTCATCATTTTTCTCCCCATTTAGACACATTTTAACCACTCTACCCTCCCATCGATCAGATGTTGCATTGTTATATAGATTTATAAGGCATTTTGCCATCATTTTATGTGTAAAGAGCGGGAAAAACACACTAGAACAAGAAGGTGGGGATGAACTAAGGCAAATCCTCATGCTTCAGTCCCCACAAACATTCACAAACATTGTTCTTAATTTTCATTAATTTTCTGCACCCAAAATGCATTTTTTCCCTATTTTTAGTGATTTTTCTCTATTTTCCTTGTATTTTCCCTTATTTTCTGCATTATTTAATTACTGAAAATTCAAAATAGGTTATGGGTTGTGGCCCTTAGTTCCTTCTTGCAGAAAAAATGAAAATTTAGTTGGTGTTCCTATTGATTCTTCCATTTTTATGCCCAAAAACATCATTTTCCCTTGATTTTCCATATTTTACGTGTTTTAGTGTATTATTTTGAGTCACAAGATGCATATTTTCTGATTTTCTAATTGTGATCAACAAGTGCTCATGGAAACAGTAACATAAACAATTTTTAGCCCACATGAACAACATTTTATTAATCAAAAGCCATGAAATCTCAAATTTCCTTTGAAAAAATTGAATTACCGCTTATTTGCGTATTTCGGGTTTCATGTCCATGGCTGCAAATTTGAAAATCAGCAGCACTTCATGCTCATGACGGTCATAAGTCACCATTTCCAGCCCATGGAGCAATCCGATCTATGCCGGACAAGCCTCCATCATTCCTTCTTCTTCCTTTCTCTTCCCACATGAACTCCCTCTTAGAGGAGAGAGAGGGAGGAGAGAGAAAGACTGAAATCAGAGATCTTCAAAGAGTCCATCATTTGACGGGCGAAGGGCGGCGATAGAGTCAGCATTCAGGAGGGAAGCAAGGGCCAATGTCTGTTGGGTAGGTTGCTCACAGCCAGGAGGATGATCATCAAGACCATGAGCGCAAAAATCGGGCGCAGATGGCGCCATCCCTTCTCCACGATTTGGCATCTTCTTTTTCACCTTCCCTTCATGTGACATTTAAAATTGGGCTCCCAAAGGTCATGCCCACTTTGGCCACTCTAATGTCCACCTCTTCGCATCTTGACCGTTTCCTTGGCCATTTCCCCGTCTGGACTCAGAATCGAGCTCTGAAAAATCCTGGGCGTCCGGCTTGGCATCACGCATTGGCCGGTAACTCGTGTCAACCCACACGACTATCTGAAAAATTATGAAAAATCAACAAGTGGCACTCGGGCACCTTTAAAGCACTTTGATGCTTAAAATCGTCCTAGGTCGAGCCGTCGCCTTTGGCGTTGGATATTTTTCCCTTGATATTCATAATTTTAGCTATTTTTAAGCAATTCCCGGCACCAAAATTCCGCTCTCATTGGCGACCATGGGATAGGGCGACTCAGCCCATCGAATCCACAAACATATCTGCACACAAACAACCAAAGAAGCATCAAGCTGATACAAAATAAATATATAATAAAACTCAGCACAATGCTCCCCCTAACCCTGGACAGAACCAAGGCATGACATCCACAAGGAGTAGGCCTAGCATCATCTAATAGAAGATCCGAAGCAAATCACTAACCAACTGCTCCAACACAGCCAAACTAAAAAGAACTGTCAAAGAGGTTGCCCTAAGTGGTAGTCTGAACTACTTACCAACTAAAGACAACACAACTAGAAGCTCCTACAAGGCGAGGACTCCTATAGCCTGATCAAGAAGGATTTTCTTTCAGTACATTTCTTTTTTTAGGGTTTTTATTTTAGTAACATACTTGGGCATGTAAAAAGGAGGGAGCTGAGCGTAGTGACCCAAGGAGAATAGGGCATCAGTCTCAGGACCTGTCTAGGCACCCAAGAACCTACCAAGCCCTCGCAAGGCGACACTTAATCCTTTTCTAACGCTCACTTTTATTTTCGCTCCAACCTTCCTTGTTTGGTCTTTTTTTTTTTAGCAAGAAGGCACCCCTAGGAAGACAAGGTATCGGCCTCGGGTCGGACTCGTCCCCAGGAACCTACCAGGCCTTCGCAAGGCGATGATCAACTGCTTATACATTTTTATTTCTTTTCTTTTCTTTGATAGGGGTTAGAACCCCTTTTTACACGCCTTCGTATTTATATTCATCTTTTGGGATGTTCAGGGTTTCTTGGCATCATCATTATTATCTTCTGGCAGGCTTCTCTAACTGCCTCACTACTAACAAGAACTCCTAGAACGGCTGCCTAGCAGGCTAGCAGAACAGGGCCACTAGGACTTCCCTCTAAAACATGCCTTTCGATGCCTGACAATGCCTTTACAGGAGGCAATGACTATTTCGACCTCCCTCAAACATACTTAGCCTAAACCTGGGACTTCATGCCTTGGTTGCCAGTCCCCAACAAAAATGTATCCCCTTGACAAGTACAAATACACATATAATAGGAAAGAAAGGTACTTGTAAAGGAGAGGTATCACCTGGATTGGCCACAAGAAGCTTCCATCGCAGCAAAGGCTCCTCCAGGCTCCACCGAATTCCACGAAGCACGAAACCTGTCCGGCACAACACTTAAAACAAAAACCCGATTAAACGCACCCGCACTAGACAGGGAAATGGCCCTCTTGGCCTAAGGAAATAAACCACTTCACTACAAAACTGAATCGGCCCTCTTGGCCTAATGAAATAAAACATGACTACGCATAACATCCTCCTGGAAATAACTATGATAGACATCAAAGCATACCATTCCCAGGGGAACAGGGCTCGTAGCCCTAAACTAGGTGCATTAAATTATGACCCATCCCTCCTGCGTATATCGCAAGAGGTGTTCGCATCACATGTCGTCTAATCAGTCTGTGGGTCCAAGATAATAAAGGTAGATGAGTCTTGCCTACCCTCTGCATCACCCAAATCAACCATCGTCTGCCAAAGAGGGCATGTTCAGAAAGCATACCCCACAAACGACCAGGTCCTGTCTCGTCATCAATAGATATATCGGGACAAGGGCCACAATTAAAGAAGAGGTCTTCTTCATACGCAAAATTAGCCAATGAATCGGCAAACTGATTCCAATTCCGTGGAATCAACTGAAAAGACACTCTATCAAATTCGTCTAGCAGGGCTATGGCAGTATGATGGTACATGCAAAGGATGGGGTTTCGTACCATATACGTCCCATTGAGTTGATTTAAAACCAACTGAGAGTCCCCTTTCACCAATAACTAGCGGATACCACCCTTCTTTGCAATATTCAAACCCATAATCAGGGCTTTGTATTCTGCCATATTATTGGTAAAATTCACCCCGAGATAAGCAGCTAACTTCATGACAATGCGTCGTCGGGGGTCTCGGATGACAACTCCTACACTTCCTTTTTTGCATGCACCCCTGGACACCCCATCGAAATACAAGGTGTACGTCCATAAAGGGTTTACATATCCCACCATCCAGAACTCTACTCATAATTATGGTAATCGAAATTCAACATTTTCAACAGGTGGACTGTAGGCTCCATCCCTCCATCCTCATTGAATTCAATAGGGATGCTCGTCAAAATTTGTAGGCAGTGATGGCAGAAGACCTTGATCTCCCAAATAAATGTCCCGCCTTCTTGCTCAGTCACCTTATATCCTTTGCTCCACCAAATGAGCTTCCCCTGATGATACCTCTGTTCTAAATATGGATGTTCTAAATAAGGGATCAGACGACCCATCAACCTCTATCACGATTTCCTTGCAGATATTTGATCGATCTCGCCTAAACCTGCAAGGCAGTCATAGTATTAGTGCAATCAGAAATAATAAGGTTTAATCTTATTAAGATTAACCTTATTTTTAAATTTTATCCCCTCAAGGTCGGCTAACAAGACTCTGGATTTATTCTTTCCTATTCTAACGATCCTACAGGGCCCGTCCCATTTGGGCTCTAGCTTGCCTGGAAATAATTCACGTCGTGCGTCATAATACAGAACAAGCTGTCCTTTCTTGAAGGTGTATTTCTTGGCTTTGAGGTCATGTAGCTGCTTCATTCGGCGCTTCGCCACTTCTTGGTGTAATAAGCTCTGCAGCTTAAGCTCATCTAAATGTGCTAGTGTCGTCAAGCGCTCAAAAAGTGCGTCTTCATCACTCAAAGAATGATTGATGGCAAACCGAATAGTCGGCAGCTCAATCTCTAAAGGCAAGACACACTCCTCCCCATATACTAACTTGAACGGGGTATGGCCAGTGGCTCGTTTGAAAGTCATATTATAGGCCCACACTGCCACGTATAACTTTTTATCCCAATCCCGTTCTTTTTCGACACAATTTTGGACAGGATGCCCACAAGCTGCTTGTTGGTGCTTTCAACTTGCCCATTGGCTTGCGGGTTATATGGGGTTGTCTTGTTATGCTTGATTTGCCACATCTCTGTCAAACCTTTGATCACCTTATTCAGGAAATGGGTTCCGCGGTCCGACACTAATTCTTTCGGCGGACCAAAACGGCATATTATCTGCTCTAAAAGGAAACTAGCAGTTTCTTTAGCATCATCTTTCCTTGTTGCACGTGCTTCTGACCACTTTGTGAAGTAGTCAGTTGCTACAATGATATACCTCTTTTGCGCAATCGACGACGGAGTAATAGGACCCACAAAGTCTATTCCCCACTTCTCAAATGGAAGTATCGCCATAATAGGGGTGAGTGGTCGTTTCCTATTCTCTCGACTATCATGTCGTTGACAAATATCACATCTCTTAACATATGCAAACGCATCCTGGAAGATGGCAGGCCACCAATAACCTGCTCTTAAAGCCTTTTGTGCTGTAAGCCGTCCAGCAAAATGGCCTCCGCAAGCGGAATCATGGCACTCTTCCAAAATGAATGGCACCTCGTCAGGCATCACACATCGGCGATAGATGTCATCAACCCCTTGCCGATATAATGTACCTACGATCAAGGCAAACTTTAATGCTTGCTGCTTAATTTTCCTTCTCTCAGCTTTAGATAATTCGGATCCCGCCTCTCCCGTCGATAAATAATGTGTTATTGCAGCATACCAGGAGGGAATAGATACCGTATCTATCTTAAATAACAACTCCATGTCACTACCTTCAGCCACAGATTCTTTCGGCTCCCCAAAGTCCACAAGACATTCCACGATGCCTTGCAACCTTGGTAGCTTACTCCTGATTTCATAATCAAATTCCTGCAAAGTGATTAACCACTTCGCTAGACGATCAAGCGGCTGTAGCTTATTCATCAATAATCGAAGCCCCTCCGCCTTTGTATAAAGCATGACTTTCTCATAGAGAATATAATGCCTGAATTTCTTGGTCCCAAAGACCATCGCTAGACACAACTTCTCCATGTAGGTATAATTGATCTCTGAAATGCCCAATTTCCGACTAGCAAAAGCTATCAGGTGGTACCAGTTCTCTTCTCAAATTTGGGCCAAACAGGCTGATACTATACATGGTTGCTGCTGAAAATATATAGAACACCTCAC
Organism: Lygodium microphyllum; assembly: GCF_053477565.2. Classification (NCBI taxonomy): domain Eukaryota; kingdom Viridiplantae; phylum Streptophyta; class Polypodiopsida; order Schizaeales; family Lygodiaceae; genus Lygodium; species Lygodium microphyllum. The sequence goes on from NC_141137.1 coordinate 61,657,991, forward strand.
CTCTTTTAGGTGCTTTTAAAACGGGAGCTCTTGCTAGCTCCTGTTTCACATCCTCGAATGCTACCTTACAAGGGTCACCCCATACAAACGAACAGCTAAAGAACAATAAATTTGTAAGCGGCAACGTTCTTTCTGCCAAGGCGTTTATGAATCTACGGTAATAACCAAACGAAGAAAGAAAGCTATGAACTTCTTTCGGAGTGTGTGGTGGACCCATGGCAACTATAACTTTGACCTTCTCGGGGTCTGTCGCAATTCCTACCGAACTGACCACATGACCCAGCAATAGCCCATAAGGTACTCCAAAAACACACTTCCGTGGGTTTAAGGCAATGCAAAATTGTCTACAATGCTCAAAGCATTTTCTTAAAATGATCAGCTGCCTTCCTCTCATGGTGGCAGCCCCTAAGTCATCAATAAACACCTTCAACTTTTCAAGGGATATGTCACAGAATGTCTTATCTGCTATTCGTTGCCACGAACCAGGTGCATTGCATAAACCAAAGGCCATCACATGGTACGCAAAAGTACCAAATACAGTAATAAAAGTTGTTTTCAACTTGTCCTCTTCTGCAATTGCCATTTGGTTGTATCCTGCAAAGCAATCCATAAACGAATATATCTCCCTACCCGCTAATTGATCCAAAATCTGGTCAATAAATGGCAACGGGTAGTAGTCCTTAACTGTCTGCTTATTCAGCTCCCTAAAGTCCACACATAATCGGATTTGATTATTCTTCTTCTTTCTAATCACAACTGGCGAACACCACTCCGTGTGTTGTACAGGAAAAATCAAACCCGCTTTCCGAAGCTTCTGTAACTCTTCAAACAGCCCGTCCCTCAGTTTGAAAGGCATACGCCTTACTTTCTGTCGTACAGGACGACTGCCCTCTTTCAACGGAATTGTATGAACAGCAAGACTAGGAGAAATGCCTCTCAACTCATCATAACTCCAGGCAAAGATATCACGAAATTCTTGGATCAGGGCCACATAATCCTCCCTTTCTGCTATGCTGAGCATAGAACCTAATTTGATTGGCCGTGAATCATCAGGCATACCAAGGTCTAGCTCGATAACATCTGCATCTCTTATACGATCTTGGCCCTCTATCGGCTCGTTCAAAGTGATCTGATAGATGTCTTCCGTGGTGGATCCCTCTTTGGACTCATCACTCGATGATGTCTCACTGGCAGATAAATCTTCTAATGTCTCTAATTCTGTAGAAGATAGAGGAGCTCTTTCACTCTGCGGGGACTCATGATAAGCATCAACCACCACACACTGGGCACTTCTGTCGAATATTAGTCGACCGGCGGGTATATCTACTTGGCAGTCCGCTTGCAAGATCCAAGGTCGTCCGAGTAATACTTGGTAACTTGGATGGCCTGCAAAACGAATCACCCTAAAGTCCAACAGGCATTCTACATTTGCAACAGTGACATGGACCTTAGTAATACAGCCTTCCGGCTGTCTCAAACTATCATCTGCCATTCTGAGAATTGTGGAGGTATCTTTCTGGATCGCAAGACCTAACATTTCCATCAGTTCAGAACTCATAATGTTAACAGATGATCCCGTGTCGACAATGGCATAATCTACTAATATCCCATCGACATAGGCTGCAACCCTTGGGCAATGCTTCTCAGCATGCTCGAACCAGTCATCACCAACTCGCGCAATACCCAAAGGTTCTACGATATACCCGGTACATAGGATCTTTCTAAATTCCTTACGTACTCCTGGGGAAAGCTTAATAAGCTGTAAGAGGTTCACGTCCGGCTTGACTTCGCAAAGAGAACTCGCCAAATCGAATTCATGATAGTTCGATAGAGCTCGCTTTTCATGCCAAACCATCCGCTCTTTAGGTCGTTGAACCGGCTTTATTGCATCTTTCTTAACTTTCACCTTCTTCTTTGGTGGTTCCTTATCGGCTTTACTTTCCACGGGCTTCAAAGGTCCCCCTTCCATGGCAGGATCCAAAACTTACGTTCCTTTGTCGCCTTGTTTAGGGTTTCCGTCGACAGGCTTATCCTTGTCGGCTTCTCTACCCTTTTGACCTCTTGTAAGAACAGCTCGCAGATTAGAGGTTTCAGCATCATTAACGCATACAGCCTCAATCAAACTAACCCCACTACCACTTGGTAGCTCCTCCACTGTAGTCTTTGGTCATTGAAGTATTTGTTTAGGCCCGCCTTCTCGCTGGGAATCATTTCCTAGCACACGATGATTAACAGGCCCTGGTTGCCGACTACCTCGCTGGAGGGAACTGATCTTACTCCAGCAAGTAGCTGCTAAATGGCCGGATTTTCCACAGATGTCGCACTTAACATTTGGGCAATTTCTTGGATAGTGTTGCCCACCACACCATTTGCAACTAAACCTCGAAGGTGCACCCTCATCTGGGTATCTACTTCCTATCAAATTTTGTTGTTTTTTAAGGAAGTTGACATCAATGGCTATTTGCCGATACTGCTCCGTAATCATGTCGGTATAATGCTTCATCATGTCCTTAACCTCGCCAAGAACATTGGAAGCGCTCGACTCATAGCCTTGGTCATTACCATGTCGTTCCATCGGCCTAACAATTCGATTAGGCACTGGTTGTTGAGCCACAGGCATGGTATTAGAATTGACCACCTGGCCTCCACCATTTGAAGCCATTTGACTGCCCGTAGGCATCGACATGCTAGGGGGAGCTGGTAATAAAGGGACATTCTGCATCATGTTCCCTCTCCCATTAGGGTTAGCCATCGCTACCCCTTGGCCACTACTGCCATTGGCCATCGCCACATTGTTTCCCAATACTAAACCCATATTCGAATTGCCTCGAGAAGCATAGGCTGCTTGTAGTCAGGATTCCACCTCTTGTGCTCGTGTAATGGCAGTATCTATATCCCCCAAGGGGACACTACTCAACTGCAATTGGATGTTAAAGTCCAAACCATGTAGGAAATATTGCAATTGGGCAGCTGCGGGGATAGGAATAGAGGTGTCCAACTTACGGAAAACCTCTTTTATTTTCTTCGCATAAGCACGAATATCCTCGTGTGGTTCTTGGCGGGTCATGTTGAGTACACGCAACCAATATTGCCCACCCCTTTCAGGGGCAAAATCCCTTCGAAAAGCTCCATAAAATGAATCAATATTCAATATGGTTCCGACTTCTAAACCATGATACCATATGGCAGCTCTTCCTTTGAGAGTCATATTGAAGAACATCATTAAATGTCCTTCTTCTTGAATGCGACAGTTAAAGTTTTTGAAACTCCCTAATGTGGAGTTCCGCATCTTCCTCAACTAGCCCATTAAAAATGGGTAGCGGGTAACCTAGAGCCGGCAAATCCGTCATTCCTGCTGGAATTGCAATAGGCTGCGCCATGACGAGGATTGGATTTGCACTAGGAATAAGGGACGGTGGGGTTACACCTCCCGCACTTGATGTGGACTGGCTTATGGAAGAAAGGGGAGCACTAGAGCTTCCACCTTCTCCTAACTTACTGCCTGTGGCACAAAGACCACTAGATCCACTCCCCCGTAAGGGTTCAGCACCGCTCCGCTTAGGAGAATATCTCCTAAAAATTTCAGCACGTCGCCTAGCTCTTTCGTCTCTCTCTTGCTTTTGGATTTCTGCTAGACGATGCTTATCGCTAAATAACGGATCAATCACAGTGTCTTTTGGCATAAACTGCTAGTTGGTCCCTAGACAACCAGGATTCGAGGACCGCCACTTTTAAGCGGCTCCCGGAAAACGCACCACTGATGGAACCTAGAACGGGCCGGCACTGGCTCGTGCACTGACCTCTATCTCACGTGCTCAACAACCCCACGGCCTCACGGCCAGGAGCGTTGATGACACATACATTGCCTTTCTAAATGTCTTGCGTTTGTATTACGTCGTTTGTAGTCCACTTTTCTCTCACCCACTACCCCTCAGAGGGAGTCCCTTACACATTGCATAAGGGCACGAAGCACAGACATAGGGGGTCCTCCAACGGCTGAGTGCCGCCACCCCTCTGCGACTCTCCTACACCTTGGGGATTGGCCCCTCGATGCGTCGCTCAACATATAAACATTTCGCACAAAATCCACTCAAGGTACCATTTAATCGTATACAGGAATGTACCATTGTCCTTACTTCTCTTTCCCCTAGACCCCACAACTAGCCTATGGCTTAGGGTGTCCTGTCTCTCACTCAACGTAGGTCAAGGTCCTAATGAAAACAATTGCTGTGCATCCAGGATTTCTGATACCTTTAAATATTTCCATGATTTATGCATAGTGTGGATGCTAAGTGCTCAAACAATTATGAAATCAATATTGTGCACATGTGGAAAACATCCTTTCAATGATTTTCGACTACCATTCTTATGCGGCGTTGCATGAACCTAGCACTGAGGAAACCCTCGTGCTACTAGGCCCTTATGTTATAATTATTCACCGACCTATATGGCATGCAAACAAAAACAGCAATCTTTTCATCATTTTTCTCCCCATTTAGACACATTTTAACCACTATACCCTCCCATCGATCAGATGTTGCATTGTTATATAGATTTATAAGGCATTTTGCCATCATTTTATGTGTAAAGAGCGGGAAAAACACACTAGAACAAGAAGGTGGGGATGAACTGAGGCAAATCCTCATGCTTCAGTCCCCACAAACATTCACAAACATTGTTCTTAATTTTCATTAATTTTCCGCACCCAAAATGCATTTTTCCCCTATTTTTAGTGATTTTTCTCTATTTTCCTTGTATTTTCCCTTATTTTTTGCATCATTTAATTACTAAAATTTCAAAATAGGTTATGGGTTGTGGCCCTTAGTTCCTTCTTGCAGCAAAAATGAAAATTTAGTTGGTGTTCCTATTGATTCTTCCATTTTTATGCCCAAAAACATCATTTTTCCTTGATTTTTCATATTTTACGTGTTTTAGTGTATTATTTTGAGTCACAAGATGCATATTTTCTGATTTTCTAATTATGATCAACAAGTACTCATGGAAAACAGCAACATAAACAATTTTTAGCCCACATGAACAACATTTTATCAATCAAAAGCCATGAAATCTCAAATTTCCTTTGAAAAAATTGAATTACCACTTATTTGCGTGTTTCGGGTTTCATGTCCATGGTTGCAAATCTGAAAATCAGCAGCACTTCATACTCATGACGGTCACAAGTCACCATTTCCAGCCCATGGAGCAATCCGATCCATGCCGGACAAGCCTCCATCATTCCTTCTTCTTCCTTTCTCTTCCCACATGAACTCCCTCTTAGAGGAGAGAGAGGGAGGAGAGAGAAAGACTGAAATCAGAGATCTTCAAAGAGACCATCATTTGATGGGCGAAGGGCGGCGATAGAGTCAGCATTCAGGAGGGAAGCAAGGGCCAATGTCTGTTGGGTAGGTTGCTCACAGCCAGGAGGATGATCATCAAGACCATCAGCGCAAAAATCGGGCGCAGATGGCGCCATCCCTTCTCCACGATTTGGCATCTTCTTTTTCACCTTCCCTTCATGTGACATTTAAAATTGGGCTCCCAAAGGTCATGCCCACTTTGGCCACTCTAATGTCCACCTCTTCGCATCTTGACCGTTTCCTTGGCCATTTCCCCGTCCGGACTCGGAATCGAGCTCTGAAAGATCCTGGGCGTCCGGCTTGGCATCACGCATTGGCCGGTAACTCATGTCAACCCGCACGACTATCTGCAAAATTATGAAAAATCAACAAGTGGCGCTCGGGCACCTTTAAAGCACTTTGGTGCTTAAAATCGTCCTAGGTCGAGCCGCCGCCTTTGGCGTTGGATATTTTTCCCTTTATATTCATAATTTTAGCTATTTTTAAGCAATTCCCGGCACCAAAATTCCGCTCTCAAGTGGCAAGTATTCTTCAAGCTGCTCCTTAGGGAATGCACCCATGTCCACAAGGACGTAGACATATGCGAATACTTTGAGTTTAGCATCCAACTTAGTTAAGCATTCTATGACACTTCTATGTTCAACGAGGGCCTGCTCGGTTGCTATCTCATGCAAGGTTCTAGGAGTTTCCCTAGGCTTTAGCATAGCTGGGGGCTCAGGCTTAGATGAGCAAGATTGGTCAATGCTAGGATTGCTTATGCTCTTGGAGTTTGTGCATTTTTCTTGAGGTTTTGCTACTATTGTGTCATGGTTCTCCTCGGATCTGATTGGTATAGATTTGTCACCCTGTTGTGACAGTGTTGTATCCACTCTTGATTGGTCAATGCGAGTTTTGTTGTCGGTGGATTGAGTGTTGCAAGAAACCGTTGATGGTAACCACTGCTTTGATTTTTCAGAACACACGGATGCATCTGAGGTTTCACCACTATTAGGAGAGACATCAATGGGTTCATTGGTGGATGGACCCAATGCTTTATTCCTCAGCTCTTCGGCACTCTTGGTTTCAATCTTCTTAGGATCTACAACCACTTGCACCTACCGTTGTTGTTTTCGTTCTTTTCTCTTTTTTTTCTTAGGCAATCGAGGTGTATTCCTAGAAGAATCGGGACCTTGAACTAGGTCCGCGGCCTACTGAATAGCCTTGCTAGGTTGTGAGGATACAACTGCCTCTCTTTTTGGAGAGTCTAGTTCTTTAGTCAATTCCCTTTTGTTTAACTCCTTCATCCTAGGCTTTAGGCACTTTGAAAGTGCTGGAGTTATCAAAGAAGTTGGTTGCGACACCTCCTCCACAAGTGAACTACTAAGGACGCGTTTCACAAGGGGCATTGTCACGGCCAAGGGCTATGACTGCTGTGATCCCTGATTGGAAGTAGTAGTAGCTAGTTTAGTGGACCGGCTACTATTAGTAGATTGCAATGTCAGGTCCTTAGGCAGATCGGAAGTGGTTGTGTCTTTTGTTACCCTTTGAGCATTCACTTGTGCAGATCGAGCCTCAGTTGATCTAGCCACGGTGGGTTGCACAGGCATATCCTTGGGTCGAGAGCTATGGGTGGTGTCATGTTCCACCTCTCAGACATTTGGAAGCTTAGTTGGAGACAAAGATTGGGATTGAGCAGTTGCACTTGACAATTGCTATTGTGCTTCCTGTGTCCATTTAGGGAAAGAGGGTGTAGGAGACTTGGGACTCCTAAGTGGCCTTGACACTGGCTGGAATATTTTCTCGTGGCTGTTAGATGATTTTGCCATTTTCTTTGTTGAGCATTTAACCTTTCAATGAGCAATATTGTGCCTATGATGCCTGTTATCCTCTTGGGAAATCAAAGTCTCCTCCGGCACTAGTGGCTTTTTCTTACCCTCAATGATTACATCTAATATCTTACCATATACCCTTTTTGTCCTATCCTTACATGGAGAGGAGTGGTGGACAAAAATGGATGGCTGCAACTGGTGAAAAAGCTATCATTCATGTCCTCAAGGAGGGCCATGCAAAATGATGAGAGTAGAGCAGCATGCAACATCAGCCGAGTCATGGCACAACTATCTATTCTTGTATTAATGTCAAAAAAGAGAGTTGGAAGATGGTACTCTATCGGTGTGGGGGGTTTCTTGAGGAGTGTTCTAAGTAATCTAATATAGTTACATGTTGTTATAAAGGCGGGGTCTAGGAAAGAAGAGAATTCACCTAAGAAGTGGGCCATGGAGTCCCATAAATATTGCTCTAAGAAAGTGAGTGCTTCCTCAGGCTTTGTGGTGTTGACGTTGTATTTCTTGGGGAGGTCTTATCGGCCATGGATGTCAAGATGATCAAAATCTACTCCTACCCTTCTAGGATACGGTATGTAGGTTGGATCATTCCGCTCAAAGGGCAGGGAGCCGCAAAATGACATCCAAGCATCTACATTACCGTTCCACACTCTTCTCCTCCATTTAGGTTTAGGTTGGGATTCATAGACTTTCACCATGTGGGGCACCTCCTCAACCTTATTTTCCCAGTAGTCTGGAGATTTTGTCCCCCATGTAGTTGGATTCTTCTCTCTTTCGGTGAGCCATCGGTCACCAAGCCTTCTTCCCATGGTGATCACTACCTTTACCACTTTGATGGCTAGCACTTTGCCTAGAGCCGCTGGGTATTGAAAAGTGAAATCAAAGGGCCGACGGTGATTTTTCCACTGCTCCCATACTGACAGCTCCATGTTCCAATTCATGAGTGATCAGTCTTTTTTCCGTTGGATAGGAGGCTCTGGGATTGCAAGTGGTTGCACCTTTGCTCTTTTGCGTGCTTGTTCAAGCATTCTAGCTCTTTTCTTTTTAGCCTCTGCTTTCCTTTCCACTGTGGTATCTTGCTCTTGAGGGGGTTTTGGTTGTGGTGAGGGAGGTGGTGGAATCCACTTCTCATCTCGTTGCATCCCGTCATGGCTTGATCCTGCTTCTCCTTCCTATGGTTGTTCCTCTTGGAGTCCTAATGCATTAGCCTCCTACGGCGTCAAGCCCACTCTCAGTAAATTTTCTGCTTCTGCCAATGTCAAGCCTGCTCTCAGTAGATTTTCTCGTTGCTCTTGCCAATTAAGATTGAGTTTTCTGTCCTAGATTTGGGAGCACAACCCTTGTTTTATTACCTTGCGAGCTATTTCCAGCTTTCTTTTAAGCACATCAGCTGTATTTTCCTCTTCAGAGAGTGTGATGTCTAGATTGTGCTAAGGAAAGCATGTTGCTAGGCCTGTAGACTTGCCTGAGCAAAGTCTGCCCTGGTTTCTGCTAGTATTCAGCTTCCTTCTGCAAGGGCCAAACGGCTTGCAAGGTCTTTCACTTTTTTCTCACACTTGGCCTCCCATTCTTGTGCCTTCTTTTTCATTTCTTCCAAGCCTTTAATTTGCCTTTAGGATAGGGCCGCTATCATCAACTCTTGCCCCTTCCATTTCTGTGCCATTTCTTATTTCTCCTTTGTTAGGCACTCGATCTCTCTTTCCAATCTCCTTTGTTCTTCTATCTCCCTTTGCACTCTATACTCCACTTCTTCCCTCTCTCTTTGACGTTTCTCTTGTTCTTGTGCTCTCTTTGCCTCTAGTGCGATGAGCTCTTCCATGTTCTCCTGGAGCCTTCTCATCTACGTTTCAAGCCCCCCTGTTATAGGACTAGGAGCTTGTACTCGCTTTGCATTCCAAATAGCTCTTGGTTCTCTTGTTCTAGTCTTTTTCACTAGTCTTCCTCCTTACCTTCCTTGGCCTTAAGCTCTGCTTTTAGCTGCTTGATCTCTTTTTGTTGCATGGCCACTTAGCATGTATTTTCTAGTTGAAAGGTAGCCGACATTTCTCTTTCAGCTTCTAGCTTTGCCATTGCGGCTTTCTTATCCTCCTTTGCTCTTTCCAATTGAACTTAAATCTCCTTGACATGCTCACCATGCTCAATGGGCTATGGTCCTGCATTGGTGGGATCCTCGACTCTTTGTCACATGCCTCTGCTGGGATTCGACATCCGGAACTACCGGTCTTTCCATTCCTATAATTGGGGTCCTTGCACTAGAGTCGGGTGTTGAGCTATGTGCTTTGTCTACTAAGAACTGCACCCATGCCATGAGGTTGCTGGCATCAATAGTGGTTGGGGTGCCTTGTGTTGTTGCAATGCTTGGGGTGGCTGGCAGCATGGTGGGCAGGATCGGATGGAGTGCGGCCTTGCCTTTTCCTTTTGGAACTGGCGGAGGCAAGTCTTCTAGCACTTGACTACTGGTCCCCATCCTGTCCTCTACCTTGGTGGGCTCATTGTTGCTGCCAATTTCTCGTATCTGCTTTGCTGCTCAATGGACATATGCATAGCTTGTGCCAAGTCCTCTTCTTCTTTCCTCATCAACTCTTCGTCTTCTTCTACTATCTTCCTTCTCCTTTCCTCCTCTACCCTTTTTGATTCGTCTGCTATTCTTTATAGTTCAGTCTTCTCTTTGTTTCTTCTCTCTTGTTCGGTTTTCTTGGACTTTCTTTGCGCTTTTAGTAGCTCTTCCTTCTCCTTCTTTGTCATTCTCTCTTCCTGCTTCTCCTGTGTCATCTTTTCCTTGAGTTTTTTTTGGTTTTCTTTTTCTGGACTAGGCTTTTGGTTCTCCCTCCTCCTCACTAATTGTTCTCTTGCTAGACTTCTCTCATTTGTGATGGGGAGGTGACCTTCCAGGAGTTTCATCGGCTCCTTCCTCTCCATCATGTGCCTCCTTCACAACTTCGTGGATGAGAGCAGTCAAAATTTCCCCATACTTGATGAATGAGGCTTTGGATGATAGCTTCTTTCTCTCAGCTCCCTTTGATATTGGGTCCCCACTAGCCGGCTTGCTTCCTAGGACTAGTGCCTTAGCAGATTGATCAATGGTTTTCTACACGTAGCCATTCCAGTCTATTTCATCCAACGAGCGAGTTGCCAAGCTCTCCAGCATGGGCACACTGATTCTGTGCATAAGGGAGTTGTATCTTTGACTGGAGAAGAGGGAATGGATGACTTTTGCCTGCATTCTGATTTCTAGGTCGGGGATGTCTTGAATGCTTATGCCATCATTTGTTATTAAGACTTGTTCCTTTTCCATGCTCAACATGGCATAAACATCCCACTTTTGTCTCCTTTCCACCTTGGATTCTAGACCCAGCACCTTCTCCACCAAGACCTTATTGAGCTGAATCTGCACTTGCTTAGCTCCTTTTTTCCCCTCCCCATAGCCACCATCCCACATTCCCTATCGGGGTTGTAGGTCCTAAAAAATTCCACACATTTGGTGTGGTTGGCAGGCTCTTGTCCAAATTTCTCGAGGTACTTGGCTAGGTTGCATTGCTCCACAACCCTTTTTGCAGCCTCCTCCTTTGCCACCACCTCTACAATATTGTGGATGCTTTGGAACTTGAGCTAGTTATAGGCATAATTTTCAACGAAAATGTCATAATTCGCTCTTTCCTTGTCCATGAAGGGAAGATGGTGGGCACGATCCTATTGTGCTGCCATCTTCAGCTCGTGTCATGAAACCATGGTTCATCATTAACATTCTTAAAACAGTTTCTTACTGGAAGATAAACAGGAGTTGATCATGCTTTTATGGAAAGAAGAACATGCTTAAGCACAAAAAGAGAATTTTCCTTAGAGCAATTCTATTTCTTTCCAAAATTGTATGACACTTTTCCTCAATCACAAGTTAATTTTCATCTGTTTTGGATGTTGAGACTTTAAATTTTCATTGCATGTTTAATTCCCCTTACATGTTTGATTTCACCCCTTGATTTCACCTTACTTCCCCTTACCCTCTCCCCCCTTGGGAATGAGAAGAATCCTTCCGAGGATTAGAGGTTGAGAGGTCAAGGGCATCAATGCTTATTCTTGGTGCTTTACTTCCGCATGAGCTAAGCATAGAAATTTGGATTGTATTCTAGATCAGCATAGTGGGCCATGTCGAAAGGATAGATGCCTACTTGAGTGGTGTCGGTGAGAACATCCATGAGGAAGTCACCGCAGTCTACACGATTGGCAATGTGTAACTCCTCCTCTGTCAAAATTTGATCTAAATGCGGGTGGGTCAGGAGGTGCTCTTCTAGGGGTTGGTTACGAATGGCGGTCAATACCTTATAGGAAGTTGGAGCTACATAAGTGGGGTCATACTCCGAGGTTTTGATGGCACATCGTTGCTCAATGTTAGTCATGATTTTGTATCCCTCTACCTCCTGTTGAAGTCGGAGATCATACCATTTTCTCAAGAAAGAGGAGTTCCGTGTTAGCAAGCTGTTTTAACTCCTCGATTTCTTGCTTAGGTAAGCTAGTTCTATTGTTTCCTCATCCTCATCTTCAATCTCTATAATTGTGGCTGCTCGTACGTTAACAAGGGACTCTAGCATTGGAGGTTCATGTAATGGGTGCGTGGGAGGGTAATACTTCTTGATGCAATTGCCATTGAAGAAACCTATGCCCTATCCCTCTAGGGTTTCAAGTTTCGCATTACCGGTTCTACTGATGGCGCGGACTCTAAAAGGCCCCAACCTTCTAAATTTCATATTCTGTTTATGACCCTTAACTGAGTACAAGAGTACTAAGTCTCCCTGATTGAAATCTCACTGCTTAGCATGCCTATCAAACCACCTTTTGTGTCTTGCCTTCTCACATATCAGTGCATGGGTGGCTAGAAGTCGTGTTTGCGTTCAAGCTCAATTAAGCTCTCTATCCATGCCTCCCTTCCATCCCATCTCTCTTGAAGGGCGATTCTTAGGCTAGGAATGAAGAACTCTACGGGTAGAATTTATTCAGTCCCATAGGTCAACCTAAAGGGAGTCTGTCCTATAGCCATTTTATAGGCTGTGCAAGCAATAAGCCCACAAAGCTTCCATCAAATTGTTATCCTAGTCATTGCATAAAGCAGAGACCACTTTCATCAAAACGTTCACTAAGATTTCATTAGTAGACTCAGCCTAGCCATTCGCCTAAAAATAGTAAGGTGAAGACTTTCGATGGTGAGCGATCACTTCATTAATGAAGTGTGTACCTTGGTCACTAACCAGTTTGATGGGGCAGCCAAGTTGTGAGATCACATGCTCCCATAGGAACTTGGTAGTGGTCCTAGGATCGTTCTTTCGAGTTGCTCGTGCTTCAACCTACTTCATGAGATAATCCGTGGGGCAACGATGATGTATTTGTCTTGCGAATACTGTACCACAAGACTAATCGACCCAAGGAAGTTGATTTTCCACTTCTTGAAAGATTGACTTGCAATGATAGGGGTTAGCTCCATTTGATCCTTGCAAATCAGGACCTTGGTCCATTGACACTCGTTGCAATGTTTTACAAATCGTGATGTATCTCAGAAAAGAGTAGGCCACCATAGTTGAGACTGCAACACCTTTTGGGCTATCATATCTCCATTGAAGTGCCCTGCTACAATCCTGTCGTGTGCCTCTACAAGTACATCATGCATTTCATGCTCGCACACACATCTACGTAGCAATCCATCTTGCCCCAATCTATAAAGTTGGCTTGCTATCAACTGTTGTTGATAGGTTTGAATTTTAAGGATGAGTGCCTAAGTCGGGTCTTCTCAATAGGTTAATCAGGGAGTCCATGCTCAAGCACTTGGACTATGTCGTCTGCCCAATATGGCGTCAAATCAGCTCTAAAAAGATCTCTCGTGCTAGACAGATGAAACATATGCGCATTTGGCAATTCGTCCGGGATCCCCTATCCAGTGGCTTCTCCTATGGGTATGCAAGACATATAGTCAACCATGTAATGATGCTTCACCTTATGTACCACCACGGCAAACAAGTCAAATTCTAAAAGCAAAAGTAACCATCAAGCAATGCATCCCATAGCGCAAGGTTTTTAACAAGATAAAGCAATGCTTGATGGTCAACAAAGAAGATAAAAGGCTGGCCAAAAGATAATGCCAAAATTTCTTTACAACAAATACCATGGCTAAGCCCTCTCTCTCTATTGTTGAGTAATTCATTTCTATATCTGTGAGTTGCCTGCTAGCAAAGCTCAGTGGATAGTCCAGGTTATGTTCACCAGGTTGGCACAACACAGCTCCCACAACGAAGTTCAAAGCGTCAATGTGGACATGGAAGGTGATTGTCCAATCTGGGGCTCTTAGAATTGGTGTAGTGGTTAGAGCCTTTTTCAATTCCTCATATGCGTGTTGGCATTCCTCGGTCCACTCAAATATAATCAGCAACTTGTATAGAGGTCTAGCAATCAATGCACAATTCAACACAAAGCATTGATAGTATTGTGTGTGGCCTAGGAAGCATTGAACTCCCTTGTAATCGGATAGGGGGGGTGGAAGATCGACAATAACCCTGACTTTCGAGAAGTCCATGGCAATGCCATTTTTTGACACCATGTGCTCTAGGATGCATCCGTGCTTTACCTAGAACTGGCACTTCAAGGGGTTCAGCTAGGCGATATAACTAATATCCTTCAAAGACCGCTCAAAGCTTATCTAAGTGTTCCTTCCATGTAGAGTGAACACACAAATCATCTATGAAAACCTCTAACTCCTTCCTAAGCATGTCCTTAAAGATGGCACATATGAGCCTCTGGAAGGTAGCTGGTGCATTAATCAACCCAAAGGGCATGACTATGCAGGCAAAGACACCTCACTCAGTTGCAAATGCAGTCTTATGCCTATCGTTAGGATGCACTTCCACCTGATTGTATCTTAAGAAGCTGTCTAGGAAACTGTAGGTTTCTTTACCAACCACTTTCTTGAGCATGTGCTCAGTGTATGGCAATGGATAATTGTCTCTCTTCATAGCAGCGTTTACCTTCTTGTAGTTGATGCACACTCTAATCTTTCCGTTCTTCTTCATGATCACTTGGGTGAGACCTAGTTCGTGTGCTCAATCTCATAAATGAATCATGATCTCAACATCTTATCAATCTCTTCTTTCACTGCGTGAGGGTGCTTGGGATTCATTGGATACTGTCACTGTGCTTGACTGGCATTGCATCGGGCGTCATGTGTATATTGTGAGTCACCACACTCGGATCTACCCCTTTTTACTCATCAAGGGACCAATCAGACACATCTATATACTCTCGCAAGAGAGCAATGAGACTTGCTTCCTCTTCTTGGGTCAAGTCATCGGCCATAAAGACAAGTTCGGGTGTCTCCCCTTTCTTGGCCAAATTGACCTCCTTAACCTTGGTGGGCCTTTCCATTGGTTTGTTGGCTTGCCTATGGCATTTGACTCCTAGCAAGATCACTACACTATCACCTTTTTTGAACTTCATGAATCACTTTGGTAGGTCTTTCAACTTTCTTTGCTCATCAGCTTATGGTTCCTTGGGTTGCTTTCTCCTTTAGTCTTCGACGTCTTAGGTGAATGGCAGGTCCCTTTGGTGCGTTTAGTCTTAGGAGGTTGAGGTACTTCAAGATCACTATCTGAGCTTAATTTCGACTCAGAACCAAACTCTCCATCTTCATTAGAAGAGGGAGTCTCTCTTGGAGGTTGCAGCTCAGAGAGTGAATCCATCCTGAATAATGATGTGGTTGAACTAGGCTTGTTTTCTCATAATCTATCGCTCCCATGTGCTCCAACCATGTGCAGTTGCAATCCATGTGCATGACTACTTTCTCGATCCTAAAAATATTCCTCTTGCTTGGTTTCTACTCATATCTATTCTATCATTGGTCCCTCAGTGTCTTATTCTATGGTATCCATCTCTCCTTTGCTTTGGTCACTAAAGGAACAACAATCCTCATATTCATCATTAGTGCTATCTTCATCCGACTACTCATCATCTCCTGAGTCTCAAAAAGCACCTCCTTTTTGTCCATGAGACTAAGGCCCAATTATACATCAAGTTTAAGTCATGCACTTTGATCCATCACCACTTAGATTCGTCCAAGAGATCTTGGAGAGGTTTAAGGTTAACGGTTGTGGGTTGCGTGCTAGCTTGTTTGTCAAATGCTCTATGATCTCAAGGATTTCTCGCTTATTATTGGGGATGTGGAATTTGATAGGGTTTAGTCATTCATTTTAGCTTTTAGTCATCATGCAAACTAGCAACTGAAGGTTCATCTCTGGGCCTACCAATTGCGTTACCAGCCTGCTCGTGCTCCTCACTATTCGAGAATGGTAGATCGATATTCGCTAGCATGTGTATCCAATCTCCCTCATCTTCTAGACAAGGGATATACTTAGTCAATGGCCCATAAGATTTTCTAATTTGGGTGTCACCTTTCAGCATGGCTAAGATGGCATCTAGGTTGACTGGCGTTGTCTTCCAAGTGTCCATCTCTACCCTCACTGCACTTTTTCCATTGCCTAAGAAAATTAGACCATTACCCCAGTCCTCTATGACCCATGCATTACGCATCTAGGGCCGGTCTAGTAGGATGTCATAGTCCACCCCCTTCATGACTATAAAGTCAACGGAGAATTGGACTGCTGCAATCTTCAAGGGCTAGTTCTTTAGTACTCCAAATGGCCTCACCTTCATTCCATTAGCCAGTGTGACATTAAACCTAGCATTCTCAATGGGCGAGTTACCCCAAGCCCGGAGTACTGCGTGGCTAAGCACACTAACTCCTTCCCCCGTGTCTACAATTCCCTTTCTTGTGGTATCTCTAAGAGCTAAGACCGGTAAGACAGCATGCATTTTTGTGCCTTCCTAGAAAGCATTGACATATAAGGATTTGGGAATTAAGTGCAGCGTCAGACTCGACATTTGCGTCTCTGCATCATGTTCATGCAAGTCAGTGGCAACTTGCTCCATCAAACCTTCAACAGTTGTCTTTCTTATTTCTTTGGTTCACGTTCATGAGTCGTACGATCAGGTTTTCTGAGTACCCAGCCTCTGAGAATCTCTTAATGAAGAGATTCTTGAGATTATTGAAGTCATTGTGCTCTGTGACATCTAGGCTAGTGTACCAAGTCCTTCCCTTATCGCCTAATTATAGGCCAAAAACTTGCAATCGCTGAGCAAGATTGGTGAGGCCGTTGGCTTCAAAGAGCTGCTCGAACTACTCTACGAAGTTGTAGGGATCGTTATCTGGCTGGTATTTATCTAGCTGCTTCGTGACTACAGGAATTTTAGATTGGCTCTTGGAGCCCTGGGTAACTTCTAATCCTCCAAGCAACGAGGTTGCCATTGTAGTAGTTGTTAACCCCAACACAAAGAAAGCAAAATGAAATAAAAAAGACGCAGGACAAAGGTGGAAAAAAGGTAGCCTGATTGAAGAAAGACGAGGAGAAAAGGCTAAAAGCGCAAGGGCAACCTTAAAAAGTCCAAGGCAAATGCAAAAGGGGAAAGGTGCATTTTAAAATACAAAGGCGCACCCTGAAATCTTGTAAAAGAGTGCCAGGCAGTGGAAAATCCGGAAAGACTAAAACGGAAGACAAAGGCACACAAGGAAAAGTACAAGTCAAAACTTTTATAAAAGAGCGCAAGCACATCATGGTTTAATTCAAGGAGCGCCGGCCGCCATGCAATTTGTAAATATAGATGGGTGGTGGAAAGGAAGCTAGGAAGATAGAAGGACAATGGGAAAAAGGGCCTAGTGGCCATGTAAAAAAGGGGAAAAGGGGATGACCGCCCAAAAGGGATTTAGGGTTTTGTATATAAAGTTGAAAATTGAATGAGAAGCTCATTCTTGTGTGTGGCAAAAAGTGGCTCCCCTCTTCTTCTTCTTCTTCTTGTTCTAGCTTGCTTGAGCTTGTGCTTGAGAGAGGGAGTGTGAGGGAGTGAGGGAGTGAGTGTGTGAGGGTGAGGGACCGAGGAGGAGAAGCTCTCCATCTTCTCTTCTCTTCTCTTGTCTTGCTCGCGGCTATGGAGCTTGGAGCGTGGAGCGTGGAGCTTGAGGATGGAGCTTGCTTGAAGCTTGCACTTGGATCGTGGAGCTACCAGAATGCTCGCGAGAGGAGGTAACTCAATCGGCATGGAGGTAAGCTCACTACACTCATAGATATGGATGGCATGTCGGCTATATGAGAGGTAGCCATTAGTGCTCGGCTTGGAATGCTTGAACAATAAGCGGTCCGTGGATCTTGGCGGTTGAGCGAAAGCTCCCACATTTTGGTTCTGTCAGGACCAACAAATTCAAGCCTTAGTGCTTGCGCACTTTGAATCGAGCATTGAAGCAGGGTTTTCCCCGAACCGGTGCTTGAGGTAGATAGGAAGTGAGGGGGTTGAAGATGGTATTCGATCTCCTTCGCAAGTAGGTTTTTTGCTTTTTTGAGATTTATGTTGTGAGATGGAGTAATGTAGGTATTTACTTTGTGAATTGGATGCATTAGAGTAGGAGAAAACAAAGAAAATAATTAGGGTTTACTATTACAAAACATGGCAAAAATCATGCAAAAAATGGTAAAAAGCTTGCTTGTGATGCCTAAGATCAGCAAGTGAGTGATTGGGGGCATCAACACCATACCTACGAAGGGGCATAAGAGCCAAGCGGCCAAGGGAGAGCTCATTTGTGACCATTTCTGAGAGAGAGAGAGAGGGAGAGGGAGAGAGAGAGCCATCACACGATTCGCTCCAATCTCGCCATCGACGAGCCTACTGCTCTATCCAGGTATATGAATCCCTTCCCCTATCCCCCTAGATAGGATCAGGAGATTTATGTTTGCTATGATTGGGTAAAACGCACGAATCGAGCTAGATTGACATCTTGCTGTCGTCAGCACACCGCGTTCGGCCCATCCGAGCGGTCATTTCTGGGTTGAGTCCCAGAATCAGCCCTCGGCCCTTTTTCGCTCTGCTCACTCGGCCCGAAACCCTAATCGGTCCTCGGCCCAGACCTACTCGGCCCGTCCGAGTCGACCATTCGGACCCTCGACCAATTCGGCCCTTGGTCCAAGTGCCTCAGCCTGTCCGAGTGACCTCATCCGAATTGACCATTCGGCCCGTCTGAATCTACCCTGTCCAAGTCCCGAATTCGGCCCTCGGTCCGTCTGAGTGACCCACTCGGACCTTGCAATTCGGACCAACTAAGGCCGAGTGTAAATTTTTATCAAATTCTCAGAAATTTGACTTGACTCAGCTAGAGCTCAGCAACTCAAATTGTCAAAAGTCCTTCTAATGCTCAGAACTTGATTCTGGCACACGGAAGAGACGAAATCGTAGGGACTAGCCGCTTAGCAGCTTAAAGTAGGCAGCAGCGAGACCTAGAGACCTAGACACAAAGCGTTGAGCAGTTAAATCCTGATTGGCCAAAAGCAAACGAGGCAACATAGTAGAAAAACCCTAAGCCCCGAAACTGACCCCAAAGGCTACTAGAGCTAAAGGCGCATCACAGACCCATCACGGGGCTGAAACTTAGAACATTAGTTCAAAATTTGGCAAAACAGTCCTCCAAATTGCGCATGGTGTTTACCGTAATAGCCCTGTGGGCTGGGGGGACTGCCCCCCCTGGACCCCTGCAGAGGGGGGCTGCCCCTCCGCACCTCCCCCGAGTAGGTTGGGGAGAAAACACGTGCCATGACAAGTCCTCCAAAATAGACCCTAGTGTAGCAATGGCTCTACATGAGAAGGGATTCTCACTTGCAAAAGAGCAACCAAAAGCCGATACCCGAATAGAGACAAACAAAGACCCTAGAATCTCAATGGGCCCATCTAGCCAACAAGGGCAAAAAGGCCACACTGCAAAAACACATACGTGTTGCATTTGGACTGCATCTAATCAAAGTGGAAAGCAACAACATCAAGCTACAATAGCGAGAATGACTAGATGTGACAGTCTTGACGATAGATGCTCCTTGAATAGCACTGCACTGACGATCCAAGGCACTAGTGGAGAATCCACATCTGGTCGTGCAGTTGGGGACTCAAGGGCATTTGTCAGAAGGCTTAAATTTACAAGCCAAGATCCGGAAGATGAAGACATAGTACCATCTGCTTATCTTAGGGTCAAACTCACCGCAAAAAGAGAGCATACTATCGATGCTCTGATTGATGAAGGAGCAGATTTTAATGTCTTGACCTATGAGGCATGGACCCTACTAGGCCAACCAAAGCTGACACCGACTAATGCAACTCTTAGCCCTTATGGGAAACCTCCACAGCACTCATGGGGAAGTACAATATCCTTGCAACAATTGAAATTGAAAGCTTGCCTATCCTATTTCATGTTCCTCCAAATAGTGCTAAATATGGTAAGGAAACCCTCCTAGGAAGACCCTTCAAAAGGGCGACCAAATGTGAGGCTGACTATGTACCACAAAGAATACACCTGATACTACCGGGTGTGAGGATAGTCACAACCTTTAGCAAGGGTGACCTCATCGAAACTCGAGGGAAAGGCAAGGAAGGTGCTGATGTAATAGTCAAGCCTACTAACGAGAGCAAGGACTTGTTGGAAGAGTTGATACAAGCACAGGTGGAACAACGAGAACCAGTGAGTGAGGCCATGCTTGAAACAAGAAGGTCAAGAGACAATGCCAAGTTCGGGGGCCTTGGACTTACAAATATCGTAGAAGACCCCAAAAGAAGCCCAAGCATTATAGATGAAGGCATCGATGGAGGGTTAGCACAATGCCACGATGGATATCCAAAGCGTTGCTACGTGCTCAAGGGTATTATGCAGGCAACCGATGGATTTGGGTACCAAAACCCCCTGCTAAACCACCTCTGCCAGAAGCCCAAATTATGTCAAAAGCAAAGAGGCGTAGGAGGAAATCTAAGCAAAAATCCAAGTCTCGAACCAAAAATATTGGAGTGATTGAGCCCCTCATGATGGAAATCAAGCAACCAAACATGACCTATCAAAAATTAGATTCTCAGCCTAGCGTGCTTAGCAAGCAGACATCGGAGGTAACTGTCGAGTGTGCATAAGGTCCACTAGTGCCCAAGGAGCCTTTGAGTTCCCAAGAGGATAATGAGCACCACAGGCACAACATCGCTCATGATAAGGCTGATTGCCCAACAAGGCTAATGTTAGAATCGTCTAACAATCACGAGCAAATTCTCCAATCAGTGCCAAGCCCACGTAGGAGTCCCAAATCTCCTACATCCTCTTTACCTAAATGGACACGGGAAGCACGGCATCAGCAGCCTCGTGCCGCTGCTCAACCTACACAAGTGAATGCGCAAAGAGCAACAAAAGACATGACCACCTCTAATCTGCCTAGAGACCTAACACAGCAATCCATCGAGAGTAGCCAACCCACTGGACTAGCCACTACTACTTCCAATTAGGGATCACAGCAATCACAGCCCTCGGCTGTGACAATGCCCCTTGCGGAACATGTCCTTAGCAGTTTACCTATGAAGGAGGTGTCGCAACCAACTTCCCTGACAACTCCAGCACTTCCAAAGTACCTAAAGTCTAGGCTGGAGGAGTTAAACACATGGGAATTGGCTGAAGAGCTAGACTCTTCCAAAAGGGAGACAGTTGTACCCTCACAACCTGGCAAGGCTAATCAGCAAGCCACGGCTATGTCCCATGTGGACACACTAGAGAAAGGAAATGCTGAGGCCCAACCAAGCACAACAACGTTGACCTAGTCCAGGGTCTTGAGTCATTGAGAGATGCACCTTCGCTGACCAAGAAAAAGAGGAGAAATCAGCGAAAACAACAATAGTTGCAGGTGGCTGTGGAACCCAAGAACTTTGAGACGAAGAGTGCTGAAGAGTTGATGAATAAAGCATCGAGTCCACCCACCAATGAACCCATTGACACCTCTCCTAATAGCGGTGAAACCTCAGACACATCCATGTGTTTTGAAAAATCAAAGCAGTCATTACCATCAATGACTGCCTGCAACACTCAATCCACCGACAATGGAACTTGCATTGGCCAATCAAGAGTGGACACAACACTGTCACAACAGGGTGACAAGCCTACACCAGTCACATCCAAGGAGAACCATGACGCAATAACGAAGCCTCAAGAGACACATGGAGACCCTAAGAGCATAAGAAATCCTAGCATTGGCCAAACTTGTGCATCTAGGCCGAAGCCCCCAGCTATGCTAAAACCCAGGTAAACTCCTAGAACCTTACATGAAATAGTAACCGAGCAAGCCCTCGTTGAACATAGAAGGGTCACCGAATGCTTAACTGAGTTGGATGCTAAGCTCAAAGTGTTCGCACGTGTCTATGTCCTGGCAGACATGCACACATTCCCTAAAGAGCAGCTCGAAGAATACTTGCCATTTCCCTTATCTTGGGAAGAGCAAGAACATCTTGACGAGCACTATAACAAGCTCCTATATGAACACATGCGACTCATCTCTAGCGAGGAAGCTGACAAACTGTGCTATACTGTCACATTCAATGACGCGCTCTGCCAACCAAATCTCTTAGAGTTAGAGCATTTGAAGCGACTATCAAAGGGTCGAAGTCAATTTGAATAGCGTTGAAGTGAGAACCGTGTTGCAATGGCCAAACTAGGAGCCCAGATCATGATAGTCTCAGAGGAGCGATTGGCCAAATGGTGGTCTCAAAGAGACCCAACCTATGTGGCACCTACTTCCCTTCGAGTGCTGACTGCCATTTGGGGTACGGACTTAGCTGAATCTAGCCAAGAGAACTCGTTGTTTGATAAGGTTCTCACTGAGGAGGAGTTACATGTTGCCAATAGACTCGGACAAGGTTCCATGCTACTCGATGTTGCAAAATATCTATCGGTATTGAGTAAGTTGCCACGAGTACTAGATGCGTGTGCCACGCTCTAGTACAATCCAGAGTTCTATAGTTGGTTTTTATCCTTATGAAGCGACATGGATTCATGGATATGTACATAAATAAACAATGACTTTTGTGACCCTATATAGACACTATCAACACACACAAGCAATAGTAGTCAAGCGCAGGCAGAAGAGTTGGGGTCAATAGGCTAGGCTCGTCCACATATTTAGAAGTGGCATGACCATTTCCACCTCCAGGTGGAGGGCATGCAACCCTCATTGCCACCATGGAAAGCCCTCACCAACATCTCTGATGATGTAGGCAAGGTGCAATCCCTTTCTATACACCTTTTTCTTTCTGGTCTATCCTTCCGAGGATGAGCCCTGTCCAAATCCATGACCACCAGTCCACGTAACTCAGCGTGAGCCAAGATCTGCTAATGGTTGGAGGCTAAATGAACATCATCACGGGGGCCATCCCTCTACAATGAGCACTACGCATCCCACCCCTCCCCTTCTAGTCATATGTGTTTGATAACCCACACTATAATTCCTCCGATGCGAATGGTCTTATTATATATCAAAGCCTAACCCTTGGTTTGCATCTTGCAGGTCCCTCTACAAGAAAAACATGGAGAACCTAGGGCAGCTGGCTTGCAGAGACGCTCTCCACAGATGATGGGAACATGAAGTACACGCCTCTCCGCCGATGCGCTACGTGCCCACTCTCAAAATTATGAAGACCGAAGAATCCCCGAGCCAAGAAAGTCGAAGCTCAAAGGAACGCACAAGATGTGGCAACACCAGTTGCACAAACCCCTAACGTACGCTTGGGCACCAAGTGCTCAAGGGTAGCTCGGGACAGGGAAGAATTTAATGAATTGTTCAAAGGCATTTTGGAAACGGTGGCGGCCCGAGACTACACCATTCATGTCCTGGCCGACATGTTCCCTACCCAACCTCACGGGAGCCCCGCACTAGCAGAGCCCCAGTCACCTAACAACCCGAACTCACCCCGCCTAGTGCAAATCGACTAAGCCCCTATGATGTACAAGTAGCTTGACATGTCATCATGCCACAACTTTTTGCCTTTAGATGAGTAAACGGACAAGCTCCCCACTTGTACACACTTCCTTTACCTATCGTTAATGTATGCCACGTCTTTAACAAGCAATGGAATAGGCATCGCAATTAACATCATAGCATTTTGAAAATTATGTCTTAACATGATTACATCTGTTCGACGTACTTAACGCAAGCAAGCATATACTCTCATGAAGTGACAAGTGGATGCAGGATGACACAGGTCTTCGTGCAAACGTGTTCAATGCCCAGGCCACTGCAAGACCACCAACCGTACAAGGAACCTTAACAAGGCCACGCTGCTGGACGCGAAAAATCACCCTTACGAGTGCCCACATCGCATGGCCCAAAGCATATTCATAGGCCACGCTCTCTTTCTGGGTCAAGCTCTATAGTTGGCTCACAACAGTCGTTACCTCAATTGTACCAACATCGCGTGTCGCAAAGAGGTTTGCAATATCTCAAGTGTATCTCCCCATCTCAACAACTGCTTCTCTAACAACGAGGCTAAGGCACAATCATCACTGTAATATCCATTTCCTGAGCCTTCAAAGCTTGACATTTTCCAACCCATTGAAAGGTTGATAGCCTCAACATATTGCAATGGTTGTACTCAGGCAAGTCAAAAAAAAAAAACGAAACGAAAAGAAAAAAAAAAGAGAAGAAAACAAAAGAACGAAAAAATAAGAAGCACCCACGATCACAGCACCGCACCTAGGGGTCCTCGTCCTCAAATTAGGTGCGTCCAGTGACCTTGGTTGACTGGCTCCATCCCTAGTCCCCTAGCCCCCTAGCATCCCCCACAATAATTCAGGGCACATCAAGGGCAGGACAGACCTAGGTGAGCTTGTCTCACCTATGGTTAGACATGTCACCTTGAACCATTCACACAATTCCCTCTTGCACTCTACCTTAATACCACTGCAATCAATTGTGGTAAGCACTGCACGAATGGCCATGAACAATACACTATCCTCATCGCACAGGCTACCGATAGTGTAGTATCCATGCATTCTATTCCGTTATGTCGTGCAATCACAATGCACAGGATGTCGCATACACCTTCACGTGTCCTTCTTCCCACCATGGATGACTTTGCTTCATCCACACGTCATTATAAGAACCCAGCCTGCAATCTTCTACCTACGTAATATCTAAGTATGCACGAGCACTCGCATAATATCTGCACCGAAGTATATACACAGTTTGGGTCCTCAAGTGCAGGACAATACTCTCACCTTGCTTAGAGTTCGACCTGTCTCCCAAACTAATTGAACTATGTCTTGTGCATGATAAAGAAGACTAGCACTTCCCCTAGGGAGAAATCACCTATGAGATGTTTCCAATTGCAGGTATAGAAGACTCCAACGAGGGTGTCGTTTGCTCTCCATCAACACTCAACTCCGAATTCCTATCCGTATCACCCTGTAAGCCTGCCATTGTACTCCATTAGTGCAACCCCCCCCCCCAAACATAGCCCTACCACCAACTCCCATTGCCCTATCACCTACCACTTAACCCACCAACGTGCCCCCAACAACCTTCCTCCCCACCACTACCAACACTCAGCCATGGCAACCACAGACGTTCTTGCCACCCATGTCTTCGGTGCATGCTAAACACCTGCTACCTACGACGGTGAGTGCCATGGGACTGGCACTCCTCTAGGAGGGGGGTAATGTTAACCCCAACACGAAGAAAGCAAAATGAAATAAAAAAAGATGCAGGGCAAAGGCGGAAAAAAGGTAGCCCGACTGAAGAAAGAAGAGGAGAAAAGGCTAAAAGCGCAAGCACAACCTTAAAAAGTCCAAGGCAAATGCAAAAGGGGAAAGGTGCATTTTAAAATATAAAGGTGCATCCTGAAATCTTGTAAAAGAGTGTCAGGCGCGGTGGAAAATCCGAAAAGACTAAAACGGAAGACAAAGGCACACAAGAAAAAGCGCAAGTCAAAACTTTTGTAAAAGAGCGCAAGCGCATCATGGTTTAATTCAAGGAGCACCGGGCTCTCACCCGTGCAATTTGTAAACATAGATGGGTGGTGGAAAGGAAGCTAGGAAGATAGAAGGATAATGGGAAAAATGGCCTAGGCTACGGCCGGCCATGTAAAAAATGGGAAAAGGGGATGACCACCCAAAAGGGATTTAGGGTTTTGTATATAAAGTTGAAAAGTGAATGAGAAGCTCATTCTTGTGTGTGGCAAAAAGTGGCTCCCCTCTTCTTCTTCTTCTTCTTGTTCTAGCTTGCTTGAGCTTGTGCTTGAGAGAGGGAGTGTAAGAGTGTGAGGGAGTGAGTGTGTGAGGGTGAGGGACCGAGGAGGAGAAGCTCTCCATCTTCTCTTCTCTTCTCTTCTTCTCTTCTCTTCTCTTCTCTTGTCTTGCTCGCGGCTATGGAGCTTGGAGCGTGGAGCTTGAGGATGGAGCTTGCTTGAAGCTTGCACTTGGATCGTGGAGCTACCCGAGTGCTCGGGAGAGGAGGTAACTCGATCGGCATGGAGGTAAGCTCACTACACCCGTAGATATGGATGGCGCGTCGGCTATGTGAGAGGTAGCCATTAGTGCTCGGCTTGGAACGCTTGAACAATAAGCGGTCCGTGGGTCTTGGCGGTTGAGCGAAAGCTTCCACAGTAGCACTTCGCTCGGTGGAAGTGTTGTCTCTAGCAATTGTTTCATGAGAAGCTCACTTAGCGCACAAGATCTCCTTCCAATGCTCTTTTCCTCTCAGCATCGAGGCTTGTCCTATTTCTATTTGCTAGGACTAGCACTCGCTGAATCTTGCGCACTTCCATGCTCTGTCACTTGCTAGCTCCTGGCTTGCTATTCTTGATTGTAGATCACTAGGCCCTGCAAAGCTTTCTGCACTAGTTTCCTCTTCTCCTCAATGTCTACTATGATATCCTTGGACGTCCTACCGCCTAAGTCGAGCTCTTCCTCCCTAGTGCTTTTCTTTGCTATTTCAACGGTCTCTCTCCACACCAGGTTGTTGATGAGATTGATTAGATCGGGTATATCCACTCCTCCAATTGTGTATGTCCTTGCTGCATCTGTTGGCTTCCATGTTGCGTCTTCTACTTGGTCCTCCACTTGGGGTTTCAATCACTCGACTATGTCTCAAGGTCTTCTCCTATTGGTGGGTTTGTTCTATGGTTATGTCTGAGCTCTGTCTAAGTGTGTTCCTTGTTAATTACAAACAATCCTTGATTTACAATCACTCAGTGTGTACGTGTGTACTCTCTTCCTCGGTGCACTATGCGCAATCAGACTTTTAGCTTTTCTTAGGTGTACATCAAGTGCTGGAAAACAGTACGAGTACGAAGGTAAAGGGACTCTGTGGATCTTGCACTCTCATTTATGGATTTGGCTTGATAGGTTGTACATTCGGTTTTTGGTTGTTCTCACTGGTCCTAGGGTCTCTGCTGCGTCGTTCAACTCAATAGAGATCTATTTGGGGATCTATGACTCAGTCTGGTGCTACTGGTGGCTTGGACTGCTAATCAGTCAGCTAGAGCTGCTTCTAGGTCCGTGTTTCGTTGATTTTCCTGTTTCTCGTGTCAGAAAAGTATTTTAAGTGTTTGTATGGCCTTCGCGGGTTTGCACGATAGTGCTTTGGGTCAAGCACGGTCTTCATGTTAAAAATTCGGAAAAATGTCTAGCAGGTCCGAATTGCAGGGGCCAATTGTTTGATTTGGCCCGTTCGAATGGACGAGGGCTGAATGAGAAAGGGTTGAATGCAACTGGTCTGAACGTCAAGTTCAAACCATCCGAATGTTGTTGTCCAAGGGCTGAATGGCCAAATGGCTGAGGGTTGAGTTAGGTGGGCCAAATGCCAAGTTGGTCCAAATGGTTGATTCAGTTGGTCGAGTGGTAAACATCCAAATGGTAGCGGGTCAAATGGCCAAACACACGAGGGTCGAGGGTCAATTCTAGGGTTTGGCCCATAATTTTCGACACTCGGATGGGCTGAACGCAGTGCGATTTTAGCATATGCAATGACAAATCAATCCAATCGCATGATTTCAGTCACTACATGTAGCATGCACCTTTGGATCAAAGCTATGGATAGAGAAGAAGAGCTGTATAGACTTGCAATGCGCAAAAAAATCATGGGTGAAGTGATCTATCCAATGTGGGTGGGTCTCTCTCTCTCTCTCTCAATGCTATAGTTGCAAATGAGCTCTCCCTTGGCCTCTTGGGTTATAAACCCTTCCCCGGTGGCTACCTCTCCAATCACTCTCTTAGCGACATAAATCCATTCAAGCATTCTTTTTTTCCCTTTTTTCCTTGATTTATGCCATGTTTGGGCCTATTTTATAGCAGCAACCCTAAAGCTTTTCACTTCGATTTCTCGATTCTACCTACTCTAAATGCAACAAAAATGAAAAGTAAAGTACTAATGATTTCTCCTACTTGCCTAATCATCAAAAACACAAAATACTTACTTGCTTCAAGGATTAAAACCCCAAGACCTCCTATTTATCTCAAGCTCCGGTTCGGGGATGAATCGGGGTGTAATGAGCTTACCTTGATGCCCGAATGAGTTGCCGCCTCCCTCAAGCACACCAGTAGCTCCATGATTCATGACACAAGCTCAAGCATCCTCAAACCTCCACCTCCAAGCTCCATCCTCCGTAGCCATGCGTGAGATGAGAGAAGAGAATATAAGAGAAGAAGAAGAGAGGAGATGATGGAGAGCTTCACCTCCAAGATCCCTCGCCCTCACACACTCACTCCCTCTCTGAAGCACATACAAGCAAGCAAAGAGAAGAGAGGAAGAGAAGAAGATGAGTCCACTTTTTCCACACATCAAAGAATGAGCTTCTCTATTCACTTTTTGGTTTTTATACATAGCTCTAAATCCCTTTCAGGCAGTCATCCCGTTTTTACATGACCGACCATTGTGGCATGGTCCTCTTTTCCATTTCCTTCTATTTGCCTTATCTCTTTACCTATGCTCACTTACCTTTTACAATTTTGCATAGGAGGGAGCATGGCGCTCTTTTACAACAATTTTAGGGATGCCTTGCATTTAAAAATGCACTTTTACGTTTGACTTAATCTTTGAGGCTACCCTTGCACTTTCGGCTGTTTCCTTTCTTGCTTTTTCCATTGCATCCGCATTCTTGACTTCTTTTTCTTCCTTCTCGAGCTGGGGTTAACACATAGCATGATTGGCTATGCTCATCCCAGCTTGGGAGAAGTAGCCTTCGATTTGCTTGATCCATGTCTTGGCATTAATTTCTATCTTTATTCCGTCATAATTAAAATTAGGTGGTTTAACTTGCTTTAGTTAGAAATGTCTTTCTTGTTGATTGGCTAAAAGAAATTTGTGGTGGGGGTACCTGAAGTATGTATAGCAACCTTAGAAAAGCTTGTTCGCGCACCAAGAAAATCTCAAGCTTTATTGCTTCAATAGTATAGTATATAGCTTTTTAAAAATAGCTTATTAATACATTGTGTAAGGCTTTTAATCATGGAACTTGGACACCGATATTTCTTTATATACCGAGGGTTTCTCATGGACTTTAAGAAGTCGAGAATGATTTGGTTGTTCAGGGAATCCCTTGACAATGTAGTCATTTTGTTTTTGCCTACCTAGATGAGCTATTCTATCTGGAGGTAAGATGTTGGTAACTCAATTCAAAATATATCAATCTTGATATATAATTTGATTGTTTATATTCATATTGGTTTTTACTTATGGATCTTTGAAGAAAAAATATCTCTACAAGTTTGAGTACCTCCATTCATGGGATTCTTTGAAGAATTGTTTCAAGATAGGCCAATCTTTCAATGTCAATAAAGCAATAGACACTATGATGGTCCATTGCTTTTCTCTATAATATTCAGGAGGGCAATAAAAACTCTCCAATATCTTCACAAAATCTTCTCTCCAAGTATAATCCAATGAATGTACAACAAATTGATACATAGAATGAAAGACTAGGAAATTATGCCAAGGTTTTCCTTGAATCTATATATGACAAAGTAGATTAATTTAACACAATTAAATATTTAATGAAGACAGATAATTTCAATGAAAAACAAAAATAAAACGTATTTTATTATTTCATTACTTATATGCAATGGATTTTTTGGCTAAAAAGTCATATGAATATACAAAATCAGTCATGGAATTGTTGAAGGGAGATGGTTTCATGTTTGGGTGGATCACTCAAGACATCTTAAGCTAGATACTTAGTGGAAAGATTGAAAAATCCATCCATCTGATAACTAAAAGAGTGGGATCTATGGGCAAATGCAACTCAGTTGGATCATATGACCCATATAATCTTTCTGTATACCCATTAGGCTCAGATCATAGCCTCACTCTCATGATACTTTACAAGCCTTGGAAGACCTAGGTAGAAGTTAAAAAGAAAACTATGTTGAGCTTCTTGGCCCAAGTTGCTGATGCAGTCAACATGCATATAGTAGTTAGTAAAAGTCTAGTACTAACCCATATATTGTGTCCACTAGCAAGCATGAAAGAATTGGTAGTCGGGTGGTACGAAAATCTAGTCCATCAAATGGAACACATGCTCTTGCAAGGGTAGGCTACACTATGAGCCTACTTGGTATAATAGGGCAAACATCAAACAGAAGTTTTCCTACATAAAATATCAAGTATAAAAGAGTGGCCTAAACTATTTTCTTACTAACTTTTAATGACTTATGATGTTCATGAATTGTTTAAAAACTATTACCTTATTAGAGTACAAGTCATGAAATTTTCATGTTTCATGTGTTATTCTAGTCTTGCAATTTATTTCCTTTTTTTTACAAGGTAGTAGTCAGTCTAAATTTATGCTTTAATGGAAAACTTAATATTGGTTTTGTTAGGCTCCACTATATATTTTTCAAAAGAATTTTTATTTACATCCATGGCCAAGAGGGGATAATCAAGGTGACTTGATAATTTGAAGTTGGAGATGAAGGAATTATGAGGTCACATTCCAATGAGATTATGGCTTGCAACTCTTGTGAGTTGTGAATGTACATATTGATTTTGGTTGATCAATTTCTTATTTATAAGAATAAGGGCTTTTGAGTCTTTAGTTTCGAATAACTAAAAGACTTTGATCAAGTTAAGTTCTTTGAGAATTCAAGCTCTCATAATATAATATTTAACATGATTGATATTCTCAACATCCACTAGGTAAATTTCATTACACAATTTCTAACTTTTCTCTTAGATTGCCTACCAATCAGATCTGAGGATGGTCTTGAGAGTAATCAAGCCAATGTTATGCCCAGACCAGAAATTGTTGGATCCACAAGCCATAGAACATATCGCTCAAGATATCTCATGACCCAAAAATTGGCTAAGAAAATTTCTTTTAAAAATAATTTCAATTTTAATCCATTGATTACAATGTTGAGTAAACTTTTAAAAATCCTTATCTAATAATTTTAATATCATCATAATGGAGAAGCACATTTGAAATTTAATGCTCTAATAATATGTGAAACATACCTTATCCTAATTTCTTTTAGGGAGAGTAGTTTAATAGTCATATAGGGACCAATCCTAGTTACCACTATTTAGATCGGATTTAGGTGACAACATTTCCTAGGTCTACCTTACAATAAAGTATCCAGCCTCATCCCATAAGGATTGACCTATGATTTCCTAAAGGCGTAACTATGATCTCTAGTGGCAATCTAACCTTGAGCTTAAAATGAATGTATTTTGTGAATCCTCCAAGATTAAGGTAGTCGAGTATCACACTCGGTTCAATGAGAGTGAGAAATGAGGGGAAGCTAAGCATCAACCCCTCTGTCCATAAAGCATAGTCTCACATTGGCCTTCTACAATGATGCTTAACTGGTTCTAAGATTGACTCTCTTAGGAAGGTCATACTTGTCAGTATTTATTCTAAACTTGTAGAAAGCCACCCAACTAACTGGGTCTACTCGATCATCATCACAAAACCATCCATCTGCTTTCCATTGTGTCAAATGTATATTTTAGTATTTTAAACAAGCATGTTACCATGTTGTGATAAAATATAAAAACATCTTTGTTAAATAGATTTTGCACATGGTTCATGTTGAAAAAGCGGAGTGAGAGTCAGAAGATGTGTGCAAGAGAGAGAGAGAGAGAGAGAGAGAGAGAGAGAGAGAGAGAGAGAGAGAGAGAGAGAGAGAGAGTGTGTGTGTGTGTGTGTGTGTGTGTGTGTGTGTGTGTGTGTGTGTGTGTGTGTGTGTGTGTGTGTGTGTGTGTGTGTGAGTGAGAGAGAGAGAGAGTACAATAAGGAAATCTTGCTTAATGAGTTGCTCACAAGTACAATTGGTACACTCTCTCTACATTTGAGAGTGATCTCCAAACTATTTATATAGCCTCAATATGGACTAGGGTTAGGGTTTCCCTTGCCCTTCAACTCATTCACACCTTGCCTTCTCATATACACCCTTGCTTACTCAAGGTTTCTATGCTACACTTCTAACCCCCCCCCCCTTACTGCCAAGGTGGCATTGGATTACATAGCATGGAAATGGTTCCTCCCCTCAATGAATCAGTGGGATACCTTTATAAAATAGGCTACAATGATGTTTATGAAAAGATGGTACAACGAGGACTAGAAAGGCCGGTCATCAGGTGCTATGGAGACATAGTTGGCTTCCATTCTTTGAGAACTTTAAGAGAGTTTGGACATTTATTAGTGATATGCTACATTTCATCTTGTTGGGGTATTTTTTCTAGCAGTTGCTTACAATATGTCCCTTTTTATTGCAAAAGGAACATTTAGTAGTCACAGTATGGACTAAGAGTTGGTTTGTCGATGTAGATGTTGAGCTGGTGCTATCTTCTTTTTGGTTTCTTTTCTCTCATCCAAACAAGACTGAATGATACCTTCAAGTGTATGATTTGGTACATTTCTTAGGGTAGTGACAAGAGTTGAAAAGACTCTTCTTATGGCTTTCAAGAGTATTGCAATGGCATCTTCTTTAGTATAACTAAAGCTTGAACTGAAACTAATTGAGGCATTAAACCCTTCATGTGGGAAATGAACTTTCCCAAGTCTTCTTCTTGCTTGTATTCCAAGATGAAGAACTCTATTTTGAGGAAGATTTTGGAATTCTTCCCCTCTTGCACCATACAATATCTCAAGCTCATCCCATTTCTCTTTTATAGTTGCAAGCTGGTCAATATGGTGAATTTAAGATTTATATAGGTGCAACATTATTATGGCTTGGGCTCTTTCATCATCTTCAACATCCAAAGGATTGGATGGATCAATGGATTTTGTCCCTTTGATGAATGGCCACAATAGCCTCTCTCCATAGTTTTATATTTTACTAACACTTGCCCCATGGGTGGAAGTCTCTCCCATAAAACTTGTAGATTTGAGGCTTCACATCCACATAGGACATGTTAGGAAGGTCTTATTGATTGCACAATGGCAATGGTAGTGTCTATTCCTTTAAAAGTTTGGCACTACAAGTAGGAGCAATCAAGCCGAAAATAATTGATGTGAACATGGATAAATAGATTAGATGAAGAGAAAATGGTTTATATATTTATACTTGACACATAGCCTTCAGCTTTTAGGAAATATGCTTAAGATGATTCACTTAATCCCTTGAAGACATAAAACACTTTCCACAAATTGAGTTAAACCAAGATTATGACTGGCAAATGGAGTATTAGGTTTACAAGCATTGATTTTATACTATTTGTTTGTCAGCATTTTGATGTACTTATTAATAATATTCACCAAGTGTGTCCAACCTTGAGATGGAGCTTTTAGATCTACAATGAGATCAAAAGAAGTTTAATCGGTGATATAAATCATTGTTAGTGACTTCAGTGAGAAGAATTCTCAAAAAGAACCAAGCTTTGAAGCTTTGGCTATGGCCGCCTTGCTGCTACAAACACACAGTTAGGCTATCATTCTATGTGACCTCTAAGGAAGAAAATTTTGGTAGCCCTCTTGGGTGAGGATAGCCCACTTGGGGGCTAACAAACCCCCATGATGGTTGCTGACATTGTGCCTCTTTCACCCCACGCCATTGCTTCAACCTCCATGTTGCAAAATCTGATCTTTTTTTTTGCATTTGCTGCAATGCCAACCCCTATTGTGGACAATGTTGGGCTTTGTCGTGCCGTTCTATTGCACCCTAAGTAAAAGAAAGGTCTTCATAAAAAACCAAGTAGAAATATTGCCTCCTTTCCTCTCCTCAAGTCCTCCACTTAACTGGTGGTCAAGGATGGCTATGGTGGAGAAGAGGGTAAAGTGAGAAGAATGAAGTCTTCTTGTGCACTCAAGTTAGGTTGGAGGGAGCTTGTTGGATACCATGTTGAAAAAGCAGAGTGAGAGACAAAATTATGTGCGCAAGAGGGAGAGAGAGCTCAAGTACAAGAAGGAAATTTTGCTTAATGAGTTGCTTACAAGTACAATTGGTACACTCTCTCTACATTTGAGAGTGACCTCCAAGCTATTTATATAGCCTCACTATGGGCTAGGGTTAGGGTTTTCCTTTCCCTTTAGCTCATTCACACCTAAAATTCCCTCATACACCCTTGCTTACTCAAGGTTCCTATGCTACACTTCTAACAATTCATTGGCATGTTCTTAAAGTACGAACACTAAGGAATCCATTTGAGAAATATAAATGTTTTAAATTCTTATTCTCATATATATAATTTCTTCAAAAGTGAATCAACCCAAAACCATGTTAGTATCCATGCCCTATTCATCTTGGACCTTCTAGCACTTAATCATATTGGGCACATATAGGTTTCCTATCATATTGTAGGTGCAATATTGAGATTACAATTCAAACCAAAGCCGTGTTGGTTCTCACCCTCCATAAGGGTGAACCTTCCTATATGAAAGGCCAACCATATCTAACCATTAGTCGGTCACCTTAAGTAATGTGCATGTACTATGGGTGAAGAGTAATGGAGGTGACATGCCTCATTTCTGTTCAACTGCTACTAGAGCCATGGATGTAACTAGTATAATTCTTTTCATAGTTTAAAGCAACCACACTTAGTTTATAATTTTCATACCAATCATTTTTCTCAAAACAAAATTTTTAGTGAATCAACATTAGTAAATAGAAAAATTTTCTATGATTTCTCAATCAAACAAAGTTTTTTTTCATATATTTAAATGTACTTTTCTTATGTGCATATCAGTACACTCTAATTTTTATTTTTTGTATATGCCAGTGGAATAAGTAACTGATTCTTATTTGCACATGCTTTGGTTCACTATTTTTAAGAATCTTTATGTAAAGAACAGAAACATGCTCATTGAAAGATTCTCAAACCATCCATTCAATGCATAAGATACTCTCAAGGTTGTTTCTAAGAGAGTTCTCTACCCAAGAAGAATGCACTCCCTAAGAGATTTATCTAGAATTTGAAAAGTGAAAAAATTAGTCAAGTTGACCCTTTAGGGAAATCCACTGGGTTGGTAGCTCAACATGCCCTCCATAAAATTTAGAAATCCCTTCAGGTTGAGTGGCATAGCAAGTTTCACCTAATTAATGTTAATTCCTCATGGATGTAATGCAAATTCAAGGCATAAGGCAACACTAGCATATAATGGGCCACCCGTATAGCTTCATTATTAATTGAAAACAATTGCCTTTTAATTTTAGGAAATATTATAGAAATGGCTATGAAAATGATACTTTTATATTGATTTATTTATAAATTTTCACTATCTATTTTCCATATAATTGTGCCTTGTTACATGTAAGTGTAACATGCATGTTAAATGTCCCCTTGATAGTACAATTTAGTAGTCCATCAAGAAATCATTCTAGACAAGGAATATGTTGTTCGAAACTCCCTTCGAATGTCACAAAATTTGCTACCTAAGATCCGTTGAGTCTACTTCTAGGGGAAGACCTACCCGATTCCCACAAGGGTTAACCTGAATTTAAGGTTCCTAAATAGTATTATGGTCACTGAATAATTTGTCTAGTGTGTCGATCACAAGAAATCACTTACGCAATTCATCCCAAACCGAAGCGGACTTGTGTTGCACTTGGTTCAAAGAGAGTGAGAAGTGAGGGGGCTTTGATGCATCCATCCCTCTACCCATAAGGCAAAGTCTCACTACAATCCCATAAAACAACATAAGTTTAATTCTAAAATTTCCGGCTCTTCCTTGACCTAATATTTTGTGGGAAACCTATTGGCTTACTGAGATCACTCTACCATAGGATGGATCCATCAAAGGATCTACCCTTCCACTTCCCATTAGAACAAAGTTTATTGATTATCTAATTATCTATGATAATTAATTCAACATATGAAAACAACTTCTTTAATTAACCCATTAGTACAAATTTCATTCATGTAGTCTTAGGCATGGATACAAAGATAAATTGAAAACAACCTTTCTAGAAATTATAAAACAATCATTTATTCCAATTGGGAAATTTTACATTATTTAGATCAATGAAGATGCCCATATAGGATCCTACCCAAATTCGTGACCTTAGCTAGTGTTAAGGCCTTTTGGGAGAACCATCCCAAGCTCGTAGGGGTTAGACTAGTCTTTGATGTTCAAGGGATTTACAGCCAAAGCCCGCTAGCACTATTGTCATCTCCTAGCTAATTGCACTCCCTACTACAAAGAGATCTCTTGCTCTTAAAGCCTATCCTAGCATCTTGAGTGGAAAATATAGCCCCTTAGTAAAGGGTTCTTATAGCTACCCTTGGAGGAGGTGTAGCACATTTTTTAATTTAACCTACTTTTCAAAACAACCTCTAAATTAGAATATTGCAAGCATAAATAGTCTTCCTAATGCATCATCCCCATGCATCAAGCAATCCTTTGGGTGCAAATCAAAATAGTTAGGACTTGTTCTAGATGGTGACCTCCCAATATCAAGTTCCACTTAGTTATTGAGTGTCATGAGTTTGAGGTAAAGGGTTATCCCAACCCTTGGAGAGGAAAATGAACCTCTCAATTGTATCCAAGTTAATAGCTCTAGGATTTTTAAATCCAATGATCTTCCAATCGAGTTTGATTTCATCGATTAAGGACATTTGGCCCTTTTGTGATCCAAACACTTGGGTTTAAATCTATCTAATTCCTTTAGTTATGGCCATTTAGGTCACAGATTCCTCTTGAAAAAACTAATCAACTTATATCCTTGTAAAGTTATGAAATGTACTTCTTCAAGCAAGTAGAAAGAGAGACAAAATCCCTAACTCCCTCTAGGGTAGTTTTCTTCTCTAGTTTCTTGGTCTTAATTCCTTAGGGAGTTAAAAGAGAAGACTAGTGTCTTCAATAGATATCATGGGCCTATAGACCATATCAAATTTCTTCTTCTCTAATTTAGATAATCATTCTCGTAACTAGAACTTCAATAAGACAAATGTAAAGCTTTCCATACCTAGGCCTATCTTCAAAGGAAGATCCGATCCTATAGATCTTCTAGAGTATAAACCTAACCTTTATTAGATTCTACCCTTAGCAATGGTAAATCCAAACTTTAGTTAACTTTCCTATAACGATTATCTATAACAAAGATATGACCGGCTCACATATGGAAAAGAAAAAAAGGGCATTCACTATTTGTTATTGAATGTTTTCTTTCATTTCTTAATACTTTCTACTCTTT
This sequence comes from Lygodium microphyllum, assembly GCF_053477565.2. Lineage (NCBI taxonomy): Eukaryota > Viridiplantae > Streptophyta > Polypodiopsida > Schizaeales > Lygodiaceae > Lygodium > Lygodium microphyllum. The sequence continues at coordinate 61,694,656 of NC_141137.1, forward strand.
TCTACACTTTCATTCGACAATACAAGTTTTTCTTAATCCAACTACTAATGAGTTATTGTGCAACCACCAAGATCCAACCGATCATAGAGAAGCATGCTCCTTACAGATGCCCCTCTAGGGTATTGCATAATATGGATTTTCCCACTGAATTGCAGTGCACCGTATGGTGTCTAAATTAGGAGGGTATATCACATATCTATGTACTTCAATTTTTCCTCAAATACAATCATTCAATCAAATTATAAGGATTGATTCGATGTGATGTTATCCATGCATGTGACCTCTTGACTAGCTCCCATACTTCTATGCTTTGGGGCCATTGTTGCTTGGGCACTCTATGAAGTGTAGCACATCCTACTCACAACTTCTATGTTTTATGGCACATCTAGCTCCTCATGATCCTTAGCAATCTTTGAGTCTTGATCCATTTCTTTCTTCCCCTTGCTTTGGATGATGAGAGAGTCTTATGGAGTCGAGTGTTGTAAGATGGAGAGTCCTTTGATTCGATAGTGCCCCTGTACTATCAACTTTCTCCCTTTCGCTATGCTCTTGACCTTTCTTCCTCTCGTTCTCTCTCAACATTTTCTCTTTTCCTCTATGTCTCTTTTACTTTTGGGCTCAAAGTAACACATCCTATAGGTCCATAGCTCACATCACTTCAAGCTAGATATCCAAAGGTGGGTTTAACCCATGATAAAACTTGGCCACTTATTGAGCATTGTCCATGGATTGCACATATTTTTGAAGTGTAATAAATATTCAATAAGAAGTCTCCAAGATCTATCCTAGCTATCATAAAGAATATCTACTCATTTATTTTCATGGTGTGATATGCTAGGGAAAGCTATCTCCCATGAACTGCTTCCTTTAGTTGCTCAACTAGAAGGGCTAGTTCAGATATTTCTTGATCCTTGCACCATGTTTTCCACCACAATCTTGCTTCACCTATAGCTTCAGCATGGCAATCATGGCTTGGTTTGTAGGACTAGTTCTTATAGTGAGGAAGTAATCTTCCATTATTTCTATCCAAACTTCTATGTTCATTTCCAAATCTCTCCCTTTTCCCTCAAACTTGGGTGGTTTGACCTATTTGAGGAGAAACATCTTCTCCTAAACTTTGAGAGGATTTGGAGTAGATGCAACATCTTAGGGTTTTGCAATACAATAGAGTTAACCTTTGTGCAATTTATTCAAGTCTCCATTTATATTCTTACACAATCACTATGAATAATGTAAATAATCAATATCAAGGAACTTGGATCTTATGTAATTAAATACATAAGTTTGACGTTAATTTGTGATATCTTTATCATTCATCATTTACCATAGGCAATGGTAATACATTAGGATAGAGAGTATTTGGATCAAATTAGAGATATTTGTTAATTACAATGGATTTAGCCATGGAACTAAGATACATCCATAACTTTGTATGCTGTGGTGTGAGTACCCTAAAATGGAAACATGCTTGACTAAAATAACGCAAAGAACTTGGTTATAGATATAGTAGTTCTCCTGAATCTGCTCATATGTTAAGAGTAGGGTTTAGGCGTAATTCTTCAAAGATGAATAACTTGATAACTTTAAGGTCCTCCATCCACGATCCTTTTGAGAGTGTTTTGTAGATAAGTGAGTTAAATGGCAGCTATGAAGTAGTAAACTCTATTTTGTATCCATTACCACTCCTGATATAATAGGAAAGGATTATGCATACGCTTCAAGAGTCTCATGGAGTGATCCCACCAATAAAAATCTAGAGAATTCATTGTGGAAGTAAACATTGCCCAAAATGCAAGAAGTTTGTGCCAATCTTTGTCATTTTGAAAATAGATTCCACGATTCATTAAAATAACAAATTCTTTCTACACTAAATCTTTCCTTGAACAAGGTTGCAAACAAATTTTCCTACATTTTAAATACCACATATAATATTTTTGTCAAATGTCCCCTTGTGGTAGCATGATTCAATAGTCCATCAAGAGATCGTTCTAAGCGACACTATCTGGAACTTCCTTTGGAATGTCATATACTTTACTATCTAAGATCACTTAAGTCTACCTCATAGGGGAAGGTTTTCTCAATTCCCATGAGGACCAACCCAATCATGGGTGATTACTTATGCAATTCATCCCAAATCAAAGCAGACCTATGTTAGTGAGAAACAAGGGGGAGTTGATGTGTCAACCCCTCTTCCCGTAAGACTTCCTAGGATAGTCATGTGTTGGATCTTCCTAATCTATTAACCTAATGTTTTGTGGGAAACCTCTGGGCTTATTGAGACGACTCTACCTTACGATAGTTGAAGTGATGTTGAGTTCAATAGTCAAGGCAAGGCTAGATGCACATCTACAAACTCATGCAAAGCTAGATAGTCTAACTGTGTCTATGCGCGCGCACGTGTGTGTGTGTGCGTGTGTGTGTGTGTGTGTGCGTGCGTGCGTGCATGCGTGTGTGTGTGCGTGCGTGCGTGTGTGTGTGTGTGTGCACTCTATCTAGCATTGCCATGAGTTTCTAGACATGCATCTTACCTTTCCTTGACTATTAACCTCAAGGTCACCTCAACTGCAATGACCCCAAATATAGCCCCACTATTATCGACCTTGCAAACTATGAGTGATCTTATTTATATCATTAGGTTTTCTTTTTTCCCTTTGGAGGAGGGGGAGGCGGAGGATAACCCCCATCCTCTCTTAGAAGTCCCTCCTATGTTTGTTGTCCACTTTTTCTATATTTGCCTAATATTTATGATCTAATACCCATGTCTTTCTTGTAAAACCTATTACTTGTTACTTTTCATTGGTCATTTTCTATGCAAGCATTATTCCATGTAATGGGAAAATCCATTAGTAGACATTCAAATAGAATCATTTTATAAATCCAAGATCCTATGTATCCCTAATCCCAACAAGGAGGTTGATCCTATATTTCAAGTTGAATGTTTATAGTCATATGAAGGTGCTCAATGTATCAATGGCATTGGTCTTAAGAATATGCCATTACCTATAATTTAAACATTATTGATTTGGTTTAGTTGGATATTGCAAAATCATTATAATCTATTCCTTTTTTTAAATGGTCTCCCTTAGTCTCAATGCTTGAATTGACAAATTGTTACACATGTGCTAATCAAGAACATAGGTTTACAACAATGGTTCGAGAGGAAAACTAGTTGTATACATCATATCTATAATAGCCTTTACAACTTTTTGGCTAAATCTTGCTATGGTTGTTTGAGTGGATCTCTATAAAGAGGAAAAAACTTGAAGATTGTGCATCCACTAGCATCAATAAGTGTTATGCCTCCTACAATGGTGATGTCCATCAAGGAAAATGTTTTGCTACAATAAAATATTCTCATAAATGTTATAAACATACACAACCTCTTTGGAGCCTACAATTAAAAAGTATAAATAATTTTTCAAAATACTACATAGCAATCAAAATATCTGGGAGAGAAAAAATTATTGACCATATTTTATTAGGTTTCTCTTGTTGAAATTTCTAACTTTTAGGGCCATTGATTACTAGATTAAGATCACTTTAGAAATCAATTGACTGAGTGAGAGACTAGGCACTCAAAAGCTTGTATTCTTGTACTCATGACTTTCTCACTTATGTGAATATATTCCTGGTATCTACCTTATTATCATATGTTGATATTCTTGATATCTATTTTTTAATATGTAGGAACCTATAGAGTGAGGTTGCAAAGTGGTTGTGCCTCCCACGTCGAGAGGATGGAGGGGCTTTGTTGCCCATTTTTTGTGCATTATTGGATTTCCTTGTTTAATTTCTTTTGTGCGTATATGTACATATGCAATTGATATTAATCTCCTTTACAAAAGAAAAAACAAAATATTATGGCCTTACACTAAGTGCAAAGGAAATAAATATTGTTGTGTATCATATCTATATATGGCATTGAAGTAATAGATTTTTTATTCCTAAATGTATTTCTAAGACTTGTTTATAGTACACAATTTATTATTCTATCTCCACTCTAAGGCCACCCGACATCTCATTGGTTAGCTTATTATGGGCAAGGTTATATTGGCCCCTACAAACTAGAAGGGATGAAAAATGATAGGCACCATTAATGTGAGAGTCCATACTTTTGATTCACCTCATGATGGCATCTCCATCACCATGTTCAAAGATCCACCAAGATTGCATTAAAATTTAATTTATAAGCATTTATTTATTCATCTATTTATTTATGTTTTAATATACCTATGGTTTGAAATCATCTTGTGATACACTGCCACCTCCATTTTGCCTACAAAATCCAATGGTAGGACAAGGTGTATGTTCTACTTTTGAGCCTCATTCTGTGCCCACATATCCATGGACAATGAATTAGTACTATGTGGAGAGGATGTCAATTTTTTTTCTCAACTATTGAGGCTTGCATCAATGATCATGACATGTTTGCCATTCTCATGAACTTAGGGTTGGCAAGTATCAAAATGCACCTTCTTACAAGGGAAATACAAACTAGGATATGCAACATATTTTTATCTAAGGATTTAGGACTTGTCTCATTCAATAATAATATGTTGATAGGAATGCATTCTCACGTAGGTAACACAAATTACAAGCATTAAAAATGATGACACTTATGGGATTAATCCATTCACATATCACCATACATGATATAGATAAACCATTTTATAGCTTACGAATGGAAGTATATTCAAATTTGAGGCACATGGCCACTAGTCCTAGTTGGGGAAACTCACCTTGCCTATTCATAGCATTTTGTGCATATGTATTATGATTATAGATGTTGTAGAGGCTTGTTGGGAGAATATCTTCTAGAAATGGGAAAGATCTTCATGTTCAAGGGTGCTCACTGTGTCATTGTAGTGTTTGCTGTACTTGGTTAATAAGGTGACCCTTTCATTGCTTAGCATTTACTATCATCTCAAAGTTTAGAAGTCATTTTGACAAAATGTTGTGAGGCTATCTACATTTTTGGTGCATGGTATTAACTTGCATGTTACATCAGGAATATGACCACATATGATTTATGTGTTAACGTTGCCTCTTTTCTTGAAAGGCGGCACTACTCATGTGGAGGGAGATAGAGGACATAGATAGGTTGCCAAATTCTCAAGGAAATATACTAATACTAATCCGTCGTACTCAAGAAAACATACTAATAGATAGTTACCAAATGCTTATAAATGGGTGATCAAATGCTCAAGGAAATATACTAATACTAATTCGTAGTAGTCAAGTAAATATACTAATAAATAGGTGGCCAAATGCTCAAGGAAATATACTAATACTAACCCACAAGGGAGAAATGAAAGAAGTAATTGTGCTTCTCTAGAATGTTAGTATATGGGCTACTATACATGAATAGAGATGTGGTTCAATTCCATTGTTGTGGATACATGAACAATCATTGCACTAGGGCAAAGAATTGTTGGCATAGGTGCAAATTTATAGCCCATGAATTGTAGATATTGTTATATCAGTTGTGTTTATTTCAATGGGGCTATATGATGTAACACGTTGTTATGTAAAAGTAATCATTTTGACTTAATGATTGTTGCATAAAGAGAAATAAGATCCGATTGTATTTGTTTTGACTTTGTGATAGTCTTTTGTTTATATTTAATTATAAATGTTGATTCACTCATAGTTGCTTTCAATACCTAATATAATTGATTTTGGTCTCAAACAATATTGTCATGACATGATACTATCAATTTTTTTCCTCATAGTTGATTCACTCATAGTTGCTTTCAATACCTAATATAATTGATTTTGGTCTCAAACAATATTGTCATGACATGTTACTATCAATTTTTTTCCTCCATGTATATTTTGTTGAGTTTGGAAATACCTAATTCTTTTTTATATGAAACTAAATATTATTCATTCAGTCATAGGTTCCTGCTGACTATGACCAAAGGAGGGTGTATCCTTAACCAATTAAGTCATTCTTAGTTAGCAAATGGAGTGTATAAGACCCCTTCACCAGATATAAGATTAAAAACTACTTCTTGTTAGCTTTAAAACATCTTTTTTTGGATTTTTTAATGTTATCCTTGTTAGTATAGTACACATAGTTTCTAAACTACTTTTCTTTCATTTGATTTCAAAATTGAAATATGGTATATGTTGGTCATGTTACTTTCAACTAAGATTATACCACCCAAAGATAAGATCCCAAATACATTAAATGAAGCAAGAAATATAATAACAAATCACTATAAGGAAATAGGCCTATTGAATGACAAGCAAATAGAGTGTTACATGAACCAAGAAATAAAAACTTGTGTGTGTGTCTATAGTCATGCTTATTCGCATGTCAAATGACTTGCATCTAATAACACATTTAATTTGTGCACAAAAAGCACGTAAATAAATGCACTCATAGACAAGTGTCTTTTCTAAAAGTTCATTGTGTACATAGATCCAAGAATAGATGCAATCAACCCTATTTTGAAAAATAGGAAAATGTCATTGTAGAATTGTATAGAAAATAGTATGTGTTTCTACAATAGCAACACAAACTCTTTAACAAATTGCACAACAAGTCCAAAATTACATAGGATGATTTCAAAATAATCCCATATCAAGATTATACATACATACATACATACATACATACATACATACATACATATAAATATAATTACATAGGGTGATTTCAAAATAATCCCATATCAAGATTATATATATATATATATATATATATATATATATATATATATATATTACACACACACACACACACACACACACACACACACACACACGTGTGTGTGTAAAGTAGAACCGAGTCTAGCTTGTATTACAACAAGTGTTTCTATAATGTTTATAGTATACAAATACTATAAGAGTTTTTAGTTGGAAGCCACCTATTGTGGTTTGTAGTATAAAAAAAGCTACCCAATATAGAAATCTCATAAACTAGATTATAACTTTTTTAAGGAGCTATAATCCTCATCCTTTCCCTCTTCAATTCCCATCTCATCATCTTGCTCTTCACCCTTCTCTTGGCCTCCATCCTCTTCTTGCTCCTATTGAGATGAAAAAGAGCAACTATCAACCAAAAAGAAGTGCCACATTTACTCCATGGTGAGGCCCTCCTCATAGAAATGCATCCACATATCACAAATACTATGATGGTGCATATAAGCTATCTTGTAAATCAATCCATTAAGAAAAACAAGAATTGCCTTTTGGGCCTTTTAGCACCCCCTCTTAAAGCAAAGAAAACTAGAGAGAAGAATAGTAAAATAATCATGTTTTCTCTCCACTTTTGGAATCTCATTTTACCTTTTTAATATCACCCAAAAAGGATTTGATCAAACTCCTTCTCTCTCCTCATTTAAGAGCCCTTTTTCAATTCGACTTTATATTTAGATAAGAGTTAATTACAAGATTGTGGTACTTGTTTCTCAATGTAAAATGATTGCAAGTGTGGTGTGATTCACTTTTAATAGATAGTAAGAAAATTAAAATTTTGGGAGATTCTTTTATTATTTCTTGAGGATTCTTTATATTCTGGTTTTTGGTCAAGAAACAAACCCCCTAGTCAATTTTCTTAGTTTTCTTAAATTTATTTGGATGTAAACTTGGTTTTTGTCATATTTAAGAACTCTTAGGCATCCCTTCTCTTTGAGCTATTCTTCTCCATTCTAGTACTCTCATAGTTTGATGTGCAATCTCTTCCCTTTGTCTAACGAGCCTATGTTCACACACTGAACTATCCATTTCCTTAAGCCTCTCTTGCTCATAATCAATTACCAATATCCAATCTATGTACTCTATCTATATTTGTGCACTCTACCTTCTCACACTCAACTATTCTATTTCCATTAGTATCTCTATGTATTTCTCCATAGGCTTAACTACCCTATTTCTATTAACATATCTATGTGTCTTCTATGCCTCTTCAATCTACCTCCACACACTCAACTATTTTATTTCCATTAATATCTATGTGTGTCATCTTTGTGTATCTATATGACTCTCTCAAGTATAAGTGATCCACTATCCTATTCCCATTAACATCTTTGTGTGTTTATTTGTGCCTCTCCTGTCTATCTCCATAAACTCAACTACCCTATTTCCATTAAGGTCTCTATGTGTCTATCTAGACTACCTTGATACACTCGACATACATTCAGTGTAATCAATTCATATATCTTCAACCTGTGACCTCATAGTTAATAAGGAAAATGTGTCTATCTAGACTACCTTGATACACTCGACATACATTCACTATAATCAATTCATATATCTTCAACCTGTGACCTCATAGCTAGTAAGCAAAATGACTTTATGTAAGGAGTGTAGTTACTAGATATTGAATTATGTAGTAGTAAATAAACACATTAACATGGAAATTGATCCCCTAACTACTTATAGTCAGGTGACTAAAGGTGCGATTTTTTTTTTCTAGGGTTTCTTTAACCAACTCTTGAACCGTGAGATGTTTTGAGAAGACAATTCCCGATTTCAACATAATGTCAAGGCTATCCTTGGATCATATTTGTCTAAAATCCAAGATGAGAGTTAGAAATTGTGAGATGGAAATTACTTGATTAATGTTTAAAAAGTTAGGCACATCAAGAATGATGTAATGAGAGCTCAAATCCTTGAAGAACATAGTTTGGTTGAAGTATTTTGGTTCTTTGAAACCAAGGACGTACAAGCTCTTATTTGTATAAAGAATTAGTTGATCAACTAAAATCAATATGCTTATTCATGACTCACAAAAGTTGTGAATCCTAAGAATATTGGAATGCGACCCCACAACTCTTTTGTATCCAATATAAAGATATCAAGTCGCCTTGACTAGCCCCTTATGGTCATTGATGTAAAGAGAATTCCCCCTTGTAGATATGTTATTGAGCTTAGCAAAACCATTGCTAATACATTGCCAAAATTTAGGCCAACCAATACTTTGTAAGCAAAGAAAATTCCAAGATTTGAATTAAAAATCATAAAGCTCAATGTATCGACCAATAACCTTGTAAAAATGTTAAGGGGATAATCTTTGTAAACAGGTGTAAATTTTCTAAGGATCATTTTATTATCAACACACAATTGAAAAGAACTTGGTATTTAATATAATATACCAACTTGTAGTAATTAGTAAGAACATTCTCTTATGCCTTTTGATATTCTATGCCAAAGTAATTTCATATGATATTTCCCTTAGTTTATCAGGTAGGGTCATAGTCTAGCCTACCCTTGTAGAAGTATCTTTTTTTGTTGATGGATTGGATCTTTGTTATGCCTCTTTACTAGTTCTTCAACACCTGCCAGTGGACACAATATATGGGATCATATAGGACTTCTACCAACTATTGTATGCATGTGGACCATATCAGCAACCTAGAGTATGAGCTATGGAGGATCTATTAGGCTAAGAGGCTCAACATTGTTCAACTCTTTACCTTTTACTCTGGTCCTCTTGGTCCTAATAAGTATCGTGAGGGTGAGACCATGACTCAATCCCAATGGGTTTAGGAGGATTACCTAGGTCATCCAATCTAACTACATTGTATTTTCTTATCGATCTCATGCTTCTGGATATTAGGTGGAGGGATTCTTTGATCTCCATGAGTACCTAACCTTAGACATTATGAGTGAGCCACCTAAATATCAAATTGTTTTTCTAAAGGAATTCCATGGTTGATCTTGTATGTCATATGGCTTTCAAGTAAAGTCTTTGTATTTAAATTGGAATAGTACGTTTGGTTTTTCCTTTGTTTCTATGAGCAATCTATTTTTGTAAAGAATTGTGGTTTGAATTAACTTACCTTGTTATATATAAACCCAAAGAGAACCATGGCATGATTACCTAGACTTTCACACTATGTACCAATCCACATTACACTCATGGGACTACTCTTGGTGGGAAGATTTTATAAAGATCTTTGAAAATATTTATTATCCTCCCAAATATAATGTGAAAAGGAAATGGACTTAGCACAGCATCTACTACTTCATTGACACTAAGAGTCTAGCATACCTCAAAATAATCTAAAAAGGATCCCATGGATGAAAGAACTCAAACTCATTAAGATATTTTTGTTCAAGGAACCAAGAGTCCAAACCATCATAAATATAAACTATCAAAATATCTACCAAGATTGGTACATTTATGATTGAGTAACCAATATCATACCTCCTATTAGAATAGCTCACTTAGCCAAGCTAAAATAAAAAACTTATCTCATAAAAGGTTTCCCAAAACAACCAAGTCAATATCACCTTCTCAAAATTCATGAAAAACCCCTTGTGCATAAGGAAATTCATGTTGCCAAGTATCGTGACTAAATCCTTACTCAATGTGTCAAAAAGATCTTCCTAAAGCTTAAACAATGTACGTATTGATGCAATAAACTTGAGCTTTTTATGGTGTGAATCATGTTTGAAATTCAATCAAATTTTACAAGTACTCCTACTTCCAATCACTTTGGTTGATTAGCAAGAAAATAAATATTAGTTAAAGCAAGTAAAGACCCTCAAATTCAATGATGAGGTATTAAAAATAGGTAACCAATGCTAAAACATGGATTAACAAATGGGGGACTACTTCTTTGAACTGTGCGAGTGTAGCCAATTTTGGTGAGGCTTGTCTCTGGTGGAAGAAATGGTGCTACAACAAAGTTGTCACAAAGACTTCCGAAACCTAGGAGCAAATTAAAGCAGTCATCCAAGGAAGGTGCTTGTCCCCATCATACCAAATCCAAAATACGATGAGCTCTTTAGCTTGAGGCAACAAGGATTGACAATGGAGGCTATTACTCTCGTTTCGCTATCCTCTTAAAGTATGACCCAAAGATGACAATAATGCAATAAGAAGCTCATTTTGGTCAAGGCTCGAATCGACCACTCGATGGGCAACTAAAAGCCATGAATACTTTTGACCTCAAGGATGCTCTACTACAAGCTCAACCCCTCATGGACTCCCTTCCTAAACACAACTACCAAGCTCAGTCCCTAGCGGACTCCCTTCCTAGACACAATTACCAGGCTACCTCACACATTTCAAACCAAAAAATTCCCTACTCGAAGAGCACCAGAATTAACCATCAAATGGGAAATCGAAATTGGGGCCACTTCAATCTTGTAAACAATGCCTCTAATCACCCAACCAACAACAACAACCTTGATCCTATCAATGTGAATCATGGATCCCAAACCCATTGCTTCAAATGCAACTAGCCAAGCCACTTGAAAGCCCACTACCTTGCCAGGGAAAATGATGCCAATGCAAATCCTCCTCACAACCCTCTAGCAAGGAGAAATTTCAATGATTAGGGATGAGGAATGAGACAAGTTATGGGTAGCTAAGCTTGTTTTTTGACTAGGGAAGAAGAAGAAGACCCTACCAGTTACCAAGAAGTGAAAAGAGGCACCATCCATGCAACTATTAATAATTAAAAGACTAGATGCCAATATATTTTCCTAAGTGTCTACAAAGCACCAAGTAAAACTTTTCATATTCTCATTAATTGTGGTGCTACTCACTCTTTCATGTCTCCTATGTGTACAAAGAAGTTGCAGCTAGAACCTGAACCCACTCAAGCTAGAAAATGGGAAGGAAGTCTATTCAACTCAAACAATCAAAAAGTAGAAATCCACCTACAAAGGCAAACCTTCGGATTTTATCCAAAAAGTTGGCCTAGGGACCTACCATTGGCTCCTAGGAATGAACTGGCTAGGGACCTATGACAATCTCACCTATGGCTAGTCCCAAATCACGCAAGTATTCACTGTGAAAAAGGAAAGATCACCTTTAATGACAGTTAAGAAACTTTAGTCAAGCTTAAGGAAAGGCAAGAAAACCTAGATTCCAATTAGCCAAAGCCAACCAATCAAATAAGAGTCTAAGGAAAGGACTGTCCATCTATCTAATCAAACTAAGTTAGAAGAGAAGCGAAGGAAAGCAAGCAAGAGAAGAGAAGGAGAGAAGAAGGAGAATCCACTTTTCCACATACCAAAGAATGAGCTTATCATTCACATTTTGAGTTTATATACAAAGCCCTCATCCCTTTGGGCACCCATCCCCTTTTTTACATGATCGGCCATCATGGCAAGGTCTTCTTTTCCCATTCCTTTCTAGTTTCTTTTTCTCTTTACCCATGCCTTTCTACCCTTTACAATTTGCACAGGAGGGAGCATGGCGCTCTTTTACAAAATTTTGGTGACGCCTTTGCATTTTTAAAAATGTGCTTCTGCCTCTTTGACTTGGCTTTTGAGGTCGCCCTTGCACTTTTGGTCATTTCCCTTCTTGCTTCTTCCGTTGTGTCTGATTTCCTTGCCAACACCCACTCGCATTCAGCTATGGCCAAGCAATCAACAAGTTCTTGAACTCATTCAAAGTTGTGCTCTTCCCACTTTTTTGCGCTCTCTTCTAACTCCTCCTTGCCCTTCTCCATGCTTTGAGACAACATCATCACCACCTATTGCTGTTCATTCCACACATCTAGCATGTGTATTTTCTCCTTGTTTCGGTGGTGCAACTACTCCTCGGCTATCCTCTGGGCTTGTTGTGCCACAGAGAGCTACATGGAACTTTCTGACAGCCTCTTGGATAGATCTTTGTTCCTCCATGCGTGGGTGTGATGGTTTCCTTCCTGCCGTTGTCTTTTGGATTCGGCTATGGCTTTTATCTCCTCCACCTCCTGTTTCAAATCTTCCAGCTCCTCTTGCAGCCTTTGGGTTGCTTGCTTGATGGCCTCTTCCATCTCTTTCTCCAAGTTTTTGATCTCCCTTTCTAGTCTGCCTTGCTCCATCAACTCTAAAGGGCAGTCTTCCTTTTCAAGTCTTCTATTTCCTTTTGGTACCTCCATGCCCTCTCCTATGTTGTGGCCTCTAGCTCTTCCGTAGCCTCTAGGATGTTGTTCATATTCCCTAGCAGCTCCTCACCCAACTTTGTTAGTTCCTCCTTGAGCTGTTGTAGACTTATGCGGCTCTGTTTCTCCTCGGCCCACTTTGTTTCCCACTCTCCTTCTTCTCCTTTCTTAGCTTCAAGCTGCTCTTTTAGTTTTTGAATTTCTCATTGATGCTTTGCTTGTCTAGTGTGTTGCTTCCAACCTGAGTGCAGCTGAGGCTTCTCTTTTGATCTCCAGCTCGGATGTTGCCGCTCTTCTCTCCTCCTTAGCCTTCTCTAGCTATGCTAGGAGCTCTTTGACATAGTCATCATACGTTGTAGCAACAGGTATTGTAGGGGATGTTGTAGTCGTGGAGGCCTCTAGCTTTTGCCTCTTGGGATCTTGCCTTGATTCAGTCTTTTGGCTCCTGCAAGGGGGGGGCCTACTTCTAAATCTAGAGCTATCTCTTGCATCTTTGTCACCAAAAACTGCATCATGGACATCAACTTGCTTGTGTCCACGACGGCTGCAGTTTCTTGGGCGGTCGAGGCGGTTGCGGAGTGTGGGACATGAAGATTGGGGGGAGGGGGTGCATTGGGGCCTTACCCTTGCCCATTACTATTGGGACTACTTCAACTTTTGAGGCCTTGGTGCTGATTCTTGGCTCTCCTTCCCCTTGAGGGCTCAGGATGGTTGTTCCTTCCATGCCCAAGGTCTCCTCCACTGACCTATGTATGGCCTCAACCATGTCCTCATCTTCCTTTCTTATCAGCTCTTCTACCTCTTGCTCTATTTTTCTCCTTCTCTCGTCTTCGGCCCTCTTGGACTCTTTTTGGGCCCTCCTCAGCTCGGTCCACTCCTCCCTTGTCATTGTTTCTTTCGTCTCCTGATGTAGCTTTGATGGGGTTCTCTTCTTTGGCGCCTTTGACTCTCCTTGGCCGGATTGCATCTCGTGCTCTTCCCTATCACTTATAGTCCTTTCATTGGATTGTGCCTATTTGTGGTGAGGCAATAGATCAAGGGTTTCCCCTACTCCCTCTTCACCTCCCTCTATGTCCTTTAAGGCCTCCTGGATGGCCATTAGGATTCCACTGAACCTGATGGTGGATGCCTTGGAGGAGGACTTCTTTCAGGCTGATCTTAGTGTGGAGGCTAGGGATTCCCCTCCTATCGCGTCGCTATGCCGGTGGTCAAAGCTTTCACTGAGCTTTCAATAGGTTTTTGCACAAAGGCGTTCCAATATATTTCATCTTGGGATCCAGTTGCGATGCTCTCCAACAACAACCGCATCCTAATTCTATTCATAAGGGCATTGTACCTTTGACTGGAAAAGAGAGCATGGACCATATTTGCTTGCAACTTGATCTCAAGATTTGGGATGTCCGCTAATCTTATCCCATACACTGTGCATATGGCAGCCTTGTTCATCCCTATCGTGCTATACATGTCCCTCTTTGGGTGTCGCTTTGTCTTCTCCACCACTGCAGGGCTCAATTCCACCTCTACTTGGTGGGCTTCTTCCCCTTTCCTGATCGTCACTGTGCCACAGTTTCTTTTAGCATTGAAGCTCCTCAAAAATTTTGTGCACTTGCTGTAGTCGACTACCGACCTTCTGTATGTACTTCTGTAGACTACAGTGGTCGAGGAGTTTTATGGGCGGCTCTTCCATGATAACATCTTCTAGGTTCATAGCGTGCTTGAATGTGAACTGGATGTAGCTCCTCGTTTCCATCATCAAGTCATACTTAGCTTGTGAATGGAAGCTCGCTACCTTTATCTTGCCCTACCATTTTAGGTTCCTGACATATATCATGGTTTACCATTCACATTCTTAAGACATTTTCTTGATGGACGATAAACAGGAGTTGATCACGCTTTTATGGAAAGAAGAACATGCTTTAAGCATAAAAAGAGAATTTTCCTTCGATCAATTCTATTCATTCCTAGTATTTTATGACCCTTGTTCTTGATTTCACATTACTTCACCTTACCCCCTCCCCCCTTGGGAATGAGAAGAATCATTCCTAGGATTAGGGATTGAGAGGTTAAGGGCATTCAGCACGTGTTCTTGGGGGTTTACTTCCGCATGAGCCAAGTATAGAAATTTAGATTGTATTCTAAATTAGCATAGTGGTCCATGTCGAAAGGGCAAATGCATGCTTAAGTGATGTAGGTGAGAACATCCATGAGGAAGTCACCAGAGTTTACTCGGACTGGCAATGTGTATCTCCTCCTCGCTCAGAATTCGATCTAGATACGAGTGGGTTACGAGGTACTCTTCTAGGGGTCGGTCACAAATGGTGGTCAACACCCTATAGGAGGTTGGAGCTACATAAGTGGGGTCATACTCCAAGTTTTTGATGGCTCGTCGTTGCTTAGCATTAGTCATGATTTGGTACCCCTCTAGCTCCCATTGAAATTGGAGAGCATACCATTTCCTCAAGAAAGAGTCGGTGCGAGCGAGCTGTTTTAACTCCTTGATGTCTCCGTCTGTAGCAAGGAAAGTGCTCTTGTGATATGACATAATGAGGCATTGGTTTCGTGTATGTTCTTTGGAGATCTCAATGGCAAATAGCTCCTCAATTGCATCGAAAGCCTTAATGAATACAAATTTTGATTCTTCCCAAAAAAAGGGGAGTGTACGCACTTCCGTCGCTATACGCTCATCCAAAAGACCTAAATCCAACCTGTTGTAACTTTTAGCAAGTGTCATAAACATAGCATCCAAGCATCTAAGGCAAGCAACCAAGTCATCCCCTGTGTTCTTAGTGAAGTTCGTGGCCAAGGTTAGAATTGTTCTCCGCTCATAAGAGGGTCTAAGGCCTACAGGTGGTTGGAGTTTGACTGAACTAGAGAGTTCAATAGCTAATTGTTGCACCTTGAGTTGCTTTTGAGGTTGTGACTTGGTCTCTTGTTCAATAGGTTGGTTTGTCGCTATTAATGGTGCTTCTGAGGCCTAAGGGGCACTAGTAGGCCTAGGTTGAGACAATTTGTTAGTAGCGGATTGCGGTTTTTGCCTATAGATTTATTTAGATTCTGCAGGCCTAAACTTTGGAGGTTCTAGGGATTTAATAGTCTGAGTCTCTTGTGTTCTAAATGCCTAATCTATATTGATATTTCATATGGTCAAGCTTGAGGGTGGCGTTTGAGTAGGACCTTTGGTCGATTTTTCCTTTAGGTACCCAAATCCAGATGTTACCCTCATAGTAGCCTTGCGCTTGCTCTTGGGGCCCCATCGCAGCTGACTCTACGTCAATGTCTATGGTTTCGTCTTGGCCTCCTACGTTTTGAGTGTGGGTTCTTAGCCTCACAAGGTCAGGTATGTGTATTCCTAGGTGGCGGGTTTTAATGTTTAGGCATCCATTGAAGCCTTGGTTTGTGGGCCTCAACTTTGGCTCTAGCGGTTCACTTATCTTGGGGTTTGGAAAGTGGTGACAAGTCATGACCCCCCTCCCTAGACTTGAAGGTGGGTTTCTCTATGTAAAGTGCCCACCTTTTGGCTATCCAAGCATGTTTTAGTAGTCTATCAAGAAATGAATCTAAGCGTCACCGCCCCGCACTCCCAAAGAATGTTTCGGGGTTTGCTGCCTAGGGTTTCCTGAGTCTGCCTCACAACGAAACGTTCACGACTGAACCCACTAGGATCAATCTAAAATCTGGGTTTATAGGGCCAAGGTCTCCTAACAACATTCTAGCATCGGGTTTTGGGCATCCTACTTTATGCAGGGATACCCAATCTGAAGCAAATCCATACCACACTTGGTTCAAAGAGAATGGGAAACAAAAGGAATGCATGCTCAACCTCTCTGCCCGTAGGGCATATTCCCATTCCGGTCCCCTAAAATGGCATGAATCGGGTTCTAACTTAACAATACCTAAAGTCGAATGGCGATAAATCCTTGTGAGAAGCCTCCCAGTTCTTTGGGACCACCCTGCCATAGGACGGACCCATCAGGGATTCTGTCCACCTGCTTCCCTTGATAGCTTTAGTTTTCTAATTAGGTCCTACCACATTTATGTGCAACATTTAAAATCAGCTTCATCAATTAAGCCTTTTAGAGCAATGGTTCGTTTGCGTAATTTATAGCATAGACATGAAAACAAAACAAGCAGTCCTTTTGGCAAACAAGTTCCTTAACTTATCTTCAAGTTAATCTTTGTCTCCTGCACATACAAAAGAATTATGTATCCCTTCTGTCCAATAGAAGTACCTGGTCCAAATCACATGGCACCATAATTTCTATCCTTTATCTAAAATAAGATCTTCCAACACCCTAGATGTTGGGCTCACGGCAATCTACAACTCCATTCCGGACTCGGCAAGGGCTATCCAGAGCTCCATTGACCCCGAGCGACCTAAGAGTGAAACACACTTTCCGTGGTTGGCCTTTTCACCACTCGACCTTCGGCCCATGAATCGAGCAGTATTCTCTCGGGGTAATCCGTGGTGATGCAAACTTAGAGATGATCTACCCATGCAAAATATCCTTCCCTAATTAATCCAATTAAGAATCAAGCATAATCAAGGCAATCATCCCTAATATCATCTTCTAGGAAAACATTCCTTTATTCCCATAGCATATTCAATTAATCATGGCATATTCCTTTATTCCCATAGCATATTCTATTCCTTCAGATCAAGCATAATCAAGGTAATCATCCCTAATATCATCTTCTAGGAAAACATTCATTTATTCTATCTTTCAAATATGTGAGAAGAGGCCTATCCCTTCCCATGACCTATTCTCATACATCATAGTATGGAGCCTAATGTATCTCATGTGAGAATCAAAGCAAGCATCTATCAATTTAGAAATACATTACTTACGACGAAAGCTTCAAAGGATGGAATGGAAAATTTTTATTCGTATAAGTTAGAAGTTTCTTGTTTTGCATTAAAGTGGGTCCCATATTGTACCCAAAAGGATCAAAATATTGTGAGAAGTCCAACTATGATAAAAGTGAGATATTTGAAAATCATGCACTTCTACATATCGACTCCTTTGTGCAAATTACATGATTATAGAAATTCAAACTCCCTTCTCCAAGTAAATGCTACAATGCTCTCTATAGTTTACTACACTAGTGTGAAATTTATCTAGATCAAATCAATATCAATTAAGTAATAGTTAAAATGCATTTTAAGACTACTAATTATGATAGTATTTTCTCTTAAGAGTAAAGGCACAACATGTAGGAATGAGCTAACCTTGCAAATCAAGGCTGTGCATGGGCTTCAATATTTACTCTTGATTCAACTAGGTTTCATGAATATTAGATTGGATTGGGGAGTTAAGCAAGCACAGGCAAGACTAGCATATGTGGAGAACTCGAAAGGAATAGAATCGAAAAAGAAAATCCCCTAATCCTCAAGGCTAAATGTTTATACTATGGAGTCCATGATATTAAATCCTTAAGAAATTGGATTATTGTCAATTGGTAAAAACTTAATATCAATGACATGATGTTCTAGTTCTCCCCCCAAAGTCCTAAATTTTATGAAACACTCCTTGTTAGGAAGTTTGTTTTTAACCAAAATTACTCTATCTATTAGGGAACTCTTTTTTGGTTTTTAGCCTACTCTTATGGCATTTCATATAAGAGGTAGGCCCAATTTTTAGAAGCTAATAATGTCATATCACAATGGAAAAACCATAATGCGTATCTCTTCCAACCATTGTCCTAGATTTCTAGCTTCATAGGACCTCCCATTGATTGGTAGACCCACCATGGAGCTTCATAAAGGATGATACTAGCTATTGATTGATAGAGTACACATAATGGACCTTCAAATGGCCTACTACTGATTTGGAAAGTACACACTATGGGACTATATGTAGTATGTACTAGCTACAAAACATACGTTTGACCTTGTACACAACTAACTAGATATTTGAATCATGGGCAAAAGTGGAGCACTTTAAAATGTGCAAGAATTCATTTTTGAATGCTTGGAGGATGATGATGAGACCTATGACTGACATTTTAAAAGATTAGTGCCCTAAAATCAAGAGGTTTATGATCCAATTATCTCTTATGAATATCAACTATAAACATAAAAAATAGTTCACATAGCCTAAATAAGTCCTTGTTGCGCCATTTGATTTTTTCTTAGTGACATCATTCATTTTTAAAAAGAGATTACATTATGAGGAAAACAACATACTAGATATATCGTCATTATACATATGCAGATCTTTTAAATAGTAGGACACTAGTTGATATTCTTCCCTACTCTAAATTTCATTGAAGTTCTTATATGGTATTAGAGTTTTCGATATGATAAAGTTTGCTTCAAAGATTTTAGCATCCAAAATCTTGCTCTTGTGCTCATCTTATTCAAATGTGTTTTAAGAATGTTAAAATTCATCATTAAAATTAACACTCTTGCACACATGAAAAACTTAAGTGAAGATGTTTTTCCATTATTGAAACGTGTAAGGAATTGCTAGCAACCATAAAAACAGATGTGGAAAATATGGCACCACATGTATATGGGAGTAGTAGGAAAATACTCTCTCTATACAAAGAACTCATGATATGGTGCAAAATATATCACATGGAGCTAGTGCACCTATCTTGCGCTACTCTTCTCTCTTTTGAATAGATTTTTACAAATAATGTGTAAGTATCACAATGCTTTTAATTATGAAACCCATAATAAATGTATTGCCATGTGCTTGCAACCACTGCAAGCCAAGACATCAATTTGTGTGCATGACAAGTTCATCAATATAAGACTTACTTTGCGCATTTAAGGATTTGTTTGCTACTATAAATGCAACTAGTTAGAGCATAGAGCTTTTGTTGTTTGGTATACAAGCATTCTTCAATAAAAAGCAACACTCTTAGGATTTTCCTAGAAAAATGATCAATGTATAAAAGGTGTTTAGTCTCTCTTGTGAGGGGCGTCCAATACAAGTGATTGGTCAATTGTGATTAAAAACTAGAGAAACAAATTTTTGTCTAGTCTACCATGTGAAAAATGTCTAACGCTTGTGGTGCTCATCAATGTTGTGAGTTAAGAGGTTCTCTTGGTAGTGTTCTGAAATAGTACTACATAGCCTAATGTTAGCTTAATTCTCTTGGCAAAAGTCTTCAGCAATTTTATTGATCATCTAACACCATTCAATTATATACTCTGCAACTATGGCATTGTTTAATTTAGTGTTTAGAGGTACATAATTGGCTTTTTAGATTTACACTAGACCACTTTCTCTTTGCAATAAAAACATTTGCAGCGATTATGTTTACTTATACTATGGATGAACTCACCAGCATGCCAGTGCTGACCATAACCTTGCACCAAGAGCTCGGATTGACATGATGTATAAGGTAAAATTGTAGTTCTCAACCTAAGCTTCATCCTCTCAATCCAACTCAGAACATTTCTGCGCATAAGAGTCCCAAACAGACATCTCAGTAGACTGCTATCAATTTTCTACAACCTATCTCTACATCCAATCAATCTTCAAACATGTGCATTTCTCACATATTGACTCCAAATGGTGCAAGATTTAATGGAATACTTCAATGCATGTCAAAGAACACCTCCCAGCATTCCAATGTTACCAGAATTATACTAATACCAGCTTTTAAAATACCTGAAACTATTCTTGTTTTAATATCCCTTATATGTAGATGTGTCTAAAGAAGCTTATTTAAGTGATAAGACAATAACCTATTTCCCAAACATAAAAAGCATACTATCATGTCCTATAACATTACCAAAGTAGTGCTTAAGTACACTATCTTTTAATTCTGAGTACATTGATCTTAACCCTCAACCCTTCGCACTTGCAAAGAATCAGTAAGGATACAGAGTAAGTACCTGAATGGCCACATACACCAAGACAAACTCATTCTATCTACTTTTACTGATCTTACCTCTCAAAGAAACGAAACCCTAAGGATACTAAGATCAAATCATCACATCAGCTTAAACTAGCTCTACCTACTGTCTAACTGTAAAACTGCTCTCAAGATTAATGAGGATTAAGCCAGCATATTGCAGGATATGTCTAGGGTGTATCCAAGCACCCACGTTCCATTTAGTGGTCAATTGCGCATTTTGACCAATGTCAAACTATAGACAGAGATTTTGATCCTCTATGTCCAACCGTATGCTCAAGATTTTCAAATTCCAAATAACAGTAAGCAATAGCTCTGGCAAAATATTCATGCATCAATGGGAATTCGAACACTCTTTTAACACGAGGGTCAAAACAGAGTTCGGTCTGATGAGAAGTATGACGCTAACAGACAAACAAACAAAATATATAAAAAGAATTAATACCTTGTTAACCTTGGTGAGATATTGTATCTCTCTCCAGTTTACATATGCCTGTCAAAAGGAGCATTGAAGACTCACTTCTTCTGTATCCCTAACCTTACCTTTATGGACACCCTACCTATGAGTCCATAAGGAGCAATCAGCAATTGGATGCTGGAGCACCTTTCTTTTTCACAGTAAAATCCAATGTTGAGCAGAATTTTTTGAAAAAGTAGCAAACCTATTTCCAAACCCCTTCAGGTGAGGAGGCCTTGCATAGCAAAGTGATCATGAATGTGCAAGTTCATTGTTGAAGGCTTTACCAAAATAACAAAACACCGGTCTGCATGCATCATTCAAAGCATTTATCAGCTTGTTTATGGTCCAAGCCAGCTCTAAAATGGGCACGTACAGCCCATAAGAAGAAACCTGAATGCCCCCTACTTATATCTTCAAATCTTTCCCGCTAGGCTATCATTTTGGAGGCGAGCTCACTCTTAATTCTCCTAGTTTCATTTAAGTGAACATGTTGATGGAACTTTTGAGACAATATTGCACTATACAACTGTCTTTTTCCAAATCGCCATGAAGTAGAACCAATTGTAAATAAATCCAATTCTCAGCTTTGAATTCATCTAAAGACAATTTCCTGGTCCAATAATAACACCCCCATTATCAAATACACCATTATTACTTAAGGGTTTTGGGGTGATATATATATCCTGGTGAAATCCTTATTTCCATACCATTTTCTATCACTTAAAAATCTAAAGGGCTTGTTTTCCTCAGTCAGAATAAGAGATTTGTAAAGCTTATAACTTTATCGAACAAGTCAAGGTGACTCACTGTGCATAATGCATTCATTGGGAGGAAGTTAAGTAGCACCCATTCTACACTAGCTGTAAAAATATCATTATCTGCACGTGGAAATTGGACACACACACCACAGGAAAAATCACTTACCACAGACAGACATGTAAGAAAGAAAATTTATAGAATGGAGAACAAACTACATGCTTCACCTGAAGATAACTAATGAAAATTTCCTGCTTTTCAAGTGTAGAGTGTGTTCTATTATTAACCGCAGATCACACATAAGAAAAGTTTCTTGCATACTACTGTGGCACAGAGTCACACTTAAAAACTGAGAGCCAGAGAGACAAGTTCTTGTCTGCAATGAAAAGGACATAGTGTCAAGGCACAAAACATTGTCGGAAATAAACCATGACCAACGCTGATATCATAAGTAAAATTATAAGAATGCTATAAGCAAAAGCAGGCCCGGACCAGCATACATATGGAGGAAGACATGTAATTCAATCCTTCACTGATTAGCCATACAAACAGAACTTATGGCAGATTGTGCATTAGAAAAAATAATGCCTGTTTCAGGTTCTTGCGAAGCACTTCAATAACAGGACTGGTAAAATTAGTTTCATACACTGGTAAAATACACGACTTGAGGTGTGGAAAGCTGACCAAAATAACATCACCACACCCTTTGTATCACAAGTTGGCATTTACCTTTAATTACAAAGACATTGTGAAAATGCTACCAGCATAAGCAGACAGACCAGACCAATAGAAATTGATAATGAATTATCCAATGCTTCACCTGAAGGTCAAAATTGGGACTGTAAGAGAAGTAAATTAGAAGAGAAACAATGTGCCACTACTCAGCTTCAACCAAATGATAGTTCTATTTGTGAAAAAGAGACTACACACAAAATTTCTTGCATCTCCTTATTTTTTTAGTTCAGATGTCTGTGAAATATCCAAATCACCCGGAGAGCCAAGTTCTTGGTTGGTTCTTCCGCAGTGAGGCGCAAAACACATGGCCTGAGGTATTGGACGTTGACCAAGATCAGTTGGTGGAAACTTGAAATCAGGACCAAAGCAGAATTTTACCGTACAATTCGGTTGATCAGGAAGGGTATACATAGAGGCAGCTGGAAAATAGCATCCTGCAATTATGTCTTGGTAAGCTGTACCTTGACAAACTCCATTTCGGAAAAAGATTATTTCACTTCCTGTTGATCAAGAAAACAAAAGCTAATCATTCTCTAAGCTCTCTTTTTTTTCATGAATATAATTGAATTAAGTAGTAAATATTTACATCAGACCATCAGGTCAGCATCCTCTCTCTCTCTCTCTCTCTCTCTCTCTCTCTCTCTCTCTCTCAAAATAGACACAAGGCCCCCCCATTCATGGAAGAACCCCACAAAGCCTATCACAAGGACATGAATTTCAAACTTATTTCTTGGGAACAATTAAGTTGTGCAAATGTGAATATCAGTTAAATCATACAAGATGGTGGCAGGCAGACCCTAGCTTGGGCTGGAAATAACTATTGCTGTCATGGGGATCAGAGAATCAAAACATCTAAAGCTTTGGACTTAGGTTAATGAAAGTTTGGACACTCTCAAGTCCAAAGGGCTTAGGATTTTAAAATGAGGATGGGCAGAGACAAATAATTTTAGATTCCCACAATTATTATTTGCTCGAAATTCAGTTTCTAGAGGCTGAAAATGCATGAGCAGGTTTGCCACTTGAAATACGCACAAAAAACATACTGTGCAAGACTAGGGCAGACTGTGGAAACCATTCTGGGCTGGCTGGATGAGTGAGTGGAACCTAACTGGGCACTTTCAAGGCAGAAATTAGTAGACTGCTGCAGTCTAGGCATGTTTAACTGAAGGCAACCCGATTTGGAGGGTCTCTAACTGCTGGTGACTGCTTTTCATGCTCTGTTTCACACCAAATCTAAAGAGTTCTTTCCCATCTACTGCTCTCTTCTCTTTCTCCCAACAATCTCAAGATTCTCAGCCCGGAAATTGTTGTTGCCAACCTAATTTCTGATGAAATTAGGAATTACTGGCCTGTCTTGGGATGCATGCATGAAAGATCAGACATGCATGAAGCCCTGCTGCTGTAAACTAGAAAAAGTACAGTTGACTTGAAGACATTCAACAATCTACAGCAAAAGTAATTTGCATGCAAAGGTTGACACCCAACTTGGATCCCCAAGCACTCTAAATCAAGGGGCAAATTAGGGGAACTTGCTGCCGATCATTTGGAGCAACCAAATGTTCCAGACTTTGTAAGAGATTGCCTCAGTCAAAAAAGGAAGTTGGTGTTAAGCTACAAAAGGTTAATTAGCTTTAACCCTCTTTTTCAGCTCTCACTAAAACATCCCCAAAATCAAATATTAAGCATCCCAAAAGTGGCCATGTGCCACCCTAGATAGTTGCTTGACTCTATAAAAGGGATATGTCAAACCACTTTGCATATCCTTGCAACGATCAAACTGTTAGATTTATTTATCCCAGTGTGTGAACACACATTATTGTGTGTAAAAGTGCATGGATAGGTGTGAACACCTTTTACACCGCTTAGCATTAAATAAGGGTCAAAGGTGTAGGTGGATACCTCAGCCTATATATTCAAGCCCTATCACTTGTAATGTCATCTCAAATATCTCATCTATCATTACCAATCTATCTTTCAATTTGTGCGTACTTACAAGAGTTCTCTCTCTCTCTCTCTCTCTCTCTCTCTCTCTCTCTCTCTCTCTCTCTCTCTCTATATATATATATATATATATATATATATGGAGTTCCATCCGCCATAGCCTGTTGGTCACACGCAAGCTGCATACCCAACAGTGGCATCAAAGCGGGTTTGCCTTCTACTTCTCTCATGGCTGCTCAATATTCTGCCGGTTCAATTCATGCACCCATTCTGCATGTTTGCCACTAGGTGTCCACTGCATGTCTTAATAATAATAATAATAATAATAATAATAATAATAATGAGGGAGACAACCAGCTTCTGCAATCCACCTGCTCCAGCAATCACTCAATCAGCCTGCTCACATTTGGGATTGCACCTAACTCTTTTTTGTGCCCTGCGCGCAGACATTGCTGATGTCGCCTTCCTGTTTGTGGATCCCATCAGCTGCTGACTCCACACATTTTTGCTTGTCCAGTGCCCCCCCCCCCCCCGGTCTGCTCGTTTAACCAAATAATCTGCCTCCATCTGGAAGAAGCAGGCAGGTCAATCTGTGCTTTCAGATCCACGAGTGCCTGTCATAGAACTGCCACCACCAAGCCTGTCACAAGTATGTCGACATGTCACGATCGTCCTGCCTACGCGGCTCAACCTGCCTGTCACATGTCAGTTCGTCGTCCATCTCCTGCCTTGACCAGCACCCACATCATCATCACGATTCAAGAATTTACAAACCTTAATTAATTAAAGTTTTTAAATTCTTAAGGGGCAGTTCCCATGAAATTGGGGATTTCAATTTTCTATTAGAACCTTGCCCCTTAAGAATTTAAAAACCTTAATTAATTAAAGTTTTTAAATTCTTAAGAGATAGTTCACATGAAATTGGGGAATTCAAATTTCTGTCAAAATTTCACAAATTTCCTCCATAAAACTTGGGGCTTTTCACATTGGGGTCCTCAACCATCCAGTTGAGACCTCTGACGATGCATTCAAGACCACCCAAGTGCTTGCCTTCGACATCAGGCACAAAATGACCCACCAAGCATCCAGTGCTTGGCCACACCGTCGCAAGTGATCGACCTTGATTGTGGTGTCCTCGACGTCAACATCAAGGGGGGGATTTTTATCCCACTAATTTTATAAAAAAAAAGTGAAAATCAAAATTTAGAAACCAAAATATAAAATGCGGTTGGAATTAAACACTGGCCATGCTTACACGAGCTAAGACCTTTCCATCACTTATAAAATAATTGTGTGGAGTTCTTTGCACAAAATTTAATCCAAAACACGTTTCTATTTTCTTTCCCTTTGATTCACAAAGGAATTATATTTCACAAGGGATTCTAACTACTTTATGCATGACATCTGAGTTGATCCCAAAGGCTCTACCCATGTATTTGGCCTCTGGTCATGCGTCCAGTGCCTCTAAGCCACATTGGCTTTTGATCAACCTCTGAGCCATGCACATGCACCTCTGAACCATGTCTTGCATGGAGTCCCTATGCTTGTCAATAGACCATGCAATTGTTGGGTGTAAAGTCTCTTTGCCTCCATGTAAACAGTCTTACGGGTGTGAACACACCCTTATTATACCTTGTACCCTAACATATAAATGCATTCTTTTATTCTTTGTGTACCATCACGAGTACCATCACGAACTGGTACACCTATCTCTGCGTTCACTCCCTCTCAGCTCTGCTCTGCAGCTCACACCTTAATCTCGCACTCCATTGCGCACTCTCCCCTTCAAACTGGTATTAGAGCACAGAGTGCACGCTTCCCAAGGTTAAAGGCAGCTCGTGAACAATCGGGACCAGGAGGCAAATCCAATGTGACCAATGTGGACCAGCAAAAGCAGGCAGATGTGGGGCAAGCAGTCGATGGGACTGCTGACTGACGGGCGCCAGGTGTAATTGACCAGCGCACAAGAACTGAACACGATGAAGACCAGGGAGACGGGCACAGTGGTGCTCCAAGTTGAGCGAGTAGCTGACAACCAGCGTGGACGAGAGCAGGCAATCAACAAGACTGCTGGGCAACAGCTTTGCGACAGTCAACAGGCGACTGGACAGGTCACAGGCGCAAGCCCAGTCGACAGACGGGCGACAGGTCGGCGGGATTCCAAGAACACAACTGATGGGTCGCACAATTGGCACACGGAGCTGGACGGCAAACTGACATCGTCTGACAGGCAGGTCAACGGACCTCGACACTCTTTTTTTTTAGTCACAAAAATTCGTTTTTTCTCCAAAATTCTCCTTGAATTTCCCCTTGGCCTCACGGGGGTTCGTGCACATAAGCATAAAATTCAGATTTGTGCATATTTATGCCCAAAAATTTGAGGCTGTTCAGATTGAGTGTTGCTCATCCAAAATTGAGACATCTGTGTCAGAAATTGTAGACATTGTGCGCGTTTGAATTGGGGATTTCGCCAAATTTACTGAAAATTTGCTCATTTGAGTGAAATTTCTCAACATTGGACCCATAAAATTTGGGGCTTTTGCTATATTGGTGAAATTTTGTTCAACTGAGTCAGATTGGCTGACATTGGTGCACAATTGGACCCAAGAAATTTGGAGCTTTTGCGAAATTTTGTGAAATTTTGCTAATTTTGCCCGTTTTATGCTTTCAAGAACATGTATTAATGCAATCGGGGTAGATCAATCAGTGAAATTTTGGGGCTTTTGCTGAAATTTGTGGATTTTGGCAAAGTTAATGCGTGAAATGCATTTTGGAAATATTGTTGAAGCAATCTTGTTGCCATAAGCAAAGCGGTTTGAGCATTTTTATCTCACGCTTGTGCGTTTTTGGAGAAATTGCAGAGATTTCTGTTAGCAGTCATGTTTGTCATGCCTTAGTCATCTCTTGCCTGTGAGCCTCAATCTGAGTCAGACAAGGACTTTAGGAGCTCTGACTTGTCTACGACTTGTTTTGACGGAGGAGGTAGCTTATTCTAGAGCACTCAGTTTATTGCATTTCAGTGCATTTTCTCCTCCAGTCGGGATTTTATGTGCATTTCCCGGGGCAGTTTCTGCATTCTTCAATCTGCCTCACCTACCGGGCATTGTCCACCCTTTCCGGGATTTTTCTGATCATTCCTAGCATTTTTACCAGCATTAAATGCTGGTCGGACATATTTATGGCCTCAAATTTCAGGTCGGCCAATTTTTGGGTTTTTTGGCTATTTATAGCCATTTCCCACTTGGCAGTCAGTTGTATTATCATCTTCCCTCCTTCTTTGGCAGGTGCACACTCCGACTCCGTCATCTTCCTCCGTCTTCGGTGCTGCCGTCATCATCAGCCTGATCTGGTGCCCTCACTGACGCTTCAAGCTGCGTGCAAGGACTGATCAGTCCATTTCAGTGTATTCAGCATTCATTTCAGTCAGTGCAGATTTTCTTCCTTCATTTTCTGCTTTCTCTCTCTCTCCCTCTATGTTCATGTTTCTTCTTCCGTTGCGCACTCTCACATAGTATCAAAGCCTAACTGAGAGCACAAAGGAGAGCTTCCATTGCAGAGGAGGACACCATCAAGTGCAGCCTTTCTTCCCTCCTTTCCAGCCCTTGGCGGTGCTGTCCAGGCTGAAACGCAGCCTTCCATACCTGCGTTTTGTTGTTTTGCAGCATCAGGAGGAGTAGGCGACAGTTTTCTAGGTGTTTGCAGCCTGCGTTTGCATCAAACGCAGCCAACAGGAGGTGGTCAACATCAGCAGAGGAGAAGGTGTCATCATCTGGAGGATAGGCAACAGTTTTTTCCTCCAGGCGGCACCATTTTCTCTCTCCTCTTGCAAGCGACAGCATCTTCTCGGTCTTTTCTGACATAGGCAGCTCCATCTTGACTGTCTGTTGGTTGCAAATTGTTTGGTGATTGCAGATATATACGAAGATGTCTTATCACCAGTTCTTTGCTGATTCAGAGGATGAGGTCTCTATTCCTTCCTCTGAGAGACGGAGAGACTTTCGTGCTAGTTCACGCGATGACCGGAGGTCACCTAGCCCATTTGACCGAGATCCCTCTATTCCCCGTTCTCTCCATGTTTCACAGAAGGCTTGTTCTGCTGGCCTTCATATGCCCTCCATGGCACCCTCTATACAGGTGCCTGTACTCCCTTCTTTGCCCAAAGAAGACCGGCTTGATAGTTCCAACTACTCGCTTTGGTTGTGTAAGGTGGAGTGTATCCTTGATACCTTCGATCTTTGGGAGTTTGTTACCCACCCTATTTCCCGTCCAGTGGAGGATCCCACCGTTGGATCATCGATGGATCGTGCGGCCTTATGGGATCGGCTCAACTCACGAGCTCGATCTTTCCTCTTTATGAGCTTACAAGATTCTGTCCTAGTGCATGTGCGTAGGTTGCGGAAAGCAGCGGAAGTGTGGACAAAGCTTGCTTCTTTGTACCATCAGAAGACTTTTGCCCATCAGACTACTCTCGAGAAGAAATTACGGATGCTCGTTGTTGATAATTCTTCTTCCATGAAGGATCATATCAACAGGTTGGAGGACATGAGGGATGAGCTTATGTCCGTTGACAGGATGATCTCTTCCGAGGATATGGCCATGATTCTTTGACTCAGCTGCCCTCTCCCCGTTTTGATGTCTTCTACACCAGCCTTCTTACATCGAGGACCCGTGAGAAGCTTTTATGGGAGGAGCTTGCCCCACTTGTTTTGGAGCATAACGAGCGCGCCAAAGAGGTAGCCAGTGGATCCACCTCCATCAAAGCTTTTGTTGCAGGTTTGAGAGGAAGGACACAAAAGAAAGGGAAGTCACAGGCTAAAAGACAGGAGAGTTCTTCAGGTTCTAACTCCGACTCGGAGAAGCCTAAATGCCCATACTGTGGGAAGGGGACACATCCAAAGGAGAAATGTTGGAAGAAGTATCCTCACCTTCGTCCAGGAGCGAAGGATGGAGCTAAAACATTTGAGCCTTCTACCTCTACTCCAGCGGTTACCCATGAGTCAATGTTCCTTCATATTATTGACTTGGAGGAGCCTTCTTCAGTGGTTGCCTCATCTTCTGAGAGGCCTTGGCTGGTTGATAGTGGAGCTTCTAGTCATATGACTCCCCGAGGTGATTTGTTGCAGGATCTATGCCCTTCTGAGGGTTCAGTCACTATTGGTGACATTGTTTCGGTGCCTATTTGTGGTGTTGGCACTTTGCCTTTATTTCCCGACCGCACGTTGAGCCCCCTTCCCCAAGCTCTTTATGTTCCTGACTTGGGCTTTCCACTCCTCTCAGTCTATGGCCTTACTAGGCTTGGTACCCAGGTTGTCTTCACCGAGCAGGCCATTTGTATTGAGGATTCTTCTACAAGGGCTGTTATTGCAACAGGTTGGCAAGAGAGCGGGCTTTATAGACTCCATTCCCCTTCTCTTATGCAAGGACCTCCGAGGCAGTTATCTCTCGCTACACCCGTTCCCACTTATGCACCCTCTTTTCCACAGGTTCCTTCCCATCCCCCACCCTCTCCTCCGGTGGTTCCCTCGTACCCCCCATCCCTTTTAGAGGGGGACGATCTCGGTGATGCGGCTGTGGATTTCCTGGCCCCTACTGTTTTAGAGGGGGCTTCCCAGGATCGCGAGGAGTTTCTTCATCGGCAATCTTCATCGACGGACTTCATCGACCTTGGCATTCCTCTTGCCACCCCAGGATCCGTTTCTCCCTTGGCCTTCCGCCACATGCAGGATCTGAGAGGGGGTGTTAGCAGTCATGTTTGTCATGCCTTGTCGTCTCCTGCCTGTGAGCCTCAGTCTGAGTCAGACAAGGACTTTAGGAGCTCTGACTTGTCTATCACTTGTTTTGACGGAGGAGGTAGCTCATTCTAGAGCACTCAGTTTATTGCATTTCAGTGCATTTTCTCCTCCAGTCGGGATTTTATGTGCATTTCCCGGGGCAGTTTCTGCATTCTTCAGTCTGCCTCACCTACCGGACATTGTCCACCCTTTCCTGGATTTTTCTGATCATTCCTGGCATTTTTACCAGCATTAAATGCTAGTTGGATCAGCATTAAATGCTGGTCGGACATATTTATGGCCTCAAATTTCAGGTCGGCCAGTTTTTGGGTTTTTTGGCTATTTATAGCCATTTCCCACTTGGCAGTCAATTGTATTATCATCTTCCCTCCTTCTTTGGCAGATGCACACTCCGACTCCATCATCTTCCTCCGTCTTCGATGCTGCCGTCATCATCAGCCTGATCCGGTGCCCTCACTGACGATTCGGGCTGCGTGCAGGGACTAATCAGTCCATTTCAGTGTATTCAGCATTTATTTCAATCAGTGCAGATTTTCTTCCTTCATTTTCTGCTTTCTCTCTCTCTCCCTCCATGTTCGTGTTTCTTCTTCCGTTGCGCACTCTCACAATTTCTTGGTATTTTGTGTATCAGAAGTTGATACAGGCACATATGTATACACATGGACCGCTCCCATTGAGTTGATGTATTGCTGATTATTCATGTTGCAGCAGTCTTAGTGATCATTTGCAGATCTGGGATTGTTGCAGATGTATTTTTTGGTGATATTGCTGAAGTGGGACCTACCTGGCAGTGATGTATGCATTTAATGTATGCTAAAATTGCAGTCATACTGCTGAAAGTCATTCGTTCTACTGCTGTAAATGTACTTGGACTGAATCTTACTATTATTTGCTGAAAAATTGGGCTGAAATCAGCTGAATATTTAGCTCATTTTTTGTTGTCATACATTGCAGTATTGAATTTCTGGTTTATTGCTGAAAAAATGGCTGCAAATGCTTCTAGCAGCAGTGACACTAAATCCCTCTTTGAAATCAAGAGGTTTGATAGCACTAGCTTTGACTTGTGGAAGGATAGGATGCAAGGCACTTTGTTTCTCAAGGAGTGTGAAGATACTCTCTTGGAGACTAAGCCTGCAACCATGACAGATGTGGATTGGGCTAGACTTAATAAGAAGGCCATTGCATACATTAAGATGGCAGTGTCTCATGATGTACTTACAAACATTAAACGTCTTGATACAGGTTATGCTATATGGAAAAAGCTTAAGGACACTTATGAAAATACAACTCCTGTGAATCAAGTGCATCTTATGCGTAAACTTGTGAACATGGAGTTGGATGAGTCTAAGCCAACATCTAAGCATTTGAGTGCTTGCACAGGGGTTTTGAGTCAGTTGCAGGACTCTGGTTTGGTGGCTTTCGATGATAAATTGAAAGCTATTTTCTTACTGATGACTTTGCCTAACAGCTGGGAATCTTTGGTTGTGTCACTTAGCAACAATCCTGCTTTGACTTTTGATGGTGTAAGAGGTTCAATCCTTAATGAAGAAATCAGAAGAAAGTCTAGTGGTGAAAGCAGTGGTGAAAGCTTACCATGTGAGAGGCAAGTCTGAAAAGAGGGGTAATGCAGCCAATAAAAGGAAAAGCAAAAGCAAAAGCAAGGGCAAACAATAGGATGTCACATGCTATCAATGTGGACGTGAAGGGCATAAAAAGCCCCATTTCCGGTACTTCAAGAAAGAGCAAGAAAGAAAGAAACATCAGGGTAAGAAAAAGAAGGATGATAAGAAAGATGATGACACAAGAAGTTGCAAAGGCAAATGTTGCATCTAGTGTAGTGATTGAAGAGATTTCTGACACTGAAGAGATACTTGTTGTAGCCTCATGTAATGATGCAGATATTATGGTGGCAGCAAGTGATATCCACATCACCAAAAAGGAGGTAATTGATGCCTTACTTTCAGCTCATGATGGGCTGTCACAATCATGGATAGTGGACAGCGGAGCCTCTTTTCATGTTAACCTCTCTTTGGAGTCATTTTCCGAATACACTGTAGGTTGCCTAGGCAAGGTTTACTTGGGTAATAACTATGCATGTGAGATAGAGGGTGTTGACACCATTCACTTGGCTCTTGAAAATGGCCAAGAGTTGATTTTGCATTATGTCAGATTTGTACCTAGCATAAAGAAAAGTCTACTATTAGTTGGATAGCTTGATACTAAAGGGTATTTTACTACCTTTGGTGGTGGATCTTGGAAGGTCCATAAGGACTCTATGCTGATTGTTAAAGGCAGCAAAAGGGGGACTTTATATTACTTGCATTGTAAAGCATTACCAGGCAAGTTCTTGGCTGTGGCTCAAGTCCCACAGAACAAGTACATCAACAAAGTACTTGACAGGTTTAATAAAGTTGATGCTAAGCCTATTGGTGTGCCTTTACCGCCACATACAAAGCTTAGCAAATCTAATTGCCCTAAGGATGATGCACCTGCTAGTACCATGAAGGGTATACATCAGCTTGTGGATCTTTGATGTATGCCATGGTTGCAACTTGCCTTGGCATTGCTCATGCAGTGGGAGTTGTCAGCAGATTTATGTCTAACCTTGGCAAGCCACTTTGGGAAGCAGTGAAATGTATCTTCAGATACTTGAAAGGTTCACAAGAAAAGTGTATATGCTATGGAAAGGATACACTAGAGTTGCAGGGATTTTGTGATTGAGACATGGCAGGAGATCTTGACACTAGAAAATCCACCAGTGGGTATTTTTTACTTTGGCTGGTGGAGCTCTCTCTTGGTGTTCAAGATTGCAGTAAATTGTGGCACTGAGTACTACAGAGGCTGAATATATTTCAGCCACGGAAGCTTCTAAGGAAGCTATTTGGCTTGGCCGTTTGGTCAAGGATTTTGGACTTTCTTCACATACTCCAATGCTTGGTTGTGATAGCCACAGTGCAATATGTCTGGCTAAGAATGCCATGTTCCATGCACGTACCAAACACATAGATGTTCAGTATCACTTTATACGACAAGTCTTGGATGATGGTCTTGTCACACTAACTAAGGTCAAAACCCAAGATAACCTTGCAAATGTTCTCACTAAGCATCTTGCAAAGGCTCAACATGAGCATTGCATTCGTTTAGTGGGAGTTGGTTTGTACCATGACATATAAATACATTCTTTTATTCTTTATGTACCATCACGAATTGGTACACCTATCTTTGCGTTCACTCCCTCTTAACTCTCAACGAAGACCTACCTCGCATTGTATCTCTCTTACTTATGTATCTGCTTTTTCAAAATTATTGTACCAGATTTAACACTACCTCTTCAAGGTAAGACCTTCCCTTTTCCTTTTTCATATGTTTCATGTCATGAGTTAACTACCACCCATTAACTACCACCCATGACCTGAAGAGGGTTTTGTTAGATTTATTTATCGATGTGTGTGAACAAACATTGTTGTGTATAAAAGTATGTGTCTAGGTGTGAACATTCTTTACACCACTTCACCCTCAAGACAATTGCATTTGTTGTCCAACAAGCTACCATAATACCCTACTGCCTTGACCTCTCCAAGCCACTTGCAACCTCTTTGGAGCTCATTGTCCAGCATATCCAGCATCAAAACAACTGCATTTTGCAAGTGTTTTGACCAACTAGTTGATGTCATTATTGAACAATCTATTGCCTACATTTTCACCTATTTGTGTTATTGCTAGTTGGGACAATTCAAATGTCCGTATCCATTCTCTCTCTCTCTCTCTCTCTCTCTCTCTCTCTCTCTCTCTCTCTCTCTCTCTAGCCATCATTGCACACATTGAGCACTTAACCGTGGCTCAGGAGATATGGTTGGAGCTAGATCAAATGTACAATTGGATAACTCTGATAAAGCGGGTGCGAATGAGGACTTTGAGTCCTAATAAGCCTTCTTCTGTGCCGGAGCATGTCAATAAGCTTCCGCAATTGCATATGCAAGTCCAAAACACAAGGAAGGCGATTACCTCAAAGGACATGGTGATAACTCTTTTTCACAATTACCGCCCCAATTCAGTGCATTTTACTCTACCTTGATTGCTTCAAGGCCAACAAAGACCCTTACATGGAAGGAGTTGATTCCTATGGTCTTGGACCAAAAGGAATAACTCAACCGTCACAACGCTTCCAAATCGAAGGCTTTGACTGGTCAATGTTCCCAACAAAAGGGAAAGGATAACAACAACAACAAGGACAAGAAGTCTAAACAAAACAAAGCCAAGGAGACTACAAAGGACTCATTCTTGAGCTAAAATATGCATTACTTGCTGATTAGCCTCTTAAACAGCCCCAAAACACACTAAAAAATGCATTACTTGCTGATTAGCCTCTTTTAGAGTAAAAACCCTAAAACGGGGAGCAGTTCAAGAGAGTTTAGTGGAAACCCTAAAAGGGGGAGCGATTCGAGAGAGTTCAATGAAAATCCTAATTTTTGGGCCGCCCTTCCACATCTATAAATAGACAGGCTGCCCCCATTCAA
Source organism: Lygodium microphyllum (assembly GCF_053477565.2). NCBI lineage: Eukaryota > Viridiplantae > Streptophyta > Polypodiopsida > Schizaeales > Lygodiaceae > Lygodium > Lygodium microphyllum. The sequence continues at coordinate 61,729,562 of NC_141137.1, forward strand.
CCTTATTCCATCTGTGTAGATTTCACACTCTCCAATGCAGATTTCAACCATCAGCCTCCTCCCACGTGGCTGTCCAGCCCTCGAGACTGCTACCACTCCATGCGTGTTTGCTTCTGCTGCTGGCACCTTCATCCATGCTGACGTCAGCTGTTGGCGACATCATCATCTGATGCGATCTGATCATCCAGTCATCGCCAGCCACATCAGACATTGTTTCAGTCTGCTGTTTACAGCAGACCATGCGCAGTTACCAGCATCCGATCGGCGGTACACTGCTGCGTTTACCAATTTTCAACCTCCAGACTGCTTCGTTTCGGTGACCAGCCTGCTGCCATTATTCAGCACTCCTACACTCCGACTAGTGGTCATAGACTTGGGATCCGTCTCCGATGGACGTCACACTCCGACATTGCTCAGCCCTTGAGCACACTGTACACTCTTACATTCATTTACAGCATTCATTCACTTCAGAGTTGTGTTCTCTCTCTCCATTCTTCTGTTTGTGTTTGAGTTTCTGTGTTTGAGTTTTGAGTTTTGCGTTTAGGGTTTGAGTTTTTCCCTCTATGTCTGTGTCTATCTCTTTGTGTTTCTGTCGTGGTCGTACACTCTATGTGTCATCAGTGCAAACCCTAGCAGTTTTCTTCACATGGTATCAGAGCCGGTGCTCTTGTAAAGAGTATCCTGCAGATATTGTAGAGAGCTAGTCTTTGTGCAAGGCTCACAATACAACTCGTAACCAAATCACAATGTCCCAAACACCTTCTTCTCCAATTTCTATGATGTCTTATCAGGCTTCTCCATCATTGGAGGCCCTGAGACAGCATTATGGACTCGGTGAGGAGGATGACACTTCACCTTCACCAAATTTCACTAACATGATAGAGGACTTTGAGGAGTACTATCGCAACAAGTACGGTGATGTTTACACCCCTCCTACTAGTTTTGCTACCACATTCGGACCGGTTTGTGAGGTTGGCCACCTCTCCAATCATGGAGGACATAGGGCATTCAGAACGTCTGGCAATCCATTTTCATCATCTCGGCCAGGTCCAATGTCAAGTTTGTACAATTCTTTTGTGTTGCATGAATCAAAACCCTCACATGTTCCTGTTAGCCTGCTCTTATTCAGTCTCAGTCTGTCATCTCCTGGTTGTGAGCTCCTGTCAGAGTCTGACAGGAGACAGAGGAGCTCTGTCAGTGTGTTTTCAGGCTGCCTTAGTATGTATGCAGCCCTGGGCATTTTACAGCCCAGATCTGGGCTGTTTTTGGGGTGACTGCCCATTATTTTGGGCAGTCGGACCAGTTCTGGTCAGTCGGACCAGAACTGGCCAGTCGGACCAGATCTGGCCAGTCGGACCAGATCTGGCCAGGTCGGCCAGTTTAGCTGGTCGGCCAGTTTTCTGGCTGGGGGCTATTTATAGCTGCCCCCCCGGTCAGTCCAGCATTCATCTCATTCATGCTCTGCAGGTTCAGCACTGCTCCCTCCGTCTCCGTCTCCGGCATTGGTGCTGCCTCTGCTTCCAGTCTGTCCTGGTTCCCTCACTGACGCTCCGGGCTGCGTGCAGGGACTGTTCTGTCCATTCCAGTGTATTCAGCATTCATCTCAGTCAGTGCAGATTTTCTTCCTTCATTCTCTGCTTCCTCTCTCCTCTCCTCTGTGTTCGTGTTCTTCTTTCGCTGCGCACTCTCACATGGTATCATCGCCTGATTGAGAGCACGGAGGACGAGAGAAATACCTTACTGCTGCTGTCCACAGTTCCACAACAGCCAGGCGATTCCTTCAGGAGGCTGCCAACAGGTCTATTCCAGCCAGGCGACTGCATCAGAAGGCTGTACAGCCTGCGTTTGCTGTACACAGGGGCTGCCACGTCATCCAGTGACGCAGCAACCCTGCGTTTGCTGCCAGGCGACCTCCTCTGCTGCAGGGCGACCCTCCTACAGCCTGCGTTTTGCTGTTTTGCAGGTCGCTTCTACCCTGGCTGCTCCTATCCTGCAGGCGACCTCTGTCTGGGCAAGTTCCCGGTGCTGGTGGTCTCGTTTCTGGTGTTCGCCATCAGATCTATTTGCGTTTTGCAGATCCAGGTGGCTGTAGGCACTTTCTGCCTGCATCTTGGTGGTTTGTGACCACATTGTTGGTCCTATTTCGTCAGCGGCACAACTTTCTTTGGTATTTTGCAGATTGGAAGATGTCTTACCAGTTTTCAGGCTTTGAAGACTCAGAGGATGAGCTTCTTTCTCATCATTCCTCTGAGCGGAGGCGGGACTATCGTGAAGTTCGACAACGGGATGACCCTCCTCGCACTCGTCCTTCTTCAGTCCATGCATCTCAGAGGGTTCCATCTACTGCGAAGGTTTCTTCAGTGAAGACTGCATCAACTGTGCGGATGCCTTCCTTGATTCCCTCAATCCAGGTGCCGATTCTCCCTTCCTTTCCGAAGGAAGACAAGTTGGATGGTTCCAACTATTCCCTATGGTCATGCAAGGTGGCTTGCATCCTTGATACCTTTGATCTGTGGGATCTTGTTTCTTCACCCATCGACCGACCCCCAGTGGATTCGTCCGATGGCACCTCTATGGACCGTGCAGCCTTATGGGATAGGCTCAACTCTCGAGCCCGTTCCTTTCTTTTTATGAGTCTCCATGATTCTGTTCTTGTACATGTTCACAGGTTAAAGACCGCGGCGGAAGTATGAACAAAGCTTGCGTCTTTGTATCAGCACAAGACATTTGCCCACAAGATTTCCCTGGAGAAGAAGTTGCGGATGCTCAGTCTTGATGGTTCTTCTTCCATGAAGGAGCACATCACGAAGATGGAGGATATGCGAGGCGAGCTAGCCTCTCTTGGCCGGTTGATATTGTCTGAGGATATGGCAATGATTCTGTTGACTCAGCTGCCATCACCCCGCTATGATGTCTTCTACACCAGCCTCATCACTACGAGAACCCGTGAGACTCTCCTATGGGAGGAGCTTTCCCCGCTTGTCTTGGAGCATGACGAGCGACTCAAAGAGGTGGGAGCCAGTGGCTCCACCAAGGCATTTACGGCTGCCACAGGTGGTGGCAAGAAGAAGAAACAAAAGAAGGAGAAGTCCAAGGACAAGAAGGAGGAAGATAAGAAGGATGCGAAGGAGAAGAAGCCCAAGTGTCCCCATTGTGGGAAGGGCACTCATCCCGAGGAGAAGTGTTGGCAGAAGTATCCCCATTTGAAGCCTAAGGAGAAGGACTCGAAGGCGGCCCCAGCCACAACAGAATCTGCGTTTGTGCATCTCTTTGTTGAGGAAGACACTGCCCTAGCTTCTACCACTCAGGAGAAGCCTTGGCTCGTCGACAGTGGAGCATCTTCACATATGACCTTCCGTCAAGATTGGCTTCAGGATCTTCGTTCCAGAGGGGGTACAGTCACCATTGGTGACAATTCTACAGTTCCTGTTCATGGAGTGGGGACTTTACCTATGTTTTCAGACCGGCGGTCTTCCTCCGCCAAAGTTCTCTATGTGCCTGATTTGGGTTTTAACCTATTATCTATGTATGGTCTTACTCAGTTAGGTACCCGAGTCATTTTTACTCAGGATGCAGTCACAGTGGAGGATGCTTCTTCAGGTGATGCTCTTTGGACAGGTACACAGGAGGGTGGGCTTTATACGCTCACAGCCTTGGCTGCGCGGACTTCCCATGAGCTTGGGCTGCTCTGGCATGCTCGGTATGGTCATTTGAACCTTGATTCTCTTCGCCGGGCTTCTAGGAGGAAGATGGTGGAGGGACTTCCTGATTTCCCTCCTCTTCACACTTTGTGCCCTAGCTGCTTGAGGGGCAAGCAGCACAGGCAGCCTCACCCGCAGGTTGCTTCTAGGAGGGCTACTTCACCGCTTGAGTTGGTTCATACCGACCTTTGCGGACCTATGGGTACGGCCTCCCTTGGAAAGGCCAAGTATTTGATGCTGATTGTGGACGACTTTAGTCGTTATGTGTGGCCTTATTTCTTGGAGTACAAGAGCGAGGCGTACTCCCGTTTCTGTGAGTGGCAGGTGTTTGTGGAGACCCAAACAACTTCCAAAGTCCGTGGTGTTCGAGCTGATCACGGTGGAGAGTTCACTTCTCACCTTTTCTCTCAGTTTTGCAGGGATCATGGTATTCGGGTGGAGTATTCCCATCCGAACACACCATCAGAGAATGGTGTGGTGGAGCGTGCGAATCGGACCATGATTGAGATGGCCCGATCTATGCTGGAGCATAGGAGTCTTCCTCATTTCCTTTGGGGTGAGGCGGTGGCTACAGCGGTGCATATACGCAACCGCTCTCCGACTTCGGCATTACAGGACATGACTCCATATGAGGCTTTCTTTGGAAAGAAGCCTTCCGTGTCCCATTTTCGCATCTTTGGGTGCGATGCTTTTGTCCATGTGGACAAGAAGAAGAGGAAGACGAAGTTCGACTCTAAGTCGAGAAAGCTTATCTTCGTTGGTTATAGTACGACCACGAAGGGATATCGGCTCTACGACCCGACGACGCGGCAGGTTGAGGTGAGCAGGGATGTGATCTTTGATGAGGCTTCAGCCTCTGAGGATCCGATTGATGGTTCTATTTCCGATGTTTCTTCATCATCGACGGACCCCCCCCCCCCACCTTCTTTCCCTTCACTTCCTTCCAGGATCACCCTAAGCACCCCCCCTATTCCTCCTCCTCTTTCGGCTTCCCTTTCCCCTTTGGTGGATGTGCCTTCGTCTTCTACGAGCTCTTCTACCGCCTCTTCGGGATCTTCACGGGATATACAGCCTTTTTCAGATGCGGAGGATTTACCTTCACTCGGTGAGGGGGAGTCCCTCTCCGATTCGGGTGCTTTACAGGTTCCAGAGACCCCCCGGTCTCCCTCACAGAAGGAGTCTCTTAGGATTCCTTTATGGTATCGCTGGCTCATGCAGGATTCAGGTGTTACTCACTTTCCTGCTTCTTCTACAGGTCCTCGTCGATCAGCCCGCTTACAGGCCCAGCGAGACAGTTCACTATGTGTGAACTATGCTCTTATGTCACAGATTCTTCAGGATTCCGAGCCTTCCACAGTGGAGGAGGCTCTTGCACAGGATATTTGGAGACAGGCTATGCAGGCCGAGCTCGACTCCATCGAGCGAAACCATACGTGGGAGCTTGTTCCGCGTCCCGCGAAACGGAAGGTGATTGGTGTGAAATGGGTCTTTAAGACCAAATATCTTGCAGATGGCTCCTTGGACAAGCATAAAGCTAGGCTTGTTGCCAAGGGTTTTGCCCAGCGTGCAGGGTTGGATTACTTTGAGACTTTTGCTCCTACAGCTAGGATGTCCACCATCCGAGTGCTTTTGGCGCTTGCTGCTCACCACCGTTGGCCTGTCTATCAGATGGACGTCAAGTCTGCTTTTCTGAATGGCGTTCTTGAGGAGGAGATTTATGTTTCACAGCCTCCTGGTTTTCTTGTGCAGGGGAAGGAGGATCATGTCTACAGGCTGCGGAAGGCTCTTTATGGCCTAAAGCAGGCTCCTCGTGCTTGGTACCAGCGGATTGACCGCTTCTTTCTACAGAGTGGCTTTGCGCGCTCCGCTTATGATCCCAACCTCTACTTACGGGTTGTGGATTCTCTTTCGGTGTTCCTCATCTTGTATGTGGATGATCTTATTATTATAGGGAGCGACACTCAGCAGGTGGAACATACACGGTCCATTCTACAGCAGGAGTTTGACATGACGGATCTAGGGATCCTTCACTTCTTTCTAGGTCTGGAGATCTATCAGATGGCACAGGGCATTTTTATCTCGCAGCACAGGTACATCTCCGAGCTTCTTTCGGAGTTTGATATGGCTGAGTGTCGGCCTATCTCATGCCCTATGGACCCTGAGTCCAAGCTTTTGACAGCTGGAGTTCCTCTTACCGATCCCACCCGTTACACGTGCCTTGTCGGCTCTCTTATCTGGCTGCTTCACACTCGGCCGGATATCTCCTTTGTGGTGGCTTTATTGTCTTCCTTTATGCAGACTCCTACCCAGGATCACTGGCAGGCGGCCTTGCGGGTTCTTCGCTATTTGCAGGGGACTCGATCCTTTGGGATCATGTATGGAGATGGGATTACCCTTTCTGGATGGAGTGATTCTGATTGGGCAGGTGATGTGGATTCGCGACGATCCACTACAGGTTATGCTTTCACCCTTGGATCTGGTGCTGTCTCTTGGAGCAGCAAGAAGCAGCCTACTATGGCACTTTCTTCTACAGAGGCTGAGTATCGGGCCCTATGTTCGACCGCTATGGAGGCAGTTTGGCTCCGTCGCTTACTCGCGGAGATTGGCTTTTCCCAGACCGGACCTACGGAGCTGCGCATGGATAACCAGAGTGCTCTTGCTCTGGCCAAGAACCCGGTGTTTCATGCTCGTACGAAGCACATTGAGGTTCAGTATCACTATGTTCGAGAGTGGATCGTGGATTCGGAGCTCGTGGTGGTCTATTGTCCTACGGCGGCCAATGCAGCTGATCTCTTTACGAAGCCTTTGCCTCAGGCTTCTTTGCTTCATCACATGCGGTTCTTGGGTCTTCAGTCTCTCCCAGGAGTTGAGAGGGGGTGTTAGCCTGCTCTTATTCAATCTCAGTCTGTCATCTCCTGGTTGTGAGCTCCTGTCAGAGTCTGACAGGAGACAGAGGAGCTCTGTCAGTGTGTTTTCAGGCTGCCTTAGTATGTATGCAGCCCTGGGCATTTTACAGCCCAGATCTGGGCTGTTTTTGGGGTGACTGCCCATTATTTTGGGCAGTCGGACCAGTTCTGGTCAGTCGGACCAGTTCTGGTCAGTCTGACCAGAACTGGCCAGTCGGACCAGATCTGGCCAGGTCGGCCAGTTTAGCTGGTCGGCCAGTTTTCTGGCTGGGGGCTATTTATAGCTGCCCCCCCAGTCAGTCCAGCATTCATCTCATTCATGCTCTGCAGGTTCAGCACTGCTCCCTCCGTCTCCGTCTCCGGCATTGGTGCTGCCTCTGCTTCCAGTCTGTCCTGGTTCCCTCACTGATGCTCCGGGCTGCGTGCAGGGACTGTTCTGTCCATTCCAGTGTATTCAGCATTCATCTCAGTCAGTGCAGATTTTCTTCCTTCATTCTCTGCTTCCTCTCTCCTCTCCTCTGTGTTCGTGTTCTTCTTTCGCTGCGCACTCTCACAGTTCCTTCTTTTGAGGTACAAGATCCGGATGGCTTTGCGTATGTGAACTTCAATAGAGGGGGCTCACGAAGCAGATAGAATTCAGGTAACATCTACAGCTTCTATTTCATTTGAGCATATCACACACACTTCTCACTTCGCTCCCATCCCACCCTCTTTTATATCACACCTTGATCACCTCTCATCATCTTTCCAAAACTGTAAGAAGCTGGGAATAAGGATTTAGTGTAAATAACATTGATATTATGCCATGTCACACTGACATTGGTATAAAAGGAGAGGACATGTAATTTTTCACATCTTTTTGACACATTAATACAATTACAATCTTTCTCTCCCATCTTGCTCACAGCTTCTATGGCTTCTCCCTCTTTCCTGTCTTTCTCTCTCTAAATCTAGTCTTTCTCTCTCCTCGTCACTCTTCTTCTCTCTCTTCCTACAGTCTTTCTCTCTCTTCTGCAGTCTTCTCTCTCCTCTTTCTCTCTCCCTAGTTCTCTCTCTGACAAGTGATATCAGAGCATTGGTCTTTGATCCATTCTTTTCTTCTATTTTTAGTCCTATTTTCCTCTATCAAAATCAATTTCAAACAAAAATTGTACAAGACAGTGACTAGTGGAGTGCTGCAGATCATCTACAGTTAGTAAGAGACTACATCTGGAGATATCCAAGGTCAGACATGGAGGAGGATGGCTTAAATGGCAGGTCATCATTAAACTTCATGTAAAAATGGAGGTAACTAGGGTAAAGGATGGTTAACCGGGCTTAGTTAGAGGTTAAACTCCAGTTCTTTTCAAAAGGGAGCTTCTCTTCTCTCTCTTTCAAGCTTTTGGCTGAAGCTTCCATGGTGGCTGCCAAGAAATCTTCAAATATCTTTCTCTACTGATCATCTTTCACTGCCAAAGCATGGGACAAAGGTTCCTTGTCATCTGAGCTTCAAAAGGACTACCATGGTCAAGTTGTGATGCAGGATATGGAGCAGATGACAGCCCGAAAAATGCGTTGAATTCCCTGCTCTCCATCCCTGCTTGATCTGCTCCAGATCTTCCATTGATTGATCAATTGCTTTGAAGCACTTCATCAACACCTACTACAGCAACTCTCAGCTAGAGGAGAACTCTGATCATCCATTCATTTGCTCAAAACCCTAAAACATAGCAGGGCAGCCATAGCCACAGATCTGGAAGCTCAAATTTCTTCAAATTTAGGACTTCCCCGATCTCCAAGGCTTCTCTAGTGCTATGTACAAGTCGGATAGACTCCAAGATTGAAGACATTAAGCAGATTTCAGCCCGTGGATGACATTGGAGCTCAAATAGAAGGATTATTTGGGGCTTTTCTTCAAGAGGCTTAAATCTTTGATATTCAAGTGTTCAAGCAAGGCCGGGGCATTGATTCTTTACAGATTTAATCATATTGGAGTTTGTATGGACTGATTCTATGGAGATTTCAAGCTTTATGATGGATTTATGATGGATTATGAAGAACTTTTTCCTCAATGGGATTGAAGCTGACATCCACCATCTTCTTCAAGCTTAATTGAGGTTATTTCTTTTATTAATCTCTGAAATCTCTCAATAATCCATTTGCTATTGCTTTTCCACTTGTTGATGGGAGATTATTGATCAATTAATTCACTGAATCGATCAATAGATCAAAGATTAGTGTTAACTTTCATTGATTTCAGCCTATTCCATTGAATCTCATCTTGATTCAATCATTACTTCATCATCGATATCATTTGATAAGCTTGATGCATAACCTTGATTTGTTTTGGCTGAATTTCTTTTACCCAAGCTGAAATATTGTAAAAGGGTAAATACTAGCAATTAGTGAGTCACTGAATTACATTGGTAAGACCCTTCTCCTATCCAAACTTTCAAAATTCCATTTCATTGCATCTCATAAAAGGCTGAATGAATATTTCAGAAATGCATATCATGCTGATTGATCATATTACTAGCCACTGCCATGTTGATATACCCACCGAGGAAAAAGGTGGATGCCGAGGGAGATAGTGGGACAAAAGAGAGGTGACCCTCCCTCACTATCAAAGATCTCGAAGGGGTGCAACCAACCGACCCGGGGGGAACTTTGCCCACCTCCCGCTGATTCAGGGCCCATGTAGGGAGCCTGTCATGCCGTTTTATCCCTCACACAGGTACAACGAGTGGAGAATTGAAGATTGAAGACTTTCCAAAGACTCAAGTACCTACAGGTTCAAAACACAGTAAAACAGGGAATTTACAAGGTACTTACAGGATACTTACAGGTGGTTCAGGTACACCTTTCATTACTGAAGTACAGGTGCAAGTACTACAGGGTACCCACAGGTCCTATACAGCCTTTTATAGGGTTTGGTAACCATTTGGGGTTACTACCTTGCATTACAGGGTCAAAACAGGACACTTACAGGTTTAGATAGGGTGCAAGCCTAGACAGTTCAGACTCAGAAATCCAGCTACAGAATTTTCTGTCCTAAATTTGTTATAGCGAGCTATAGCTCATCTCGAAGAGGGCATTCTTAGCTTCGATTTGAACTAAAAAGTTTTGAAATCGGAGTTCCCTAGCAAAAGTTATAGCCGTTTTTCTGACAGAGGGTACTGCAAGACTGCACTATTATGGCAGGGCATAAGGGTAAAAATAAGGTCCACGAAGATTATACTTAGCAAATCAGGGATTCCATGTTGGATAATACACCTCAAGAGAGCCCTGAAGAGCTTCAACAACAAGGAGAAGTCAATATACTTAACAACACTTTGTGCGTCCATGAACAAAGACATAGGGAACGACATGAGGCCATCTTATCAAGAATAGAGCAAATGGTCTTATCTACTGATCAAACGACGTCTTCCACTGAGAAGTTGGTGGATTCAACGACTCAAACAAAGGCTTCTATTGATAAGTTAGTGGAATCTAATGCTCAAATTATGACACAATTATCTCAATGGATGCAAATGCAAATGGGACCAAAAGAAACTAAAGAAAAAGCTTGTTCAAACAGTGACCCTTCAGTTCCACTTCAGCCATCTAACCAAAATGGTCATGGACACAAGTAGGAGAGGCTTCACAGCGGCATGATGACTATTTGGGCAGTTTGAATGGAGCCAATTCTCAAGCTTTTGGACTGAATACTCAAATTTCTAGGGGTGCTCTACCAACAGGAGGATTACATAGTAATTCTCAACCACCTGTTGGAAGATTTCCGTCTCAATTTGGAGATTCCATACATGGTAATCATAATCAGCCTATTTTGGAGCAGCAACCCTTTCATGAAAGAGAGCTAAATGACAAAATTGTTCTAGCCAAATTTAATGGTCAGTCATCTTCACCATCTGATTTAGAGGAGTGGACCTCTAAGATGGAGTCCTACTTTGGCATATTCCCTAAAACTGATGACATGAAGATTCATTTTGCTTTCTTGCATTTGGAGGGATTTGCCCATACCTGGTGGAGGTATATTAAATTCTTGCATTTGGAGGGATTTGCCCATACCTGGTGGAGCAGCAACCCTTTCATGAAAGAGAGCTAAATGACAAAATTGTTCTAGCCAAATTTAATGGTCAGTCATCTTCACCATCTGATTTAGAGGAGTGGACCTCTAAGATGGAGTCCTACTTTGGCATATTCCCTAAAACTGATGACATGAAGATTCATTTTGCTTTCTTGCATTTGGAGGGATTTGCCCATACCTGGTGGAGGTATATTAAAAAAGAAAACATACTTGTAGAGAATTCGGAAGCTTTCAAGGCACTTATGGCTTAAGTATTTGTTTCTCCTCTTGAGAAAGAGAAATTAGCACGGAGATGGTATGGTTTGGAACAAAGGGGCCTAAGTGTAAGAGAGTACACTAACCAATTCCTCAACCTGACCATGTATGTGGAAAACATCAGTAATGAGGCTAAGCTTCATAAGTTTATGTATGGTTTGAAGCCATCTTTATCAGCTGATGTTATGGCACAAAATCCTACTTCCTTCTTTAAGGCTATTGAGCTTGCGGAGCGCTATGGAAGAAAGTATAGAAGAGAATCTTCATTTCAGCCTGGTTTTGGACAGCCAAGGAGCTCTGACAATGGTGGGGAATATGTATCCAAGGCCTTTCAGGCATTTTGTGACAGCAAAGGGATAAAGAGGGAGCTCACTATCCCTCATAATCCACCCCAACATGGAGTTGCAGAGCGTATGAATTGGACCATACAGGATAAGGTCCGTACGATGCTGTCTCATGCTGCATTACCCCATGGTTTTTGGGCAGAGGCTGTTATGACAACTGTTCACTTGATTAATCAGTCACCAAACAGGTCTTGGGGGGGGGGGGGGGGGGGGAGTTCCCCAAGAAGCGTGATCGGGCAAGCCACCTTCATATGCTCGTCTGAAAGAGTTTGGCTGCGAGGCTTTTGTGCATATTCGTAAAGAAAAACGCACAAACTTGAGCCAAAGTCCTGTAAATGCATTTTCCTAGAATATGGTGACGAGGGTGAAATGGGGTATAAATTGTGGGATCCCGAGAAAAGGAAAGTAGTACGCAGCAATGACGTTATCTTCCGAGAAGATCGCATGCACAAACAGCCCGAAAAGACTGAGGAGGTCCGTAGGGTTGTATTCCGGGAAGAAATACCTTTAGGACAGCAAAATGTGCCCGTTGTACAGCAGCAAATACCTGCTGTAAATGAACCTATAATTGCAGGAAATGATGCAGGAAATGATCAACCAGCTATTGCCCATGAAAATGAGCCATTACATGTGCACGAACAGCCAGGACAGCAAGCTGTTAATGCTGATTTGCAGGCTGAAATGCCAAGACAGCATGCTAAAAATGGAAATTTGCAGGAACAGCTAACAAACAATGACCATTGGGTTAGGAGATCGTCTAGGGCTACTAGACAACCTGACACAGTTGTTCCTGGTGCAATTAATGTGGCTAATTATGTCATGTTGACAAACTGTGGTGAACCATCTTGCTTCAAGGAAGCAATGGACAGACAGGACAGCAAGAAATGGTATAAAGCCATGCTGTCAGAGATGAAATCCCTTGAAAAAAATGGCACTTGGGACTTGGTGCAGTTGCCTAAAGGGCAGATAACCCTTCCATGCAAATGGGTTTACAAGATGGTCACTCCTGGTTCCTCACCCAAGTACAAAGCAAGATTGGTTGCAAAGGGATACAAGCAGGAGCATGGAATTGACTTTGATGAGATTTTCTCTCCTGTAGTCAAGATGACTACATTGAGAACCATTTTGGGCTTGGTTGCAACTAAAGATATGGAGCTCATACAGGTGGATGCAAAGACTGCGTTTTTACATGGTGATTTGCATGAAGACATATATATGCAGCAGCCTGAAGGGTTTATTGAACAAGGGAAAGAAAAAATGGTATGTAAACTCAAAAGAAGTTTGTATGGGCTGAAACAAGCACCAAGAGAATGGTATCATAAGTTTGATACATTCATGCAATCCCAAGGCTTTCATAGAAGTCAAGTGGATCACTGCTTGTACACCAAGAAGGCAGCAGATGGCAGCCTGATTATCTTGGTTTTGTATGTTGATGACATGCTGATTGCTGGCAGGGATACTCATGCCTTGGATTCATTGAAGTAAAGTCTTCATGGCAGCTTTGACATGAAGGATCTGGGTGATGTGCATCACATTCTTGGCATGCGAATACTCGGAGATAGATCTAAAGGCTTACTCTATCTATCTCAGCAGGAGTATATCTCCAAAGTTTTGCAGCGTTTCAATATGGAGGGGGAGAAAACAATTCGGGTTCCATTGCCTCCATATGTGAAACTCAGTGCAAAGGACAGCCCTACATCTGATGATGAGAAGGCTGAAATGGCCAAGATACCATATGCTTCAGCTGTTGGCAATTTGATGTATGCTATGGTTGCTACACGTCCTAACATTGCCTTTGCAGTGGGAGTGGTTAGCACATACATGGCAACCCCTGGCAAGAAGCATTGGGATGCAATGAAAGGTATTATGAGATACCTCAAAGGCACAAAGGAGTTGTGTATCTGCTTTGGAAAGCACAAAGCATCTGATGTTGGCTTTACGGATGCAGACTATGTTGGTCATGCGGACTGCAGGAAGTCCACTTCTGGGTATGTGTTTACTTTCACAGCAGGAGCAGTCTCTTGGATCTCCAGGCTACAGAAGTGTATTGCACTGTCTACTACAGAGGCAGAGTATGTGGCTGCCACTGAGGCATGCAAGGAGGCTTTATGGCTTTCACATCTAGTGGGAAGAGCTTGGCATCTCAGAGTTACATGTTCTCCATTGTGATAGTCAGAGTGCTATCATGCTAGCAAGGAATCCTGTCTTTCATGCAAAGACAAAGCACATACAGGTGAAGTACCACTTCATTAGAGATGTACTTGATAGCAAGAGCATTGAGCTTGTCAAAGTGCATGCAAATGATAACCCTGCAAACCTTCTCACGAAGGGTCTTCCAGCAGAGCGGTTTGCTCATTGCCGACAAATGATGGGAGTTGGATAGATATATTTCTTTCAGCTTTGTACATACCTAGACTTAGCTGATTCTTTTCTCCTCTTAAGGCACGTTGCCTTTAGGTGGGAGGTTGTTGGGAATAAAGAGCCATCGTGCCTTTTATATGTGCACGGGTGTGAACACACCCTTAGCACATTGTACTTTCATATATATATCTATCTAAAAACCTAAAGTGGTACACTCGTCATTGTACCAAAAAACGTGCTCACTCTCTACTATGCTCTTTCGCACTCTCTGTCTCTCACTATGCATATAACAGCCTGCCTCGATCTTCGTGCTTAATCGGTCCCTACACTATCCATCTCCGAGCACTACCACTCTTGTTGCAACAGCCAAGAATGCATTCACGGATAAGACACGTTTTAACAGGTTAAGTTTCACCACTTGGTCTAATTTTATACAACAAGTGCTTCAATCTCAAGGTCTTTGGGACCTCGTCATTGGTCTACAGCCTATGCCGGACCCTCGACTAGCTCACCCTGATTACATCCGTCAATGGAGAGTCCGCAATGCCACAGCCAATGTTGAGTTGATACAAGGATTGCTTCCTGAGTTTCACTCTCAGTGGCAACACTTCCCGCTCGCATCAGAGCATTGGAGTCACCTTCTCGACCGCTATGCGGCTCATGACGGTACTCAACTCATCAATCTCGACTTTGAGCTTCAAGAGTTCTCTATTAAGGAGGGGATGATCTGAAAGTCAAGCTGGCTAAATATAGGCGGTTACTTACCAAGTTCGCCACTACTAGCTCTCCAAAGTCAGATGACGTTCAGGTTATATTCTTCTTGAATAAGTTGCCCGAAAAGTACTTCAATTTCATTCAGCACATCATCTCCCAACCTCAATTGCCAACCTTCTACGAGTTTGAGTGCCAGTTCTTGCATTACGCAAGGCTACATAATGAAGTCCACAAGAAATCCTCATCATAGCCTTATTCAGAGGAGAGGGGATTGGTTGCCTCTTCTTTGGGAGGGAAAACCACCAGTGGCAAGAACTCGCAAGATGCGAAGGCAAGCCAATCAAAGGGTGACTCCTCTTCCTCAAATGGAACCAAAGAATCTAGACCTATCAGACAGCAACTCCCTAAGAAAAACAGGTTTTGCACACACTGCAAGAGAGCAGGCCATGTGGACAAGGAGTGTTGCTCCAAGGGCCAAGGTCTTCCACCTAAAAAGCCTCAGCAGACCACTGCAATTGCACAGTCCAGTGGGGCTACGCCTTCCGCTCTTGCTTCATCTCCTCCTTCAACACCCGCCGTTAGTGCGAGACATGTGGCTCAAGTACAACCTCAGCAGCCTATCTCTTTCACTACCCCTGAGAGACTGGCTGATTGGTCTACAAGTTCCGATCCCGTTGCACTTCATGCATCTATCTCATCTTCCTCCCCACCTCGTCAGGCGTTCCCTTGGCAAAGCCCTGCTACTGGACGTACGCGATGGTGGCCACCTTCTTAGACTAGCATGTCTCTAGGTCCTTTCGGATACCCTAGGTCAGTCTAGCATTCATTTTTTGCACTTTTAGAGTCGGGCCCATAGGATTCATTGTCCTTAGCTTTTCCATTCTTTTGACTTCTGCTACATTTACTCACACATATCCACATCATTGCATTTACTTTAAGTTAGATTTTCTTTATGTTATATTTTGCTTTGGAGCATCTCACCACTAACCTCTGTGTTTGCAAATTCTTATCTCTTTTGCAAGGTTTTGTCTTTTAGTGTAGGGCTAACTTGCAAATTGCTTTGGTCCTACCTGGGCTAGAGACATAGGGATGCACACCGTTCCTTTCATGGTTTCATCATCCTAGGAGTGCTTGCTCTTCTTCCAGCATGGCGATTTCTCCTCCCGAGGCGGATCGTGCAACATCTCTCTTGAAGCTATCATGACGGTGACTTCTACCTTGCTCTTCTAGCAGGGTGCTTCACCCACTTCATCCACTTCCCCTTCTTTCATTCCTTATGGTTCTCGGCACCATACAAAGACCAACGTCAGACTCCTCTTCCTTCTTCAGTATCTACATCCAGGTTGAGAGCGGATTCCTACCCTTCTTGGTATTCTACAGGCTTCAGCACTTTGTCTTCGACATCGGCTTCTTCCCCCTCTTGTACCTTACCCTTTGCATTGCATGATTTCATCATCTTTGTACTAGGGCGCTTGGACAAGTGAACAATTTCCCCATGAGGGACACTATCCAAGTAGCACCTACTGCATGAGCATTCTTGAGCATGTAGCATACTTTGCATCTCATTGTGCAAAGCACCACTTGAGCGGATCCTAAGCTATTTCCACTGGCAGTTGTTGTTACCACACCACCATCCTCCATCACATGGATACCTCGACACCCTGATTGGATGGGTTAGCTTGTAATGTTTTGTGATGTGTTGGATGTACTCTCCCTACTCCCGTCTTCTGGGTCACTATTACTCAATCGGCCACATCCCATAAAATTTACCTCATTATTTTTTTTTTAAGTTTCATGTAGTTCCATCCGCCTTTGTAGGGCTTGGTAGGCCACTGGGCAGCCGACGTGCACCCTTCGTCCGATGCCTTGTCCTCTCTGGGGTGACTACTTGGATTCCCTTGATAAGATAACCATCGCCTCTATAGTCTTGGTAGGCCACTGGGCAACCGATGTGCACCCTTTGTCCGATGCCTTGGCTCCTTTGGGATAGGACGCCTTGGATAAATAAACATCACAGTGGTTGGCCTAACCTTTCGGCTTAGTTTTGGGCCTGAGAGAGGGTGTTGAGGTAAAATATGCATTAGTTGCTGATTAGCCTCTTAAAAAGCCCCAAAATACAATTAAAAAATGCTCTTTTAGAGTAAAAACCCTAAAACGGGGAGCAATTCAAGAGAGTTTAGTGGAAACCCTAAAACGAAGAGCGGTTCAAGAGAGTTCAATGAAAACCCTAATTTTTGGGACACCCTTCCACATCTATAAATAGACAAGCTACCTCCATTTAGCCTTATTCCATCTATGCAGATTTCACACTCTCCAGTGCACATTTCAGCCATCAGCCTCCTCCCACGTGGCTGTCCAGCCCTCCAGACTGCTGCCACTCCATGCGTGTTTGCTACTACTGCTAGCACCTTCATCCATGCTGACATCAGCTGTTGGCGACATCATCATCTGCTGCGATCTGATCATCCAGTCATCGCCAGCCACATCAGACATTGTTTCAATCTGTTGTTTACAGCAGACCGTGCACAGTTACTAGCATCCGATCGGCGGTACACTGCTGCGTTTTGGTGACCAGCCTCCTGCCATTCACTATTCAGCACTCCTACACTCCAAGTGGTGGTCACAGACTTGGGATCTGTCTTCGATGGACGTCACACTCCGACATTGCTCTACCCTTGACCACACTGTACACTCTTACATTCATTTACAGCATTCATTCACTTCAAAGTTGTGTTCTCTCTCTCCCTTCTTTTGTTTATGTTTGAGTTTCTGTGTTTGAGTTTTGAGTTTTGCATTTAGGGTTTGAGTTTTGCCCTCTGTGTCTATCTATCTGTCTCTTTGTGTTTCTGTCGTGGTCGTACACTCTGTATGTCCTCAGTGCAAACCCTAGCAGTTTTCTTCACACTCATGAGCAATGGTTGCTCCTTCATTGGCCACCTTTCTCCATTTGGAGGTGATAGAGGATGTTCCTCTGATGGCCATTGATGCAACAATGATGGCCCCATAATCTCATGAGTGGATTGTGGATAGTGGCGCTTCTCGCCCTATGACTCCTTCAAAAGGGACTCCTTGTATGCATTCGATGCATGGGCAAATCCTTATAGGTGATAGTTCTTTGGTCCCCATCAAAGGCAAGGGTGATATGCAACTAATTCGGATGGGCAAGGCAATGCCAACATATTAGAGATGCTCTATGTGTCAAGTCTAGGGTATCATCTCCTTTCAATGCACAAGATCCATGCTCTTGGTTTGACAACCAAGTTTAATAAGGACTCCTTCCAAGTTCTTGATGGTGTTTCTCGACACATTCTTTGTGCAAGACATGAGGAGAATGGAGTCTACAAGATGTGGTCTTCTTCTACCTTTTCTTCTCTTCTTCTTTCTTCATAGACTCGAACTGAGCTTTGGCATGCTCAATTTGCCCACCTCAACTACGAGTACCTTTGAAAGGCAACTCATGGTCAGCTAATACATAGACTGCCAAAGATTCGAGTGAGCCACCCGCCACGTGTATCTTGTATTCATGATAAGCAACATAGAGATGCTTTTCCCAACAAGACTTCACGACGAGCTAAGGAGCCCTTGGAGCTTGTTTTGATGGACTTATGTGGACCCATTTGGACGGAGTCCCTTAAGGGAAGTTTGTATTTTGTACTAATTGTTAATGATTTTAGCAAGATGACATGGACGTATTTCTTGGCCTTGAAGTCCAAAGCATTCTCGCATTTTAAGGATTGGTTGATCTTTGAAGAGAATAGGTCTAGCCAAAAAACTTAAGACCCTGCATTTCAACAAGGGAGAAAAGTTTGTCTCCCACGAGCTAACTTGTTTTTGTGTAGATTAGGGTATTCACCAAGGGTTTGCCAACACAAATACCCCTTAGGAGAATGGCATATTGAAGCAAAAGAATCGCAATGTGATAAAGATGGTGGTGCCCATGATGGAGCATCAACAGACACCTCAGTGTCTTTGGGCCGAATCAATGACCACCGCTATCCACATCCTTAATTGATCCCTACTTCATCCGTGGTTGGTATGACCCCTTTTGAGGCTTATTTCTGAAAGAAGCCAGATGTCTCTTATTTCAGAGGCTTCAAGTGTGATGCCTATAATCACATCCCAAAGAGAAAGAGAGAAGTTTGAGCGAGCTTCCAAGAGACAAGTATTCATGGGATATAGCTCGCAATCCCAAGGATACAAGCTTTATGATCTCATTTCCCAGGAGGAAGACACAAGTCCAGATATTCGGTTCATGGAGTTTCTAGTTGCAAAGGGTTATGTTGAGCATCCTATTTTTAGAAATCCAAGTGACAGTTGGGCACCTGCTCCAATGCCTTCGAAGCCTTTTCCTATTTAGGCTCCACCTCAATGGAGAAGGCAATTGCTTCACCATTGGATTCACTCGTTGAGTAGGCCCCGATGGATATTCTAGAGACTTCAACAGATGGAGAGCAACGATGGAATCAATCTCCTTGTTGGGCCCGAGTCATACTCCTTGATTCAAGGATTAAACGAGACTTTGGGGCAGTGCTCTCGGAGAAACCAAACACATACCACCAACTTGTTTGTATTAACTATTCTTTGTTGAGTTGTCCCATGCAAGATAGGGAGGCCACCTCTGTTAGAGAGGCCTTGTAGTCCCTAGCATTGGAAGAAGGCTATGGAGCAAGAGTTGGATTCTACTGCGCAAAATGGCACTTCGAATCTTGTGCATAGGCCCAAGAAGGTGATTGGTGTAAAATGGATCTTTATGACCAAATATCATAGTGATGACACTCTAGATAAGCACAAGGCGTGGCTTAGAGCAAAAGCTTTGCATAGCGCCCAAGAGTGGATTTCTATGACATCTTTGCACCTACAACTCGGATGGCTACCATTAGGACTACTCTCCCCTTAGACACCCTCTCTCAAATCATGGGTAATCTAATACAATACAATAGCAATTGGCCAAAGCTCCAATACATGTAACCAAGCTCAAATGCAAAGCTTAAAAGTTAAGACATTCCATAATCATATCTAGGTGCATAGCATCAATGTCATACATCAATGCATCCACTGAAGTACCTGAATATCATCAAATGGCAATAGGCATAGACTTTCACAGTCAATTAGCTTGCTGTGAGAGCCTTGAACACAATAAACAGCAAGTGTATCCTCAATGCAATGAACAGCAGGTTTATCTGCTACATAGTGAACAGTAGGCCTGTCCTACAACACAGTAAACAACAGGTCTGTGCTGCACAGAGTGGACAGCAAGTCTGACCTGCACAAAGTAAACAACACATCTGTCCTGCAGTGAACAGCAGGTCTGTCTGCTACGCAGTGAACAGTAGGTCTGTCCTACAACACACAGTAAACAACAGGTCTCTCCTGCACAGAGTGGACAGCAAGTCTGTCCTGCACAAAGTAAACAACATGTCTGTCCTATACAGAGTAAATAGCAGATCCGCTGTCAATGCCAAGAAGAAGAGGCCTAAAAACAAGCACAATCTGGGTTGTCCACACTGGCCTATTCGCTACTATTGCTTGCCACACTAGAGCAGGTCTACTTGATGCTGCGAAGGAGCCCACACAAGCCGAGAAGAGGCCTATGAAGCATAGGACTGATGCATACCTTCTTGAGGGACAGCCAAGGATCGTGGGGCCTTATGGGATTGGCTCAACTCTAGAGCTTGATCTTTCCTCTTTATGAGCTTACAGGATTCTATCCTAGTGCATGTGCACAGGTTATGGAAAGCAACGGAAGTGTGGACAAAGCTTGCTTCTTTGTACCATCAAAAGGCATTCACCCACCAGATTACTCTCAAGAAGAAATTATGGATACTCATCGTTGATAATTCTCCTTCCATGAAGGATCATATCAACAGGTTGGAGGACATGAGGAATGAGCTTACGTCCCTTGGTAGGATGATCTCATCAAAGGATATGGCTATGATTCTTTTGACTCAACTGCCATCTCCCCAGTTTGATGTTTTCTACACCAGCCTTCTTACATCAAGGACCCCTAAGAAGCTTCATTAGGAGGAGCTTGCCCGAATTGTTTTCTACACCAGCCTTCTTACATCAAGGACCCCTAAGAAGCTTCATTGGGAGGAGCTTGCCCGAATTGTTTTAAAGCATGAGGAGCATGCCAAAGAGGTAGCCACTGGATCCACCTCCACCAAAGCTTTTGTTGCAAATTCAAGAGGGGAGAAGAAGAAGAAAGGAAAGTCAAAGGCTAAATGATAGGAGAGTTCTTCGAGTGCTAACTCCGACTCGAAGAAGCCTAAACACTCATACTATGGGAAAGAAACGCATCTTAAGGAGAAATGTTGGAAGGAGTACCCTCACCTTTATCCAAGAGCGAAGGATGGAGCTAAATTGTTGGAGTCTTCTACCTCTACTCCAACGGTTACACAAGAGTCAGTGTTTCTTCATATTGTTGACTTGGAGGAGCCTTCTTCAGTGGTTGCCCATCTTCTGAGAGGCCTTGGCTAGTTAATAGTGGAGCTTCTAGTCATATGACTCCACGAGGTGATTTGTTGCAGGATCTATGCTCTTCTCAGGGTTCAATCATTATTGGTGACATTGTCTTGGTGCCTATTTGTGGTGTTGGCACTTTGTCTTTATTTCCCAACCGCACGTCAAGCTCCCTTTCACGGGCCCTTTATGTTCCGAACTTGGGCTTTCCACTCCTCTCAGTTTATGGTCTTACTAGGCTTGGTACCTAAGTTGTCTTCACTGAGCAAGCTATTTATATTGAGAATTCTTTTACATGGGCTGTTATCGTGACAGGTTGATGAAAGAGCGGGCTTTTCACGCTTCATTCCCCTTCTCTTATGCAATGTCCTCCAAAGCAATTGTCTATTGCTACACTCGTTTCCGCTTGTGCACCATTTTTTCCACAGGTTCCTCCCATCCCCCACTCTCTCCTCCGGTGGTTCCCTCATACCCCCCCATCCCTTTCACAGGGGTACGACCTCGATGATACGGCTATGGATTTAATGGCCCTACTCTTTCAAAGAGGGTTTCCCACGATCATGAGGAGCTTCTTCATCAGCGGACTTCATCAACGGACTTCATCGACATTGAGATTCCTCTTGCCACCTCAAGATCCATTTCTTCCTTGGTCTTCCACCACATCCAGGATCTAAAAAGAGGTGTTAGTAGTCATGTTTGTCATGTCTTATCAGCCCCTTCTTATGAGACTCAGTCTAAGTTAAACGAGGACTTTTGGAGCACTAACAGGTCTGTCATGTGTTTTGATGGGGGAGGCTACTCATTCTAGAGTGGCTATCTTGATACATTTCTTTTGTTTGTCGCGTTCCAATGTGCTTTTCTTGTGCAGTTTCTGCATTTCCCTGTCTGTCCTTGCCTATTGGACATTGTCCATGCCTTCTAGGATTTTTTATGTGCCCCCTGTTAGAGATCATAGCCTGTTTGGCAGCAGCAGGGCAGGTTTGGTGGCAGTCTGCACAGTCGGACTGTGCAGTCGGACTGCCACGTGGCAGTCCGACTGCCTGCAGCCCAGTCAGCTGCATTTAATGCAGCCGACCTGTTCTGGCTGCGCCCTATTTCTGGCGCCCTATTTCCTGGCAGATCTCGGCTATTTATACCCGACGTTCCCAGCAGTCTTACACACTTCTCTGACGCAGATTACAGACCGGTGACGCGCAGTTTCTGTCTCTGTTCACAGATTTCAGACAGCAGACAGTGCAGACTGCAGCAGACTTCGAGGTGGACAGCAGGTTGCATCGTCGAGGTGGAGACACGCAGTCCAGCGCACTGCGCCCGTGTATATGTTTGTATTCAGCATTCTATATACAGCAGATCTTCATCGTCCACTGTCTCTTTCTCTCCCTTCTCTCTCTGCGTTCTCTCTCTCTCAGTCCTACGCTTCCGCACCGCTGCACTCTGACACCCCCTATATTTTTCTAGAATTTTTTACTAGCACGATCAGCATTAAATGCTGGTCAGCCAACTTTTTAGTATCCTTCTGGGGCAGGTCGGCCAAATTTGGGGATTATTGGCTATTTACAGTGTCACGAGAACGTGTAATTTTCGAAACCTCACTTAACACGTGGATTAATTTTTAATCACATGGTTAAGTAAATGTTGCACATGTGAGGTGTAACTAGGATTAAAGTAAATTTAAGAGCTCGAGACCCGAGGAAATCACAGGATGTCAAAGGCAAAAGTTGCTATAAGTTATGCCGCACAGGTACTTGGTGGTATCTGGTGCCAGTTGCTGGCCTAGGTCATTCATTTGGCCATAAGTATCAGTTGGTGACACTAGAAAAGTGACATTTAATGATACTTAACGCTAATCTAATGGTCAAAGATGGTTCACAGACTCGAGAATAGAAGTTGTCTAGCCAATTTAATTATTGGCCAGTCAGATTATTTTTCAGGGCACCGAAATAGATTAATTTTAGTATTTAAAGACTAAAAATTAATATTTAATTATGGATAATGCTGGAAAAACCATTTGGGAAGGCTACCACTTGTCAAAAATGCCCATGCAAGGCTGAAAAACGTCTTTAGAGACTGGAGAGAGGCATTTTAGTGTATTCAGCCTGCAAGAGAGGGGGAGGAGATGCTACTGGTCTAATTTGCAGCCATTGGAGGACCTTCTAAGACAGCCAGAGGTAGGAGAAGACCAATCAACAGCAAGTGACAGCATCTACAGGCTGTTGAGACAGTGCAGTAGTAGTAAATGACTGATTTTCTTCAGTTCTTTGCATCTACAATCTGTTGAGACAAGACAGCAGTAGTAAATGAGAGCTTTTCTTCAGTTCTTCGTGAAGAAAGTCTGAATTTTCTCTCTCATTTTCTAGCCTTTCTACAGCCTTGCTCTGAAGATTACAGCATTGAGATCACCAGAGTCTGAGAAATTTCAGATTTCTCTCCTATAAACCCTAATCTGCAGCAGAAATTAAGGTTTAGCAGCAGTCTCATGAAGCGTGTCAAAAATTGGAAGCTCCAAGACTTGGATTCAATAGGGCTGAAGCTGTTTTTAGTCAAATTCAAGTGGAGGGACCAGCAAACCAATGAATTTAGGGCATTTTCCATCTCCGTCAAAGAAAGTAAAGACCAATTGATTGCCCGAATCAAGGGGCAAATCAAATTGAAGACTTGCTGGTCATTTTGGACAGCAAGGGGAGTTGGAATACCGAAAGGGATTGGGAGAATCCCATTGTACATCAACTTCTGCAATTAAGTTAAATAAATAGCGAAAGAGCTGGCAATTTTGGGGCCAACGAGATGTCCAATGTCCAAGATTATATAGTAAAGTGTGCATTTCAATTTTGTGAATTTGTTAATTGCTGTAAATAGTGCTTAATCAAGTTATTTACCACTCTATCCAAGAAGGAAGACTGGTTTCATGCAATGTCACGAAAACATGAAATTTTGAGATGCTTTAATTTTGCTGATAACATTTAATTAAATTATTAATCAAAAGTGCAATGTTGTTTAGCATACGTGATGTACATGGCAATTATTTCATGATAACAAGCCAAGAACTCCGAGGATGCACCGGATGTCAAAGGCAAAAATTATAATAAGTTATACCTGACAAGTATTGGGTGGTACCCGATGACAAATTTTGGCCTAGATCAATTTTTGGCCACTAATATCAGTGGTTATATTAGAGACTAGACATTAATTAATTAATTAATGTCAATCTAAAAGTCAATAATTGCTCAAGGATACTTAAAAGACAAATTGGCCTAGCCAATTTAATTATTGGTTAGTGAAATTAATTTTTTGAGCACTAGAATAATTATTACATTAATTTTCAGAATTAATATTCTAAAAATTAATTTAATAAGTTTGATAATGCTAGAAAATGAGATTAGAAGGCTATCCCTTGGCAAAACTTGCCCATGCAAATGGAAAAAACGTTTTTGGGGCTGGGGAGTCTATTTCAACCATTGTGAGAGAGAAGGAGGCTATTAGAGAGCAAAGAGAGACTGCTAATGTGATTTGCAGCTAACAAGAATCAGTCCTACATGTGATAGCAATTTGAAGCCCTTCAAGAGCAAGTGATAGTAGCCCAAGGTCCTTCTGGTGTAGATGACAACATATAGAAGGGAGCAGCAGTTTGATGGTCCTAAGCTGTAGGTGGCATTCCATGGTTGTTTGAGTAGAGCAACAACAGTTTCTCTCTCATGTCCCAGTCATCTCTCAAGTTATCTCAGCATTTTCCAGCAGTTTGAGCCATCAGAGAAAGAGATTTCAATCAATCTCTGTTGGAAACCCTAATTTATAACAAAAATTAGGATGTTGACAGCTGCCTCAAGATACATGCTCAAAATTGAGGGCCTAAGACTTGAATTTTAATAACTGAAATTGAGAAATTTTAGAGAGATTTAAGAGGCCAGTTAGTCAATATCAGATCTAGGGCTGAATTTGCCTTTCAAGGAGCAGGGTGAAGGCCAATCCCCAAGCAAACCAAGGGGCGAATTGGTTCGGAGGCTTGCTTGTCAGTTTTGACAACAAAAGGCACTTGGATTAGCATAGGAGATGAGAGAATCCTTGTTGTACTCTTTCCATTTGCAATATAAGATAAAGAAATATTGCAAGGGGTGTCAATTTTGGGGCCAACGAGGTGTCTAATGTCCAAGATTAAAGTGGCAATATTTGCATTTTCACTTTATGTGAATTTTATGCTTGTTATACTTAGTGTTAGGTCAAGTGATTTACCATCCTATCCGAGAAAGAAGGCTAGTTTTATATAGCCTATCCCTATCCACTCTTCATTATCATCGGATCATCTTCCTTCCTTCTCACAAGTGCATACTTCGACTCCATCATCTTCCTCTGCCTCCAGTGTTGCCATCATCATCTGCCTAATCTAGTGTCATTGACGTTGTGGGCTGTGTGCAGGGACTGATCAGTGCATCATCATTATATCAACATTCTTCTTCAGTCAGTGAAGTATTCTTCCCTCATCTTCTGCTTCCTCTCTCTCTCTCTCTCTTTCTACTTCTCTCTATGCATGTTTCTCTTCCATTGCACACTCTCACAGGGCACCCGCCACTTGCAGTTCACAGGTATCCAGGAATGCCTATCACTTGCAATGCACAAGTATGCAAGGACACCCGCCACCTACAGTGTAGTATACGTGGGCGGCATAGGCACAAGCGCCTTTACTCCCATCAAGTTTAAGGAGCTATTGAACAAGGCTTTATGAATGATAATAGTTATACAAGCATATTAAAGAAATACCACAAGTGGCACCAGCCTTTGAGGCCAGTCTTTCTTTGTGTCTAGGTGTAGGACATTCTTGCTCCTTTCTTACTTGTTTTTTTGCTGCAAAGTTTCTGGTTTTAAGCTCGAGTACTTGCAAGTTAAAGTTCACTGTCTTAGGTTCACAGAAGACCAGTTTCACACCACATCTAACACTCATATCACACATAAAAATCAGCCCTAAGACAACATTTCTCTTTACATGCTTTTTTTGTTGAAAAAACTTTGCCTACACAAACATACACACACTTTTTGTTTGGTCATTGATAGACCATAGGTTAACTATTGTGGAAGATATATACATACAAAAGAGAACTATAATCTCTAATACACATACCTAGGCGTGCTCACTTGCAGTTTTGAAGAATAGAAAAGCTAATTTGGGTTATTTGAGCCCTCAGAAGTGTGGTGCATATGCTGACTGCCTTGTTTGGTTGCTATGGCTATCAGTTTGGCTCTTGTTTCAAAGCAGTCGCTACTCATGCAAACGATTGGGAAGAAAGAGATACTCTAGCATTTGCTATAATCGTCTCACATCTCTTGAGGCTTGGAGGATCTAATGAACAATTCTAGAACAAAAACGTTGCCAAAGTCATCAACCTCAAAAGTAAATTGTATAGGTATTAATTAGTGGGAATCAGCCCTTTCCTTCATCATGATATAAGCAAGAGATCAGGGACACGTTGGTAACTGTCAACTCATCGGTCAAATACACAGCTTGGTCACACTCTGTTGAGCAAGTTCCCAACAAGGCTGCTACTGTGACACACACATGTCAACAAATAGATCCCTACAAATAACTTCTGGTTTACAGGTGTTTCTATATCATTGCTTGAATAAAGACTGGCTAATTCAACTTGACAAAAACAATAGCTATGTTTATCCTTTCTGCTGTTCTATACTATTATTTTAATAGCAATTTATCTTTCCATGACGGAAACTTGATACACATGTATAAGCAGAACAACTTACTTATTGACAGATGGAGCAGTGACTGAGCTTATTGATTAACCAACAGTACCCATAGAAAAACAAATACCTGATCTCACTGCAAGACAAAACAAAAACATGGACAAAAATACATACCAGGTACTATCCTTGCAGGTTCCTCCTTTGTCTCGACAAGATATGGTCGCCCCTTGTAGCAAACTATTTCTGGTGGCTTTGGAGCAAGTTCAGAACCATGAGGCAGATTTATGTAGAAGCCAATGACATCACCTTCTCCATAACTCTCACCATAAGGCTCTCGAGTTGCCCTGTGTACTTTACTGCCTTCGAGATCCCTATACCCATAACTATTACTATCAAACCCTACCGGAGCTTGAACGTCAGCCTTCTGTGTGGACCATCCAAGCCTTGTGTGCCCTGTCGGCCCTAGCTTTTCCACAATAATCTCAAAGTACCAGGCTCCATCTGTAACGCCACGTGTTGCCCGGACCATCCTGTACCCTTTGGTGCTACCTGCACTGAGTCTGTCTGAACTCAACTCTACCCTTTCTGCCTTGTGTATTTTAGAAAGTAGAACTGGCAAGCCTGGCCCATCTTCTAGCTTATCTTGATTCCTTAACACTGGAGTAAGAAGCACACGATCTTCCTTGGCCGGGGTAACCTGAGCTGAACCATTCTTGCTATTTTTCTTGCTTCCTTTTCGAGAACTTGTCTTGGTCCAGACATTGACCGGCCTTTTCTTTGCTTTCTTGACTACAGCATCAAGCCCACTCGTAGAGCCATTGCATGCTGTCTTCCTTTTCCTACTAGCATTAAAGATCAGTCCTGCCTTATCCGCTATCTTCTCCTTTTCCAAAGTTTCAATCTCAGCTTCATCAGAAAAGATTGTTCTCTCTTCCTCTGAATCAAGTAGTTTGTCAATGCTTCCTCTGGTTTCCCTCATAGAGACAGGACTTCCCCATGTGGCTTTTCTTATATTGGGCTGAGCTTCGGTTTCTTGATAGTTATGGGCATCATCAAACCGCTCATTTACTACACTGCTCTCACCAGACCGACCTTCACGCTCCTCGTTATACCTTTGCGCACGCAGAATGTGCTCAATTTCATGCCAGTCATCATCATCATCATTGTCGTCATTTGCCAGTGCTGTGACACTAAGCCTGTGAGCCCCAAGGAAATGGCACCCGCTGGCATTAATCTTCCGGATCACCATATTTGTCACCTGCACAGGTGTGAAGTTGCAAGAGGGGAGGTGCTCAGTATGATGCGGCCATCAAACCGAGGCAACTTGTTCTCATCCAAGAAGAGACATTGTGTCTAAATGTACAGATATCGAGTAACCAAAGCCTGCCAAGTACATACCCTGATAGAAAGATAGGGATGCTTCAACCCATGCCTGCTCATTCACATGCCAGCTGTCACATTCAGCTCAGGTTACATAGACTGCAAGCATGTCTATGCAAGCATAGCACTACATGGATGATAAAGCTCGGATTTCTTCTCAGCAGGGCATGCAACAATCTGATTTCTCTGCGTCTCTACGCTAAGGACGGAGAATCTTCAGGAAAAACCCTAAGATTCTCCCTTAGCGCAGGAGGAGAACTGGAGAGACCCTACGCGATGATCTGCTTGCCGATGGTGCTGAGCTGCAGGTTGAGGGTAAGCAGTGATGCCAGAAGGCTATGGTGAAGTTCGTCTTCCTGCTCAGCTTTCGCTCTCTTCTCCGCCTCTGCGTCAACCTGAGGCTGCCCCTTTAACCATCGGTGTGTGTTTAAGATCGTTAATTCGTTCATCGACTAAAATACATCCTTACCTTTCATCGTGTGATTAATAAATGATTAATAAATAAAAACGCATTATTTGGGGGGGGGGGGGGGGGAACGAGATGATCTTTACCGAAGCTCCAAGCAACAGTTTTTTGGTTTTTCCGCAGTAAAGTAGATATATGCTTGGGTAAAATTTACCTGCTTTATTTTTAATATGGGTTGAGTCACAACTCAATCCTCCTAGGGTCAAGTTCACATCCCAGGTCGAGCGGCTTTTGGTTGTGCCTTACCTTTAGAGGTGCAATTTCAAAATTGCATCGCAGAGTGCATCGTTGCAAAGCTCACGAGGCTATGCCTCACTCACTTTGCAAATTTTTCCTCAACAAAACTATTTTTTAAAGGTCTGCTACTTGCACGCATAAAGACATGAATTTCAACCTTTAATCCATCCAAAGAAAAGCAATGTCAGGTACCCCTTGCGCAACCTAACTCTAAGGCTTCTTTCAAATAGTACTTTGCATGCTTAATACATTACAGACATTCTCGCAAACCATGTTGCAAAGTACACATTGCAAACCAATGATATAGATGGATAGAACAATTCAAAGGTGAAAGTGCATTTGGCCCCTACTCCAAATAGTTGACTATAGTAGAGCTTATGAAGGATAACAAAAAGTACATTAAAAATGATACAACTATTCAAAAAAGTTTTCTTTTCCACAAATGGGCATTGTTAGTGAGCATTAGAGCATCTATTTCATTGTGTGGCAATGAGGCTCCCATGTTTTTTTACCACAAATGGTTGCGATGATAGTTTCAACTACTTGAATTAGAAGAAGGTGTGTGAATCTCAACTCCATCGGACACAATAAGTCAATGTGTAATTGATGCATGCTAACCAAGCATGAAAGATCCATGAACTCATGATGCTCCCAACATCATGGGATACGCAAACAATGTCTTCTTAGAATCAAGAATGTTTCGAATGGGTTGAAACAATTAACATTAGACATAAGTCCCGTATAGAATCTCTACGTATGTTGGATTGGAATAATCCAAGTATGGGAGAGTTTGCAAATGCTCAATAACACGAGCAAGGCTCTTGCACGTAATGGGATCTAACAACACAAATGTATATTGTTCCTAGAGATGCAGTTGAGTTTTTGGTGCAACGTAATATGTGTAGATAGGGTAGATATCTAGAGAAGCCAGTGAAAAAAGGTGAGATCTTAAGAATAGTAAGAAGTGCAAAATTAAGTAAGAGAGGTCAAATTTTAGAAAGCAAACTCTACTCATCACAAGCAAAGCTAAATGAAAATTCACATTGCACAATGCATCAATGAAAAAAAACTAGTTTTTAGTAGAACATGCAATACAACTTAACATTAAATAATAACTCTATTTGGTAAAATTAATAATAAAACATATACATAAAGATAAATATACTTGGTCCAGAAATATTGAAGCCCATATCCTACAATTCTCCCTTGAATGAGTGAAATCTTTTTCATTCTCTATTCCCATATTTGAACACCAATCCACATTTGCAATAGCAACGCGAAGATGGCAACAATGAAACTCAAAAGGGCAATAAAATGCGAAAACAACTCAGATATTGGTAATTGTTTATGAGAAGCCAATTTCATGGCTCAATTCGATTGAAGATGCCTACTCATTAATGTCAATAGTCCATTAAACCTAGCAACATACAATTTTAAAGGTGCAACTTCCTTTTTCAAAATCATCCCTTGCTCACCAACAGGCTCCTTGGTGGTGGCCGAAAAGTTTGTCTCGCTCTTTGATCCCCTTGAATCATGCCTCTCTCTCTCTCTCTCTCTCTCTCTCTCTCTCTCTCTCTCTCTCTCTCTCTCTCTCTCTCTCTCTCTCTCTCTCTCTCTCTCTCTCTCTCTCTCTCTCTCTCTCTCTCTCTCTCTCTCTCTCTCTCTCTCTTCAACATGCTATTTACCAATCACCTTATTTCATAAACCCCCCTCTACTACATCTTTCAACTCACAATGCAACTCTCCAACAATGCTATGGAGGTGAAGATGTGCACTCTGCATATCCCACAAAACATCATGTAAGTATGCAGACTACATTTGTATTTCCTTTGAAAAAGGTTACATGAGTTGGCTAGATTAACCAGTCAATTTCTCTACTTTAGCTTTAATTTTTCAAAAACTCCAAAAGGAAGAAGAACTACTCATCATCTCAATAGTTCTTTAACACTTGGGGATGCAAGGACGTGCTGCTAACCTTGTCACATTTCTTGATCATGGGTGTATCAACCCCTCTTCCACTAGCACAAAAAGACTTGGACCTGAGGAACGGGTAGATATAACATTTTCAAACATATCTAAGAACAACACATCGTAGTATTACATAGAGAAGTCATTTAGAGCATTGAACACAAAAATGTTCAAGAAATGCAAACAAAGTTGCAAGCAATACATACCCTATTAAACAGCACCAAGAAGATAAGCATTGTCAGGATGTTGTTTTCCCAACATCTTTGACATTGCACACATTCATTGAATTGAGAGACATTGCAAGTACTGGTTTAGAAATTGCAACATGTATAATAGGGATAGAGGATCACATGCACTCCATCGCCATGCAAAAGGCTAATCAACACAATAAAACTCAACAATTATACATATCTAATTAAGAAAAAGAGGATGAAGTTGACACAAGATATGCAAGTTTTGCAGCACATAAGAGGGACATGCAAACAAAAACACAATTGATTATAAGAAACCATCCGAAATGTCTCTTAATATAGTTTCATAGTAATAACCCTTTTCATGTGATGCAAAATGAAGATTGTTCAAATCAAAACACCAAGGTAAAACACAAAATCATCTAGCTTTCTGCAACACCTTGAGATACACAATGTTTGCAATGGTATGAGAGTCTGCACTTCTAATTTCTAACAAAACCTTTTTGGAACCAACAGATCTCACTTGGTTGAAAGCAACATAGAGCTGGCCATGAGAGAACACTAGCATCTTGAGATATAGATCCAAGAAGGTCAATGTTTGTCTATGAAACTTGTTAATAGTCATAGCAAAAGCTAGCCTAATGGGAAATTGTCTTCTTCACATGATTGAGGGAAACCTTGTAGACATCTAGTTGAAGATTATATTGGGTATGAAGATAGTATCATTGATATTAATTCTAGTGATAGTTTTAGCCTTTAGTACTTTTTTATGAAATTGTTTGCATATCAATCTTGTACCATTACGAATGCCCATAGCAGGATTCAAGTTTCTCAATAACATCACCAAGACATTTTTTTCAACTCCAAACAATATGGAGGAAAACCACCTCCTAGATCGACAAAGTTTAGATACTCACTTTAGTCAAGGAAAGAATTTGTGCCAATCTCTGCTATAGAATCAATACTATAACATATATGAGAATCCCCTGCAATTTTACGCAAGGGAGCAATGTTCAACGCATTAACGTCTTTGTTTTAGAGGCCAAAATAGCACGTCCTTTGAAAAAAGAAGTACAATCTTGCTCATAATGGGTGTCCAGATAAACATGTGAGATGAGACCATCCGTGATCATGTCTTGCAAAACCATATGTGCTAGAATAGCAACATGATTACCACCATTCGAATAATTGTAGCCATCACTATAAGAGAGAAGCCATTCAATAAAATCATGATTCTCATATTGCACGAAAATGTGCATATTCTAAGACAATCATAAAGCATGCATATGATTCCACAAAAGAGAAAGACAAAGGGTTGCATCAACCATCCACCAACGAGAGTGACCTTACATATAAAAGGCATGTCACATTCAATTATATCCATGAATGATCTATCCAATGCCTCAAAAGCACATCGATACATCATTGTGGCTCATCCCAAATAACAAGACATACCACCCTCAACAATTCCGCCAGCTAGCATTGCATTGGAATATTGGATAATAAAGTACTCTCAAGCTCAAGGGGAATCTTAAACCTTGAGTGTGCAATGCGTCCCTTTGGCAATATGAATGCAATGATCATAGATAATGTTGTTGCTAGTACGACTTTCCCCTCAAATCTCAATTTTTCTAGCATGCATTTGTATAGATATGTTTTTCCTAATCCACCTAGCCCATCCAAAGAGAAAACAATTTATGTGAGACAGTGGCAACATCAAGCAAAATCAAGTATGCCCTTCTTTTACATTCATTCAAACTAGATTCCATTGAACATGTATTTTGTTGACTCACAATGTTCATATCTAGCTGCTCATCACGAATCAAAGGATTATTAGAAGCCGACACCAAAGATCTATCATTTTTACGCATTCCATCAAAGTGGCTACCCATGGTGGTGCAAGGTGTCTTCCAAGTGCAACAAACCCAAATTGAAAGCCAGCTCTAATGGTCATCTAGCCTATCATGCATTGTCTGACTAAAGGGAGAAGCCCAAGCAGAAGCATGAGAAAGCAGAAGCAAGAGAGGTGTGAGCTATGGCGAATGGAGCAAGAGATCAAAAGAGAGAGATTCAAGATGTGGGAACTCCAAGAGAGATGTGAGCTATGGCACATGGAGTAAGAGAGCAAGAGAGAGAGACTAAGATGTGGGAGCTCCAACAGCATAATGTGTGACTAACATTGTGATTGGTCTTTCCTATATTCAAATGTCATTGAAAGAATAAAGAACGAAGTGACAATGATGGGCACCCACCGCCAGTAGTATGTAAGTGTGAGTGCTGTTGGTGTAGTAATACATGGGTGGCTAGGCACAAGCTTTGTACTGCCAACAACCTCCCACTTAAACGTGAATGTGCCTCCAGTGAAGAGGGAATAAGAAAAAAGTGACAAAGTACAATGTGTACATAAAGTACAACAAGATGAGGAATAGAGGTCATCTCATCCAACGCCCATCAACTTTCTAAGGAAGGCAAAATGCTCTGCTGAGAGTCTTTTTGTGATCAGATCTACAGGATTTTGGTCAGTTGAGATCTTGACAAGGTCAATAGACTTGTCCTCAATGACCTCTTCGATAAAGTGGTACCGCACCTCAATCTGCTTTGTCTTTGCATGGAAGATTGGATTCTTGGCTAGGATTTTTGGCTAACCGGATAGCACTCATAGAATCTAAATGTAGTGTAGAGACCACATTAGGCATACCAAGGTCTACCACACTAGATGGCTTAACCAGAGAGCCTCCTAGCAAGCCTCAATGGTTGCAATATACTCGGCCTTTGTAGTAGAGAGGGCCATGCTTTTTTGCACCCTGGACATCCAAGAAATATCACCCCAACAAAGATAAACACATAGACAACGTTGGATTTCCTACTATCTGCATGTAATACAATATCAGAGTTAGTGTACCCCATGACTCATGTATCCTAGCCACCATAACATATGCACATATTTGATGTGCCCGTCAAGTACCTCACAATACCCTTGATGACATCCCAATGCCGCTTGCCAGGTGTAGCCATATAGTGTGCCACAACCCCCACTGCAAAAGCTATGTTGGGACAAGTGGATATCATGGCATACATCAAACTATCTACTGTGGATACATAAGGGATCTTGGCCATCTCGGCCTTTTGCTCATCAAACTACAAACAATCAAACTAGCTCACCTTCACCAGACAACTAATATGCTTAGCATCTTGCATATGAAACTGCTCAAGAATCTTATGGATATACTCCTTTTGTAATAAGTAAAAGAGCCTAGTGGTCACACATAATGTGCATCCCAAGAATATGTGAGGTCTATCCCATGTCTTTTATCTCAATGCTCTTCTTGGGCTAACTTTTCAGAGCATCCAGCTCATAACGAGCTCTCCCAGCAATCAACATGTCATCCACATAGAGTGCCAAAATCAAAAGGCTATCATCACGAGCCTTCTTCCTATATAAACATGGATCCATATCACTGCGTGTATAGCCCTGTGAATATATAAAAGCATCAAACTTAATGGTGCCATTCCTTAGGTGCCTGCTTAAGGCCATAAAGGCTCTTTGTCAATCTGCACACTAGGTGTTCCCTACCTTTTTCCTCAAAGCCCTTAGGCTGCTGCATATAAATCTCCTCATGCAAGTTCCCATGTAAGAAAGCTGTCTTAACATCCATGTGATAAAGGTCCAAATCTAACTAAACAACCAATGCTAGTACTAGGTATAGAGTAGTCATCTTAACTAGAGGAGAAAAGACTTCCTTGAAGTCAACACCATACTCCTTTTTAAAACCCTTAGAAACCAAATTGACCTTTTAGGTAGGCTTGGGGCATCCAGGGGTGCTCTTCAACTTGTATACCCACTTGCATGGCAATGCATGCTTTCCACCAGGCAAAGGAACCAACTCCCACATACTATTTTTCTGTAAAGAGTCAAACTCTGACTTTATGGCCCTCTCCCAAGAGTGACTATCTCCACAACGCATGACCTCATCATAAGTAAGAGGCTCACCTACATCTATCACCATCACATAATCAATGGAGGGCTCAAACCCCTCAGGAGGACATTTGGCTCTTGCAAAGCATCTCAAGGTAGGCTGAGGAGCCTACACATTGTGTCTAACATCATGGTCACAGGCCACTAGAGCATTAGCTCTACTACTGAAGGTTGTCTAGCTGGTTGTACGGGAGCAGGAGGCTCACCCTAAAATATAACCCCATGTATCTCGACTATTCGTTCAGGCTGCTTATGCATCTTTTCCTTATGGAAAACTACATCATGGCTGTGCAAATGACTTTCCTAGCATGTGGATCCCATAGGTGATAGCCCATCTCAATTGCATCTCCATAACCAAGAAAGATGCATTTCACGAACCTAAGATCCAACTTTTGTGCACTTGTCCTTGGGTACATGGTAGAAAGCCTCACAAATCAAAGACATGCAAATGAGTATACGAGGGAGGTTTTCCAAACCACACCTCCTTTGCACAACCAAAGCTAATAGTACTGCAAGGAGATCGATTAATCAAGTGTATAGCAATAATCACTGTCTCAGCCCAAAACTGTCGTGGTAAGCTTTCTTGGCTAAGCATATTGTGGATCCTTTCCTATGTTATCCTATTCATGCACTCAACTGTACCATTTTGGGGTGGGGTGTATAGGATGGTCAATTGACGCTTAATACCCCTCTCATCACAAAATTAGTCAAAGGCTTTAGAGACATACTCACCCCCATTATCTAACCATAGGCATTTTAGCCTATACCCATATTAGTTTTCAACCAATGCAAGTCAATGTTGCAAGGTATCCAAAACATCAAAATTTAGCTTTATGGAATATCCCAGACCTTATGTGAGTAATTATCAATGAATGCGACAAAGTACTTAGCGCCTCCTACTAACTAATAGGGCATAGATCCACAGACATCAGAACGAACAAGAACTAAGGGCTCACCCATGCGCAGAGTGTCAAACTTCTTATGCGTACTATATGCACCCTCTACATCAGACAATTTCAGCCCATCTTCGGGCATATTTGCACACATAGCAGTACGGAATGTGTCTTGAGACTCAAGCAATGTGACCAAAAAAAACAAAGGTGGAAGATTGTCCTTAAAGTCAATACCCTGCAATGATAGCATGAAACTCACTCAAATGTTGAGAAACACTAGTACCTTCCTTCATACGAAGGTCCATAAGCTACTTTAGCCAATATAAATGAGAAGCAGGGCTTTGCTTATCATAGAGATTACGGATTTTCTCCCAAAGATCCCTTATAGACTACCCATCTATGACAACATTATAATAAACCTGCTTGTTGAGGGATAGGATAATCATGGACCTACAAAGCTCATCTAAGTCATCCCATACATCCTGATCTCGACCTTCAAGCTTAATGCTCTTGTATTTGATTGGCCTAATTTGAGATTTCTATACCAAAACCTACCAAATTTGGGTCTTCCATAGCCATAATTGCTACCATTCAACTTTTCAATGTTGAAGATGGCACTGTCCTTTGAATGACTAGTCATACTATAAGGAAAAAGAGGCATAGTACATACCAAATAGGTTGTTGTAATACCTGCAAATAGCCCCAAAACCAATGCCAAAACAAGTTGAAAACAAGAGGTACAGACCAAATAATGAGATGTCCACACACTATGACCAAAATAGCATCAAATGGAGGGGACTACTCTCATAAATAATACAATAGTCTGCAAATATAGCATGTTGAAAATGAGGTACAACAGTAAGAAATCAATGCCAAATAGCGGCAATCACTGATACAAAACAACTTGCATCACACGAGTAGAAGTTGAAGTAGCTCAAGCTCAACTACAAATAAAATCCAAAGCTCACTGTAACATCCAAGTGTCAAGTAAGCAGTTTCCACTAGAAAAAAAGTTAGATGCTAGACGAGCAAACAAAGCTTAAATCCTCATGCGAGTGGCATCCAAGCATCCATGATACATCAAGTACATAGCTGGGAGCATAAGACCCAATAAAAGCTTCAAGCTCGTAAGGTCATACACCTTTGAAGCATCCAATGAAGTAACTAATGACCAATATCAAATGTCCTAAATTCAAATCAAAGCTCAAATGCATTCAATAGCATAATCAAGCATAAAGCAATGCCATGCACCAATAGATTCGATAGAATGCATGAATAGGATAAAAGCCCATTAGGCATAGAGTATCCTTATTAAAAGCTTGCTGTCCAATTGTATGTATAGTAGTAAAATGACAGTCAAGACTTAGCAAAAGTGAGCTCAATCAAAGCCCAAAAGCATTCTGGGAGCATGGAAAAGCATGTGGCATCAACCACAGACATCAATGTATCATCCCAAGTAGCCGGGAAGCATCAACAAGCAATAGTCATATGCTTTCATTGATAAAATAGCCTTCAGCCATGCTTATTACAGCAATAAAAATGACAGTAAAACTGAGGCAAATATGGGCTCAAATCATTCCAAAAGCATTTCAATACATCGGCCAAACATTCCCCAAGTGTCCAGCATCAAATGAGCATCCTTGGGTGCATCACATAAGCCAAGAGCATGACATTTCCCAGAAAAATAGCATTCAGCCCTACTATAACAATAGTGATATCTATGAGAAAACTGAGCTAAAAGAGTCCTCAAATCAATCCAATACCATCTCAAACCAATGATATATGATCCCCCTAAGAATCCACCAGTAACAAAACATAAGTATATGGGTATCTCAGGAAGCATATACAAGCTCCAAACATTGAATATAATGTTGTTCCTGTTTTATGATAGCATGCTCAGCATGCTGCCCTATTTGCATAGTTAATAGTTGAATCTCAATGATTCAAAACAAATGTTCAATGCCAAAGCCTTTGTCCAATGCTGGGGAGTGGTTGAGCAAGTAAAAGTGCCTGAAAATGGCCATAGCTAAAAAAACGTTTTTGTATTTCCAACCCTAAATACTGAGTTGAATACTCCCTGAAATAAGCTCAATGTAGGTTCAAGAATGCCATGAGATAGCCCCAATGGGTCATGGCCTTGGGAGGTTTTCAAAATTTAATGGAAATTTTTATAACCCCCTCAAAGAACCCCTATGAGAACAACTCCAAAGTTGTTACACTTTGTATAGAGTAAGTTGATCGATAAAGCAATAGCCCCCAAAATAGTGGCATTTTCTTTCTTCTCACTTGAAGTCACATCCCATTCACATTTTTTGAAGGTAACAGAGCTATGCCCTTTTCTAAAGTGAGAAAAAAATACATTTTTTCTTAAAAGCCAACCACTAGCCCCACAAAAACCATGCAAATGCTAGGTATGTGTGAGGTTTTCAATGAGTAGTCACCCAACTTTTCAGAAAGAAATAACATAGGAAGGTTTTTGAGGTATCCATGCTATACATATGTGTGGAATATGTCCCCTCTACATGTTTGCATGAAGGGAAAAAGGTTAGGGGAGGAATCTCAAGCCCAAGGTGTTGAACCCAAAGTACAGAAAATAGATGATAGTTAGGAAATGAAAATAGTAAGTGGTGGTTAGCTCCATATCTTAGCAACTAGTGTGGCCATGGAAGCAATATCCACCTTTGGGATTTTTGGGTGGTAGTTGCATAATTCAATAGAAAGGGTCTATAGCAACTAGTGTGGCCAAGGAAGCACTATCCACCTTTGGGATTTTGGGTGGTGGTAGCTCCAGATCTTAGCTATGTTAGTGGCAATGCCATTCTTGGATACCATGTGGCCTGAAATGATTTCATGTTTTTATCCAAAATTGGTGTTTTAGCAGATTTAAAGAAAGTTGGTGTTGCTTGACTACTCTTACTTTATCAAGATGCTTGGTCCCATTAGAGTTATCATAGAGATCATCCACAAATACGTTAAGATACTTGTGTAAATGTCCTCAAATATCATGCACACCACTTAAGCTTCTTAGTTGATTGATTCTCTACAAATGCTAAGAACTTTTAAAATGCATCCAATACATCACTCTTCTTTGTGAGGAGGATAAGCCTAAACCTTCCTTATGGTATCATCAATGATAGCGACAAAGTACAATGCTTTACACAATGAAATGATGGGTATTGGCCCACACAAATCCTTATGAACTAAATCAAGACTACCTCTCTTATGTGACATTTTTCTTCTCTTTACAGTGAGACAATGGTGACAAAAACCACAATGAAAAGAATTTAGACAAGGAAGATAGGCTTCAATCTAGTGACTAACATATTCTCCAAATGATAGTGCCATAAAGAAACAAATGGCTATTTAGTTGACACCTACAATATGGTCTTTAACACAAAAAACATACAAAGGATACAAAGTACCAATATTTGGCCCTTTGGCAGAGATCCCTTGCAAATCTTCCACACATGATCACCAAAGATCACTCTATAACCACAATCATCAAGTTGTCCTATACTGATCAAACTTTTTGTCAAGTATGGAACATGCTGTACATTGTGCAAGACAAAAGGAGAACCATTTGACAATGAAAAATATATATCCCCAATGACAACAATGTTGGATACATAGTTGTTTCCAAGATGCATGCATTCTCTCTTTCTAGCATCATAAGTAGAGAACCACTTCCTATGTGTGGTAACATTAGATGATACTCCATAATCCATAAGCCAGTTTTGAGACATGCCATTATCCATGGCAACCAAGTATGCATCACCAAAAGAGGATATAAACAAAACATCACCATTGTTGTTGCCACATGTATTGACCTCCCTAATCTTTGTCTTGCTTTTCTCTGTGTCATCATCATCATTTGTCTTCTTGCCTTTTTTCTTGTTCTTCCATTTAAAACAGACCTTTTTTATGTGTTCCTTCATGTTATAGAAGGAGCATTCATTATCCTTTTTGTTGTGTGACTTGCTTCTTGGCTTTTCTCTCTTATGAGAGTTTTCCTTGGCATTTAATCTTCCTCTCACCATTAGTGGACTCTTTGACCTTGCACTAGTCTTTCTATTCACCTTCTTAATTAACTACTCTCCACATTAGCACTCGTAAAACTAGTGCAGATGTTGGTGTGTTAGAATCCTCTCGTCAATACATTTTCAATGATACCTTACATGA
This sequence comes from Lygodium microphyllum, assembly GCF_053477565.2. NCBI lineage: Eukaryota > Viridiplantae > Streptophyta > Polypodiopsida > Schizaeales > Lygodiaceae > Lygodium > Lygodium microphyllum. Next base: position 61,769,343 of record NC_141137.1, read on the forward strand.
TATAATTACGAGGTACAATATACATAGCTATTCGTGGGCTCCTTTTTTAATTAGGATAATGACTTGGCAATTCTTAGCCTAGAAAAGAGTCCACATTTTTTGTAATGATACTAAAGGGGTCCCTATATATAAAATTTCCTCTCTTAGAATTTAGCTAAACTACCCTTTGTATAAGAATCCATATAAAGGCATTCCCTATCTATATGTAGATTGTAATAGTTAAAAACATATCATGTGATTGCTCATGTGAGATGATCTAATCAAGAAAAGTTACCACCCCAAGGTTGAGAGTATCAAGGAACTATAAGCTAAAGTGAGTTTAGCTCTCCAAAATACTCAAGCAAAGAGAAAGAATACAATTATGCTAAAGTGAAGGTACCCGAACTCTTAGGCAAGGTGGCTAACAAGAACATGGCCTTCACTGAATCATGAAATACAATCTTTTGAGATGTTATTTGGCTAAAAATTGTGTCAAACTCATTGAGATAATTAGGCATCAAAGCTCCCTTCTCCATGTAAAGATTAATGAGTTTTTTCAGCTAATAAATCTATAAGATTGCACTTTTTTATATAGGTCACCAAGATTTTTTCATAGATCATATGCACCTACCATGTCTTTTGCATTAAAATACATAGAGTTTGAGAGTGTCAACACAAGAATGGAGCAATGCCAGCTCATCCAACTCCTCCTACATGTATGCATCCATGTTCATAGGCTTAATCCCATTACATTTGATTGGCTTCATTTGCTTATTTTCGACCAACTCTCTTTCCAATAAGAAAATTTTGTTTCATCAAGCTTTCAATGTTGAACAATGTATTCTCTAAACTTGATGAATTGGCCATAATGATAAAATTATATCTACACATTTAAAAAAAAGGTATACCCAATTGCAAGCTCAAAATAGACCAAGAAAGCGAGAGAGAGTGAGAAAGTGAAAGAAGAAAGAATGGTGAGAGGGAGAGATTAAGTGTGTTAGAGAGAGGGAAGAGCCAAAGAGAAGACATGAAGGTGAATCAATAAGGATAGAAGATCCTTGTCCCGCACAACATCCCATCCTCCCACTCTAGCTATTGATGAAGAGCCTATTAGTGAGCATAACCCAAGGATTCTTGCACAAAATGAAAAGTTTGGAGAAGGAAGGCTAAGGCTTCAAACTAGGAGATGGATCATTTAAAGGACTCCAGGTATTTCCTCACCTATTTTTTTGTATTTTGTGATGTATTGTGAGTTGTAATGAGTTTATAAGTTATGGTTTTAATTCTTAATTACCTCATTCAATTTATTATTATTACAATCACTTATTGAAGGTAAATGTTATTAGTGGGGATAGAATGAAGAAAGTTATGCATGTAATTGTGCATGATAAAACATTGAATCATTTAGGGAAAAAACTTGTGATGTAAGGAAGAGGTTTGAGATGTGTTATTTTCATATGTGGTTTAACCACTAGGAAAAGTCACATGTATCACTTGGTGATTGTGTTGAGACTTCAAGCTCATGTGTGTGACCGATAGATTCTTAACTATGTCCAGCTGTATCAGCAAGTGTGGGGGACATTAAATAATTCAGTGGATTAAGGCTATCTGTGAATGGTCTTATAGACCTTAGAGTGTTGTATTCACTTTTGGATATATGGATTATGGAATAAGAGAAAAGTGAGTAGTGAGCATAGGGCTCCTCTCAGTTGCTCCAAACCTTCTCTCTATCTCTCTCTCTTAAAACATGGTATCAGAGCCATGAATGGGCTCTCTAGAGCAGGAGGTTGTGAAAAATACCCGAAGAACTTGAAGGCCAGAGTATATGAGAAGAGAAGCAGCCTGCCATTGTTTCTTGAAGGTATGCATTGAGACATTGAGTTTGCCATTGCCCAAGCAATGTCTGTAGCTTGTTTGGGAGCTTGCTAAGGCTTCCTTGAGTACTTGTAAGGGTGCATTTGTCATCATTAACCACATGAGTATAGCAACAACCTCTGGACTAGCCAGTGCGATTACGCTTGCTGTACAAATTGCTCCCTATGACTGCAAATCAGTAAAGTAGTCACTGCTCAAGTGAACTACAGCTTGCATTACCCTCTGAAAGGTGCTTGAAGATTGTTGTATGCAAATACTTTGGAGAGGCCTCAGTTATGAGTTGAGACATGAATGTATAGATCTGAAATTCAGTCTTGAACTATTGGTAACAGAGAATACATAGCATGTATGCTGCCTTGACATGATCTTGGAGCTCTATGCCATGCTCAAAAAGCATAATTGAAGCATAGGTATATGCAAGGACATATGCATTGACTCTTAAGACTTGGAGCTGAAGTTTGTTGACAAAAATACTCGGATCTGGAAGTATGTGACATGATAAAATCTGTCTTGGAATTTCTAGCACTAATGTAGGGCACCGTTTGATCCATACATGCCTTGGAATGATGGTTATGACTAGTTAGAATGTTGGGTGAATGGCTGGGCAATACCCGTGTACACTTGGGCATGATTAAAAGGATTAAAAATTCAGTTTTGGAATGCCTTTACAGATCTAAAAATTATAGGCTAAAAACTATCATAAAACTATGGACAACAAACATGGTCTTTGCCCTTGAAGCACTACATGACATTGATTGGTCCCTATCAAATGTATGGTTTGGGATATGTCTGGGAATGTTTGAAGCATTAGGACAAGCATTGAATGCTACTAAAAACTGAAGTATGGAGCTGAAAACAAATGCATTTAAAGTGTCTTGGTTGATTATAAGTAGGGAATGTAGTCCATGACATTGCTTCTTGAAGACAGAGTGTCTATGGTTGTATGTATGGTCATGTATTGACCCTGACATACCGAAGCAAATGTATAAACTGATTTGAAGACATTTTAGAGTTGGATAAACCTTGCTTTGCTAAATATTTGTCGATTGCAATCTGTGAACAAGAGTTTTGACACTTGTATTTGTTGGTTATGCACTTATTTATGCCTGTATGGTCATATTTGGACTGCTACATGTACTAGCAGAGGTCTATGAAGTTTTGGAGCATGTATGACTTATATACACCTCAGTTTTGGCTTTGAATTAGTTGCTGGTCACTGACAGTTTACAAATTTTAGACTGCATGTTTGCTTGAATGCAATAAGGTTGCATGAGACAATGTTAAAATCATCTACATGGTCTATGTGTTGACTGATGTACCTACGGGTTATACCACATGTTTATGGATGGTTTTGAGATGTTGATGGGCTAAAATACTCTAGTTTTAACAGTGAATTTGTTGCAAAAAATTGTCATAAACAGTTAAAGATTGCAGTTAGTTAGTTAGACTTGTTGGCTTACAAGAAGTCATAGGCAGTGAGACTAGATATTGTCTGGTACAATATGGCTAATGCCCAGATAGTGGGGGAAAAGCTTGATAGCAATAATTATGCCATATGGAAGTTCTGCATGGAGAATTTCCTGATAGGAAAAGGATATTGAGACTTGGTGACACGTGTTGAAGCTGGACTTGAAATTCAAGAGAGGAATCCTACAGAGTTGATTAAAAGATCATCACCAAGCTTGGTTGGAAAGAGCTCGCAGGGTGCTACACTAGTTATCTTTGTGTATCTCATATGCTATGGTGATGCAGATCATGAACTGCAAATCGGAAAAAGATGCATGGAACATTTTGATAAGATATTATGGCACAACTACCAGTGCCAAGAAGATACAGTTGAAGCAAAAATTCAACAACATGGAGCGAAGAGGCAGATCTATACAAGATTATGCCACATAGACTAAGACTATTGTGGATCAGCTGGCATCCATTGGCACACAGGTTGAGGATGAAGACATGGTTGCAATGACATTAAATGGTTTGGGATCTGAATATAAGCCATTTGATACTTCCATCTCTGTGCGGGCTGAAATGCCGGATTTCAATGAGCTGGTTGCATTGCTTATTCATGAAGAGGTTAAACTTGGATTGGCTACAGGTTCTAGTAGCTCCAAGAACAAGGATGTTGTATTTTATTCGAATCAATGCGACCATGGCAGCCGTGGTAGAGATTATGGTTTTGGTAGAGGAGGCCAGCAAAATGTATCCTATGGCCATAATAACCAGCAAGGTTCAAATGCACGAGGAGGTGGAAATTTCAGAGGTAGGAGGAGATCTAGCCCAAGAGGCAGAGGCTCCTCACAGCAGCAACGTCCATCTGACAATCCTAATAAGGATAAGGATTGTCACTACTGTGGAAAGTATGGTCATATTGCCAAGGACTGCTAGAAGAAGCAGGGTAATCAAAGAGGCAAACATCATGGACATTATGCAACGTCCAGTCAGGAAAAACATGCATTTGGGGATAGATTGTTTGCCATGACATATGGAAAGATAGGGCTACTGAGAAGTCTCATGAGAATGCAATTTGGTACATTGATTCGGGGCCATGGAATCATATGATACCTCATGGTGACTGGTTTACAGATATGGTGCCTAAGAAGAATGGCTATGTATGCATAGGGGATGACACGCAACATAGCATAGAACATAAAGGCAAAGTACCTTTGGTAATCCATGATGGCAAGAAGAAGAACTTACATGATGTATTGCATGCCCCATCAATTACTAAAAATCTATTGTCTGTGGGTCAAATGACTGAGCAGAATTTGCAGGTCCGATTTAACAAGCATGGATGCTATATTGAGGAGTTTGGTAATGGTTGCAAATTGATTACTCATGGTCATAGGAATGGTAGGATGTTTACTCTTGATGCCACTTTGCCACAATTGAAAACCAGCAATGTTTACCCATGGCTCTGGCATAGTTAAATACTTGGAAATATGGCATAAGAGAGTGGGACATGTTAATCTTCAGCGGCTACAAATGATGCATAAGAAATAGCTTGTGACAAGTTTACCCAAGTTTCAGTATACATCTTGGTCATGTTTATGATGCTTGTCAGTTTGGTAAACAATCAAGGTTGCCATTTGTCAAGGCATGTAATAAATAGTACGTGACCATTGCAATTAGTTCACTCTGATGTGCGGGGGACTAGCCCATAATGCATCTATGGGAGGCTCAAGGTACTATGTAACATTCATTGATGACTTTAGTCGCTATACTTGGGTTTATATATTGAAAACAAAGGATGAGGTGTTTGCTGTTTTTTAGCAGTTTAAAAATCAGGTTGAAAAGGAATTTGATTGTTACATCTCTTGTTTGAAATCGGACAGTGGTGGGGAGTATGTATCAAATGAGTTTGACAGTTTTTTGGCTGAAAATGGCATATGTAGGTAGCTTACATGTAGCTACACTCCACAGTAGAATGGGGTAGCATAACAAAAGAACATGGTATTGGTGGAAGTTGCTCGGGCAATGATGAATGAGAAGAGTATGCCGCTCTATTATTGGGCTGAGGCTGTCATGACAGCCATGTATATCTTGAATAGGACTCCCATTGCAGGTATTCATGAGATGACACCATTTGAGAAATTGTATGGCTACAAGCCTGATGTCAGTCACATGAAAGTATTTGGCTGTCTTGCTTATGTGCACATACTTGATGAGAAAAGGAAAAAGCTGGATCTGAAAGCACATGTGTCTTTATTGGATATTCGTAGGAGAAGAAGGCATACGAATGCTATGATCCCTCTACTCGAGATACATTAGCCAGCAGAGATGTTATCTTTGATGAGATGGTCTCTTGCTATGCATCATTGGCTATAGTGCCATCAAATATGCCTTCTACACATGTTTCTACAGTTGATTTGCAGTAGGGTACTGCAGTGACAGGACCTAGTGGTACGACGATATCTCCATGGACAAGGAGATTGAGGAGCACTGGCTCACAGTCCACTGACACCACTATGCGAGTGAGGGGGAGATATGATGTGGTGGATAGCAAAGGAAAAGAAAAAGTTATTGATGATACATCTGGTGTGATGACACTTGGCAGGATGACTTCAAGTTATGACTTAGCTGATAGTCTAGGCAATGAGCTTGGTATTCCGATAGTGTATACGCTTGATACTAGATAGAACAGGTACATTCCGCCTCATGAGAGAGGGGAATCGAGTAGTATACCACAACTTAGACGATCGCAGAGAGTCAGGTACCCTGTGGATAGGCTGACTTACAGTGGTTTTTCTGCAAAGCATTTTGCTTATATGACAAAGGTGACAGAGGTCAAAGAGCCTGCTACACTAAAGTAGTGATGGATAAAAATTGGTGCACAGCTATGGATGAGGAGATAGATGCTTTGGCTAAAAATAGTACTTAGGATCTTTTGCCACTGCCAGAAGGAAAGAAGACCATTGGCTCTAAATGGGTCTACAAAATTAAATGCAAGTCAGATGGCAATGTAGAGAGGTATAAGGCCAGGCTGGTTGCTAAAGGTTATGCTCAACAGTATGGGTTAGACTATGAGGAAACATTTAGCCCTGTTGCCAAGATGGCAACCATATGAACAATGATAGCATTGGTCATTGCTAAAGGCTGGAAATTACAACAGATAGACGTGAAAAATGCTTTCCTCAATGGTAACTTGGAAGAGGATGTTCATATGGATCAGTCTGAAGGGTATATATACCCTGATTTTTAGCATTATGTATGCAAACTGAAAAAAGCATTGTATGGGCTAAAGCAAGCTCTGAGAGCCTGGCAGCATGCAAGGATCAGTAGTTACTTGCAAAGTTTGGGATTTATTGTTGGCAGGGCTGATCATAGTTTGTTTATGAAAAAGATAAACAAAGGTTTGGTAGTGCTGGTCATCTATGTTGATGACTTGATAATCACAGGTGATGATGACTTTGGGATATAACATGTTATGCATATGTTGAAATCTGAATTTGACATGAAAGACTTAGGTGAACTGAAGTATTTTTTAATTATTGAGGTGATCAAGGCTGAAAATGGTTTATGGCTGATGCAGAAACACTATGCCATGGAAATGCTGAAGAAATATGGCATGGCTCAATGTAAACCATTGGATACACCTCTTGATCAGAATGTCAAGTTGGATATTAGCACTAGAGTTGAAATTGATGATGTGACTATGTACATGCAGATAGTTGGTAGTCTGATCTACTTGACTATCACTAGGCCGGGCCCGAGTTATGCAATTGGGCTCATAAGTCAGTTCATGGAGAAGCCCAGGAAGCCACACCTGGATGTTGTTAGACAGATTATGTGGTATGTAAAGTCCATTGTAGATCATGGGTTGTTCTATGACAAGGATAAGGTCCTAAAACTTATTGGTTACACAAATGCAAATTGGGTGGCAGGATGCTCATACGATTGTAGACCTACAAGTGGTTATGCCTTTGGATTTGGAAGTGGAATGATCAGCTGGAGCAGCAAGAAGCAACCAATGGTTGCATTGTCTAGCACTGAGGCAGAGTACGGGGGTGTTGCATTGGCAGCATGTGAGATTGCATGGTTGTTCAAGTTTATGGTTGATTTGGACATACAGGTGGATGCTCTAATGACCTTGTTATGCGATAATCTCAATAGTGTACTCTTGGCAATGGATCTAGTATACCATGCCAGGACTAAACACATTGAGGTAGACTACCATTTTATCATAGAGATGGTTCTTATAGGGAAAGTAGACCTTATGCATGTGAAGACTGATGAACACATTGCAGATATCTTTACCAAGTCTTTGGGTAAAGATAAGTTCAGTGTTTTTTGACAGCTACTTGGTGTGCAGAGGTTGTCTTGAGCTTGAGGGGGAGTGTTGAGACTTTAAGCTCGTGTGTGTGACCGATAGAGTCTTAGTTTTGTCCAATTGTATCAGCAAGTGTGGGACATTAAATAAGTCGGTGGATTAAGGCTACGTGTGAATGGTCTTACAAACCTTAGAGTGTTGTATTCACTTTTGGATATATAGATTATGGAATAAGAGAAAAGTGAGTAGTGAGCATACGGCTCCTCTCAGTTGCTCCAACCCTTCTCTCTATCTCTATCTCTCTCTCTCTCTCTCTCTTCGAACAAATTGCACTCTAAGGAAGAATACTTTACTGTGGATTGCATATTCTTTTCCAAAGTATTTGAAGGAAATTATTTTGGTTTGTTAACTTTGTATTTTAAAGATACAATTAATTGATTTGGGGAAGAGATGATTTTCCTAGCCAAAGATAAATTGGCTGACTCTTATGGAATAGTCAAAGTGATTGTTTGGTTGATATTATGGAAAATGAATATTTTTCTAGCTGTGATGATAGGCTGATTGCCTTGGTTGTGTATTTATACAAAAGTTCTTGTGCCCTCATGGGTAAAATTCTGGTTATGCATTAAGTCTCCCCCAAGGTTAGTGGTGGGAGCCCTTCACTAAGGGGCTAGTTTGACCACGTTGGAGGCTAGGATCGGCCCTTGATGGGAAAATTTCTAGTTATGCACTAAATCTCCCCCAAGGTTAGTGGTGGGAGGCCTTCACCAAGGAGCTAGTTTGACCATGTTGGAGCTAGGACCATCGACCCCTGATGTGAGAAGTCTCTCCATAGGGAGGACGTTAGTCTCGGGGCCAACAAGGGCACCAAGGGGCTTTGGCCATAAATCCCTTGGGTTTTTTAACCCCTATGAGCCTAGATAGACATTCTGGAAGGCCTTGATGCTTGATAAGGGTGTATTGGTGGATTGTGTGGCATAAGATTTGGATAGATCCCCGAGTAAGAAACGGAATGCCAGGTTGGCATTGCAATTTGGAGAAGATAGAGATAAACATTTTTATTTTACAACTATTTTCAAATGAATAATTGATATACTGTCTTTGTATTGTGGACTAATTTACGTGAAGGAACCTAATGCCCAAAAATGTTAATTAAGGAAGTTGTATTTACACATTGTAACGTAAGCATGATAAGTAATTAGATAACTAAAACACACTATGGAGGAAAGTGGGAGGGTGGAATCCTTGACGAGTCCATCTTATGGATATGTAGTCTTGGTGAGATGAGAGTTTTTCTTCAAGGTACTAGAATTAGGAAAAGGCTAAATGCTTGACTACATAATGTGTCATCTTAGATCTTGATCAATGCCATTTTAGGGGACCGAGTTGAGATTATACCCTATGGGTGAGGGATTTATAAATGTGTATTGCTTTCTCTCATTTCTCACTCACTATGAACCAAGTATGACATTGAACTCCTTTAGTTTGGGCCAATGCATGAATGCAATGGCTCAAAAACCAATACTAGAAAGCCAATAGGTGACCTTAGTCTACTTTAAGAACCCAAATAGGTTGATCCTTATGGGATGTGATCAAAACCTTCCATTATGAAGTGGACTCAAGCGAACCTAGGTGATAGGCCCCATATTATTCTAAGGAATACTGGGTGGTGTTACTTATTTATATCTCTTGATGGGCCACTAAGATCATGTCAGTGAGGGTTTCTTAGTCGGGCATGTTACACATGGTATCAAAGTGAAATGTTATGAGTTGAGGAGTGAACAACTTTGCATGTGTTTGCCTAGTGTTGCATTTTATAAAATTGAGAAAAGGAGAGCTAAAGACCCTAAAGTGATGTTCTAGATATTGTGACCTTGGTTGCCACTAGGTCCCTTCTACAACCATGAACATCGATCTCCAAGGAAAGAAACCCCTCTTGAAGCAAATCAAACTGCCTAAGTTCATGGGAAAAGAATCCAATATCGGGACTAATGCTAAAGTTTGGATCGAAACCCTTAAAGATTATTTTGATGTGGCAGGAATAAGCACAACTAAGAAGGCTAGGATTACCAAGCTAAAGCTAATAGGCAAGGCACACTTTTGTATGGAAGTAGTGATGCTGAGACAATGCTACCACCGAAACCCTTGTAAGCTAGGAAAATATGAAGAAGGTAGTAAGACAGAGATACCTACCATCTCCCTATGATAAATTAAGATGAAAGAGTTATTTTCCTTATACCAACTTGAATTAAGCCTAAAGGCCTATTATTCTAAGTTTGTGACACTTCAAAAATATGTGCCACCATTGGATATTACTTAATATGTGGCCAAATTTCACCATGAATTGAATCAACCATTGGATACTCATCTAGAGTTCCTAAGGTTGACTCTGACTTGCAATACACTCTTATATGAGCCAAAGCTTTGATCGGGTCTAATGGTGAAAAACTTCTTGAAGATAACTACTTCCTAGCAAACATTGAAGAAGACTATGATGAGTCAAAGGACCAAGGAAAGAAGTGTCATCAATGTGGTGAGATAGGGCATATCTGAAAGAGATGCTCTAATCGTCAATGCTTCCTTTGCAATGAGCTAGGGTATATCCAAGTTGACTGCCCTGAGTTGGATCAAGAAGATGAGGAACCAATAGTGAAATGAAGCCATGCAAGCTCAACATTCGGCTTCCCTCAAGAATTGCATAATGGTGAAGACTAGAGCCCATTGAAATCTTTGGAGATGATTAGAAGTCTTAGAAAGCTCTTGATGAGATTTAATAAGTCATATACTTGTGATGATCCCCTACTATTGTAATAATAGTTAAGTTACAGTACCTTGATTACATTAAATCATATTGAAGTTTGAATGCTTGTGTTTAATTAGAGTGTCGCAATAGAAACATGGTGGGTTCTAACCCATAGATTCTATGACACAACTTATCCTACAAAAAAATAATTTCTAGAATTATCTCTAGATGAGTACATCTCAATTCCTCTAAGGGAGAGAGGATATAATGTCCATGTCCCCATGTGTGAATAGGGGCTTAGGGGAAGGGGATTTAAGCTAAGGTTAAAACCTTTAATTTTTTAAAAAATAAAGCAAAAAAAACTTACATTTAATCATTCATCATCTTCTTGCCATCGATATCCCCATCCTTCTCCTTTCACATATCGTGATCACCATCGACATCCTTCTCTAGTTCGTTGTTGCCATGCCCACTATGAATAGGCAGCCCCATGATGTAGCAATTATCTGTGATGGCTCGACCACAATGACAAAGAGAGAGGAGCTTGATAACGAGTTGGATATTACGAGAGAGAGAGAGAGAGAGAGAGAGAGAGAGAGAGAGAGAGAGAGAGAGAGAGAGAGAGAGAGAGAGAGAGAGAGAGAGAGAGAGAGAGAGAGAGAGAGAGAGAGAGAGAGAGAGAGAGAGAGAGAGAGATTTTCCCCCTCTCTAAGGCTAAAATCCTAAGTGCACTAGCATTAGGGGAGAGGCCATTGTTTACACACACACACACACACACACACACGTTGAGAGTGATAGGTAGAGGCGAGATGGAGAGATAAGAAAAAGAGAGATGGTGAGAATGTGAAAGAAGAAAGAATGGGGAGAGGCAGAGATTAAGTGTGTTAGAAAGGGAGAAGAGCCAAAGATAAGATGTGAAGGCAAATCGATATGGTTAAAAGATCATTCTCCCACACAACATTCCATCCTCCCACTCCATCTATTGATGAAGAGCTTATTAGTGTATATAACTCAAGGATTCTTGTACAAAAGGTGAAGTTTAGAGAAGGCTAAGGCTTCAAGCTAGGAGACAGCTCATTTAAAGGACTGCAGGTGTTTCCTTGCCTCTTTTTTTTTCTACTTTGTGATATATTGCAAGTTGTAATGAATTTATAGGTTATGGTTTTAATTCTTAAATACCTAATTTGGTTTATTATTGCGATCACTTATTGAAGCTAAAGGTTATTAGTGGGGATATAATGAAGAAAGTTATGCATAGAATTGTGCATGATAAAACATTGAATCATTTAGGAAAAAATCTTGTGATGTAAGGAAGAGGTTAGGGATGTGTTATTTTAATATGTGGTCTAATTACTAGGAAAAGTAACATGTATCAACATTTGGTGATTGCACTTTAAGGAAGAATACTTTGTTGTGGATTACATCTTCTTTTCCAAAGTATTCAAAATACATTATTTTGGTTTGCTAACTTTGTCTTTTTAAGATAAGATTTATTGATTTGGGAGAGAGATGTTTTCCTAGCCAAAGATAAATTATGATAGGTTAATTTCCTTGGTTGTATATTTGTACAAAAGTTCTTGTGCCCTCATGGGTGGATTTTTGGTTACATACTAAACCTTCTTGAAGGTTAGTGGCAGGAGCCCTTCACCAATGGGCTAGTTTGACCATGCTAGAGGCTAGGATCGGCCCCTAATGCAAGAAGTATCTCCATAGGAATGATGTTAGAGTAGGGGGTGGCAAGGGTGCCAAGGGGCTCTAGTAATAAATCCCTGGCATCTATTGAGGATTGGCCTAACCCCTTCCTTGAAGACCCTAATACTAGATAATGATAGATTGGTGGATTGTTTGCCATGAGATCCTGAATTAAGAGACTGAATGTTGAGTTGTACCTTGGAAAATGTATAGAAAGAATTCTTGTTTTGCAATTGTTGTCAAAGGAATATTTGATATTGTCTTTATGGATTAATTTACGTGAAGGAACTTAGTGCTTAAAAATGTTAATTAAGGAATCTACCTTTATGTGTTGAAACATAAGCATGGTAGGTAACTAGATACCTAAAACACACCATCGAGAAAAGCGAAAGGGCAGAACCCTCAATGGGTCCGTCCTATGGATGGGTGGTCTTAGTAAATCGAGATTGTTCTTTCAAGGTGCTAGAATTAGGAAAAGGCAAAGTTCTTGACTATATACTATGTCATCTTAGATCCTGATCAATGTCATCTTATGGAACTAGAGTCCACCAGACTATACCCTATGAATATAGGGGTCAATGCATATCACTCCCTCTAGTTTCTCACTCATTATGAACCAAGTGTGGCATTGATATGCTTTGGTTCACACTGATGTGTGAATGTAGTGGCTCGAGGATTGGTACTAGAAAGCCAACAGGCGACCTTAGTCTACTTTGGGAACCAAGATTCAAGTTGACCCTTGTGGACTATGATCAAAATCTTCCATTGCAAAGTGGAGTCAGGCTGTAACGTGCCCACCTGAGCTTTCCTTGGTGGTACATTCTTAGTAGCCCATCAAGAGATGTCCTAGGAAGCGCCATCTAGGATTTTGATGAAAACCCTCAGAGTTTGCTGACTAGGCTCACTTGAGTCTACCCCGCACTGGAAGTTCTGGAAATTCCCACGAGGATTGACTTGAGTCTTTTTGGTCAAATCAATTACTACAATTGACTAGTGTTAATGGTTCGAGATTCCATCCCTTATAGAAATTGCTACCTGAAATGGGCTTACATTTGTTGCGCTGGGTTCAAAGAGAATGGGAAACAAAGGGAAGTATGACACTTTAATCCCTTCTACCCATGGTTCTAAAGTGATGCCAGTTAGGCTTTCTGATCTCTAATGGTCCATCAAAGATACAATTTTTATTCCTTCTTAGAAAAGCTCTCGACTTACTAAGACCACCCAACCATAGGTCTAGATCCGTCGGGGGTCCACCATCGGGGGTCCATCCTCTCGCTTCCCTCAATAGAGTATTTTTAATTACCTAATTACCTACTACCTTAGGTTCAACATAGAAAAAATAGCTTCTTTGAATTATCTCTTGGTACAAATTCGTTACACGCCATCAAACCGAAAAAATGTCGGGTTATGATCCTTGGACTATTTGCTCGAGACTTTCTCTATTTAATGGTTTAGAATTATTCAAGTCCAATTTGCGAGAAGTTAGGAAGATTGAAAATAAAGTTGGGATATCACATCCTCTTCCCCTTAGAGGAATTGAGATATCTTCATCTCGAATGAAACTCGGGATATTGGCTATATAGTGATTTTTGATTAATCTAAGTGGCATCGTCTTTAGGGCAGTCTTTTCACTAGACGAGATACTCTCTAAGGGTTTTGCTTCTTAGAGTCTTCTCCTAATTGGCAAGTATCTTTTATAGTTGAAGTTCGAGGACTCCTTGACTTGGCATCACAATTTGTTGGTCATTAAGTATATGGTTTAGGTTAGGAACATAAGCTTTCAATAGACTGACATGAAATATATTATGTACTTTCAAGTTATTAGGGAGTTGCAGCTTGTAGGCATTTGGTCCTAGACACTTTAGCATCTTATATGGTCCACAATACTTGGGACTTAGCTTCTTGAATTCCCCCAAAGATAAGGAACTTTTCTTTGGACAAACTCGTACGAAAACCATGTCACCTTCTTTGAAAATGCGTTCTTGCCTATGTTGATCAGCATATGCCTTCTATCGATCCTTGGTGTCTTGAATATTTTGCCTTATAGCTTTCACTTACCGATCTATTTCTTCCAGCATTTGCCAAGATGCTTCTACCCGTAGGGTAGGATCGAAAAAATTAATAGTGTAAGATAATCTTGCCCATAGAGTGCCTGAAAAGGAGTCATTTGAATACTTTGATGGTATGATGCATTGTAGCTGAATTCAACAAAAGGTAGATATTGGATCCATCATTTGGGTTTCCTATTACAATAAGCTCTTAGTATGTCTTCAATGACTTGGTTGACCCGATCTGTGGTTGACCATCACTTTGGGGATAGTAAGCAGTAATGAAGCAGAGCTGGGTTCCTAGAGCTTTGAATAGACTCTTCCAAAAGTTTGAGGTGAAGAGAGAATCGCGATTGTTGATGATTCTCTAGGGTAATCCATGTAACCTGAAAATTTTCTTAATGAAAAGCTTGGCGATATCTGAAGCCTTGTAATTGGTTTTTACAAGAATAAGGTGGGTAACTTTGGTTAGCATATCAATGATTACCATTATGGAGTTATATCCTCCTTGTACCGAGGGTAATCCAACTATGAAGTCCACGCTGATATACTCCCATTTCATTTGAGGGATGTCGAGTGGTTGGAGCTTTCTTGGCAACTTGACAGGCTCGGCCTTAATTCGTTGGCAGTTTAGGCATTCAGTGACATACTTGAGTACATCACCCTTGAGTCTTTTCCAATAGAAGCTTCTTCTAGCTGTATTAAGAGTCTTAGCATAACCAGGATGGCCCGAAAATGGAGATTTGTGAGCTTCCTAGAGTATTTTCCTTTTGAGTTCCTGACTTGCAGGAAGACATAGTCTTGTCTTGTAATAAGCAAGCTCCTCGTTTATGAAAAAATCTTGATACTTAGTCTTGAGTTTTGGATTTGAATCCTTGACGAAAATTTCTCTTAACAATCTTTGATAGCTTGGATCCTTCATTGCCTCTTCTTTAGCCATTTCAATGAGAGGGTTATTGGGCATTGAAATCATTGTAGTAAGAGTTCCAGCCCTAGAGGGTTCCTCCAGGATTAGAGCATTAAGAAATGATTTATGGCTTGGGGCATCTGCAATCACATTCTCCTTGTCTTGTCTATACTTGATTTCAAAGTCAAATTCCTGCAAAGTCTCAATCCATCATCGTTGTCTCATATTGAGATACAGTTGAGTAAAAATCCATTTTAGGCTTTTATGATCAGTGACTAGAGAAAACCTATTACCAAGCAGGTAATGTCTCCATAATTTAAAGGCATGAATTATAACAAGTAATTCTAGATCATGTGTGGCATAGTTTCTTTCATGGATCTTTAATTTTCTTGAAGCATAGGCTATTGGGTGAATGTCCTTCTTGCATAAGTATGCAACCCAAAGTAAGAGAGCTTACATCAGTTATGACTTCAAATTCTTTACTTAGGTCGGGCAACCTTAAGATAGGGGCGGTTACCAAACTTTGCTTAAGCTTCTCAAAGCTAGATTATTTAATGGACGTCCATGTAATGGAGATCTGCTTTTTGAGAAGATCGGTGAGAGGTGTGGCGATTGAGGCATAGTCTTTAATGAAGATTCTATACCAACCCGTTAACCCTAGAAAGCTTTGCACTTCCTTGACTATTGTTGGGGGTGGCCAATCTTGTACATCTTAGACCTTGGCAAGATCCATTGAAATGCCATTTGTCAATATTATGAATCCCAAATATTCAATGTGCTTTTTGAAGAAGGCACATTTCTTCTTTTTAACATACATTTGTGAGCTCTCATTGTTTCAAGAACTATTCGTAGCTGTGTTCCATGGTCTTCTTCATTCCCTTAGAATATGTTAAGATATCATCAAAGAAGACGAGGATGAAGTCATCAAGGAAGGGTCGAAAAATGTCTTGCATAAACTAATTGAAGGTGGCAGGAGCATTTGTTAACCCGAACGACATCACAATAAACTCATAATGATTGTACCTTGTATTAAAAGCAATTTTAGGGATATCTTCCTCCCTAATTATTATTTGATAATAGCCTGATCTGAGATCGATCTTTGAAAAGACATTTACTCCCTGGAGTCTGTCAGGCAACTCGTCTATCCTAGGAATTGGATATTTGTTTTTCATTATCACCAGGTTTAATCCACGGTAATTGATCAAAGGTAGAGCCTTTCGTCTTTCTTTTCCTAAAATAGTACCGGGGCTCCCCAAGGTGAAATACTTGGCTGGATGTATCCTTGGTCTAATAGCTACTTAAGTTGTTCTTTTAGCTCAATGGCTTCATGAATTGACATTCGATAGGGCCATTTGGCAACGTGGGCAGTACCTGGGATGAGTTGAATTTCATGATTTACTTACCTTGCTGGTGGGAGCTCTGAGTCTTTTGGAAAAACATCTGCATATTCTTTTAGCCAAGATGGTTGATCCTTGGCTTCACTATCCTGCTCGGCCTTGTTGAGTTTAATTAGATAGACTGGTAATCCTTTATTTATCCCTTTTATTATTCGGGAGGCTTTAGCCAACTGAGCCTTAGGGTTCCCTACTTCTCCCTAAGTGGTTACTTGTTCTCCCTTTGAGTTTTGGAATGTGATTTGGCCCTTTCCACAATGGATATGGGCATTATTTGGAATTAACCAATCCATTCCTAGGAGACATTCATAAGCCTCGAGGTTCATAATTCGGAAGTCCATTTTGGAAGAAGTGACATCCAAGCTAAATTCTACCTTGCTAGTTTGTTGTGTTGATAGAACTTCTTTGCCATTTGCTAACTCCATGAGCAAACTAGGTGCAAGAGTAGTATTTATGCCTAGCCTTTTTCCACATTTTGGTGATATGAAATAGTGGGTACTTCCAAGTACTTCCATAGTCGATTAAAATTCAAAAGGGTTTATCTTGATAATTTACTAGTGTTTGAATTATTGAAAATTGGTGATTTGGATCCTTTTTATTGAGAGTGGCATGTACTTTAGCTCTTTCCATATTGGACTCCATTATGGGATCTTTATCATTACTAACTTCCTTTAGGTTTATTCCAGCAACCTTTCCCCTGGTATCTTGGCTTTGCCTGCGAAACTGACATTGGCTGAGACATTGCCTCTTGAAATGTCCTGGTTCCTTGTAATACAAGCATATTGGACCTCATTGCTTTTTCCCACTGCATTTGATTTGGCTTTCTTCGTCCTATTTGGTTGGTACTGCCCTTGGGCTCTTTTTGCATAACCTTGGAAGTTGCCCTTATTCTGACTGTTTCTGTTTCAAATTTTTGCATTCCTTGGCCTTTGTTCGATCTCATGAACTATTGGAGCTACTCGAATCCATGCATCCTGTAAATCTAATGGTCTCATTGATTCAAGACACGTATTCAAGGGCGGATTTAGACCATTGTAAAATTTGGATACTTGCTCTGAAACATCCATCATAGGTGCATATTTTAAAAGTGTTACGAATTTGGAGTAGTAAGCTTCTAGGCTTAGGCTAACTATTTTAGGTTGAAGAACTCATTCATCTTCTTGGCTTGATATGTGGGTAGAAGATATCTCCCATGCATAGCATCCTTAATCTTGTCCCAAGTGATAGCACTTTTAGACGTTCTTTGGTCCTTGCACCATTGTTTCCACCAAAGACGGGCATGCATCGTGAGTTTTAGTTTAGAGATCATGGCTTGATTTGATGGTGCAGTCCTCCTGCAACAGTGAAATAGTCTTCCATAGATTTGATCCATGTTTCTACTTCAGTTGGAATGTCCCTCCCTTTACCATCAAACTTCGATGACTTGTACTGCTTGAGAAGAAATTTCTTCTCTTGAGCTTTTGTAATATTGAGATTTGGGGAGATATTTTGGAAAATTATGTAATTTTACAATCAATTTTCTCTCAAACCATATTCAAAAAAGATGTTTACTTACTTAATCTACCTCATTAATTTAGGAAGGGAATTATGTACTACTTGTCCTTTTGATAATAATGATTAGGGTTTACACTTCAAAAGATAGTTTTAAATTTAATCAGAAAAAAATCTCATCAAACGGATAATATCTTTACACTATTTATGATTATTAAGGAGACAATGGATGCACAAAAATAAATCTTTACGTCAATAGGAAGGAAATACATTATTCGAGTAGTTCAGAAGCTCATATTATTCTTAGAAAAGGTTTTTCTACCACAATCTAAGTATGGCATTGTGATACACCCATCACATAGTAATTAGGATTCTGAGAATAGATATTCAAAAATATATATTTCAGGGGAAGATTAGGTAATCCATCTTTCTTGTAGTTGCAGCAACTGAAGCGTCCTACAACCATGATTAGGTCAGTCAGTATAACCCTCATAACCTCCTCGTAGATGTACCCGTTTAATTTGACCTGCTGCCCTCTAGTGAACATGTTTGAGTTTACTCTAGGCTCATAGAGGAGATAAATCTTGGCAACCTAAGGGCTTCCATCCACCTTAGCCTCTTTAAATTATTTTGGAGGCAAGCAAGACAATTTGCATCAATGTAACAATACCCTCCGCTTAACATCCATCGTCTTTTGTAATACAAGGGTGAAAGATTATATATTTGATCTAATATTTGCATCATGTGGTTTCTCCAGCTGAAACTAGAGAAGTGCATTTGTTGACATAAACATAACTTGGAAAATTAAGAATTTTTCCCAAGGTTTGTCTTTCTGCCAAAAACCAATTAAAAAGAGAAGATTTTCACTATTTAAGGGAAATATACTTTATGTTGTAAATATAACTAGTTCTATTTACTTACATTGTGTCCTATATCAACGTGTGCTTTGATACCAACTGTAATGTGCTTGCTTGATCTTTCCTTGGCGGTACGCTCTTAGTAGCCCATCAAGAGATGTCCTAGAAAGCGCCATGCGGAATTTTGATGAAAACTCTCAAAGTTTGTTGACTAGGCTCGCTTGAGTCTACCTCGCAATAGCATTTTCGACCGTTCCCACGAGGATCAGCCTGAGTTTTTTTGGTCAAATCAATTATAACGGTTGACTATTGTCAGTGGTTCGAAATTCCATCCCTTATAGAAATTGCTGACTGAAACATGCATACATTGCACTGGGTTCAAAGAGAATGGGAAATGAAGGGAAGCATGACACTTTAATCCCTTCTGCCCATGGTTCTAAAGTGATGTGAATCAAGCTTTTTGATCTCTAATGGTTCATCAAAGATACGATTTTTATTCCTTCTTAGGAAATCTCTCAGCTTATCGAGACCACCCAACCATAGGTCTAGATTTGCATCATCTCGCTTCCCTCGAGAGAATATTTTTAATTACCTAATTACCTACCACCTTAGGTTCAACATATAAAAAAATAGCTTCTTTGAATTATCTCTTGATACAAATTCATTACACACCTTTAATTCATGACACAAAAATGGAGTAAAACAATTCCTTCTTAATAGTTCCTTTAAAAAAAGTGAATTTTTACAATGTTTTCTATTTGAAGGTATTATTCTCTCCAAGTTTTGTTCCCCAACTAGTATTAGAACTTCTAAGACATTGTCTAAAAATTAAAGGGTAGTTGGCAGTTCATAAGAGCCTAAGGAGTTTATGACTAGAGCCCCCAGTATCCTCACCTCCTCGTGTCGACTAGAGTTCCCTATGACAAAACCTTTCACGTCATGAATGGTCTATACTCATTAACACGAAACAAAATGAGAAAACCCCTTGGAGTAGGTTTTATTCATGTTGGCCTTGGGGAGGTCTAGCACCATCGAGAACACTTCCTCAGTCGTGGCATTCTGTGCTCATTGGATTACTATCTTAGTCGTGGTGATTTGTACTCAGTCATCCATCTTTTAGCTTGATGATTTTTGGAAAGATCAATACCTAGCTTACAATCACAAACATCTTATTTCGAATGCATAAACTTTTAACAAATTTATTTTCAAGATAAATATTTTCTTTCCAAAAATAATAACTTCAAGGAAAAGAGGAGGAAAACGACAACGAAGGTTTCCCCCCCCCCCCTTTTCGAAAAAAAAATGACATCTTAAACTCCCAAAATTGGAGTTCATATTTACTGATGAAAAAGCCTGAATTCTCCTTTTGTATTCCAACAGTTAACTCCAGCAATCTCCCCCTCTTCTCAGTTCGATGAGAGGCTTGGATTGAAGCAAGATCATCCAAGAGCCAGGTGAATCAGTAATGGCATCTCTGGCATCTTCTTTGGACCTCAAATATCAAATCAACAACATCAGATTGCATCTTGAAAGCTTCTAGATTGTTGATTTGCTAAGATACCCTCCATAAAGTGCTATTCTTCTTGGCCACAACCCTTCTTCTTCGATTTAGCTACTATAAATACGAGGTATGAGGAGTCGTGGGCAGCAAGAGAGGAGAGGCTCTTCTCAAAAGTATAGATCAAGAGGGAGTGGGGCAAGAGAAGCACGAGGATGAGAATTCTCGTCATGAAGACAAAGAGGATGCTCTGTGAGCTCTTCAAATCGAGCTCTCCATTCCTTCTATCCTACTTCCTTATGGTATCAAGACTCTTCTCGACTTTTCTAAATTCTTAGTGATCGGCATCCCCCATCAATCAAAATTCCATCAATCCAATTGTGACAATCCCCAAGCTCCCTTGCCAAAATCCCATTTTCAATCTTGTGATTAAAGACCGTGGCCCTAAAGAAGTAAGTTATGAAGGTCGTGGAGGCAAGAGCTGTTAATAATGCTGCAAACACAATTACTACAAAAACGGAAGGGTGAGTACTGGGATTATAAGCTCTGAATACCATCAACCAAGTACCCCTTCATGGATCCCCAGGTACTATATTTTTATAATAAAGGTAGCTAGCATGCCATCATCCCATGAATTGGCAACAAATGCTGCATTCGTAAAATAGGATTTTATTCATCTCTTAAAGGAATTCTTAACCACAAATTCCAAGGAGTAACTTGGGTTTGTACAAGATGAACCTAAGCGAGTACAAGGAAGGTAATGAGTCCCTAAGAGACTTAGTATTTTTAATTGATTGATTGCCACCTCCGATAGATAATCACAGATGCTAATTCTCGACATATAAAAGACCTTGAGATGGAATTGTCGAAGAGTAATATTCGTAATTAAACTAACCAAGATTTCCTTTTTGTCCTAATTGCTAAGTTTTAAATGTGTTTGATCAATTTCGACTTATGACCCTTGACTTGCATTTATGTGGTAACTTTCGTGACGGATGGCTATAGTCCCTATCAATTCGGAAAAATATCGGGTTACAATCCTTGGACTATTTTGCTTGAGACTTCCTCTATTTAATGGTCTAGAATTCTTCAAGTCCAATCTGTGAGAAGTCGAAAAGATTGAAAATAAAGTCGAGATATTACACAAGAGAACCTAGGTGACAACCCCATGTTATCCTAAGAAGGATTGGGTGGTGTCTGAAAGGTGAGAAGGATCGAAGCTTTCTTGGAAGTGAGCTATGGTGAAGAGCAAGAGCAAGAAGAGAGAGAGACACAAATGGGAACCCCAACAGTCACAATGTGTGACCCGGCCTTCCTTTATTCAAACTGCCACTAAAAGAATAACAAATAAAGTGATGGTGACGGGCGCCCGCCACTTGTAGTGTGCAGTGGCGGGTACTGTCAGTGTAGTAATATACGTGCGGCTAGGTAGAGGCGCCTTTATCCCCAACAACCTCCCACTTAAAGGTGAATCTGCCCCAGTGAGGAGTGAAAAGAAAAAGAAAAGACAGTACAATGTACACATGCACAACAGGATGAGGAAAAATGTCATCTCATCCAAATCCCATCAATCTCTTGAGGAAGGCAAAGTGCTGAGGCTTTTTGTGAGCAGATCTGTAGGATTTTCGTCAGTGGAGATCTTGACAAGGTCAATAGACTTGTCCTCCATGACCCCACGTATGAAGTGATACCTCATCTCAATGTGTTTCGCCTTCGCATGGAAGACCGGATTCTTGGCTAGTTGAATAGCACTCATAGAATTCAAATGCAACATATGTATAGTATCAATCCCAAGGTCATGAACCAAACGACCCAACCATATGGCCTCCTTCCAAGCCTTAGTGGCCGCAACATACTCGGCCTCAGTGTGGTAGAGAGAACCGTACACTTCTAAACCCTGGACATCCAAGAAACAACACCTCCAGCATAGGTAAAGACATAGCCGGAAGTGAACTTCCTACTATCTGCATGTCCTGTATTATCGAAGTCTGCATATCTTGGCTACCATAGTAAATACACATATCTACTGTGCCCTTCAGGTATATAATGATACCCTTTACGACATCCCAATGCTTTTTTCCAGGTGTAGCCATATAGCGTGCCACAACACCAACTACAAATGCAATATCTGGATGAGTGGCTATCATGGCATACATCAAACTGCCCACGGTTGATGCATAAGGGATCTTGACCATCACGGCCCTCTACTCATTCGTCTGTGGACAATCGGCCTTTGAAACCTTCACATAAGAAGGTAATGGACAACCAATAGGCTTTACGTCCTGCATGCGTAAATGCTCAAGGACTTTATGAATGTACTCTCTCTGTGAGAGATAGAGTAGTCCCTGATGCCTGTCGCGCTTAATGCACATACCAATAATGTGAGAGGCTTGTCCAAAATCCTTCATCTCAAAGCTCTTCTTCAGCTAAGATTTAAGAGCATCGAGCTCATCATGAGCTTTCCTTGCTATCAGCATATCATCCACATAAAGTATCAAAATAAGCAATGAGCCATCATGGGCTTTCTTCATGTAAAGACATGGATCCATAGGACTTCTACTGTAGTCTTGTGGCTGCATAAAGGGATCAAACTTATGATACCACTCCCTAGGTGCCTGCTTCAAGCCATAAAGACTTTTCTTCAACTTGCACACTAGGTGCTCCCGGCAAGGTTCTGCAAAGCCCTTAGGCTGCTCCATGTATATCTCATCATGCAAATCTCCATGCAAGAATGCAGTCTTGACATCCATTTGGTACAAGTCCAAGTCAAGTTGTGCGACTAAGGCCAAAACCAAGCGTAGGGTGGTCATCTTGACCACAAGAGAAAAGACTTCATCAAAGTCAATTCCATGCTCCTGTTTAAAATCCTTAGCGCGACAAGTCTTGCTTATAAGCCGGCTTGGGGTTTCTAGGGGTACTTTTCAGCTTGTACACCCATTTGCATGGCAAAGCCTTCTTGCCCTGAGGCAGTGCAACCAAATTCCAAGTCATATTCTTGTACATGGAGTCTATCTCAGACTGTATAGCCATCTCCTAGGAGTGACTGTCACCCCTCTGCATAGCCTCATCATAGGTGAGAGGCTCTCCTGCATCTGTAACCAAGACATAATGTATTGAGGGCTCAAATCTATCAGGTGGACGTCTATCTGTAGTAGACCGTCTCACGGCAGGCTCTACGGGGCCGGTCCAACACCCTGGCCATGTGTACCAACTGCTACTACAGGCTGTCCAACTGGTTGTGCAGGAGCACGTGGCTCCTCATGGAATATAACCCTGTGTATCTCTACCACCTTCTCAGGCTGCCTATGCATCTTGTCTTCATGGAAGACTACATCATGACTGCGGATGACTTTCCACATTTGCGGATCAGAGAGGTGGTAACCCATCTGGCCTGCATCCCCATAGCCAAGGAAAATGCATTTGATACTCTTAGGATCCAACTTAGTACGCTTGTCTTTGGGCACATGGCAAAATGCCTCACATCCAAAGACATGTAGATGCGCATAAGATGGAGGTTTCCCAGTCCATACCTCCTCTGCAACCTGGAAATCCAAACCACTAGAAGGTGATCTATTTATGACATGCACAACTGTACTGACTACCTCAGCCCAAAAGCTTTGTGGTAAGCCTACATGGCTAAGCATATTGCATACACACTCCTGGATGGTTCTATTCATCTACTCAACCAAACCATTCTAGGGTGGGGTACAGGGGGCGGTCAATTGACGCTTAATACCCCTCTCGTCACATAGTTACTCAAAAGCACGTGACACATATTCTCCCCCATTGTCAGTTCTAAGGCATTTTAGCCTATGCCCAGTCTGGTTTTCAACAAATGCAAGCCATCTCTGAAATACAGCCAAGACATCGAGATTAATGGGGTAAGCCCAGACTTTACGTGGAAAATCTTCAATGAATATCACAAAATACTTTGCATCGCCCATAAACTAACAGGGCGTGGGCCCACAGACATCCAAATGTACCAATGCTAGGGGCTCACTCATGCGTGTCCTACTAGACTTCTTATGTGTATTCCTAGTCTATCTACCATAAAGACAATGCTCACATGAATCAAAACATGCATAGTCAAGGGACGGTAAGTACTGCAAACCAAAAAGCATTTTCATTCCCTTTAAGGACATATGGCCCAAACGGGCATGCCAAAGAGATACATGTGGGATGGAACCCACTGACAAAACATGATCAATAGAGGACCCATCCCATCAACTACAAGAGGATAGAGGCTGCCAGCTTTGGCACCTCTAGCAAGCACAAGTCTGGGTGATCTTCCAAGCAGAATTCCCGAATGAAACATGAAACCTAGCATCGTCAAGCTTCCCTGTAGACATAAGACTGCGTGTAAGTGTATGTATATGACGTACATCTTGTAACAGAAAAGTACTGCCAGTAGAGAACTGCAGCCGTACATCCCCAATGGCAACAATAGCAAGTGACCTATCATCACCCAAGCAAACTGAACTAGAGACAATGCGGTAGGAGTGGAACCACTCACGGCATGGTATAACATGAAATGAAGCACTAGAATCTAAAAAATAGCACTGCACATACATAGAGTGAACATCGGTCAACAACGTAGCATCACAAGAACTAGCTGCAAGTATGTACTCCTAATCGGAGTCATCAGTCCGCATGACATTTGTAGGGAGTGCTCTTCTGCAGGAAGAGATCAACCATAAGGACTTGGATGCCTCTCGTGTATCACATGCTTTGACTGTTAGAGACAGAGATGGTAATGGCAAGAATGATCGTGGGAATGGCCGTGGTAGAGACTCGCAGAAGTCTAGGTCTAAGTCACATTGTAAGTCGTGCAGCAAGTCTCGTGGGAGAAATGCTAATGTGACATGTCATCATTGCGGCAAAAAGGGTCATATACACCCACAGTGTCATGAGTTGCACAATGAGAAGCGCATGCCTTTTGGTCCAGCAGCTCCTTTCGTGTACAAGAGGTTTTCCCTAGATGATGGGACACCATCTTTTGCATTCTTGTTCTTCTATTTATTCTCTTCATCAAGAAGAGAGTGCTCAATATCGTTTTGTGAAAAATTAGGTACACTGCTGAGAGTAGAGACAAGATTTTCATAAGGATCCTAGTTTACACTAGCAAGGAGTACAATAATGGCTTCATCTTCATCTATTGTTTTCTTCAGAGTGCCTAGTTGAGTTTTTAGACTTTTGAATTTGTTAATATGCATAGTCATTGAAGTGTTGTTTTTTGTCAAGCTTATAGAACTGCATTAACAACTTGACCTTAGAGTTTTTGGCTTGACTTCTAGAGATCATGTCAAGCTCATCCCAAGCCTTTTTAGCATCTGTTGTGCTAGAGATACGGTGCAATATATCATCAGATAGTCCCTAGGCAATGATTCCTAGAACCTTGTTGTTCATATTTTTCCACTCCTTTGTCTTGAGCTAGTCTTCTTCAACGAACCCATCTTCATAATCTTCCTTCTTGCTATCTGCATCATCCTCAAACAAGTGCAACAAGTCCTTCCGCATGAGGTGGTACATGGTCTTCTCTTTCCAGGCATGAAAGCCTTCTCCATTGAACTTGGCTATTTGCTCAAGTTTTGCCATGTTGATCAGATTCAAATAGCTGAGATAATACCAGAAAGTGAGTTGCCCAAGAGCACAAGTAGATTAGTGCCAAATATCACTAGTTGAGTATCAATAGATACTATGCTTGAGGATTTGAGATCTTTATGTTGAGCTTGATGTTGCTAGTGATTTTTCCCTTCTTTCTTATTTGACAGAAAAGAACTTGTTGGAAATTGAGTGAATCACCAAACCAGAGTTGCAAAAACTTCCTTGAGCTAAGAGAGGTGTGAAAATGAAGTGAAATGAGAGCTTGAGGTAAGATGGGTATGGAGTCTTGGTCTTCTCTTGAATATTTGTGGATGACTTCTCCAAGTACACAACATCATGATATTGCATTACTCATCTTGAAAGTGATAGTCAAGTACAATACTTTATAGTAGTTAGGTTGTTCCACTCTCCTCACTTTGCATATGGGATTCATGACATCTCTTCCTGGAGCATACATCATTTGTCATTTCTCAACAATATGGTAAAATATGCCTATCTAATGTGAATCCTCCTCTAGGTGGAAAAAGGGGGAGATGTACTTAGACTCTTTTAAGAGAAGTAGTTGAATCCATGTGATCATGTCATCATTGATGATGTAAGCAACCCACTTGCCTTTGCCTATATAAGAGGCTCATTCTCATTTGTAATACAACTCTTTGATCAATCATCATGAATACAATTTGATTTTGCATGTAGCTTGTTTATCTTGCTCTCTCTTTTCTTTCCACACACACATTCTCTCACACACACAATCATGAGCACACTACAGTACCATCCTCCATTGCCATGTTTTCTAGCTCATGATCATAGGAAGCACCAAAATTCCAACTTGGTATCTATACACTTAGCTCTAGGCTTGTGCACGCTTAGTTTACTATTATATTTTCATTAGTCACATGCTTAGGTAACAATCGCTCATTTGTACTCTTAGCATTTAATCTTCTTCTTATCATTTTCAACTACTACCACAAGCTTCTCTTCTCTTATCTTATCCTCTTCACCTACCAACAATAGATGCCACATGCTCCTTTCTAAATATCTATTGCCATATTGCTATTAAGCTAGCTTTTCATCCTCACCTACTCTCTCCTTCTCTTTTCCACCTACCTCTCTTAGGAGCTATCTTCTCACTCTTCATTGTCATCACCCTCTTAGGAGAGAGAGAGAGAGAGAGAGAGAGAGAGAGAGAGAGAGAGAGAGAGAGAGATTCCTTGCTCCATTTAGTGTTTTTTAAAAACCTTAGAAATCCAACCACTCAATCAGCCAACAAATTTTGTGCCCCCATCAACCATAGCATCTAGCATCATCAAGCACACACTACAACCCAACAATCAATCGCAACACCTAGGAGCTCAATCGAGCCCATTAAGCTCCACACAAGCTTAGCATTGAAAATGCTAGCCTATAAACTCAATGCCTACTCAAATAGACATAATCACCACCATACATCAAGTGCACAATCAATGACAGTAAAAATGATGGCCATATTATGCAATAATTGGCATCCAACTCGATTGGTTCCAGTGCATGTAGCATAGAAAAATGGCGTAGTTATAAGCTTTTTAGCTTATAACTTTATTAAAGGATAATAAGTTTTATATTTCTTTTACCAACCCCCCCCATTCACATATTAAGGCTTTAAACCTTCTCTTAGCCTTTGTTAACACAAGGAAATTCATTGTTGATCTTTCTATAAAAAAGTGGCATTGTATGGAGCCTCTGGAGCAACAAAATATGAAACCAATATACGACAAGCTTTCATAATCACAAGTGTATGGAACCAAGACAAGAACATGTTCACATGTCACAAGCAAGGGAGGGCCATCCACAAAGGTGCTTGGCAACGACAACACGCTTCATGTGTCTCTCATGAGGATATTGCTTTTGGCCCTCAAGAGTGACAACATAGCAAAAGACGTTTATGCATCATCAAAGTCTTCACTGAAGGTGTCCAACCACGAAGTTCTTCAACAACAAACTATTGATTAATCTTTCAGTCATGAGCCTAATCCCCTATCGAGCTAGTTTACTTTGTGATAGAGTCGCTATGATATCAAGAGTTATATTCCCTAGAGAAAGTGTTTAACTGTTTGAAGTCTTCACGAAACTCTCAAGTGGAAACCTGTAGCATAAAACAAGCACAACTAAAAGGGTTATCGAATGCATCAATAAGGAATCCTTTTCTTATGAAATAGGAAAGTGTAAGGGATGTACATAATGCATCAATAAGGAATCCTTGTATTATGAAATAGAAAGGTCATAAGACCTATAGCACACCTCAAGATTGCACCCTCGTGATGTTGCGCATGTAAAGGGTTATGACAGAGTATAGGGAATTTACTCTTGTAGAGTGCATGCCAAGGTATGCTTGAGTCACCAATACTCCTTGTATAGATACATTTGGCTCTAACACCAAGGCACACTTACAAAGCCCCGAATGGGGGAAGGAAATACGATAGGAAGAGAGGGGTGCATGCATGCATACATACATACATACATATATATAACATATATATATATATATATATATATAGAGAGAGAGAGAGAGAGAGAGAGAGAGAGAGAGAGAGAGAGAGAGAGAGAGAGAGAGAGAGAGAGGAGCTTGAATTTTACAAACTTTGTAGTTATAGAACTGACAAACACATCTAAGTCAATTCAAAGATCCCTCCAAAATTTTGACTTCAAGATTTTCATATGTGGTACTACCAAAAATGTGTTTTGGAACAGTAAGATCGAATGGCAATCTTGTAGGCTGCAGCGTCCATGATTAGTATGTTCCGAGTCTAATGATGGCTGCAATTCTACTTATTAAACAGTTCAATCAAAGGTCAAGGCCACTGACATGCTCAATTATCAATGCGACTTAGATATCATGGCTGTTTTCTTACATCAAGACAGTCAGGAAGATGTAAAACAAAGGCTCAGTGAGCACCAAAGCATTAAACAAGCTTCAAATAATGCAGATTGTCCACTATTTGAAAGAATGTGATGTTTGCTTCTGGAGCTGTACGTGAGCATGAGCTGAGGCTTACATCTGATGGTCCGTGTGGACAAAGGGCTGCTTGTTTAATGCAGTATCTGGGAAGCAACCACAACTGCTCCCTCCCTTTCCTCACACTCTCCTTTGTCAAAGGCTGAATGCACAACTCTAACTCAAGGCTGAGCTGCATAAACAACTGTTAACCAGATATGGCGTTCTTCAGTTCTTCTTGTTTGTCAAGCCATCTCCAGAACTGATGTACTGTTTCTTGACCCACCTTATCCTTGCACATAGGCAAAGGATACAGAAGGCAGCACTGTAGATGGCATACAGCTTCCAGTTAGTCCTAGGTGGCTTGGATGCCACTGCTGGGTGAAAGACTGCCACATAATAGTGCAGGCCAACAGAGAAAGCTACTGCCCATTGGATCACCGCAGAGAGCTTGCCCATAAATGTATCTGACGTGCAAGCATTGATAATGTTAGCTGTCTGCAAGATCAGATACACCATATAGCCCAATGCTTGCAGTAGCTGAAGTGAGAGATAGCTCGACAATGCATTCTGATAGAAGAATGACATGGGCTCCAGACCAATGATGTATGAGGCCATCCATAATGTGGCAAAATATGCAGCCAGGTAGATGTTGATAAAAAGGAGGACCTTCTGCAATGAGAGGAGGGCTCTTATGTGCTCAAACAACATTATCACTACAATTAAGGGAAGCAGCAAAAGGGCGTACGAGATCGTGGATGCCAAGAAGGGGGCATATTCTTTGCCTATCAAGGGTGAGAAGCTCTCTGTTATTTGTTGATTAGCCATATTGAAATACACTCTGGATGTGTCCGTCCATTTCTGAACATCCGGCCTTAGATGATCTGCAACCTTACCTGCAGTTTCTTGGAGCTTGGATGGAAGGTCAGCTAACTCTTGCATGAGGTCTGAATAATCATCTTCTGCAGGGTCTCTGTCTTGCCTGCCTAGCTCTGCTGCATCAAGTTCATTCCCCCTCTTTAGCTCCTCTAATTGTGATTCCACCTCTGCTTCTTGAGTTTGAGCTTCTGTTCTAGCTTCTGGTTCATCTGTAGCAGTGTTCTTCTCACTGCCATCATCTACCGTCTCTGTTATTGCTGGGTCAGCTTGTTCTTCAACCTTGTTGTCTAGATTAGAATCATCAATATCAGGTTTATCACCACTCTCACCTGCATCTTGATGTTCAGTGCTTTCTTCTGTCGTCTTAGGTTCATCCAGATTACTTTGGTCAGCCTTAGGCTCAGAATCATTAGCTGAATTATCTGCTTTTGTAGCAGGAGTCACTGTGTGCTCACTAATGACAGTTGTATCAGGCTGGCTGTCTTGTGCACCCTTATCGTTTTCTGCTACTGCATGGTCCACTGCCTTTGTCTCAGTTTTATCTTCATTTTCGTTTGG
Source organism: Lygodium microphyllum (assembly GCF_053477565.2). NCBI lineage: Eukaryota > Viridiplantae > Streptophyta > Polypodiopsida > Schizaeales > Lygodiaceae > Lygodium > Lygodium microphyllum. The sequence continues at coordinate 61,799,609 of NC_141137.1, forward strand.
TTTATTCTGTTGTTCATTCTCAACATTGCTTTCCTTTGCCTTCATCTTTATTTCAGAGGGGACTTCATTGCCACTTCCATTAGTTTGTCCATCTCCAGTCTTACCTCCTGTTTCACCTTCTTTTTGTTCCAGGATCCTTTCCTCTGTTCCACTTTCCCCTGTGATTTGATGCTCCTCCTTCTTATCCTCAGGTTTCATGCTCTCTGACTCGGTGTGCCATTCTTCTCTCTGCACGTCAGCTTTGTCATTCTTCTCTTGATTTCCCTCTTGCTTGGCTGACTCTATCAGATTGTTATCTGGGACCTTTGGCTCTTCTTCACGGTTCTCGACCTTTTCTGGCTGTTTGGACATAGATTCCTCCTCGGGCTTCGGCTCTTCCTTCTGTTCCTGCTGAGCAGGATTCTGTTGTTTGACTTCTTGGACAGAAGCAGCTTGTGTAGCTCCTCCATTTTGGCCATTCATCTCTTGTGGTGTCTCTGTTTTCTTCACCTCTTCCTCATGCTCTTTCCCATTCCCACCAGGCATATTAGCTCCCTCTGCTTTGCTTTGCGCTGCAGCATCATTGAGCTTTTTTGCCTCATCTTGCTTGATTTCCTGTACAGCTTTCCTGTTGCCAGCATTTTCACCACCGCCTGCTGACTGAGCCGCCACCTTCTCATCATGCTTAGCCTCTTGCAGGAATTGTTGTTCTTTCTGGGGTTCCTGTTCGTCAATCATCTGAATGTGGTTGACTTCCTCTTTCTTGGCCTCTTCTTTCTCAGCAGCCTCAGTCTGAGTCACCTCTTTGATCTCAGCTTGCTGCTCTGGTTTTGGCTGGTCCTCCATCTTCACTTGAGCTTGGCTGCTATTCTCAGCTGTTTTTGCATTATCTTGCAAGAGCTTTCTCCACAGGCCATGTCTAGCATCCAAATCTGGTGTGCCCTTGCTAAGGCTATGCATCACATCCTGTATTTCATATTCATAGGACATGAATTTGTGGTGGGCACGTAGGGCATCGACAGAATGTGGCACCACATAGAGCTGTATACACAGGATCATCAAGATACCCAGGATTCCCATTTTGATGTTGCCTGTGAAAACCATGAATATATAGCTGTCAATTGAGCATCCTGCAAGCTTACATCACGATGATCTTGACAGTCACAAGAAGTGTTTGACATTTCCCAAGTGGGGAAAAGCGCTCTTTTCTTGTTTTTCCTTACAGTGTTTAACATCATGAGCTTCTTCTCGGGAGACATTGCATGCCTAGCTAAGTGGAGTTGGGGGCGGGGAGCTGCCAGTACCCACCTTGGGTTGGCAACCCCTCCGGCCCCAACCGCACCTAGCAAGGTATGTGATCCCTTACTTCCAGAAGCTCATGATATTGTTGTAATTCACAATCTGAGAATTACAGTGGGAATTTGCAAAAAACTTCTTGGGAATCACGATCCTGACGAACTTTTTGTCATTAATATGATAGCGAAAAGAAAACACATAACCATCATTGATCCAGCTACGGTCAAGTAAGGAAGGCATGTCAATGGATTGAACCATAGACGGAGTGTCAGTTACACAGGCTAATACTGCAAAATTACATACAAAATGAACGGGGCTAGCTGAATATACTGATAGATAAAGGATGGGGAGCACTTATAGGGGCGTTACTCTATGTCAATTATATCATCTCTATCGGTACTGTATCTCTATGCTATGGAAATGTGGAAAAGACAAGGAAAGAGAGAAGATACTTACAAGAGAAGAGCGGCACCATTGAGGAGGCTCCAATGGTACTGAAGCTGCGTCACGGTCTGAGAGAGAGAATGTTTGTATGAGAGAGCGAAGAATACGAGAGAGAGAAAGAGAGCGGGGGGCGAAGGCGAGATGCGACAGAGAGAGAGAGAGAGAGAGAGAGAGAGAGAGAGAGGAAGGGGGGGGGAGAGGGAGAGTGGGGGGAGGGATGCAATTCTTGTGAGTTTGTGGGGGATATGTTGTCGTGAATTAGCAGAGTACGCACGACCCTGCACGTCCCGCCCTGATACACGACTTTTTGCATGGACAATGCATGCCTCTCTCTCTCAGATATATAATATATACGTGTATGTCTGTATGACAGATAAAATCCCATTACTTACAAGTCTATGAAAAGTTTTAATCTCACTAGTGCATTACTACACTACACAAGAAGTATTGTGACATTTTCCCATGTGCGAAATAAATGTTATTTTCCCTTGTTTTTACATGTAATGTAATGCTTGACAACATCATGAGCCTTTGCTCGAGTGGCACTACATGCCTAGCCAGGCATGTTTGCAGTTGAGGGATTGTAGGCCCAAGGTGTTTTCCCCTAAAGTGACGTTCAAGATCACTTAGCATGGTGAGGTTTAGGGTAGCCCCTAGGTACCAATTTTCTAAGATATTTCCTACCAATTCTATAAGTAAAATGGGTAATTTCTAGCTCTTCATAATGGAAAATGAAATATCTTGAATTGGGATCTCGACATTCTATCCCCAAATAATGCCTTATACATCCTTTTATTTTGTAAGCACTCAGATGGATGAGCAACCGTTTTCACTTGGAAGGTAAAACAATTATGAGAACTTTTATTGGGGTTTACATGAAAAATATGAAAATGAGTAAAAAATTGAAAATGATGGAGAAAGGTGACACACATAGAGGGAGAGAGGCAAAATAAGAAGAAGAAAAGGGAAAGTTAGAGTGTTGAAAATATCTTTATATCCTTCAAGTTTGTGAAAATTATAGCTTTCTAGAAATCCAAGTTACTCTAAAATCAAGCAACATTAATATTTAATAAGTTACATGTAATGTAGTTTTCTCTTTCAACATTCTTGCTCTCACTTCCCAAGAGAATAAGCCTAGACCACTACATTCCAACACCTTTTTCTTTTTTCACAACATGAACTTCTCTACACAACATGAATCCTTGCAAAAGTTTATCAAAATAAACAAATGTCAGCTTTTTTTTAACATAGTAGGAGAAATTCCAACATCATTCCCTTCCTTTAGCTAGGTGAGCTACCATTAACACCCCATCATCACTAGTTTTCAAATCAAAGAGGAGAGTATCTTGCTTTTGGGTACAAATGTTTCATCATGGTGTTAATAAAATAGAAAACTATGTATGTGTGCCAAGAAATGTGTCCACATGTTATATTGCCTACTTAATGCCCCATCTACATACCTAATAAACAATAGCAGAAGAAGAGAATAACTATTAAATTTTGTGTGATGCAACTTCTCAAATGAGACCGATGTGCCAACTTGCCATATCCGAAGTTTCATATTTTTATGATGTTATCAAAGAATGCAAGATCTCCAAAACATCCTTATTTAGTAGAACTCATTAATTCGATGTTTGAAAGATGAAAGAAAAATTATACTTATGATTTTTACATTGCTTAGAATAAAGTTTTCAGAAAAACAATTAGCATTACATTTATGACATAGCTAAATGAAAATTGATATTCCTAGATAATGTTGAAAGTTCGACAAATGGTCGGACATCGAAGATTAAACCATAGAATATGAGTAGAATAAAATAAAATTTATTTTCTTACTGAAAACACACACAATGTTAACATTAATGGTTATATTAGGGAGAACGTCAATATCATGAGTTGACCCATATATGAATCAATGAGAAAATCTTACCTAAAATATAGATGATGTTGAAGCAAAAACAACTATGAAATACTCGACAACCCTGAAACTATCAGTATCAGGAAATTAAATAAATATTGAAAGTCTGTAAGACTTATTTGACATTGATAAGAATTTATCGATACAAATTCTAATGTCTAAATAGACTTGGAAAAGCATTTGAAATCCTACTAAGTGTGGGTTAGGGCAGGACAGCGCATGAATTGCCTGCCATAGGTGTAAACGCCCATATTATCTTTTAGGGCAAAAATACCAAGTTTTCATAAGGATAAAATAGACTTCAGATTCGTGAAATAACTTGCGGATCCGAGAAAAAGAGTTGCAAGTAGGAAGCGAAACCCTAAGAATAAGGTGGGACCTTAAAAGAGAAATCCTAGAATTGGGTGGGGCTGCTTCCTATGCTAAAAACACTTGCTGACATTTCTTTTTTTAATTTGTGCATGTATTGATGGTTGCACAAGAATGATTAATTGTGCTTGTAGCAGTTAGATCTGATTGTAAAATATATAATTAGGATAATAAGAGGAAAGATCATGCTATGCCTCCCCCACGGCTAGATGCGGAACCCTACTCCTAGGGGGATTGTTTTGTACTGCCACGAGGAGCTTTGGACTGTCCCCGATGGCAAGAGGTTGCTCAGTGAGGAATCCAATAGGCAGGAGGAGGCGGGAGTGCCCGGGGGCTCTGGCCATTATAAATCTCTCGATTGCTCCTAGGAATTGCCTGACCCTCACATGAATCAGGATGGGATCCTGGAGTCCCCGGTACTAGTGAAGGGACAGAAATCTTGGAGGGTTTGCTTTCTTCTGCACAGATAGAAGGGATTTTCCGATGAACGGAGGTTTTATCTTCTGCATAGGCAGAAGGGGAAAAGCATTGTAAATAACTTTTGCCAAATAATAAATAAATATGTTTTGCCAAAAGATTGTTTTTCTCTGTCTTTGTGTTGTGTTGTAAATTTACGCAAAGGAACCTATGATAATGGGTCAATTAACGAAGCTGCTTTTATATGTCATAACTTAATGTGATAGGTAATTAGAAAACAAAAGAAAACCATTTGTGGGAAGCGGGTGGGCAAGATCCCTGACGGATCCATCCTACAGATAGGTGGTCCTGGTAAGTTGGGAGCTTCTTTCAGGAGATTGAATGAAACATTAATTAGGAGAAATTAGGTAGAGCCGAGCATTGACTTACTTAGGGTCGAGTCTTAAAACCTTGATCAATAATTATCTTAGGGGAAAGGTGCAGCGGCTGTGCCAGAACTCCGTTAAGGTTCCCTAAATCATAACTAGTTGCTGGAAAAAAGCATTGCACTCCATGAACCAAGGGCAACTACGATCGCTCCAATCGGACAAGAAGCCCTTGTGGGACACCTCCGATGGAGCTAGCTGATGCATCAAGACCTCAGTTGTTAAATTAGGACCCTGAACTTGCAGGTTGATCCTCGTGGGGACAGCTCGGTACCTTTTGTTACAGGATGGACTCTGGGAGACCTAGATGATAGACCCTATGCATTCTCATGAGTGCCGGGTGAAGCCATCTAGGATAGTTCCCCGATGGACCACTAAAACATGCTACTAGGGAACTGTTAGGTAGGCACGTGATACTTACAACCGCCTTGACAAATATATCCATTAACCTATGTATGCACAAATAAAGTAGATTGTGTGTGAAAATTTCTAAAAAGGTCAAGAGGTAATGATCTCTTTAGATGATACTTGGTATGTAATCGGTTGAGAATGAAGGAAGAAGTGAAATGAGGATAAAGATGAAGAAAAAATCTTGAGTTTCTTTATCTCTTGCTATTGCCCCTTTCATTGTGCAACCTTTTTCATTCTTCTCATTTGGCATTAGAGCAGGGGTGCGGGATCAAAAGCTTGGATTGAGAAGCATTTCAAATAGAGGTTTATATCGAGTTAAAAGCTTGTTGTTTGCCACTAAATCAAGTGCTAATATTTGATTAATCCATGCGAAGTAGGTACATCAGATTGTAGAGCCATAGGGGTTCAGATTTTTGACATTGGTGCTCGCTTTTGAATGTACTAGGAAACTAAAGGAGGCTGAAAATGATATATGGTAGCAAGGTTTTGTTGGTCTTCGAGTTTGGATTAGCTTATGTTTTGGTTGCTAGAATCAAGGGGGTAGCTTGAGCTCATGGCTTGCTCCATTAGGGGGACCTACTTGCTAAAGAGAAGCTCATGATCTAATCTAAGGTTTTAAAATAACTAGTTCAAAAAAATCCCTTAAACACTTGGTTGCAAAGAACTAGCTCATATTGGATGCTTTCATACTTAGATTTTTTTGAGCTAGCTATTTGGAAGCTCTATGTTTCACACTACAAGGGATTGAATTGGTTTTCTATGGAACTGGTTCATTGATTGACATGCCACATTGCAGAGAGTAAAATAGCTTGATTTAAGGCTTAAAGGTCAATTTTATGCCATTTTTGGATGTTGATTCGAAAAAAAATATAAAAAAAATCTAAGAAATGATAGGAAAATTGGTTGATTTTAGACCTGCATTTTGATATCTTTTGGGTTATACGAGCACTGTTTGAGCCCCATTTTCACTATTTTTTGTTGGGCAACCAATGTTTGGCATATGGGCACAATGTATGGGTACATGTGATAGTAGTTGGACACATGTACAACACTTATTATAGTGGATCTCAATTGATATGCATTTTCTTGGGGATTTTGAATGCTTTATGGTCTCGATTTTGATCAGTTGATACTTGGTTTTGTTGACATGCTTGGATATCGATTTGGCACATTAAATATAGCTGGTTTTGTTGAGTTCATAGGGATCATAATGTATAAAAATACATAGATTATGTAAATTATGGGTGAAAAATTGACTAAGGACAACTCTAGTGTATGGTCCTACCGTATGGGTGACAAATTGACTAAGGACAACTACAGTGTATGGTCCTACTGTATGGAAAATTTCTTGATGGAAAGAGAGGTGTTTGGAACCTTATTACAAGTGAAGATGCATGCCTAGAACTACCTGATGAGCTCACTGAAGATTAAAAAAATGCGTAAAAGGATTGGATTGGAAAAAATAGGAAACTCTTGCATTGTATATCTATATGTATATCAGAGATACTGATTCCACACATTACAAAGGAAAATACTTGCAAGGATGCTTGGAAAATAATTGAAAAGATGTATAACACATGGAGGCTAGGAAAATACTACTAAAGCAAAGGTTACATGGTGCATGGAGAGAAAATAGAAGCATTAGTGATTATCGATAGAAATTGAATAGGTCGCAAAAGATCTTACTTTAACAAATGCACTAGTTGATGATGATGATTTGGTATTTTTCATTGCAAACAAACTTGGACTAGCATATAAGACCCTTAATACCTCCATTTCTTTGAGGGGAGGCTCTATGCATAATTTTGAAGAGTTAATTGCTTTGCTTCTTACACGGAAAATATTAAGTTGGGCCTTACTGCATCTAGCAGTGGAAATAATGCAAATTAGGATAGTGTGTTTTATCATTGGCGAGGCCATGGTAGCTCATCTAGAGCTAGAGGATCACCTTATGGCCATGGAGACACCTTTGCACAAGGCCATAGTACCTTTGGATGTGGAGATTTTATGCCTAGAGACAAGGGAGATCCTACTTTAGAGGCAAAGGATGCTCTAGTCCACATAGAGATGGTACTTGTTATTATTGTGGACATTTTGGTTAGGCACTATGCAGATGGATATAGCAATAGTGGCTATGGTTCTAGAGGTGGTTCATCGCCTAGAGGCCATCTCTTTGTCATGGCATATGTACTTGATAATATGACGCACCCTCCTAGAGAGGATGACTGCTTTTTGGATTTAGGTGCTACAAACCATATCACTCACCATGTAGAATGGTTTGATAGAAAGAAACAAAAGCAAATTGAAGAGTATGTGGTACAAGAGATGACACATTGCATAACATACCATAACTCATATTGGGAGTGTGCCCTTGGTGACTACAGATGGGGTTGAAAATAAGATTGGGGATATCTTAATGTGCCCACTATCACTAAAAATTTGGTTTCAGTTGGTCAAATGGCTGATCAAGGATTGCAAGTGAGGTTTAACAAGTATGGATGTTTCATTGAGAGGAGTTCAAGAATAAAAGACTTAGCATACTTATTGCTCGTGGTCAAAAGAACGGTAAGTTATCTTCTTTGGATGTAGGAATTCCCATCATTCAAAGTTCTATGTATGTTGAGATAGGGCATGGACAAGATAAGGATGTAGAACTATGGCATAGAAGGATTAGACATGTGAATTTGTAAATACTTAAACAAATGCAACCTAGACATGTGGTTCATGGGCTTTTGCAGTTTGGATATGTGAACTATGATCATGTATGTGAGGCTTGACAGTCTGGCAAGCAATCTAGGCTTCCATTTACAAAGAGGGGGAGAGTGAGAAATTATCCTTTGGAAATGATACATTTCAATATTTGGTTTCCATGTCAAAATGTCTCCTTGAAGGGGAAAATACAAGTTCTATATCACATTCATCGAAGACTTTAGCACGATGACATGGATGTATTTTTTGCAACACAAAAGTGAAGCATTTGAAAAGTTTTTGGAGTTTAAGGGTATGGAAAAAAAGTAATTTGGAGGCTATATAAAATGCTTGAGATTGGATAATGGTGGAGAATATATGTCAAATGAGTTCTGTTACTATTTGAGAGACCATGGGATCAAAAGACAGGTCACTTGTAAGTATACACCACAGTAGAATGGTGTGGCAGAAAGGAAGAACAAGATTATTATAGAAGTAGCAATGACAATGGTGAATCATATGCACATGCCCTTGACCTGTTGGGCTGAAGTAGTACATACTATAGTCTTTAATATGAATAGGATACCTACATCTTTGATGCATCATATGTCTCCATATGAGAAGATGTATGGTAGGACACCTATAGTTGCACACTTTAGGGTGTTTGGTTGCATATGTTATGTACATGTTCATGATGATTTGAGGAAGAAGATGGAACCAAAAGCTATTAAATGCATTTTTCTTGGGCATCCATATGAGAAGAAGGGATACAAATGTTATGATCTTGTCATGAAAGAGGTTCACATTAGCAGGGATGTGAGATTCAATGAGTATGAGTCTTGGTATCGATCCAAAGTTGTAAGTGACACGGATGTCTATGAGAGCAGTGATGATGATGGGTATGTAAAGAAAATTGTAGCAAATAATGGTCAAAGAATCAACATGTTGAGAATATGTCTTTGGACATCAAGACCATGAAGAAAGTAGTGGCAATTATAGTTTATGGAAATGCAAGTTGAGGAGTGCACAAAAGAGAGGAGAGATTTCAGAAGGGAAAAATCTTATTGGTGAGTTCTGAGAATGAGTCTATGGATTAAGAGTGTAGGAAAATATGTTCCACCACATGCAAGAGCAGTTGAGACTCTATCTACTGCACCACATTTGAGGAGATAGGATAGAGTGAGGCATTCGATTGACATATAATGGCTTCATGAAGATGCATTATGCATACACGGTATCATATGTTCAACATGTTAAGTTGATTTTCTTTGAAGAAGCATTTGGAAACAAAGATTGGAAGAATACTATGAATGAAGAGATGGATGGACTGACAAAGAACAAAACATGGGACTTAATTGAGTTTCCTTATGGCAAGAAGGCCATTGGCTGCAAGTGGGTATACAAAGTCAAGTGCAAGTCTGATGCATCATTGGAAAGATACAAGGCAAGGTTAGTTGCAAAAGATTATGCTCAAACATATGGTTTGGATTGAAAAAACATTTAGTCTAGTGGCTAAGATGACTATAATGAGATCAGCCATTGCATTGGCTTCTATCTATGGTTGAAAATTATATCAAATGGATGTGAAGAATGCTTTCTTAAATGGTACATTGGAGGAAGAGGTATACATGGATCATTTAGAAGGGTATGCTCACCATAAATATTCACATTATGTGTGCAAGTTGAGGAAGGCATTGTATGGATTGAAGCAAGCACCAAGAGCTTGGTGTGAGAGGATCAATAAGTTCTTTTGTAGCATGGGATTTCAGCAAAGCATGGCTAATTATTCACTTTATGTCAAACACATAGGAGATGGAATGGTTGCTACGGTCATCTACATCAATGATCTCATCATTATAGGTACTCTAGAGAGAGAGATTGCTAAATTAAAGCATGGAATTTACAAGCAGTTTGACATTAAAAACTTTGGTTTGTTGAGATATTTTCTTGGCATTGAGGTGATTGATACTCCACATGGAGTTTGGCTAGTGTAGAGACAATACACATTGGAGATGCTAGAGAAGTATGGAATGTCAAGATGTAAGCTATGTCAAGATTGTGGGAGAGAAGGAAGGAGTCTCACTTGTAGCTTTCTTACTTGCACAATGGGGGAATACACACAAAGGTGGAGGCTGAAAACAGTTTTCCTCTTCTTAGTTGTGTAAGCCAAAAAGAACTCAAGTACATAGAAATAGAAGAACCCTATATATGGGTCTCAAAGCAAACTCAACTAACTAAGGTGGCATACTAACTGAGCCATGAACTAGAGTAGATAAGGATAGCTATCATCTAGCTATTATTCATCGGCGGTGTACCAACTGCATCTGCAACTGACAAGTCGGTGACATAAATGCACAACGGTCACCCTGGCATATCACGAGTGGAGCTCATATTTCAACACTCCCCCCCGAGCTCAATCCCAATTCCTGCACACCAACCAGGTCTCTGAACTTGCGCAGCTTCTCTGCGCCCAATGCCTTCGTAAATATGTCAGCTACCTGATCGTCTGTGTTGACATAAACTAGATCAATAAGACCTAGTAAAACCCTCTCCCGCACATAGTGATAATGCACCTCAATGTGCTTTGTTCTAGCATGATAGACTGGGTTATTTGCCAAGTGTATACTACTCATGTTGTCACAATAAATGACAACTGGCCCTTCTGTAGGCTGATGCATATCATAAAGTAGCTTATGCAATCAAGCTACCTCACATGTAGCCATTGCTGCACCCCTGTACTCAGCCTCTGTGCTCGACAAGGCAACTGTAGGCTGTTTCTTGCTGCTCCAAGTGACTGTAGCACTCTCAAAAGAGAACACATATCCATTGGTAGATCGTCTATCAGAAATACTACCAGCCCAATCAACATCAGTGTATCCATGCAACTGTATCTGAACCACAGTCTCATAAAGTAGTCCATACTGCAATGTGGACTTCACATACATGAGTATGCGTCTAGCCGCATCCAAATGCAGTTTCCTTGGAGCCTGCATAAACTGACTTACCAATCCAACAGCATAGCTCAAATCTGGCTTGGTAATAGTCATATAAATCAAACTTCCTACTATGCGTCTGTACATAGTAGGGTCTTCTAGAAGCTCACCTGCATCTACGCTCAGCTTCACATTCTGCTCCAAAGGAACTGAAATAGGCTTACAGCCTGTCATCCCATATTTGGACAGCATGTCCAATCCATACTGCCTCTGCAAGAGCCGTATCCCACTTGGTGATCTAATCACCTCAATGCCCAAGAAATAACGCAGCTCTCCCAAATCCTTCATCTCAAACTTCTGCTTCAATAGCATTTTCACATGAATGATATCTTCATCATTGTCACCTGTCATAATCAAAGCATCAACATAAATGACAAGTAGCATAATACATTTCTCTTTTTTTCTCACATAAAGTGAGAAATCTGCCTTGGAAATCTGAAAGCCAATAGTGACAAGATACTGTCCTATCTTGTCAGACCATGCTCTAGGTGCTTGGTTCAAGCCATACAAGGCTTTCTTCAACATGCAAACAAACTCAGGATAAACAGCATGCACATAACCTGGTGGCTGCTCCATATAGACCTCTTCTTGCAAATCACCATGCAAGAAGGCATTCTTTACATCCATCTGATGTAAAGACCATCCCTTTGATGCAGCCATAGCAATGACAGCTCTTACGGTTGCCATCCTTGCAAACGGACTGAATGTTTCTTCATAATCAATGCCATATGTTTGTGCATACCCCTTGACTACTAATCTTGCCTTGTATCTATTCACAGAACCATCTGCATTGTGTTTCACCTTATAAACTCACTTACAACCAATTGCATGCTTATCTTTAGGCAAAGGTACCAATTTCCATATAGCATTTGCTTCCAAGGCATCCATTTCTTCATCCATGCCCCCATTTTTCTTTTCCCATGGCTTGCTCAAAAGAAGTGGGTTCTGGTTTCTGTATCACTTTGACCATATATGCATAGTGAATGGCTGTAAATCCATCATATTTCAGCCTATCCACAGGATACCTAGTTCTGGTAGACCTACGCAAAGTAGGTTCACTCCCAGGTGCTCTCAAAACATCCCTGGTCTTCCTTGCTCCAGGTGTAACAATAGAAGGAATACCCAACTCATCATCAATGCTCTGTTCTGAGCCACTGGATTCACCATCCACATAAGAGTGACCTGCATTCACATCAAACATGGGCTGATCTACCTTCTCTTTTCCTTTTCGTGATACCTGCATACCACTATCTGCATTGCTTTGAGAAGATTCTCCTGATCTCAATTTGCCTGTCCATGGCGAAGAATGTGAACCACTGCTAGAGGACGCTCCAGGTCCACTAATATTTTGTGACTGCTGCTGTGAATTCTGTGCAGCATTACCATTTTGTGCATCTACATCATCAATTACATTTACTGGTTTATACCAGCTACTCATCTCATCAAAAACAACATCTCTGCTCACTGTAAACTTACGAGTAGAAGAGTTATAGCATCTATACCCTTTCTGCTACAAAGAGTAACCAATAAAGATGCACTTCTCAGCTTTTGGATCCAACTTGGATCTCAACTCATCTGGCACATGAACATAGGCAACGCAACCAAAAATTTTCAAATGAGAAATATATGGTTCCCTACCAGTATACCTCTCCTCTGGAGTCATCCCATGTACTGCTGCAGTGGGAGTCTTGTTCATTATGAAGACTGTTGTAGCAACTGCCTCAGCCCAATAAAAATCCTGGCAGGTCTTTTTCATTGAGCATGGCACGAGATACCTCTCCAATATGCCTGTTTTTCCTTTCTGTAATTCCATTTTGTTGTGGGGTATGACTGCATGAATATTGCTGCTTTATGCCATGCTCCTGTAGGAACCTTGCAAACTCATTTGAGAGGTACACTTCCCCTCTATCTGACCTTAGGCATTTTATTTGTAGGCCTGTTTCTTTTTCAACCATAGCTTTAAGAGTTTTGAAATGCCCAAAAACTTCACTTTTCTTATTCATAAAATACACCCAAACTTTTCTGCTATAGTCATCAATAAAAGTGACAAAATAATGACAGCCTCCAAGAGATGCAGCTTTAGTAGTCCACACATCAGAGTGGATTAATTCCAATGGCTTCTTACTCTCTTGAACATGTCTAGGAAATGGTTTCCTTGCTTGTTTTCCAAACTGACAGGCTTCACATACCTTATGCATTTCTGCAACCTTGAATTTAGGCAATCCTGCAACAATATTTTGGGCCTGCATTGATTTAAGTCGCTGTACATTAACATGACCAATGCGTTTATGCCAGATATCAATATCTGCAACTACACCGGTCCCATGTGCAAACATTGCTGCACTCAATTCAGGCATGTCTGCATCCAACGTAAACATTCTGCCCTTCTTCTTTCCTTTTACTATCAAGCAACCTTTATTTTTCATATCCTCAACAAAGCATCCATGAGGATTAAATCTGACCTGCAAGCCCTGCTCAACCATTTGACCAACAGAAACCAGATTCTTGGTGATATTCGGGACATGAAATACATCGGACATGTATTTCTTTTTCCCATCCTGCATAGACAAAGGAAAATTTCCAATCTGCACAATAGGATGTGCAGTATCATCACCCGTCTCCACAAATCCTGGTTTTTTCATTTTCCTTGCATGCTCCATCCATTCTGCATGAACTGTCATGTGGCTAGATGCACCTGAGTCAACATACCATACATCGTTGCTTTCTTCTGCACTTGTCACAGAATTGTTCATGTGCTGCACCATAAACAAATGCTCATTTCTGTCATCACCCTGTCTACTAGAAGATGCATAATTCCCTTGTTGCAATTTTCCATTCATGATGTCATTCTGCTTTTTATAGCAGTCTTTAGCCATATGACACATTTTACCACAGTAGTAGCATTCAACATTACTGTTTACATTTTGGCCTCTTTGCCATCCACCACGACCTCTTTGGCTCCCCCTGCCTCTAGAGTTACCACGTCCTCCTCCATAGGACTGGTTTTCTTGAGTTTGCTGCATATTCTGATTTCTACCACGGCCTCCAGATCGGCCTCCTCTACCTCTGCCTCTACCTCTTCTAGCATTTGAGTAGAAGACAACTTCTTTTGAAGTTCCTCCTGAAGAAGATGCACCACCATTTCTCTGCTCCTCAGAAATTAGAAGAGCAATCGACTCCTCAAAATCAGGAAGTCTTTCACGGACGGAAATGGATGTTCGGAACTGTGTATAATCCTTTCCTAGACCATTCAAGGTCACAGAAACTAAATCATCATCTTCCACTGGCAACCTGATGGAAGCAAGTGCATCTGCAATCTTCTTCACCTTCATGTGGTAGTCATTGATGCTCATATTTTCTCTTTGTACATTGTGCAACTCTTGCTTGAGCTGCATTTTCCTAGCTTGCGTATTTGTGCTATACATTTTTGACAAAGTATCCCATGCCTCCTTTGGCGTACTTGCATCTTGAATATGCACAATCATAGAGTCTGAAATGCTGATAGACAGCTAGTACATAACTTTCCTGGCTCTCTCATGCCATGCTTTAAATGCCTGCATTTGCTGTTGATTGGGAACATCAGGAAGAACTGGTTCTTCTTCATTTCCTGCAACGAATTCCCAATATCCTTTTTCCATAAGGAAATTCGTCATTCTAAACTTCCATGCTTGGAAGTTGTTCTTGTCAAGCTTCTCAGTGACAATTTGTGAAAGAGAATCAGACGCCATTACAGAACACTGCAAAAAATTCTGTCACTGCAAAGAACACAGCTTCAGCCTCACAAGGGCAAATCTGCAAAATTGACGAAAGTGGTATTTGACCACACAGTCACTTCCTAGTGATGATTTTGCATCAACAGGCAACAAGGATGATTCTGTAACTCCCAATGTCTCTGCGCACATGCATACGATGCAATTTCTACAGTAACTTTTCACCGACCTGTAGAACAGTGGTCGCACATCATAAAACTAGGCCTTTTCCTGAGTGCGTACAGAAAACTTCTGCCTCCAAACCAGGGCCCAAAATGGCCTCAAATAAAAAAAACAGAGCAACTAAGGGCTAAAGCCCAGTCCCGCAGCATATACTGTCCTCTTGCTACACCGTGAAGGGCGTCTCAATCTGAGACAATGCACTCTTGCACTTTTCGACTGTGCTACCTGCTGCAGAGACTTGCTCCCAAAACAGAAAAATGAAAGCAACACTGGTCCTCTTACCAGAACACCGCGAACTTGGTTTGCTTTCTTGAGCTCCTTACCACGAATAAGGCTCTGATACCATGTCAAGATTGTGGGAGAGAAGGAATGAGTCTCACTTGTAACTTTCTTGCTTGCACAATGGGGGAATACACACAAAGATGGAGGCTGAAAACAATTTTCCTCTTCTTAGTTGTGTAAGCCAAAAAGAACTCAAGTACATAGAAATAGAAGAACCCTATATATGGGTCTCAAACCAAACTCAACTAGCTAAGGTGGCATACTAACTGAGCCACGAACTAGAGTAGATAAGGATAGCTGTCATGTAGCTATTATTCATGGGTGGTGTACCAACCGCATTTGCCTGACAAGTCGGTGACATAAATGCACAATGGTCACCCTGGCATATCACGAGTGGAGCTCGATATTTCAACAAGCTAATGGATATACCCTTGGATCAAAACATTAAGATGGTGGATGATGGTCACTATGTTCAGTAAGATGGTTAGTACCCTAATCCACCTAACCATTACTAGACCCCCAACTTGAGTTACTTAGTGGGAGTCATTAGTTAGTTTATGTAGAAACCATGCAAAACACATTTGGATGCAGTGAGGAGAGCCTTGAAATATGTGAAGAAGACAATTAGTTTTGGTTTGTTCTATGAGAAAGGAATCAAGCCTACATTGTTTGGCTACACAGATGCAAACTGGGTTGGAAGTATTATGGATAGGAGATCCACTAGTGGCTATGCATTCTCATTTGGCTTAGCCATGGTAAGTTGGAGCAGCAAGAAGAAACCTACAATTGCTTTATTAAGCATATAAGTAGAGTATAGAGGTATTGCATTAGTAGCATGTGAGCAGAAGTAGCTGAGATTATTACTGTGCGATATGGGGATAGAGATAGATGATGGAATTATCATGTATTGTGATACCATTAGTCGCATCATGTTGGCAAATAACCTAGTCATTCTGCATAACAATCTCGTGAGACATTTTTCAGCAGGAAAATGGTTCGAAAGGTCTCTTAAAAAAAGGAAAATCAGAGAGAAGGTTACGGATGGAGAGATAGACTTGGTACATGTCAAAACCAACGACCAAGTTGTGGATATCTTTACCAAAGCATTAGGTAGGGATAAGTTTGAATAATTTAGGAGTGAACTTGGGGTAATGCATTTGCAAGCTCATTCTAAGCTTCAAGGGGAGTGTTGAGAAATAAAGCATAGGATAAGTTATAACCCCTATATGTAGAAAAAAAGTAGATTGTGTGTGAAGAGTCCTAAAAAGGTCAAAAGGTACCTATCTCTTTAGAGGATACTTGGTGTATAATTAGTTGAGAATGAAGTAAGAAGTAGAATGAAGATGAAGATAAAGAAAAACTATTGAGCCTCCATATCTCTTGCTATTGTGCATTTTGTTGTGCATCCTTTTTCATTCTTCTAATGAAGCAAACCTAAAAAGTGGTTAAGACTCAACCTTTTAGAAAGAGATAATGACATTTTACACCTCAATTGTCAAATGTCAAAATTGCTAACATTATGAGGGTGATTTTTCAATTTACCCATCTTCCATCATTGCTTTCACATGGTCATGCTCTCTCTCTCTCTCTCTCTCTCTCTCATGAGCATGTGTTTTTGGAGCATGTAGGTGTGTCACCTCTCTTACAGTCTCTCCCTTTCACTATGTGTCAGCCATGTCTCAAGAGAAGGTTGTCATTGTTAGTCTCTCTCCTTTCATTGTGTGCTTTATTGGCATGATGCCCTAGTTGTTGTCCTCATTCTGTCACATGCATTAGTTGGTCTCAGCCATTGTGTAGTACACCCAGTTGGCAACCCCATTTTACTTAGTTGTTGTGTTTGCCATACCATGCACCCACTCTCCTTGCCTGCAGTGGTCTATGTCACCACCCACGTTTCACTCCTCATTTGTCTCAGGCTCCAAGTTGAAGAAAAGTTGGTGCTGGTGTTAACCCCAGTTTGAGATAGAGAAGAAGAAGTCCAAGAAAACTCCAAATGCGGACACAACGGAAGAAATAAGAAGGAAAAATGGCCCAAAGCACAAGGGTGGCATCAAAAGCTAAGTCAAAGGAAAAGGCACATTTTTTCAATGCAAGGTGCCCCTAAACTCTTGTAAAAGAGTGCCAGGCTCCCTCTAGTGCAAATTGTGAAAGGTAGAAGGGCATAGGTAAAGAGAAAGGGCAACTAGAAAGGAATGGGAAAAGAGGACCTTACCACGATGATCGGTCATGTAAAAAAGGGCATGGGTGCCCAAAGGGATAAGGGCTTTGCATATAAACTCAAAAAGTGAATGAGAAGCTCATTCTTTGGTGTGTGGCTAAAGTGGATTCTTCTTCTTCCCTTCTTCTCGCCTTTTTGCTTGCTTCTGTGTACTTGAGAGAGGGAGTGCGAGAGTGTGAATGTGTGAGGGAGAGGGATCTTGGAGAAGAAGCTCTCCATCATCAGCTCTCTTCTTCTTCTCTTCTCTTCTCTTCTCTTGTCTTGCTTGCGGCTATGGAGTATGGAGCTTGGAGGTGGAGGCTTGAGGATGCTTGAGCTCGCATCATGAATCGTGGAGCTACCAGCTTGCTTGAAGGAGGAGGCTACTCATTTGGGCATCAAGGTAAGCTCGCTACACCCCGGTAGGATCGAAGGTACGCCAACTAGGTGAGAGATAGCCATTTGTACTCGCTTGAAACGCTTGAAGTAATAAGTAGTCCATGGATCTTAGTGATTGAGCGTGAGCTCCCTCTACATTTTGGTTCCATTGCCGGGACCAATACATTCAAGCTTGAGCACTTACGTGCCCCAAATCAAGCAATGAAGTAAGGGTTTCATCCCCAAACCGGAACTTGAGATAGGTAGGAAATTTCGGGGTTTTAATCTTTGCAACAAGTAAGTATTTCGATTTTTTAATGATTACGCAAGTAGGAGGAATCATTTCAGTATTTGGGTTTTTATTTTTGTTGCATTTAGAGTAGGATAGAATCGAGAAATTGAAGCAAAAAGCTTTAGGGTTACTGCTATAAAACACGCCCAAAAAAGGCACAAAATGAGGAAAAATGGGAAAAAAGAGCACTTAGATGTGTTAATGCCGTAAAGGGAGTGATTGGAGAGGTCATTGGGCAAGGGTTTAAAACCCAAGAGATCAAGGAAGAAGCTCATTTGCAATAGTACCATTGGGGGAGAGAGAGAGAGAGAGAGAGAGAGAGAGAGAGAGAGAGAGAGAGAGAGAGAGAGAGAGAGAGAGAGAGAGAGAGAGAGAGAGAGAGAGAGAGAGAGAGAGAGAGAGAGAGAGAGAGAGAGAGAGAGCTTGGAGAGACCCATTCCTTGTGACCAATTGATCAGCCTCTACGAGCATTTTTCGAGCACGTTAGGTATATACAAACCTTAACCTTTGTCTATTGATCTATTCTAGAAGTGCTTCCCACCTAGCATGCTATAGATTGCACAAACGAATCAAAAATTGTCATCAGTTTTGCCACACGCCATCATACTTGGTCTGGACCATCCGAATCGGATATTTGGACACTGGACCAGCCTTGCCATGTGGCATTTAGCCCAAGCATTTAGACACGTCATTCAGCCATTCGGCCTAGTTGTCACTTGGTCCACTCGCCGGCCAAATATGACACTTAAACCCTATAATTCGAAACAACCTGGAAAAATTTAGATTTTGCGTGAATTGACACTTTTTGACCTTGATTGACTTGGAGCGTAGCTGGCAGATGAACCCCCAAGAGTGATACATACAAACATAACACCTTTCTAGCGTAAGAAACAAGAGAACTAGTGAACTGCAGATCTAGCAACGATGCTAGCCAACTTGCTAGTTTTGCACCCCGTTAAGAGTGTCAAACTGAGCCGTAGACCCTCAATTGGACCTTGACTGAGCGGAAGGACATTGCACAGACCCTAGAGACCATCGAGTGGCCAACCATCGAGCTTAAAGCCCTATTAGGCCGAGAATGTAGACGGGAGTGCTAAAGTTGCATTTACCATTCTGCATTGCACCCCACATTGTTTTTTGACACGAAGTGCACATGAAGAAAAGTTGAAATCTTGATTTTGCAGAGTGCACAAAAAAGAGCACAGATACACACACATAGAGCGACAATAAATTGAGGATTTTCTGTAAATAACAAGGAACTCACTCAGACTTAAAAAACTGAACAAACCCACTAGTAGTAGGAGAAGACCCTGAGAGTTAGACAGGTAATTGAGAAACCCAAGTTGTAGGACCAAGAAGAAGACATGACATAGGGGTCAGACACATCAAGGACCAACATAATTGGGGATGTGAACCTACCTAACTTGATCAACCTCATCGACACCCTAACAGAGTAAGACATCGCAAATATGGCAGAGATCAATATGAACCATAGACATAATGAGGAGCTTCATTTGGGGGATTTCTTAGATGAAATCCAAAACATATGGTGAGCAAGTACAACTTGCAAACCTGGATGGATCACCACGGTAGGCCATTCAAGGATATCATAGCGGATCTTGAAGAGGAGAGAAAACTAGCGTGGAAAGCTTTGCAAGGCATAATGGCATACAATTAGGAACAACAAGTTAGAAGCTTGCGACAAAATGTAGAAATTCGGGAGATCCTTAGCAAATAGAAATTGAAAAAGACATGATGCAGAGAGAGAGAG
This sequence comes from Lygodium microphyllum, assembly GCF_053477565.2. Taxonomy (NCBI): domain Eukaryota; kingdom Viridiplantae; phylum Streptophyta; class Polypodiopsida; order Schizaeales; family Lygodiaceae; genus Lygodium; species Lygodium microphyllum. The sequence goes on from NC_141137.1 coordinate 61,819,401, forward strand.
ACGCCAGAAGGAGACCTTACATTGAGCGAGCTTCTCATGAAGTGACTATTAGATAACATTTTAGCAGAGTAGAGTGCAGCAACACTGGAAAAATCATTGCTAACAGGATTAGGAGTCAACCAAGGCTCCAAGAGCCAGTCAAAAATCCATGTTGTTGCTAAGCAACTAGACAAATACTAGTCGAATGATGATTCCTATAGCTTTGTAGAGAAATTCGAGTAGGTCTATGAGGCCAATGGCCTCATCGATCTCACCCAGCACTCACAAGCCTTCGGCCTATGCTTAGGCGATAAGGGAAGGACTTGGTACACCAGCTTAGATGCTGCAGAACGTAACAATTTCAACAATCTCAAGAACCTCTTCATTAAGAGATTCACAGATGCTAGGTACTCAGACAATTAGATCGTATGGCTCATGAACGTGAAGCGGAGAGATAAGGAAGATATCATGGATTATGTGGACCATGTGAGGAGTTTCTTTAAGAGAATCCTGACAAATAAACGACCCATGGAAAGAGCGATGTCCACGGTCTTTATCAATGGAATATGCAGTGAAGAGCTCTACAAGGCCTTGGCAGGCAACTCAAGCTTGCAACAAGATGCATTGACTAGGGTCTTTGAAGAGGCCATTCGAGTGGATGACTAGCTCAAGGAGAGGATCTCCAAGAGCTCAAACCAAGACAAGACTAGCTCTGGAACCTCAAAAAGGGCAACCACATCCAACGAATAGTCAGTTCCAAGTAGTCAAGATAAGGGAAAGAGTGCTGACCAGAGCCAAGAGCTAGCAAAAATGAAGATGGAGCTAGTGAGACTATAAGAGATGATGAGGAGACCTATGCACTCACATGTCCAATGTGTGTATTGTGGCGAAAACCACCTGCCAGGTGAATGTGAAGACCCTAGGTCCCAACCATGTGCCAATTGTGGTAGGTTCGGCCATGATGCCATGCATTGCAAACTTTTGAGGAGACTCCCATACTCACAACCTTACAACAAACCTTACCTAGAGAATAGGCTGCCAAATTTCTTCAGGAGGGGAGGCCCATTGGCTCTCCCAGCACCTAATGATGCTAAACCAACCATTCCTAGGATAGAAATAAATCCCACAGGCATACCCTAGCCACCTGGACCTTTTGTAACCCATCCATCGAGTGACACTCCAATCCACTATGTGGAGGAGCCGAATGACGAGATGAGCCCTATATGAACCCTTACATCTCAAGTGAAAAAGAGAGGAATCCAATCCTCATGGATTATCGACTAGTACCCATGATGGCGCTAGGTAGAGATAGAGGAAGAGGCTTAGGAGGGAAAAACCAAGAGCTATTGGACTTGCAATCACTTAGGACACATCTCCTCATGCTACCTTGAAAGGGAACAAGTCAATCAAGACAAGGCTAATATTAGATGCAGTGAGTATAGAATCACACATCTCTTTTTTCCAATTGCCCTAGACAGAAGCCATCCACTAGCTCAAGAATCGTGCCATAAGTCTCATTGGGGTTGTTTGGTGTTGAAACACTCAATGGTGAGGCCATCCCCATCCCATTGCATGTCATGACCTGAGCGCATACAAAGCAGGCCAGCATATCACTGCGAGGGCCTAGCAACTTAAACACAGTCTCAATTGCAAAGAAGAGATGTAGGGGAAGAAAAAATAAAACCAATGCAAAGGTCACACTTAAAATCGAGAGTGCCACAACATTGCCTGTTGGAAAGAAGGTCATAGACATAGAGGTAAAGACATCCACTCCAAAGACTGTTGAGAAGGGTAGTGCTAAGGTAGGGGAGTGTCCCATCCTGAAGCGCCAACTAGAAGCCATAGAAAAAGTGAAGGAGTGAGTGAAAGAAGCCCAAGAACACCTAAAGGATGCTGAGCCCATCTTGGAGGATGAGATCGATGATCTCTCAAGTGTAAGCACATCAGTTTTGCCTCCATGACCAAAGTCAAGAGACGCATCTACACCTCAAGAAATACCACCTAGACAGAGCTTAAACACTACGAGCCAACAAACCAGTCAAGGCCATTGGCCAAGCACAAGACTAGGAGAAAAGCAAGTAGTTAGCAATCTTCTTACAATGCTAGTGACCACCCCAGTGACTCTAAGATTAGGAGATATGCATAGGTAGCATCCAACACTATGGCAAGAACTGAAGCAGTGGTGGGTAGAAGGATTGACAGAGCAAGCTACAGTAGCTAACTTACATGAGCATAATGTAGTAACACATATACTGAGTTTGACGCTACACTCAGTGCACAAGTCCTTGCACATAACACTTTTTGGGAAGGCACAGAGATGCATGCGGTCTTACTGGTCCTAGCTCTAGGCAATACCACAAGAAAGGGAATCATAGACATAGGGGCAAGAGTCAGTGTGCTTAGCCACATAGTAGTGCTCCAGGCTTGGGGTAACCCGCCTATCAAGAATGCTAGATTTAATGTCACACTAGCTAACAAAATAAAAGTAAATCCATTCGGAGTACTAAAGAATTGTCCATTGAAGATTGCGGGAGTTGAGTTCTTCATAGACTTCATGCTCATGAAAGGAGTGGACTACGAGATCCTGTTAGGCCGACCCTGGATGCGCAATGCATGAGTCATAGAAGATTGGGGAAACAGTCTGATCTTCCTAAGCAATTTAATGAAAGAGGTAAGGGTAGAGATGGTCATTTGGAAGACTACGCCAGTTGACTTAAATGCCATCTCAACCATGTTAAAGGGTGATATGCAAGTTACAAAATCATACAGGTTGCTTACCAAGTATATTCCTTGTCCTAAGGATGAGAGAGATTGGATGTACGTGCTAGCCATGATTGATATGCCATTCTCGGATAATGAGGAGTATGAGCAATCCGCTAAGGAAATTGCTAAGCCTAGTGACACACCCTTAGTATTAGTTTGCATGATGGCTAGGAGCTCGCATAGACAACTCAACCTTATCATATTCCATGTATCAAACAACAAGCAAGAACCCAGTAGCCAATCTCAATCTGCTCAAGGATCTCTTGGATGAACCTAACTGGTGGTGGACATTGGGCCTTAGTCATCGATGAAAAGAAAACGTTGTATCAAGACTTAGGAGATGACAAGCAGTCGGATGAGTATTCATTGATGAGCTGTGTGTTCACTCTAATTGGAAGGAACACCTAGAAAAACTCTGAGCGATCTTTGAATGATGTCGATTGTATCATCTCTTGTTGAACCCCTTGAAGTGCTAGTTCTAGGTAAAACATGGATGCATCCTAGGGACGTGGTGTCAAAGAATAGTATTGCCACATGGACTTTTCGAAAGTCAGGGTTATTGTTGATCTACCACCACCATCTGATTATAAGGGAGTTTGGTGCTTCTTAGGCTATATGGGGTATTATCATAGATTTGTATAGAACTATGCATTGATTGCTAGACCTCTATACAAGTTGATGATAATATCTGAATGGATTGAGGAATGCTACCGTGCATACGAGAAATTGAAGAAGTCTCTAACCACAACACCAATCCTATGAGCCCCTGAGTGGACCACAACCTTCCATGTTCACATTGATGCTTTGAAGTTTGCCGTGGGAGCTATGTTGTGCCAGCCTGGTGAACACAATCTAGACTATCCAGTGAGCTTTGCTAGCATACAACTTACAAATATAGAAATGGAATACTCAATGACATAGAGAGAGGGTTTAGGCATGGTGTTTGTTATAAAGAAATTTTGGCATTATCTTTTGGCTACGCCTTTTATCTTCTTTAATGACCATCAAGCCTTGCTTTATCTCATTAATAAACCTTGCACTATAGGATGCATTACTCGATGGCTACTTTTTCTTTTAGAATTTGACTTCTTTGTGGTTGTACAAAAAATAAAGCAACATTACTTAGTTGATCATATGTCTCACATATCCACTGGAGAAGCCGCTGGACAGGGTATTGTAGACAAATTGCCAAATGCACATATGTTTAAATTGTCTAGTGGAGAGATTTGTTTAGAGATGACTTGACGCCATGCTAGGTAGAAGATATAGTACAAGTGCTTGAGCACGAACTCCCCAAAAGACCCATTGAAAAATCCCGAATTAGGCGACTCATCCTTAAAATACAATTTTACAGCTGATAGCAGGCCAACTCTATAAGCTAGGGCAAGATAGGTTGCTATGAAGATGTGTGGGCGAGCATAAAACACATGATGTACTTGTAGAGGCACACGACGGGATTGTAGGAGGACATTTTAGTGGAGACACGACAGCCTGCAAGGTGTTGCAGTCTCAATTGTGGTGGCCTACTCTCTTTTGAGAGGCAGCACGATTTGTTAAGCACTATGACAAGTGGCAACGGACCAAGGTACCTATTCCCAAGGACAAAATGGAGTTAAGTCCAATCATTGCAAGACAACCATTTGAGAAGTGGGGGATTGACTTCATTAGGCCTATTAGTCTCGCAGCCAGCACAATACTCACATAGACCAAGTACATCATTGTTGCCATTGATTATCTCATGAAATGGGTGGAAGCACGAGCCACAATAAAAAATGACACTAGGACCACTGCTAAGTTTCTATGGGAGCACGTGATCTCATGATTTGTCTACCCCATTGAACTGATTAGTGATCAAGGCACGCACTTCATCAATGAAGTGATACTTCACCTTTTGTCCACCTTTCTTGATCATCCATCGAAAATCCTCACTATACTACCCTCAAGAGAATGGCGAGGATGAGTCTACAAATAAGATTCTGTAGTGATTGGGATAACAAACTAATGGAAGCCTTATGGACCTATTGAATAGCCTATAAAATGGCTATAGGATAGACTCCTTTTAGGTTGATCTATGAAACTGAAGCAATTCTACCACTAGAGTTCTTGGTTCTTAGCTTAAGAATAGCTCTTCAAGAGAGATGGGATGGAAAGGAAGTATCGACAAAGCACCTAATCAAGCTAGAACTCTTATCGAAAACTCAAAATCTAGCCACCCATGCTCTGATATGTAAGAAGGCACAACACAAGAGTTGGTTTGACAAGCACGTCAAGCAATGATATTTCAAATAGAGCGACTTAGTACTGCTGTACTCAGTCAAAGGCCATAAGCAGAAAATTAAAATTTGAGGGCTAGGACCTTTCAAATTTTGCGTGGAGCCAATACCAACCTGAGAAATGATGAGTTTGACTTGGGAGAATTCCTAGTCAACATCCAGTAAATAATAACCTAATATGACTTACAAAATAAAATGGAGCATCATTGTAGACCAGCCAAGGACATCATAGCCGATCTTAAGGAAGAGCAGAGGTTGGCAAGGAAAGCATTGCAAGTATGGCTGCCTACAACCAAGAGCAGCGAGCTCAAAAGCTGAGGCAAGACATAGAAATACACGAGGTCCAATGCGTCTTAGCGCTCGCCAATCGAAATAGGACATGACCAAATGTTGAGAGGGACAGAGTACTAGAAGCTAATCTTACGCTGACCTAGCTTTTGATGAAGTGACTCTTTGACAACATGGCTATAGAGCAGAGCGGAGTAGCCCTGGCAACTTCGTTGCTAGTAGGACTAGGAATCACTCTGAATTCTAGGAGCCAGACCAAGATACATGTTGTTGCTAAGCAACTCAACAAATATCAACCTGATAACAACTTGTATAGCTTTGTGGAGTAGTTTGAGCAAGTATGCAAGGCTAACAACCTCATGGACCTTGCTTAATGTGCACAAGCTTTTGGCCTTTGCCTAGGAGATAAAGGATGGATGTGGTATACTAGTCTAAACAATCTTGAACACAATAACTTCAATAACCTCAAGAGTCTCTTTGTTAAGAGATTCGCTGAGGCAGGATACTTTGATAACCTCATCGTTAGGTTGATGAACATTAGTCAAAATGACAAGGAGGATATTAGAGACTATTTCACCCATGTGCAAGGTCTCTTTAAGAGAATCCCAGCTTTGCAAAGCAACCTAGTGAATGAGCAGTCTCCACCATGTTCATAAGTGGAATCCAAAGTGAAGAGCTTTATAAGGCCTTGGCAAGCAACTCAACCCTACAAAGGGATGTGCTAGCTAGAGTCTTTGAAGAAGCTATACGAGTGGAGCTTAAGACCCACAACCCAAGACAACAATACCTCTAGAACCTCAAAAAGAGCTACGAGTTCTAGAGTGAGAGATCTAGCTAGAGCACCCAAGACAAGGGAAAGAGTGACTAGAGCTAGTAATTGGTGAACATGAAGCTAGAGTTGGCTAGGCTTCAAGAGATGATGAGAAGGCCCGCATGACCTCACATACAATGTGTGCATTGTAGAAGAAACCACCTTTTGGCTAAGTGCATGGATCCTAGATCCATTCTCTGTGCCAATTGTGGTAGGTTTAGCCATGATGCACTGCATTGCTACTGACTATTGAGGTGATCCTTGTACTCACAGCTATATAGCCAACCCTATTACCTAGGGAATAGATCGCAAACATTCAGAAGGGGAGGCTCCATTAGGTTTGCCAATACCCAACTATTCAAAGCTAGCTATCCCAAACCCATAGGGATATCTAGACCACATAGACCCATCGTAACCCATCCACTAAGTGATGCTCCAATACATTACATAGAGGAGTCGAATAAAGACGAAGCACACATAGACCCTTACATCTCGTATGATGAAGAGGGAAATCCCAACTTGATGGATTTTAGACCAATGCCAATGATGGCATTGTGCAACGGAAGAGGCAGAGAACTAGGAGGACAGAACTAGGAACCCATCACATGTTGGACTTGTGGCTACCTAGGACACATCTCGTCTTGATGCCTCAAAATGGAGTAAGCCAATTGAGACAAGGCTATGACCTAAGATGCCCTGAGTGTGGGATCACAAACTTGTATGCCAAATGCCCTAGGCAAAAACCTTCCACTAGTTTGGCTATTTTGCCCTCCATACCATTGGGACTATTTGAAGATGAAACACTTGATGGAGAAGTCACACGAATTTTGTTGAATGTCATGATCTCAGCACAAGCAAAGTAGACTAGTATTTTATTTTTAGGACCTAGCAACCTTGATGCATATTCAATAGGGAAGAAAAGTTGTAGAAGAATGAAAAAGAGGGTTGAGATGAAGATTACTCTTATGATGGACAATGCCACCACATTAGCAAAGGGGAAGCAAGTTATGCATGCAGAAGTAGAGTTGTCTACTCCTAAGATAGTAGAAAAGAAAAATGTCAAGATTGGAGAATATTCCTATTCAATGCGCCAATTAGAAGTGGTTGATAAGGTCAAGGAGTGGGTGAGAGAAGCTAAGTGCACCTAAAGGATGTGGAACCCATTATCAAAGATAAGATTGATGAGATCTCTAGTGTGAGCATATTGGTCTCACCTACTCAGTTCAAATCAAGAGACGCATTTGCAACCCACATAGCATCGCAAAGATAGAGCCTAGATGCCATAGGTAGGCAAACTGGCCAAGATCATTGGAAAAAGAGTGTAGAGCCCAACAAAAAGCAGGTGGCATGCAACTTGCTCACGATGTTGATATTGGCCCTTGTGACTTTGCCTTTTGGAGAACTGCTTAGGTAGAATCCAACCTTATGGAAAGAGTTGAAGTAGTGGGTGGAAAGACTAAATGAGATTGGAGCAACCGACCTATTTACGACCACAACACAGCCACGTAGATACCTAGCTTGACTCAAAACTCAGTGTGCAAGTCCTTATATGCAAATGCTTTCACAAAAATGCATGTAGTACTACCGGTCATAGCATTAGGGACGCCACATGGAAGGCAATCATGGACATGGGAGCAGGGAGTCAGTGTACTCACCCATACAATCATGCAATCTTAAGGTAACACACCTATGGAGAACACAAGGTTTAACGTCACATTGGCCAATGGAATGAAAGTTAGGCAATTTGGGGTACTGAAAGACTGACCCATGAAGATAGCAAGAGTCTAGTTCTCAGTGAACTTCATAGTCATGAAGGGACTAGACTATGACATTCTACTAGACCATCCTTGGATGCAAAGCGCACAAGTGATAGAAGATTGGGGCAATGATCTCATGTTCTTGGGAAATAGAGAGGAGAATGTAAGAGTCGAGATGGATACCTTGAAAACCATGCAAGTCGATCTAGATGCCATCTCTACTATCTTGAAAGGAAACTCATATGTTAGGAATTCTTATGGGCCACTAATAAAGTATATCCCATGTCCTAAGGATGAGTGGGATTGGATGCATGTGCTAGCCACCATTGACCTGCCATTCTCAAATGATGAAGCAGATTATAAGTAGGCTACAATGATAGTCAGTGAGTCCCATAAAGCCACACCATCTTAGCTACCAAAGGGTAAGACCTTGCCATCAGTATCACCTTTTATGATGGCCAAGAGCTCTAGTGGAAAACTAACACCTATCCCTTTCCACCTTCTATCTAACAAACTTGAGCTCTAGGGAATCCTTAAATACTTGACAAGAGGGCTAGCAAGTAACCTACTTGCCAATCTCACACCCTCAAGGATCTCATGGACGAGCCGAAGTGGTGGTGGACCAATGTGTACAACTTGAATCTAATGTACAATTGGGAAGCACTAATCTCAGGACAAGAAGAGGGTTGAGAATAAAGCCTAAAAGATGATGATTAGTCAGAAGATAACAATTTGGACAATGAGTATGAAGACTCCTACTCTACAAATAAGGAAATTGAGAAAGAGGTTGAGATAATAAAGCATGAGATAGACATCCAAGTAATTGAATAAATACAAGTAGACTCCAAGCCATGGAAAGCTAATATCTTTAGGATCAAAAGAGGAGTCTTTAGAATGGAGTGTGACTGTACTTGGTTGGGCCACCTAGGGGTGATAGACTACGAGCAAGCTTGATTAGTTTAACCAAGTACCACACCACTCCTTAGAACAAAATCGGCCTTATAGTTGCAAACTCCAAGGGAAACTCCCTCTTCCACTGAAGGTTATGAGTTTAACTCCAAGTCAAAAGTGAGCTTTGAAAGTGACCAAGAAATTCCCTGACCACTTAAGACCAAACACACCAAAGGGGACTTGCCAATCCACCTAAGGCATAGGTGGTTGAAGGAGGACAAGAGGAAGCATCCAAGGGGATCAGAAGCCAATGAATAATGGAAGCCCCAAGACCTACCTAAGCGCTTTACAAAGTTCAAAAAAGGTGACAAGGTAGTGATCTTGTTAGGAGCTAAGAGGCAAGGACAAGCAAATGAACCAATAGAAGGGCTTGCTAAGGTCAAGGAAGCCAACTTGGTAGGGGAAGGGGAAAAGCCCCGACCCATGTTCATAGCTGACAACTTGATTGAGCAAGATGAGGCTATCTCATTGCTCTCCTATGCAAGTACATAGATGTATTTGCTTGGTCCTTAGTTAAAATCAAGGGAGTCCGTGACCCATAACATCCCAATGGCTCTTGATGTAACACCAGTCAAACATCAGCTACCATACCTGATGAATCCAAATCATGCACACATCGTCAATGAGGAGATAGAAAAGCTATTGAAGGCCAGATTCATCTAGGAAATCGAGCACATGGACTGAGTATGACCCATAGTGATTTTCGTGAAGAAGAATGGAAAAATTCAAGTGTAGGTAAACTACAAAAAAGTTAATGTTGCGATAAAGAGAGATAACTACCCACTACCCTACACTGATCACATGCTCGAGAGAGTATCATAAAAATAGGCCTATAGTTTCATGTATAGCTTCTTAGGTTATAACTGGATAACTACCCACTACCCTACACTGATCACATGCTCGAGAGAGTATCAAAAAAATAGGCCTATAGTTTCATGTATAGCTTCTTAGGTTATAATTAGATGCAGGTGCATCCTGACGATAGGCATAAGACTGTGTTTGCAATGAAATGGTGCATGTTTGTATACATAAAGTCATGCCATTTTGGTTTATGAATGCACCAGTTACCATTTAGCACCTCATGTGTACCATCTTCAAAGACATACTTAGGTGAGAATTGGAGGTGTTTGTTGACAATCTATGTGTTCACTCTAGTTGGAGAGAACACCTAGATAAACTTCATGTAGTCTTTGAGTGATGTAGGTTGTATAACCTCTCCTTGAACCCCTTGATGTGCCAATTTTGGGTGAAATGTGGATATATTCTAGGGCACGTAAGTCTAAGAAAGGCATTGCCACTCACTTCTCCAAAGTCAAAGTCATTGTTGTTTTACCACCACCCACAAACTATAAGAAAGTTCAATGCTTCCTAGGACACACAAGATACTATTAGCAATTCATTTTAAACTATGCATTGATCATTAGGCCCCTTTACAAATTGCTAATCATATTCAAGTGGATTGAGGAATGCCAACATGCCTATGAGGAACTTAAAAAGGCTCTCACAACTACATCAATTCTATGAGCCCTAGATTGGAACATGACATTCCACGTGCACATTGATGCCTCGAAGTTCGCCATGGGAGTTGTTTTGTGCCAACTTGTGTTGGAAGAGAGGGAGAGAGACAGAGTGGAGTGGAAGATGAGCCTCAGCTCATTGTTGTTCTTCTCCATTATTCTTTCATCATACAAAACTGAAAGAGACTTACACACATAGGTATGACTAACCAAGACTAACTGTGGTTAAGTCACTAACTACACCAACTTATTGAATGTCACACATGTGTACAACTGTATCTATCTAATTTTGGCCACACACATAAAGATAGATTGACTGAAGAGTAACGGGAGCTTGATATTCTAATACCCCCCTCAAGCTCAAACCATCTGATAAACTCCAAGTAGCTATTTGAAGTATATGAACTTTTCTTTACTTATAGACTTGGTAAATATGTCTGCTACCTGGTCTTCAGTCTTCACATGAATCAAGTCAATCTGCCCATGTAAGAACCATTTCTTTGATGAAATGGTAGTGAACCTCGATATGTTTGGACCTAGCATGGTAGACAGGATTTCTAGCCAACATAACACTATTGAGGTTATCACAATGCAAAAGCAATTAGCTCATCCCAATCAGGGGATTCAACTCTCATAGAAATAGATGTATCAAATGCTTTATACTCTTTGTCAAGTCCATTCAATGTCACTACAATCATATCATCCTCAGACACTGAAGATCCACTAATCCGCTATGTTCTTGATCTTTGTAGTGTAGGCCTGAATGCTTCTGCCATTCCTAGACATGTTATTGAAATGTTGCTTCAACTAAATCTTTCTTGCATGTGTTACATTTCCATAATTCTTCATGAGTATGTCCCATGCATCCTTTGGAGAATTGCATCCACCAGTAATCTGTATAACCATAGCATTTGATATACATAAGGAAAACCAATGTAACACCTTGCATGCTCTCTCAGTCCATAGCTTATGAGCCCTTTTCTGATCATTTGTCGGATTCCTTTCATGTATTTCAGATTCAGCCTAATCACTTGTACATAAGTCCCAATAACCTTTGCCAACCAAAAAATTCTTCATACGGAACTTCCACAAAGCAAAATTTTTGTTGTACAACTTTTCTCCCACAATTTGAGTGTTATTGTCAGTGCCTTGAGCATTTTCTATAGTTGCAACTTAGGTATTTAGTGATACAACTTGTAAGTATCTGACTCATTTTCCTACAGTTCAGGACCAGCTTCCTGCTATTCATGACAATTTTCTTGACAACCTGCTTGCTGTAGATTGTATTCCAACAATGAAAAAACACAGTCAATTGAGCATAAACCAAGCTCAAATTAGTTCAAAACATTCTATGGTAGTGGCAAAACATCCCAACAACAAAATATATCCATACAAGTATAAATGTTTGTACTATATGCAAGTAGCTGTACCAAATACAACCAGCCCACTGCTATAACAAGCAATATTTCTCTGTTAAAACAAGAGTATTCAGACCCCAAAATATCTCATTCAGTTGCCACTCTATGTAGGAGTTGATACATGTCCAACCGATCAGAATATATTGCATGTATGTAAAGTGCAGATGATAGGTATCCTTCTTGCAGACAATAACCAGTCAATACCCTCATATAACCAGCAAAAAATCAATCCAAACTTTGGACTTTCAGCACTCACAATACCCCAAAAAGCATCTACCACTCAAGTGGTACGATCCAAGCATTTGTTAGTAGTAAATAAGCATCACAGATACTTCAAACTTGTAGGTATATTGTTTCCAAATTTAGGACAGCAACCAATTCACTATTTCTAGCTTGCAAATAAGCTCCAAAATTGAGCATTTAACACTCCAATATCATGCTCAAATGCATGATAATAAAGGCATATACGTTGTTAGGATGAAAGCCACAAGTGCCCTGGAATCACTTGTTGTTTATTGTAGTAAACAGTCAGTCTACATAGGTCTGTGCTGAATATCTCAAAATTTGTGAGGAATTTGGAAAAACTTTCTTTTGCAAAGTTGTAGACCACGTCAAAACAATCAGGAACATCGGGCTGTTTCTCCAAAAACCATTTCTATAGCAAGATATAGCTTCTGCAAAAAAATGGGCTGCATGTATAGTCTCCTTTGATGATGTTTTCTTCAGATTTGATGTGTTGATGTCAAATGGCCACTGCCAAGCCTTTAGGCTTTAGGCGTTCAGACTCTGATACCATGTTGGAAGAGAGGGAGAGAGACAGAGTGGAGTGGAAGATAAGCCTCAGGTCATTATTGTTCTTCTCCATTATTCTTCCATCATACAAACTGAAAGAGACTTACACACATAAGTATGACTAACCAAGACTAACTATGGTTAAGTCACTGACTACACCAACTTATTGAATGTCACACGCGTGTATAATTGTATCTAGCTAATGTCAACCACACACATAAAGATAGACTGACTGAAGAGTAACGAGAGTTTGATATTCTAACAACTTGGTGAACATAATCTTGATTATCTTGTGAGATTTACTAGCAAAAAACTCACAAGTACGAAGATGAATTACTCCACAATGGAAAGGGAAGGCCTAGCCATGGTATTTGCTGTAAAGAACTTTCATCATTACCTTTTGGTTGTGCCCTTTGTCTTCTTCATTGACCATCAAGCCTTGTTGTATCTAATGAAAAAACCTTGCGCTATAGAGCACATAGCTAGGTGGTTACTTTTGCTTCTAAAATTTGACTTCTCCGTGGTTGCACACAAATGGTGGGCAGCATTACTTGGCACATCATATGCCATGCATACCCACAGGAGAAGCCACTAGTGGACATGGCATCATAGACGACTTTCCCGATGCGCACCTATTTAGCATGTCTAGTGATAGACCTTTTCAGGGCCGAGATCTTATGCCGTATTGGGCAGATGACATAGTGCAAGTCGTAGAGCATGGATTTTCTAAGAGACCTATAGAGAAGGCTAAACTAAAGCATCTTATCCTTACGATTCAACCATATGAGTTAATCGTTGGCCAACTATATAGACTAGGACATGACATGTCATGTGTGAGCACAAAATGCATGAGGTTCTTATTGAAGCACATGGTGGAATTGTCGGAGGACACTTCAGCATACTATAGCACACAAGGTGCTGCAATCTCAGCTGTGGTGGCCCACCCTATTTCACAATGATGCTAAGTTTGTAAAGCATTGTGATGAATGTCAAAGGACCAAAGTACCCGTCCATAAGGACAAGATGGAGTTGACCCTGATAATAGCACAACAACCCTTTGAAAAGTGGGGGATCAACTTTATTGGCCAATCATCCCTGGAATGTAATACTCACAAGCAAAGTACATCATTGTAGCGACAGATTATCTCACAAAATGGGCCGAATGAAGCTTGGGCCACCATGAAGAATGATGCTAGGACCATGACGAAGTTTCTTTGGGAGTAAGTGATCTCGTGATCCAGCTAGCCCAATTAAGCTACTTAGTGATCAAGTCACAACATACTTCATTAATGAAGTGATTGCCCATTTACTATCTACATTCTTGATCATCCATAGAAAATAATCACCATACTACCCTCAAGCTAATGGCCAGGTGGAATCCATGAACAAAATCCTAGTGAATGTACTGACTAAGGTAGTCTTTGTCTCACGTAGTGACTAGGATAATAAAATCATTGCAATGCTATGGGCCTACAAAATAACCTACAAGATGGCTATAGGGAAAACACCATTTAAGCTTACCTACGTGATTGAAGCAATCCTCCAATGGATTTTTTCATTCCAAGCTTGAGAGTGGTATTACAAGAGAGATGGGATTTAAAGGAGGCATGGATGGAATGCCTGGTAGAGCTAGAATGCCTTTCTAAGACCCAACTCCTACCTACACATGCACGAATCTGTGAAAATGCAAGACATAAGGGCTAGCTTGACAAACATGGCAAACAATGTGATTTTGAGAAAGGCAACCTAGTGCTACTATGATCTATAAAGGGCCATAAGAAAAAGATGAAGTTTAGAGGATTGATGCCTTTCAAGGTTTGCAACATTAGTCAAACTGGCAACGTAGAGCTCAAGACTCTAGAAGGAGAAGGTGTAGGCTTCTTCAATGGCAGGCGCCTCAAGAAGTACTAACCCCCAACGCATCCACTACACAAGCCTCCAATGCTAGAATCCCTTGTGAATGTAAGAGTTGCCACTATCATCAAGATAGAGGATGAGGATAAGGAAATGGTAAAACCTACCTACCTACGCATATCAGTGATTGTCCAAAAGACACACGTCTTTGATGCACTTATTAATGAGGGAGTTGAACTTAATATTCTTATACATGATCATTGGACCCTCATTGGTTAGTCCTAAAAATATAGCCTACTAATGCTAAACTCAAGCCATTTGGGGGACAATCCTACTCACTGGGAAAGTGCAAAATAGTGGTCTCTATCGAGACTAAAAATCAACCTTTGATCTTTTATGTGATGCCTAACACTCAAGCCATCGGTAAGAAATCACTACTAGGACACATATTCCAAAAACAAGCACACTACAATGTCGACTATGACTCGCAGTGCATTCACCATGCCATTGGCAAATGTTCAGATAGCGACGGCTTTCAGCAAGGGCAGCATGACTCCATCAACTTTCAGTTCCATTGGTAGAGGAACCAAGTGCAAAGTCTAAGGAGGGGGTTCATGACTTGTCCCACCTTGCCAAAAAAAATTGGCTTCAACCCAAGGGAGCCACACCCTTGAGCAATAGCTCAAATGGGTGCCCAAATGCCCACCCCCTAAAGCAGCCAACCTACAAGAACATGTAACCACAGAACCTCATGCCCTAAGCCTAGGAGACAAAGTTGGCACTATAGAAGCATACGAATGGTCAAGCCACAATGGGTGCCCAAAGACCTGTTGTGCACCCAACGCAACTACAAAGGCAACAACTAGATTTGGTTGTCCAAGACTATGAGTAGCATGTGTGTCCCTCCATCCAAGCCCTCTAGCAAATTTCCACAAAATGGCAAGCCAACAAGGAGCTGAGTAACCAATTGATTCAAAAAAAGCACCAAACCCATAGAATCTCAATGAGTCTATCAACCAAAATCACAACCAGCTACCCCTAGACCACCTCAACCTAATACTCCTCATGTCCCAACGGCTCCACAAGTGGAAATAAGTGCATCACTAAGATCAACCCATTGCACAAGTGGCTGCTAAATGCCCATTGAATAATCCACCAAGATGGCATTCGTTCCTAAGTTATCTAATCTAGCCAAACCCCAACCTCCCCATAGGCCTCAGACACCCTCCTATGAGTGCAAATCTATCCTTACATTGGCCTTGGACCTAGCCACTTATATGGGGGATGACTTAGTCATATGCAGTAGATGATTGGATGCTATCTTTACCATGCTAGCCAAGAGCTATGAACGGTTGGACTTAGGGCTTCTAAGTGAGGTGTTAGCAATAGATGTATGCTCTTGCCATGCAGCTAGGAAGAATCAAAATGCATGTTTGTCAAGATTCCCATGGTAGCTGAGGAATTGATCGCCACCAAAATATCTTGGGAGAAAACTCACAAATAATGATTGATCACATCCTATAGCAAGAGAAAAGTCTTTGCAAAATGCCATGAACTAGAAGAGCTAAAGCTAGATGACTTTGACTCTTCTTTTTTGCGCAAATGATATGCTCTTTGTCTCTAATGGAAATGAGAGGGCTGCCAAATTATGACTAATGCTGAGTAGAGATGGGCAATCAAAACCTCAGAGTACAACCCAACCTATGTGGCCCCTACCTCATTCAGAGAGAATTGTCCATTGGCACAATTGACCATTACAGGACCACATCATGGACCACCCCTATTTTGATTGAATCATCCTGACCAAGGAAGAATTGCATATTGCTAGCAGGATGAACTCCAATGACTTTCTCATTGATGTCCTAACCTAGATTACACACATAGGTATTGGACCTCATGACATGGACCATCACGTCCACTTGGAGTATAACCCAAACTTCTACGATTGGCTCATGATGATGTAAAGCACAACAACATGCATGTGCTTGAAAAGAGAGGGGGAGAGATGCACAATGGAGAGTGGATGGCATGGGATATGGGGGCTCAACCATTTTTCATGTTCATCTTCTTCTTTCTCTTCATTCTTCCATTCTCGTAGTCTACTACAAGTGGTATATCCTCAAAGTAATAGATACCCTCAACTTAAGGACACGTTACATATGCTTCTACTTTAGATACATATAACCATAGGATATGACTTAGGATATGTCATATTTATCAACACTCCCCCTCAAGCTCAGAATGAGCTTGCACACATAAGACTCCAAGTGCACTCCTGAAGTACTCAAACTTATCTTTACCTAATGCTTTGGTAAAGATATCAGCAACTTGGTCATTTGTTTTCACATGGACCAAGTCAATCTCTCCATCAATGACTTTTTCTCTAATGAAGTGATAGTGCACTTCTATGTGTTTTGTCCTTGCATGGTAGACTAGGTTCTTTGGCAACATAATGCTGCTAACATTGTCACAATACATAATGACTCCACCATGAATCTCTATCCCCATGTCATATAAGATCAATCTCAGCCATGTCTGCTCACATGCTGCCAATGCAATGCCTCTATACTTTGCTTTAGTGCTTGATAGAGCAACTGTAGGTTGCCTCTTACTGCTCCAACTTACCATGGCTGAACCAAATGAGAATGCATAGCCACTACTAGATCTTCTATCTATAGAGCTACCTACCCAGTCTGCATCCGAGTATCCAAACAATGTAGGCTTGATTCCTTTTTCATAAAACAAGCCATAGCCAATTGCCTTCTTCACATACCTAAGAACTCTAATCACTACATCCAAATGTGATTTGCATGGTTTTTGCATAAATTGACTTATCAATACAACAACATAACTCAAGTCTAGTCTTGTAATGGTCAAGTAGATAATACTACCAACCATCTTTCTGAACATAGTGACATCCTCAACATAAGGTCCATCATCCATCAACTTAACATTTTGATCCAATGGTGTATCAATTGGTTTGCATCCTGCCATGCCATATTTTTCCAACATCTCCAATGCATATTGCCTTTGTATTAGCCATATACCATGAGGTGTGTCAATAACCTCAATACCCAAGAAGTATCTCAATAAACCAAGGTCCTTTATATCAAACTCTTTATGTAACCCATGCTTGACTTCATCAATCTCCTTCTCAAGTGTACCTGTAATAATGAGATCATAAACATTGATGACAACAACAACCATACCATCTTTTGTATGCCTCACATAAAGTCAATAATTAGCTTTGCTTTGCTGGAATCCCATACAACATAAGAATTTGCTGATCCTATCACACCATGCTCCTGATGCTTACTTCAATCCATATAAAGCCTTCTTCAACTTGCATACATAATGTGGGTACTTTGGATCTACATAGCCCTTTGAATGATCCGTGACACTTCCTCTTCTAAGTTTCCATTCAAAAATGCATTTTTCACATCCATTTGATAAAGTTTCCGACCATAGATAGAAGCCAACTGATCTCACTGTTGTCATTTTAGCTACTAAACTGAATGTTTCTTCATAGTCCAAACCATAAGTTTGTCCATATCCTTTTGCAACCAACCTTGCTTTATACCTCTCAAGGGAACCATTTGACTTACATTTGACCTTATAAACCCAATTACATCCAATGGATTTCTTGCCATGAGGTAATTTCACCAAATCCCAAGGCTTGTTTTTCCTTAATGCATCCATCTCTTCATCCATTGCTTGTCTCCACTCTTTGCTCTTTATTGCTTCTTCAAAGCAAGTAGGCTCCACACATTGTATATAAGAAACCATGTATGCATGATGCATCTTCATGAACCCATTATAAGTCAATCTATCCGACTGGATACCTTACCCTTTCTGACCTTCTCAATTGAGGTGCACTACCATGTGTCTCAACTAATCTAGTGTGTGGTGGAACATACTTTCCTACACTTCTGGTACCAGGTGTTTTAACATGCAGAATGCCATACTCATCATCTATAGATTCATCTTCTGATCTTTTAGCCATAGGTCTCTTTCCTTTTGCAACTTCTACATTCCTTTGTGCACTTCTCAACCTACCACTCCATGGACTATAATTGCCACTGCTTTCCACATTCTCTTGAGGTCCTGAAACATCTTCCACATGCTGATTTTCAGCCTTGTTGTTTGCTGAAATTTTCCTTCCATAGCCATCATCATCACTGCTTGCATAGGAATCAACATCAATTGCAATTTTGGGCTTGTACCATGAAACATATTCACTAAATCTGACATCCCTGCTTATGTATACTTCCTTACTCACTAGATCATAGCATTTGTATCCCTTCTCACATCAGGATATCCAAGGAAAATGCATTGTATAGCCTTTGGTTCCATCTTCTTTCTCAAATAATGTGGAGCATGAACATAACAAACACATGCAAAGACCCTAAAGCATGAAATAGTGGGTGTCATGCCATACATTTTCTCATATGGTGACATATTATGAGTTAAGGCTGTAGGTGTTCTATTCATAATGTGAACTGCAGTATGCACTACTTCTGCCCAATATGACAATGGCATGTTCATTTGATTCATCATTTTCCTTGCAACCTTTGCAATGATCCAATTCTTCCTTTCAGCCACACTATTTTGTTGAGGTGTGTACCTGCATGTCAATTGCCTTTTGATACCATGATCTCTCAAGAAGTCACAAAACTCATATGACATGTACTCTCCACCATTATCTGGCCTCAAACATTTTATGTAGCATCCAAACGTCTTTTCAGCCATAGATTTAAATTCCAAAAGCTTTTCAAATGCTTCACTTTTATGCTGCATAAAGTACACCCAAGTCATTCTGCTAAAATCATCAATGAAAGTGATATAGAATCTACATCTTCCGCTCATGGAAACATTTTGACATGGGCCCCAAATATCTGAGTGTACCATTTCCAAAGGATAGCTACTTATTCTCCCCCTCTTTGGAAACAACAATCTGGATTACTTGCCAAATGACAAGCCTTACATACATTATCAAAATTTAAATATCCAAAATGTGGTAGACCACTGACTATTTGTCTTGATTGCATTTGCTTCAATCTTTGCAAATTGACATGGCCAATCCTTCTATGCCATAATTCCACATTCTTATCTTGCCCATGTCCTCTCTCAACATACATAGAGTTTTGAATCACTAGAGTACCTACATCCAAAGAAAATAATCTTCCTTTCTTTCTACCACAAGCAATCACCCTGCCATGTCTTCCATTATGGAACTCCTCAATGAAACATCCAAACTTATTAAATCTCACCTGCAATCCTTGATCTATGACCAATTGATGCTAAGTTCTTAGTTATTGTGGGCACATAAAGTACATCACCAAGCTTATTCTCAATCCCATCTTTAGTAACAAGTGGCACACTACCAATATGAGTAATTTTATGTAAAATATCATCACCAGTGGCAACATATTCCTCATTCTGCTTCTGCTCCTTGCTATCAAACCACTCTGCATGATAGCTCTTGAATCCAAAAACTAGTCATTCTTACAAGGAGGGTGAGTCATGCTCCCAAGCACATGCTCCATAGCAAATAGGTGACCTCTAGGCGATCCACCTCTAGGTCCATAACATGTACCACCATAAGTGCATGCATATGGCCATATTGGGTCCTTCCATGACCCCTAGACATGGCATTTTTTTTGTGATAACAATCCGTCTCAAAATAACCAAACTACCCACAATAATGACTGTGGGAGCTTTCACTCAACCGCCGAGACCCTCGGACCGCTTATTCTTTCAAGCGTTTCAAGCGAGCTCTAATGGCTATCTCTCACCTAGCTGACGCGCCGTCGATCCTACGAGTGTAGTGAGCTTACCTTGATGCTCGATCAAGTGCCCTCCTCCCTCTTGCACTCCGGTAGCTCCACGATCCTAGATGCTAGCTCAGGCATCCTCAAGCCTCCTCCATCTCCAAGCTCCATCCTCCATAGCCGCGCGCGCAAGAGAAGAGAAGAGGAAGGAGGAGAAGAAGGGGAGAGGAGAGGGTGAAGAGCTTCACCCTCTTGATCCCTCACTCTCTCACACACACTCACTCCCTCACACTCTCACACTCCCTCTCTCAAGAGCACACACAAGCAAGAAGGAGAGAAGAAGAGAGGAAGAAGAAGACTTCCTTTGCCACACACCAAAGAATGAGCTTCTCATTTACTTTTCAACTTTATATACAAAACCCTAAATCCCCTTTTGGGCGGTCATTCCCTTTTCCCCTTTTTACATGGCCGGCCATAGCCTAGGCCCTTTTCCCCATTGTCCTTCTATCTTTCTAGCTTCCTTTTTACCGCCCATCTACATTTACAAATTGCACGGGTGAGAGCCTGGCGCTCTTTTACAAGATTTTAGGGTGCGCCTTTTTATTTAAAAATGCGCCTTTCCCCTTTTGTATTTGCCTTGGATTTTTAAGGTTGCCCTTTTCTCCTTTTCTTTCTTCAGTCGGGCTACCTTTTTTCCTCCTTTTCCCTGCGTCTTTTCCACTTCCTTTTGCTTTCTTCGTGTTGGGGTTAACATTACCCCCCTCCTAGACGAGTGCTAGTCCCATGGCACTCATTGTCATAGGTGGCAGGTGGTAGCATGCATCGAAGACGTGGGTGACAAGGACGCTTGTGGTGTTCGTGGGGTCTGCATTGGTGGCTGGCGCACGTGTTGGTTTGTTGGGGATTCCGCACAGGACTATTCTTTCCGGGTTTGTCGGATGGTGAGGGGTAAGCAGTCAGAGTTGGGTGTTGATGAAGAACGAATGACACTTCCGTTGTGGTCTTCAATACCTGCAATTGAAAACCTCTCAGGTGGTATCTCCCTAAGGGTAGTGCTAGTCTTCTCGATTGTGCACAGACATATTTGATTAGTTTGGGAGGCAGGTCGAACTCTAAGCAAGCTAAGAGTATTGTCCTGTACTTGAGGATCCAAACTGTGAATATACTTCAGTGCAGGCATTATGTGAGTGGTTGTGCATACTTAGATATTACTTAGTTAGAAGACTGTCGGCCTGGTTCCTTGTATAGTGAGGGGTCGGTGAAGCAAGGGGCTAAGTTGATGGAAAAATGTGTCAATGAAGACGGGGAGTACACTTGAAGATTGCTGGAGACGTCATTATGGTCTTTCCATTGTCTTTCAAGCCTTTCTTACCACGGTGGGTTGTAATGGCATTGAGATGAGTGCAAAAGACTATCATGGGCGAGGCGAGCTCCCTAGGTATGTCCTGCCCTTAATGTGCCCTCGATAATTGTGGGGGATGTATGAAAGGGCTAGGGGATTAGGGACGAAGCCAGCCGACCAAGGTCGCTAGACGTACCTAATTTGAGGACCCCTGGGTGCGGTGCTGTGATTGTATGTGCTTTTTCTTTCTTTTTTTTTTTTGTAGCATGAGGGGGCGTATACATGAAGGCAATGGTACAAGGTCATGACAGGAGTTTACTCCTCGTCATCTGAATAGTAGGTAGGGGTTGGTGGAGGGCGGGGGGCCTTGTTAAGGAATTTTTGACTCAACAAGTAGCCTTTGATGTGGAGGCGGGTTTTAAGGGTGGTGGTAGAAAGAAAGGGGTGGTTGCACTGGGTGAATTTGCTGTCGTTCATGTCTTCAAGTAGTGCACCACAGAAAGAGGGCAAAAGAGAAGCACGCATCATGAGGCGAGTCATGGTGTTGCTGTCTATGGCATTGGGGTCAAAATAGAGGGGTGGGAGGTGGCGTTCTTGGGGTGCGGGCTCTTGGTGGACTAGGATCCTAATTAACCTAAGATAATTACAAGTGGTGATGAATGCGGGGTCAGGGCAAGAGGTGAATTCGCTAAGAAATTTGTCTATAGAGCTATACAAGTCGGGGAGGGTGAAAAGGAGGGTGTTTCTATGGGAGGTGCTATTGGTATTATAGATGATGGGGAAATCGAGCCTGCCGTGGATGGACAGATTGAAGTCCACTCCTACCCTTCGAGGATACGGCATGAAAGTGGGGTCATTTCTCTCTGAAGGGAGGGTGTTGCAAAATGCCATCCACGCTTCTAGGTTAACGTCAAAAATGCGTATCCTCCAGGTGGGTTGGCAATTATAGCCTTCCATTGATCTAGGCACCTGGAGGACTTTATCTTGCCAAAACTCGCGATCCTCGGCTCCCCAAGCAGTTGGGTGAGCCTCACGCTCCCCTAACCATTTGGCTTTGAGCCTGGCCCCCATGGCAATGACATCCTCCACCAGCTGAATGGGCAGTACCCTATTCAAGGCAGTGGGAAACTCAAAGCGCAGGTCGAAGGGGTCGCGGTTATACTCCTGCTGTTTCCAGATAATCAATTCGGCACGGAATTCAATAGGGGAATCTTGGGTGCGCAGTAGGAGAGGGGCAGGTTGTCTCTGGACAAGTCTAGCATTGAGCTTTCTTCTTGCCTTCTCCACCATCTCTTTCCTACGGTTGGTTTGGGCCGCTCTTCGCTCGGCAGATGTATTAGGGGGCTGTACTTTGGCTTGTTGTGGTTGAGGGGGTGGTGGGACATATTCCTCCTCCTGAGGTCCCAGATCGAGCTCCGGTTCACCCCCTTCTGCTTGCTCGTCTTCTTGTGTTTTCTCCTCTGTGAAATCGAGGTCATCTATCTCCTGTGCCGTCAAGCCTACCTGTGCAAGATATCTTCTCTGCTCTTCCAGGCTCTGCGGCGGGCCTCCTAGCTGCAGCGGCACGTGTAGGTTTGCTGTGAGAGCTCTGCGCACAATGGTTAGTTTCCTTTGCAGCTGATCATTGGCTTCATCTCCTTCTGGTCTGGTGGCATGGAGTAGCATATTGAGAAAGGTGTGCTGCTGAGCTATCATGGAGAGCTGGGCTACTTCTGCCTGATTCTCAGCCAGCACCCTGTCTCCTTCGGCCTTGGCTAGCCGGCGTGCTAAGTCCCGTACTCTATGCTCGTTATGATCGGACTATTCTTTTGCCCTTCTCTCCATATCTTCCAGGCTTTCCCCCTGATGGAGAGTCATTGCCATGAGTTGTTGCTGCTGGGCCTCGAGCTCACGGTGCAGGCGGGACTGCTCCTGGCGTTCCTCTGCGATTTGCGCATTGAGCTAGTCCAGCTTCACCTGCATCCTTCGCACCTGTTCTGCCCTTAATTGATCCAGCTCTGCAACCTCCTGTCTGATTCGTTTCCCTCTCCCTGTTGAGACGCTCCATCAGGATTTTCCTTATTCCCTCCCAGGCAGCGTCGCGTTCCTTCAAGGCTCTTAGTTCTTCTGCCTCCTTAGTGCTGGCTTCCTCCCTGAGCACAACGTTTTCCTTTTGATATTTTGTTATCTGCTTCACTCTGTCCAGCTGGAGGGTGGCTTGTGATTCTCATTCCGCTGCCAGCTCCTCCACGGCTATCTTCCTTTCCTGTCTGGCTCTTTGCAACTGTGCAAGCAGTTCCTTCACGTACTCGTCGTAGTGGC
Source organism: Lygodium microphyllum (assembly GCF_053477565.2). Lineage (NCBI taxonomy): Eukaryota > Viridiplantae > Streptophyta > Polypodiopsida > Schizaeales > Lygodiaceae > Lygodium > Lygodium microphyllum. The sequence continues at coordinate 61,843,218 of NC_141137.1, forward strand.
TTGCTGGAGGTGGGGAGTGGGACATGGTTGTAGTGGTGGCAACCTCTTCTAATTTTTGTCTTTTCAATTCCGACCCTGGCTCCAGTTCGGCCATGGCTGCCCTTTTGGCTCTTGAAGCTGGGGTGGCCACGGCTGCTTCCCTTGCCAGCTCCCTTTCCACCAGAAACTGCAGCCAGGTGACCACGTTGCTCTCATCGACCTTTGGGGTGTGCCCCTGGGTGGCGGTGGCAGGGGGTGTCACCATGATAGGGGTGGCTTGCATGGGTGGCATGAGGAGAGGGGAGGCTGGCCTGATTGGGTCCTTTCTTTTTCCTTCTGCAGGAGGCAGGTGCACAATTTCTGACACACCAGTGCTGGGACCGGGTGCCTCAGGTTGGTGCGGACCCCCTGCTCCTTCCACGTCTCTTCTTCGCTATTCCTCGATGGAGCGACGGGTCGCCAGCTCCAAATCTTCCTCTTCCCTCCTTCTTAGCTCCTCCTCGGCCCTCTTTTTTCTTTCCTCCTCTTCCCTTACCGACTCTCTTTGGGCCCATTCGAGCTCTTCCTTCTCTTTCCTCCTTCGCTCCTCCTCTCTTTTTTCGTGTACGGCCTTAGTCCATTGTTCTGCCTTCCTTTTTGGTGTAGCTTGGGGTTCTCCCTCCTCGTCGCGGTGTCCGTTTCTGTTTCTTTAGATTGCTCTTCCGCATGAGGCTGGGACTGTGACGGCGATTTGCCACTTTTCTCGTCACCTCCCTGTTTGTCTTCTCCTGCTTGTCCCTACCCTATCGCTTCGTGGATGATTGTGGTAAGGGCACCTCCAAACCCTATGGTGGAGGCCTTGGAGGATGACGCTTTGCGGGTCGATCGGGGTGAAGGGGATTCTCCTGCCATGGCTCTTCCTCCTGTCGCTAGGGCCTTTGCCGAAGCCTCAATTGTCTTCCTTACGAACCCATTGAGGTTCACCTCGTCTAGCGATTGCGCAGTGATGCTTTCGAGCAGAGGTACATTGATTCTGGACATAATGTTGTTGTACCGCTGGCTCGAGAACATGGCATGCATCATCTTCGCCTGCAGCTGAATCTCTTGATTGGGGATGTCTGCCAGGCTAATTCCGTCGTTGGTATGGACCTTCACTTTATCCATCCCCAACATGGCATAGACGTCTCTTTTTGGTTTCCTCTCCACCTTGTTTGGCAGCCCTAGTGCCCTTTCTACCAGCTCGACCTGCACTTGTCTAGTGGCTTCCCTGTCCCGCACCGTGACGATGCCCCTGTTTCTGTTGAAGGTACGCAAGAACTCAGCGCACAGGGTGTAGTTTATCCTCTAGCCCACTACATACAGGTACCTCTGTAGGTGGCATTGCTCTATAATTTGACGTACCATCGGTTCTTCGATGACTACGTCTTCCAGGTTGGATATGTGGTGGAACTTCAGCTGGTTGAACGCTCTTGTTTCCATGGTGAGGCCGTACTTCACTTGTTCTTCCTCCGAGAAGGGGAGCTTGCCTGCTTTGTCTTGGCTTGCCATGGTCGCCACCTGCACATTTAGCCAATTCCCTTTTTAGTATTTTGTGGCAACTAATTTGCTGGACGACCAAAAGCATAGAAGATTTTATTGCTTATAGCCCTAACTTTTCCTTTCAGACTTCTATCACCTCCTTTTATATTTCAACTTTGAGCCCTTCACACTTGGTTTCCTTTTTAGATTTAACTTCGTTTATCCCCTTACTTTTTGGATTTAACTTCGTTTATCCCCTTACTGCCCCTTCCCCCTTTGAAAGAAGAATCCGTCCCAAGATTGGGGGTTGTGGGGCCAAGGCGTTCATGTTTATTTGTGTAGGAGCCAAACATAGAAGTTGGGGTTATATTCCAGGTGTGCGGCGCAGTCCAGGTCACAGGGTCGAATGCCTACATGTGTGATGTACGTGAGGACATCTGTGAGCAAATCACCGGAGTCGACTCGACTTGCGATGTGGAGCTCTTCCTCTGTTAAGAGGCGGTTGAGATAGGGGTGCCCTAAGATATGACGACCCCGAAGAGTGGTTAACACTCTATACGAGGTAGGAGCGACGTAGGTGGGATCATACTCGGCCGTTTTGATGGCTCGGCGTTGTTCGGCGTTGGTCATTATGCGGCATCTGTCGACTTCCCATTTCAACCTAAGAGCGTACCACTGCTTTAAGAAGGTTGATCCCGTATCCGCCAGGTGGGATAACCTTGCGCTCTCTTGGTCAGTGATGGCAGACATTGTCCGTGGGTCAAATGATGTGATGAGGCGTTGCTTAATGGCTTGCTCTCTGGAGACCTCGCTAGCGAGCAACTCGGCGGCAGAGCGAGAAGCCTGTGCAAAGGCGAATTCAAAAGTCTCCCAAGAGCAAGGCATATTGCGCACGTTTGTTGCAAAGGGTTCTGCTAATAGTCCCAAGTCCAGGCGATCATAGCTGAGGGCCAGTGCAACAAAGGTGGCATCGAGCTGTTTGATGCAGTCCACCACATCAGTTCCAGTGTCGTCTGTGAGGTCAGCGGCGGCCATCGTTAGAAATGACTTTCGTTCGTAGGAGGGCTTAAGGCCAGCGGCGGGTGGTTGGGGTTTGTTGGAGTTGGAGGTTTTGATAGTGTAGAGCTGCGGACTGGGGGTCCGTTTGAGTTGGCAACCTAGGTGTTGGCAAGGTGGATGTGTCGGGTTTGATCTCAGGGGCTGTGCTACTGCAGTCAGCTAGGCTGCGGAGCGGCGGGTTGAGTTGGTTGGATGATGCCACTTGTGGTGATGGCCGTTGTTTGGGCCGATAGGCGTGTGTGGCACTCTTGGGTTGATGCGTAGAGGGGACGGATGAGTGGGGTGAGCCCTGCGATTCATGGTCTTGAGGCATCGGGGGACAAGGACTGATTAGACTTGAGGTCGACGTAGAACTAGTGCGTTTGACAGTTGGGATTTTAGGGATCCACAGCGAGGCATTCCCTCATAGTAGCCTTGTGCATGCAGGAGGGTTTTAGGGACCCATATTTGTTTAATCACGGGGCACTTGCAATGATGGCATCTTGGTTTCCTAGGTTTAAATTTGTAGGTCTTCTGCAGGCATTTGCGTCTAGTTCTAGGCGGTTCTCGAGGCTGCTTAGAGTGAAGTTTTTGGGCATTTCAAAACTCTTAAAGCTATGGTTGAAAAAGAAACAGGCCTGCAAATAAAATGCCTAAGGTCAGATGGAGGGGGAGAGTACCTCTCAAATGAGTTTGCAAGGTTCCTGGCAGGAGCATGGCATAAAGCAGCAATATTCATGCAGTCATACCCCACAACAAAATGGAATTGCAGAAAGGAAAAACAGGCATATTGGAGAGGTATCTCGTGCCATGCTCAATGAAAAAGACTTGCCAGATTTTTATTGGGCTAAAGCAGTTGCTACAGCAGTCTACATAATGAACAAGACTCCCACTGCAGCAATACATGGAATGACTCCAGAGGAGAGGTATACTGGTAGGAAACCAGATATTTCTCATTTGAAAATTTTTGGTTGCATTGCCTATGTACATGTGCCGGATGAGTTGAGATCCAAGTTGGATCCAAAAGCTGAGAAGTGCATCTTTATTGGTTACTCTCTGCAGTAAAAAGGGTATAGATGCTATAACCCTTGTACTCGTAAGTTTACAGTGAGCAGAGATGTTGTTTTTGATGAGATGAGTAGCTGGTATAAACCAGTAAATGTGATTGATAATGTAGATGCACAAAATGGTAATGCTGCACAGAATTCACAGCAGCAGTCACAAAATATTAGTGGACCTGGAGCGTCCTCTAGCAGTGGTTCACATTCTTCGCCATGGACAGGCAGATTGAGATCAGGAGAATCTTCTCAAAGCAATGCAGATAGTGGTATGTAGGTATTACGAAAAGGAAAAGAGAAGGTTGATCAGCCCATGTTTGATGTGAATGCAGGTCACTCTTATGTGGATGGTGAATCTAGTGGCTCAGAACAGAGCATTGATGATGAGTTGGGTATTCCTTCTATTGTTACACCTGGAGTAAGGAAGACCAGGGATGTTTTGAGAGCACCTGGGAGTGAACCTACTTTGCGCAGGTCTACGAGAGCTAGGTATCCTGTGGATAGGCTGAAATATGATGGATTTACAGCCATTCACTATGCATATATGGTTAAAGTGATACATGAACCAGAACCCACTTCTTTTGAGGAAGCCATGGGAAAAGAAAAATGGGAGAAAGCCATGGATGAAGAAATGGATGCCTTGGAAGCAAATGCCACATGGGAATTGGTACCTTTGCCTAAAGGTAAGAATGCAATTGGCTGTAAGTGGGTTTATAAGGTGAAGCACAATGCAGATGGTTCTGTGAACAGATACAAGGCAAGATTAGTAGTCAAGGGGTATGCACAAACATATGGCATTGACTATGAAGAAACATTCAGTCCGGTTGCAAGGATGGCAACTGTAAGAGCAGTCATTGCTATGGCTGCATCAAAGGGATGGTCTTTACATCAGATGGATGTAAAGAATGCCTTCTTGCATGGTGATTTGCAAGAAGAGGTCTATATGGAGCAGCCACCAGGTTATGTGCATGCTGTTCATCCTGAGTTTGTTTGCAGGTTGAAGAAAGCCTTGTATGGCTTGAAGCAAGCACCTAGAGCATGGTCTGACAAGATAGGATAGTATCTTGTCACTATTGGCTTTCAGATTTCCAAGGCAGATTTCTCACTTTATGTGAGAAAAACAGAGAAAGGTATTATGCTGCTTGTCATTTATGTTGATGATTTGATTATGATAGGTGATAGTGATGAAGATATCCTTCATGTGAAAATGCTATTGAAGTAGAAGTTTGAGATGAAGGATTTGGGGGAGCTGCGTTATTTCTTGGGCATTGAGGTGATTAGATCACCAAGTGGGATACAGCTCTTGCAGAGGTAGTATGGATTGGACATGCTATCCAAATATGGGATGACAGGCTGTAAGCCTATTTCAGTTCCTTTGGAGCAGAATGTGAAGCTGAGCACAGATGCAGGTGAGCTTCTAGAAGACCCTACTATGTACAGACGCATAGTAGGAAGTTTGATTTATATGACTATTACCAGGCCAGATTTGAGCTATGTTGTTGGATTGGTAAGTCAGTTTATGCAGGCTCCAAGGAAACCACATTTGGATGCGGCTAGATGCATACTCAGGTATGTGAAGTCCACATTGCAGTATGGACTATTTTATGAGACTGGGGTTCAGATACAGTTGCATGGATACACTGATGCTGATTGGGCTGGTAGTATTTCTGATAGACGATCTACCAGTGGATATGTGTTCTCTTTTGGGAGTGCTGCAGTCACTTGGAGCAGCAAGAAACATCCTATAGTTGCCTTGTCGAGCACAGAGGCTGAGTACAGGGGTGCAGCAATGGTTGCATGTGAGGTAGCTTGGTTGCATAAGCTACTTTATGATATGCATCAGCCTACAGATGGGCCAGTTGTCATTTATTGTGACAACATGAGTAGTATACACTTGGCAAATAACCCAGTCTATCATGCTAGAACAAAGCACATTGAGGTGCATTATCACTATGTGTGGGAGAGGGTTTTACTAGGTCTTATTGATCTAGTTTATGTCAGCACAGAGGATCAGGTAGCTGACATATTCACGAAGGCATTGGGCACAGAGAAGCTGCGCAAGTTCAGAGACCTGCTTGGTGTGCAGGAATTGGGATTGAGCTCGAGGGGGAGTGTTGAGATATCGAGCTCCACTCTGATATGCCAGGGTGACCGTTGTGCATTTATGTCACTGACTTGTCAGTTGTAGATGCGGTTGGTACACCGCCCATGAATAATAGCTAGATGACAGCTATCCTTATCTACTCTAGTTCGTGGCTTGGTTAGTATGCCACCTTAGTTAGTTCAGTTTGGTTTGAGACCCATATATAGGGTTCTTCTATTTCTTTGTATGAGAGTTTTTTTGGCTTACACAACTAAGAAGATGAAAATTGTTTTTCAGCCTCCACCTTTGTGTGTATTCCCCCATTGTGCAAGCAAGAAAGCTACAAGTGAGACTCCTTCCTTCTGTCCCACAATCTTGACAGGCTCTCGCCTCCGCCCACTTGGTGAGGTAATCCGTGGCCACCATGATGTACCTGGCTTGTGAGTATTGTGCCGCGGGGCTGATGGGTCCTATGAAGTCAATCCCCCATTTTTCGAAGGGTTGGCGAGCAATAATAGGGTTTAATTCCATCCGATCTTTACGAACCGGGACTTTTGTCCATTGGCACTCGTCACAATGCTTGTCGAATTGTGTAGCATCGCGGAAAAGTGTGGACCACCATAGCTGGGACTGCAGCACCTTCCGTGCTGTCGTGTCTCCGCTAAAGTGTCCTCCTGCAATACCGTTGCACCTCTGAGAGCACATCGTGCATCTCATGCTTGCATACGCACCTACGTAGCAATCCGTCTTGCCCGAGCCTATAGAGCTAGCCTGCAATCAGCTGGTAGGGCTGGATTTTCAGGATTAAGCACCTAAGCTGTGCCCGTTCTATTGGTCGTTCGGGCAGCCCATGGTCAAGCACTTGGACTATGTCGTCTGCCCCCAGTATGGTGTCAGATCGGCCCTGAATAGGTCTCCCTCGTTGGACAGATGGAATAAGTGGCTATCCGGTAACTCGTCCATGATGCCTTGTCTAACAGCTTCTCCTGTGGGTATACGTGACAAATGATTAGCCATGTAATGTTGTTTTCCCTTCCGCACCACCACGGAGAAGTCGAACTCTAGGAGTAGGAGAAGCCATCGAGCTATACGTCTTGTAGCACAAGGTTTGTTCACTAAATAGAGCTGGGCTTGATGGTCTACGAAGAAGGTGAAGGGGGTGGCCAGTAGGTAATGCCGGAACTTCTTCACGGTGAACACCATGGCTAATCCCTCCCTTTCCGTTGTCGAATAATTCATCTCTGTCTCAGTGAGTTGCCTGCTATCAAAACTCACTGGGTAATCTAGGTTATGCTCACCAGGTTGGCACAACACTGCCCCCACGGCAAACTTAGAGGCGTCAATGTGTACGTGGAAAGTAATGGTCCAGTCTGGGGCTCGTAGAATAGGTGCCATTGTTAGAGCCTTTTTCAATTCTTCGTACGCCTGTTGGCATGCTTCAGTCCACTCGAAGACAATTAGCAGTTTGTACAATGGCCTAGCGATCAGCGCGTAGTTCAGTACAAACCGCCGATAGTATCCTGTGTGACCTAAGAAGCATTGAACTCCCTTGTAATTACCTGGGGGTGGAAGGTCCACGATAACTTTGACCTTCGAGAAGTCCGTGGCAATGCCATTCTTTGACACCACGTGTCCTAAGATGCATCCGTGCTTCACCCAAAACTGACATTTCAAGGGGTTCAGGGAGAGACGGTATAAGCGACACCATTCAAAGACTGCACGGAGTTTGTCTAGATGGTCGATCCAGGTCGAATGGACACACAGGTCATCGACAAAGACCTCTAACTCCTTGCAAAGTATGTCCTTGAATATGGTGGACATGAGGTGTTGAAAGGTGGCGGGGGCATTGGCTAACCCGAAGGGCATGACTGCGTACGCAAAGACGCCCCACTCAGTGGTGAAGGCGCTATCTGCAGGATGCACTTGCACCTGATTGTACCCCGAGAAGCCATCCAGGAAACTGTAGGCTTCCTTGCCTGCCACTCTCTCAAGCATGTGCTCGGTGTACGGTAAGGGGTAGTTGTCTCTCTTTGTAGCGGCATTCACCTTCTTGTAATTGACGCACACTTGAATCTTGCCGTTTTTCTTCATCACAATGACTATGGGTGACACCCAGTCTATGTGCTCAATTTCGTAAATGAATCCAGCTCTCATCAGCTTGTCGATTTCCTCCTTGACAGCACGAGCATGCTTTGGATTCATGGGGTACGATCGCTGCTTGACCGGCGTTGCATCCGTTGTCATGGGTATGTTGTGAGTCACAACACTCGGATCTACCTCTCGTAGCTCATCTAAGGACCAAGCAAATACGTCCATGTACTCCCGCAAAAGAGTGACAAGACTGGACTCTTCTTCAGTGGTCAAGTCCTCAGCAATGAACATTGGTCGGGGTACTTCCCCTTCCAGGGCTAGGTTTACCTCCTTGACCTTGGCTGGCCCTTCAATTGGTTCGCTGGTTTGCCCTTGGTGCTTGGCACTTAACAGAACCACTACCCTATCCCCTCTTTTGAATTTAGAAAAGCGTTTAGGGAGGTCTTGCGGCTTTCTTTGTTCCTCTGATCGTGCATCCTTGGGACGCTTAGCCTCATCCTGCCACAACCGTCTGTGCCTCAGGTGGACATGTAAGTCCCCTTTGGTGCGTCTGGTCATGGGTGGCCTAGGGATTTCTGGGTCACTATCCGAAGTAACTTCCGACTCAGAGTTAAACCCCCCATTTTCACTAGAGGAGGTGTTCTCCCCTGGCGGCCGCAGTTCAGATGGTGATTCGGTTCTAAGCAGTGCTGCCATTCCTGGTTGGGCTAGGCCGGCTTGCTCAAGGTCTATTGCTCCCATCCGTTCCAACCAAGCACGATCACATTTCGTACACATAACTCCTTGGTCCACTCTAAGGGCCTGTCTCTTTTGCGGCTTAGCATCTGCCCGGATTTGCTCAATTTCTCGCCCTTCGGTGTCGTATTCTATGGTATCTACCTCACCCTCACTTTCATCATCGAAGGATTGGCAATCTTCGTATTCATCACATGAATATTTATCGCTCGACTGCTCATTGTCCCCCAAGGCCTGCTCTGCCTCGTCTTGTTGGTCGGGAACCAAAGCCCAGTTATACCTGAGGTTCAGTTCATGTAGCCTGGTCCACTTCCACTCGGACTCTTCCAAGAGGTCCTGGAGTGGCTTGAGATTGGCAGCTGCGTTGCCCGCTAGTCAGTCCGTTAAGTGCTCCAGTATTCCCTGGAGTTCCCTCTTGTTGGTGGGCACTTGGAAGATGACAGGCTTAGGCCCTTCATGGAGGCTTGCTGCCATCATGTAGACAGGTGTAGGGAGTGTTTCTTTTGGCTTGCCAATGGTTTTGACCGCCTGCTCGTACGCCTCATGGTCTGAAAATGGCAGGTCAAGTGTAGCGAGAACGTGCATCCAATCCCGCTCGTCCTCTGGCCATGGGATATACTTAGTTAAGGACCCATAGGGTTCCTTGTCATGAGTGTCCCCCTTGAGCATAGTAGAGATGGCGTCTAGGTCGACTGGCGAGGTCTTCCAAGTGTCCATCTCTATTCTCACGGCATCAGTTCGGTTGCCAAGGAAGATCAGGCTGTTACCCCAATCTTCGATAACTCTAGCATTGCGCATCCAGGGTCGACCCAATAGGATATCATAGTCCACTCCCTTCATGACTATAAAGTCGACAGAGAATTGGACTCCTGCAATCTTTACTGGCCAATTTTTCAAGACCCCGAATGGCTTCACTCGCATACCGTTTGCTAGCGTGACATTAAACCGCGCAGCTTCGACAGGCGGGTTTCCCCATGTCTGCAGCACTGCGTGGCTAAGCACACTAACCCCAGCTCCTGTGTCTACAATTCCCTTCCTCATTGCGTCTCCCAGGGCTAGGACCGGCAGGACTGCGTGCATCTCCGAGCCCTCCCAGAAGGCGTTGACGTGCAAGGATTTAGGCCCGGAGTGTAGCGTCAGACTCGGCAATTGTGTTTCCACATCCTGGTCTTGAGGATCTGCCAGGGCCAGCTCTTGAGGTCCCTCGACCCACTGCTTGAGGTCTTGCCATAGGGTAGGGTGATGCTTAAGCAGATCTCCCAGGCCAAACGTCACCGGGGTGGTCACTAGCGTGGTCAGGAGATTGCTAAACACTCGTCCTTCCTTTAATCTGGATTGTCCGGGCCAATGGCCGCGGCTGATTTGCGGCTCTGTTGCGTCTAGGCTTGGCCTCAATGGCACTGCTTGTTGCATAGTAGCCTCGGCCGTCTTAGGTTGAGGCGGTGATATTGGCGTGCTTATGCTGGAGAGATCATCGATCTCGTCCTCCGTGATGGGTTCAATATCCTTGAGGTGCTGTTGAGCCTCCCTCACCCATTCCTTCACCTTCTCTATGGCCTCTAATTGCCGCTTGGGGTGTGGGTATTCCCCTACCTTAGCGCTTCCCCTTTGGGCTGTTTTAGGGGTTGAAGTCTCTGCCTCCACGTTTGAGACTTTCTTCCCATGAGATAAGGTCGTAATACTGTCGGTTTTTAGTGCGACCTTAGCCTCTGGTCTCTTCTTCTTCCGCCTATGGCTTTTCTTTCCTACTGAGGTTGCGTCAAGATTGCTAGGTCCTGGCAGAGAGATGCCGGCCTGCTTCGTTTGTGCTCGGGTCATAACTCGCAAGGGAATAGGTGTGGCCTTCCCATCGGGGTTTTCAACACCAAACAGCCCTAATGGGACGGATGGCAAATTAGCTGAACTGGAGGGCGACTTCCGTTTTGGGTAGTCTATGAAAAGATGGGTGATTCCGCACTCTGTGCACCTTTGGTCAGCTTTGTCCCTGTTTTGCTGCTCTCTTTCGGGGTAGCGCGATGAGACATGACCGGGATGTCCACAAGTCCAACAGGTGACCGGATCCTGTGACTGCCCTCTTAGGCCTCTACCCCGTCCGTGCCCTAATGCCATCACTGGCACAGGTCGGTAATCCATGAGGACCGCATTGCTCTCGTCGTCATGCGAGATGTAAGGGTATAGGTAGGTTTCTTCGTCACTGGGCTCCTCTACGTAGTGTATGGGAGCGTCGCTCGGTGGGTGGGTCACATAGGGACCAGGCGGCCTCGGAATGCCAGTGGGATTTATGTCCAGCCTAGGGACAACTGGTTTCATATCATTAGGCGCAGGTAGGGCTAGCGGGGCTCCCCGTCCGAAGAATGGCTGCGGCCTGTTAGCCGGATAAGGTTGGCCGTAGGGATGCGCATATGGTAATCTTCGTGGTAGTCTACAGTGTGCGGTATCGTGGCCGAACCTACCGTAGTTAGCGCAGGGTCTTGACCTAGGGTCTTGACACTCTGCTGGCAGGTGGTTTCCTCCACAGTACACGCACTGGACGTGCGGATGCGTCGGTCGCCTCAACATGTCTTGTATTTTGGCCAATTTCGTCTTAACCTCGGCCAAGCCGTGGTCCGTCTCGGTGGTCTTTCCCTTATCTTGGGATGATGGGTTTGATCACTCGCTAGAGGTTGATGTTCGCTCTAAACTCCATGGGTTGGTTTCTTCTAGGTTTGAGCTCTTGGAGCTCCGCTCTTTCAACTGGTCATCGACCCTGATGGCTTCCTCAAAAACCCTAGCCACCACGTCTCGTTGCAAGCTTGAGTTGCCTGCCAGTGCCTTGTACAATTTCTCATCTCGAATCCCGCTGATGAATATGGTTGATACTGCCCTGTCAGTCGGTCTCTCGCCTAAGGGGATTCTTTTAAGGAGGCTTCTCACGTGGGTCACATAGTCGCGGATGCCCTCCTTCTCCTTCTGCTTGACGTTCATCAGGCGTACTAGCAGGTTGTCAGAGTATTTGGGTTCGGCAAACCTCTTGACAAAAAGGTCCTTGAGGTTATTGAAGTTGGCTCGTTCTATGGCGTCCAGGCTTGTATACCACATTCTACCCTTATCGCTTAAGCAAAGTCCGAATGCTTGCAAACGTTGAGCCTGGTCGTTGAGGCCATTGGCCTCGCAGACTTGCTCAAACTGCTCGACGAAGCTGTACGGGTCATCAGGTGGCTGGTACTTGTCGAGTTGCTTGGTGATAATAGGTATTTTGGCTTGGCTCTTTGAGCCCTGGTTTGTCCCCAGCCCTGTAAGTAGCGATGTTGCTAACGCAGTGGCACTCTGTTCTACCGCGGTGTTATCGAGCAGCCGTTTCATGAGGAGCTCGCCCAGCGCCAGGTCTTCCTCTAGTGCTCTTTCCTGGTCTGTCCGGTTCCGGCCAGTCAAGTTCAGCACTCGCTGCACCTCATGTAGCTCCATGCTTTGCCTTAGGCTCTTGGCTTATTGGTCCCTATTATACTCGGCTATGCCCTGCAATGCCTTGCGGGCTAGCCTTCTCTCCTCCTCTAGGTCCGCAATGATTGCATCTACCGTCCTGCCACGGTGCTCGTACCGGGCATGCGCATCGTAACTGCTCACCATTTGTTGTATAGCGTTTGGGAATGTGCTCACATCGAGCTCCCCTGTAAACCGATGGTCTGAGCCTCCCTCTGTCATGGTTGAATTCTTGCGCCCGGTCGTGAGTCAGATCCTTGTCATTGACGCTCCTTGCTTGATCCTACCCTGCGCTTCGCACGTTTGCCTATACCTTGGGTCTTCTCCTAGTGGTGGGTTTTTTTGGGCGATTTATTTGAGTGAGTTCCTTTAGTTTTTGAATGCAGTGCTCAACTTATGGTCACTCGTGAGTGCGTGTTGTTCCTTGTGCACTTGTGCTCAATCAGGCTTTCAGCTTTCCTAAGTGTACTTCAAGTGCAGAAATTCAACATGAGTGTTGCAAGCGATTCCCCGATGTCTCACTCACTCTTGCTTGTTTCGGGCTTGATAGGCTTGCTACTCCAGTCCTAGCCGTTCTAACGGGTTCTAGGGTCTTGTGCTGCTTCTTGTTGTTCTCGCGGGGGTGAGTCACTGGGGAGTGCCCTAGTGTGTCCCTGGTGTCAAGATTGTGGGAGAGAAGGAAGGAGTCTCACTTGTAGCTTTCTTGCTTGCACAATGGGGGAAGACACACAAGGGTGGAGGCTGAAAACAATTTTCCTGTTCTTAGTTGTGTAAGCCAAAAGATCTCTCTTACAAAGAAATAGAAGAACCCTATATGGGTCTCAAAACCAAACTCAACTAACTAAGGTGGCATACTAACTGAGCCACGAACTAGAGTAGATAAGGATAGCTATCATGTAGCTATTATTCATCGGCGGTGTACCAACCGCGTCTGCAACAACTGACAAGTCGGTGACATAAGTACTCAACGGTCACCCTGGCGTATCACGAGTGGAGCTCGATATCTCAACACTCCCCCTCGAGCTCAATCCCAATTCCTGCACACCAACCAGGTCTCTGAACTTGCGCAGCTTCTCTGCGCCCAATGCCTTCGTGAATATGTCAGCTACCTGATCCTCTGTGCTGACATAAACTAGATCAATAAGACTTAGTAAAACCCTCTCCCGCACATAGTGATAATGCACCTCAATGTGCTTTGTTCTAGCATGATAGACTGGGTTATTTGCCGTGTATACTACTCATGTTGTCACAATAAATGACAACTGGCCCATCTGTAGGCTGATGCATATCATAAAGTAGCTTATGCAACCAAGCTACCTCACATGCAGCCATTGCTGCACCCCTGTACTCAGCCTCTGTGCTCGACAAGGCAACTGTAGGCTGTTTCTTGCTGCTCCAAGTGACTGCAGCACTCCCAAAAGAGAACACATATCCACTGGTAGAACGTCTATCAAAAATGCTACTAGCCCAATCAGCATCAGTGTATCCATGCAACTGTATCTGAACCCCAGTCTCATAAAATAGTCCATACTGCAATGTGGACTTCACATACCTGAGTATGTGTCTAGCCGCATCCAAATGCGGTTTCCTTGGAGCGTGCATAAACTGACTTACCAATCCAACAGCATAGCTCAAATCTGGCCTGGTAATAGTCATATAAATCAAACTTCCTACTATGCGTCTGTACATAGTAGGGTCTTCCAGAAGCTCACCTGCATCTGCGCTCAGCTTCACATTCTGCTCCAAAGGAACTGAAATAGGCTTACAGCCTGTCATCCCATATTTGGATAGCATGTCCAATCCATACTGCCTCTGCAAGAGCTGTATCCCACTTGGTGATCTAATCACCTCAATGCCCAAGAAATAACACAGCTCTCCCAAATCCTTCATCTCAAACTTCTGCTTCAATAGCATTTTCACATGAAGGATATCTTCATCACTGTCACATGTCATAATCAAATCATCAACGTAAATGACAAGTAGCATAATACCTTTCTCTGTTTTTCTCACATAAAGTGAGAAATCTGCCTTGGAAATCTGAAAGCCAATAGTGACAAGATACTGTCCTATCTTGTCAGACCATGCTCTAGGTGCTTGCTTCAAGCCATACAAGGCTTTCTTCAACCTGCAAACAAACTCAGGATGAACATCATGCACATAACCTGGTGGCTGCTCCATATAGACCTCTTCTTGCAAGTCACCATGCAAGAAGGCATTCTTTACATCCATTTGATGTAAAGACCATTCCTTTGATGCAGCCATAGCAATGACTGCTCTTACGGTTGCCATCCTTGCAACTGGACTGAATGTTTCTTCATAGTCAACGCCATATGTTTGTGCATACCCCTTGACTACTAATCTTGCCTTGTATCTGTTCACAGAACCATCTGCATTGTGCTTCACTTTATAAACCCACTTACAGCCAATTGCATTCTTACCTTTAGGCAAAGGTACCAATTCCCATGTAGCATTTGCTTCCAAGGCATCCATTTCTTCATCCATGGCTTTCTCCCATTTTTCTTTTCCCATGGCTTGCTCAAAAGAAGTGGGTTCTGGTTCATGTATCACTTTGACCATATATGCATAGTGAATGGCTGTAAATCCATCATATTTCAGCCTATCCACAGGATACCTAGCTCTCGTAGACCTGCGCAAAGTAGGTTCACTCCCAGGTGCTCTCAAAACATCCCTGGTTTTCCTTACTCCAGGTGTAACAATAGAAGGAATGCCCAACTCATCATCAATGCTCTGTTCTGAGCCACTGGATTCACCATCCACATAAGAGTGACCTGCATTCACATCAAACATGGGCTGATCAACCTTCTCTTTTCCTTTTCGTGATACCTGCATACCACTATCTGCATTGCTTTGAGAAGATTCTCCTGATCTCAATCTACCTGTCCATGGTGAAGAATGTGAACCACTGCTAGAGGATGCTCCAGGTCCACTAATATTTTGTGACTGCTGCTGTGAATTCTGTGTAGCATTACCATTTTGTGCATCTACATCATCAATCACATTTACTGGTTTATACCAGCTACTCATCTCATCAAAAACAACATCTCTGCTCACTGTAAACTTACGAGTAGAAGGGTTATAGCATCTATACCCTTTTTGCTGCAGAGAGCAACCAATAAAGATGCACTTCTCAGCTTTTGGATCCAACTTGGATCTCAACTCATCTGGCACATGTACATAGGCAATGCAACCAAAAATTTTCAAATGAGAAATATCTGGTTTCCTACCAGTATACCTCTCCTCTAGAGTCACCCCATGTATTGCTGCAATGGGAGTCCTGTTCATTATATAGATTGCTGTAGCAACTGCTTCAGCCCAATAAAAATCTGGCATGTCTTTTTCATTGAGCATGGCACGAGATACCTCTCCAATATGCCTGTTTTTCCTTTCTGCAATTCCATTCTGTTGTGGGGTATGACTGCATGAATATTGCTGCTTTATGCCATGCTCCTGCAGGAACCTTGCAAACTCATTTGAGAGGTACTCTCCCCCTCCATCTGACCTTAGGCATTTTATTTGCAGGCCTGTTTCTTTTTCAACCATAGCTTTAAGAGTTTTGAAATGCCCAAAAACTTCACTTTTCTTTTTCATAAAATACACCCAAACTTTTCTGCTATAGTCATCAATAAAACTGACAAAATAATGACAGCCTCCAAGAGATGCAGCTTTAGTAGTCCACACATCAGAGTGGATTAATTCCAATGGCTTCTTACTCTCTTGAACATGTCTAGGAAATGGTTTCCTTGCCTATTTTCCAAACTGACAGGCTTCACATACCTTATGCATTTCTGCAACCTTGAATTTAGGCAATCCTGCAACAATGTTTTGGGCTTGCATTGATTTAAGTCACTGTACATTAACATGACCAATGCGTTTATGCCAGATATCAATATCTGCAACTACACCGGTCCCATGTGCAAACATTGCTGCACTCAATTCAGGCATGTCTGCATCCAATGTAAACATTCTGCCCTTCTTCTTTCCTTTTGCTATCAAGCGACCTTTATTTTTCATATCCTCAACAAAGCATCCATGAGGATTAAATCTGACCTGCAAGCCCTGCTCAACCATTTGACCAATAGAAACCAGATTCTTGGTGATATTCGGGACATGAAATACATCGGACATGTATTTCTTTTTCCCATCCTGCATAGACAAGGGAATTTGTCATGTGGTTTGATGCACCTGAGTCAACATACCATACATCATTGCTTTCTTCTGCACTTGTCACAGAATTGTTCATGTGCTGCACCATGAACAAATGCTCATTTCTGTCATCACCCTGTCTATTAGAAGATGCATAATTTCCTTGTTGCAGTTTTCCATTCATGATGTCATTCTGCTTTTTATAGCAGTCTTTAGCCATATGACCCATTTTACCACAGTAGTAGCATTCAACATTACTGTTTGCATTTTGACCTCTTTGCCATCCACCACGACCTCTTTGGCTACCCCTGCCTCTAGAGTTACCACGTCCTCCTCCATAGGACTAGTTTTCTTGAGTTTGCTGCATATTCTGATTTCTACCACGGCCTCCAAATCGGCCTCCTCTACCTCTGCCTCTACCTCTTCCAGCATTTGAGTAGAAGACAGCTTCTTTTGAAGTTCCTCCTGAAGAAGATGCACCACCATTTCTCTGCTCCTCAGAAATTAGAAGAGCAATCAACTCCTCAAAATCAGGAAATCTTTCACGGACAGAAATGGATGTTCGAAACTGTGCATAATCCTTTCCTAGACCATTCAAGGTCACAGAAACTAAATCATCATCTTCCACTGGCGACCCAATGGAAGCAAGTGCATCTGCAATCTTCTTCACCTTCATGTGGTAGTCATTGATGCTCATATTTTCTCTTTGCACATTATGCAACTCTTGCTTGAGCTGCATTTTCCTGGCTTGAGTATTTGTACTATACATTTTTGACAAAGTATCCCCTCCTTTGGCGTACTTGCATCCTGAATATGCACAATCATAGAGTCTGAAATACTGATAGACAGCCAGTATATAACTTTCCTGGCTCTCTCATGCCATGCTTTAAATGCCTGCATTTGCTGTTGATTGGGAACATCAGGAAGAACTGGTTCTTCTTCATTTCCTGCAACAAATTCCCAATATCCTTTTCCCATGAGGAAATTCGTCATTCTAAACTTCCATGCTTGGAAGTTGTTCTTGTCAAGCTTTTCAGTGACAATCTGTGAGAGAGAATCAGATGCCATTACAGAATACTGCAAAAAATTCTGTCACTGCAAAAAACACAGCTTCACCCTCACAAGGGCAAATCTGCAAAACTGGCGAAAGTGGTATTTGACCACATAGTCACTTCCTAGTGACGATTTTGCATCAACAAGCAACAGGGATGATTCTGTAACTCCTAATGTCTCTGCACACAAGCATACGATGCAATCTCTGTGGTAACTTTTCACCGACCTGTAGAACAGTGGTCGCACAGCATAAAACAGGGCCTTTTCCTAAGTGCGTGCAGAAAACTTCCGCCTTCAAAACAGGCCCTGAAATGGCCTCAAATCAAAAAAACAGGGTCGCCAATAGCTAAAGCTCTCTCCCGCAGCATATACTTCCCTCTTGCTTCACCGCGGAGGGCGTCTCAACCTGAGACAATGCACTCTTGCAATTTTCGGTTGTGCTACCTGCAGAGATCTGCTCCCAAAACAGAAAATGAAAGCAACACTGCTCCTCTTACCAGACCACCGCGAGCTTGGCTTGCTTTCTTGAGCTCCTTACCACGAACAAGGCTCTGATACCATGTCAAGATTGTGGTAGAGAAGGAAGGAGTCTCACTTGTAGCTTTCTTGCTTGCACAATGGGGGAAGACACACAAGGGTGGAGGCTGAAAACAGTTTTCCTCTTCTTAGTTGTGTAAGCCAAAAGATCTCTCTTACAAAGAAATAGAAGAACCCTATATGGGTCTCAAAACCAAACTCAACTAACTAAGGTGGCATACTAACTGAGCCACGAACTAGAGTAGATAAGGATAGCTATCATGTAGCTATTATTCATCGGCGGTGTACCAACCGCGTCTGCAACTGACAAGTCGGTGACATAAGTACTCAACGGTCACCCTGGCGTATCACGAGTGGAGCTCGATATCTCAACACCTGGATGGGTCAGGTTTTGTTTTGGTTTGACTTTGGGAATCGGACGTCCGATTTACCAGTGGTCCGATTTTGGGAATCAGACCAGGTGTATCAGGGCTAAGTGGCAGTCTTAAGGTCTGAGTGTCCGATTCTCAAAAATCGGACAGGCAAGTGTTCAATGAATCAGACAAGGGGGGTCCGATTTCGGGTGGTCCGATTCGTGCGAAGGGTCCGATCGGGCAGATTGGTCCGATTTCTAGAATTGGGCAGACTGGTCCGAGTGTCCGATCCTAGTGGTCCGATTGTGGGCGGGTTCGGTTCTGGGAATCGGACCAGGCAGGTGGTCCGATTGGTGACGTGTATTAATTCATCCGATCGGACAGGGTGGATCCGAGTCAAAGCGTTCGAGTCGGACAGGTTGGTCCGATTTCTAGTAGTCGGACAGGTTGGTCCGATCGGACGGTTGTCCGAGTGTTCGAGTGTCTGAGTGTCCGAGTCGGACGGGTTGGTCCGAGCGTCCGATTCTGGGAATCGGACACTGGGTTGGAAGTCCGAGTCCGCCGGTCCGATGGGCTTGCGCACACTGATTCGCCCAAATATCTCCAAATGTCTATTACTATTGACCACGAAATTCACCAGCGATGGAGTTGGAGTGGTGAGGGGGAGATCGGTTACCTGGGGATCGCCGAACACAATGTCCTCCGTGCCCTGGTCGGTCGGATGGTTGCCAAACTCGCTCTCTCTCTTTCTCTCTCTCTCTCACTCTCCGTTGGTTGGAAATGGGGGTTCTCTTGCCCTCCCAGAATTTATACCCTATTGGTTCTTCCCTGAACACTACAGATCCCTTTCCTGGCGTTTCCTACGCAGTCACCTTCGCATTTACTCTATTTTTCCCTTTTTTTGTGCGATTTTCTCCCTGTTTCACAACAGCAACCCTTCTGCCTCTTCGTGTGTGGTTTCCTACTGTTAATCTACCCTAAAAACAACATAAATTGAAAGCAAAACACTGAATTAGTTTCTCCATGTTTTCCAATCATCAACAACCAGAATATACCAAAATACTTACCTGTTCTGAAGATCGAAAACACCCAACCTCCTACCTATCTCAAGCTCCATTTCGGGGATGAATACCCTACTTCGATGCTCGATATGAGGTGCGCAGGTGCTCAAGCTTGAATCCATTGGTCCCGGCAACAACGGAACCAAAATGTGGGAGCTTTCACTCAACCGCCGAGACCCTCGGACCGCTTATTCTTTCAAGCGTTTCAAGCGAGCTCCAATGGCTATCTCTCACCTAGCCGACACGCCGTCGATCCTACAAGTGTAGTGAGCTTACCTTGATGCTCAATTGAGTGCCCTCCTTCCTCTTGCACTCCGGTAGCTCCACGATCCTAGATGCTAGCTCAAGCATCCTCAAGCCTCCTCCATCTCCAAGCTCCATCCTCCATAGCCGTGTGCGCAAGAGAAGAGAAGAGGAAGGAGGAGAAGAAGGGGAGAGGAGAGGGTGAAGAGCTTCACCCTCTTGATCCCTCACTCTCTCACACACACTCACTCCCTCACACTCTCACACTCCCTCTCTCAAGAGCACACACAAGCAAGAAGGAGAGAAGAAGAGAGGAAGAAGAAGACTTCCTTTGCCACACACCAAAGAATGAGCTTCTCATTTACTTTTCAACTTTATATACAAAACCCTAAATCCCCTTTTGGGCGGTCATTCCCTTTTCCCCTTTTTACATAGCCGGCCATAGCCTAGGCCCTTTCTCCCATTGTCCTTCTATCTTTCTAGCTTCCTTTTTACCGTCCATCTACATTTACAAATTGCACGGGTGAGAGCCCGTGCGCTCCTTTACAAGATTTTAGGGTGTGCCTTTTTATTTAAAAATGCGCCTTTCCCCTTTTGTATTTTCCTTGGACTTTTAAGGTTGCCCTTTTCTCCTTTTCTTTCTTCAGTCGGGCTACCTTTTTTCCTCCTTTTCCCTGCGTCTTTTCCACTTCCTTTTGCTTTCTTCGTGTTGGGGTTAACAATGACAAGTTCCATCTCTCTGTGAAGGACTAGACCGTCCTCGACCTCTAGGGAAAGATCTCCCCCTGCCTCTATGCATGAAGTTACCACGACCAAAGTTACCTCTTCCACGAGCAAAACCATCATTACCACAACCAAATGAAGAGCCTCTAGCTCTAGATGAGCTGCCACGACCTCTCTGGTGATAGAAAACACTGTCTCCACTTGCATTTTTGCCACTGCTAGATGCATTCAATCACAACTTGATTTCTTCTGTAAAGTAACAATCCAATAAGCTCCTCAAAGTTAGGCATAGAGCCTCCTCTAATTGAAATAGAGGTATCCAAAGATTTGAAAGCTGGTCAAAGTCCATTTAGTGTCACTGACACTAAATTATCATCATCAACAAGTGCATTAATGGATGCAAGGTCTTTTGCAATTTGCTTGATTTCTGCCACATAGTCACTGATACTGCGATTGCCTCTCCATGCACCATGTAATCTCTGCTTGAGTTGTATCTTACGAGCCTCTGTACATGTTCCATACATTTTTTCTATGATTTCCCATGCCTCCTTACAAGTACTTGCCTTTTTTATATGAGGAATCAAGGTTTCTGAAATACATATGGAGATCTAATGTAAAACCTTCCTATTCTTCCCTGTCCAATCCTTGTACACTTTCTTTTGCTCTTTAGTTGGATAGAACTTATGGACATTCATCATCACCTGTTAGGAGGTCCCATAGACCTCTACCAATAAAAAAATTCTCCATCCTATAAGACTAAACACTATAATTGTCTTTGGTCAATTTCTCTCCCACAATCTGAGTGATCTATGCCATGCAAGACATTATGGCTATTGCAAATTCAGAAAAACTAGCAATATAAACTGTCCACATGGTGTTCAATAACAAGCCCCAATATCTGGAACATCAATGGTCCAATCCGAGACCAAAAAACATAAAAAATAGCCCAAAATGCATGTAAAAATAGCTTCCAGCAATATGACTATCATACATGTGTCCAAAAACTGTCATATGCATCCATCCATGGCCAACATGTCATACATTCAGCTCCCAACAAGAAACATCCAAATCGGATTCCAAACGATGTCTGTATGACCCAAAATGTATCAAAAACACGGGCTTAAAATCAACCAATCTTGTTGCCTTTTTTTGTAATTTTTGTGCCAGGAATGAGGTCCTAGTCAAAGCTAAAGCTACACAAATTTTTTGCAATTTTTTGGCCTCCAAAATGATACCCGTAAGTTACATAGATACCCGCCTTTTTGACCTTCAAATATCTAGTTCAGCTTTGCAGTAGTGTGCAATCTCTAACTATGAACCAGTTCAGAGAATAACTAGGTCATGGACACTCCAGTGTGAATATAGCTCTTGAAAATAACTAGTTTTGAATGTCCAATGTGAATACACGACAATTATTAATTATAAGCTTTAGTGTTTCAGGCTTACTAAAGCTTATCCAGAAGGAAAAGGAAATTAGCATGAGCTGACGACAACCATTCATGGTGTTGATTTTCTGACTTAGTCCATGTTGCTTCTTTTCTCTTCGCGAACGGAGCAATGATGATGTCCTCTGCCCAGCTTGTTCATGCACTCAGGTTTGAACCTCACGATTGATTGTCTTATGGGATTGTGAGGGGTTTGGTTTGCCAAGCTCTTCGCAAGCTCTAGCTTCATTAGTTTTAGCTCCTCCTAGCCAGTCAATTGCTGTCCATACAGACCTGCAGTACCACCAATTGTTGCTGCTCCCACAACTAGCGTTGCCTCTTGGACCAATCGTAGCCCCGTCACCAGCCATTGATGCTTCTACCACCAATGTTAGCTCTATTTGTTGGTTGCAATGCTGCTTTCAGGGTCACTCACACCACCAGCCGCTTGGCCCAGTTGCATGCTAGCACCACCTGTCTCTGCCTGCGTTGTACCCTTTCAAACCCCATGTTATGGAGAAGAGAGCTTGTAAAGTACTGGGAGGATAAGGTCACAGAAGAGCCAAGAAAGGTCAAAGGCTATGAAGCCCAACCCAAATGGCATTGGAAGATCTAGGACACCAATTTTGAGGCATGGATGGGCTTTTGCAACATGCTACCAAATGAAAGGGATGAGCCAACCTACATGGCTTACTCGAGGTGCCATGATGTGGATTTTGACCAGGGGAAGCATGGCAATTATGACTTCCCTTTGATCTACAATGTCACTACCGCCACTTCTGAAGAATACATGACCTTTGGAGCAGAAGACCTTTGACCCTCCATTACCCCCTTTTTGGACGAGTTCATGACATGCCCTGACCCCACTTTCCTTACCACTTGTAATTACATCTGCCTCTTGCGACTTCTACAAAAAAAAAAAACAGTTGCCTAAGAAGGGCACCGACAACCCCTCTATTTTTTTATCAATGTAGGGATAGACAGCTATACAATGACTTGCCTAATGTTAAGGGCTACTCTCTTGCTAACTTTTTACATGAGCCTTACTGAAACAAATGAGTGACAACAGGTTCTCAAAATGTAATCATCATTTCCTCTCTACTACCCTTCTCAATGTAAGGATTAACCAAAAGGGCTACATGCAAAGCCATGCATTCCTTAGCAAATCTCATAGTCCACCCGAAAATGTAACTATTGAAGACCATCAAGAGGAGGTTTAGTGTACCCCCAATGTAGCTCCCAAAAAAAAAGAGATAAGAGAAAACAAAGAAAAGACCCACTCAAAGCAATAAGAAAGGAACATAGATCTTTCTCAACTAGTGTCAAAGTGCCACAAACATTGCACCTAAGGGTTCTCAATCTAGATACATTCGGTGGCCTCACCGGCTCCATGCCTAACAATCTAGCCCTCCCTATCCCCTCACTTCGCACTTAGGGCATATCAAGGGAAGGACACAACTAAGGAGTTTGTGTTCGCCTAGACATGTCACCCTAAGTCACACCCACAACACCTCCTCTTGTACATAGACTAGGTCCCCAAGTGTGGGACAACACCATAGGCTTCTCTGAGGTTTGACCCAACTCCCAGTTTCATTGGCACAAACACCATGCACTACACAATGAGGTAGACACACCCCTAGGTAGTGCACTTCCTCTTTCTTTTTAGGTACATTCGACAATCTACAATCAACCACCGACCTTGGAGGCCTCGTTACCCACTCAATCTACTCTCGTCCTCCACAGTCCCACATCCATTTTGAAATGCTTCTTCTCCACGTCCAATTGCCATGAAGCCCCATCATTGACCCACATGGCAACCATTCAACCACCCGAGCCATCATCAACAAGTGCTAGCAAAAGTGCCATGGGATTGACACTCTCAGCTAGGAGGGGGTAATCTTAACCATAGTGCAAGGAAAGCAAAAAAAGAATTAAAAAGATGTAGGGAAAAGTAGAAAAAGGTGGCCCAACCAACTCAAGAAATAGGAGAAAAAAGGCCAAAAGTACAAGGGAAATCTTAAGAGTTCAGGCCAAGCACAAAAGAGGAAAGACACATTTTAAATATAAAAGCATACTCTAAATCTATATAAAAGAGTGCCAAGCTCCCTCCTGTGCAATTTGTAAATGTAGACGGGCATGGATGAAGGAACAATCTAAATAAGAAGGGAATAGGGAAAGAGGACCTAGGCTAAAATGGCCAGACATGTAAAAAAGGAATGGGTGCCCAAAAGGGATAAGGGCTTGTATAAAAGGCAAAAAGTGAATGAAGAAGCTCATTCTTGTGTGTGGCCAAAGCTAGCTCTCTTCTTCTCTTCTTCTTCTCATTCTTGCTTGTGCTTGTGCTTGTGCTTGAGTAAGGAAGAGTGAGGGAGTGAGGGAGTGAGTGTGTGAGAGTGAGGGACTGTGGTGGAGAAGCTCTCCATCTTCTCCTCTCTTCTTCTTCTTCTCTTCTCTTCTTTTGGCTTGCACACAACAATGGAGATTGGAGCTTGAGGATCAAGCTTTCTTGGGCTTGCACCTTGAATCATGAAGCTACCAAAGTTCTTGAGGGAGAAGGCAACTCGATCGATCATGTAGGTAAGCTCACTATGCTTGTGGATGTGAGAGTGTGCATGGCTATGTGAGAGGTAGCCATTGCACTTGGCTTGAAACACTTGAAGCAATAAGCAGTTTTGTTGGCCTTGGAGGTTAAGGAAGAAGCTCCCACACAAAGTAAAGTTTTTTTCTTCTCCTAGAATGATTTTGACCATTTTGATATCCATGCCTAACATGGGCAAGTAATGCTACAATATGCTCTTGCATTGGCATGATAGATGATGTACCAATCTCTTCTCTACTTACACTTATAATCAAAGAAAACCATAATTTAGGATAACTATCATTAGATTACAACAAGGGTACACTATCACATACAAGAGCATTGCCTAGAGAGAGAGAGAGAGAGAGAGAGAGAGAGAGAGAGAGAGAGAGAGAGAGAGAGAGAGAGAGAGAGAGAGAGAGAGAGAGAGAGAGAGAGAGAGAGAGAGAGAGAGAGAGAGAGAGAGAGAGAGAGAGAGAGAGAGAGAGAGAGAGAGAGAGAGAGAGAGAGAGAGAATCTTTGTATTGAGCGTTTAAATTGGTCAAATCCGAGCACATCTATAACCTACATAAGCAACACTAATCCAACTCTTCTCATCTATTGCATGAAGAGCTTTGGCAGGTTTTTTTAATATAAATGGGAAAGGAAGGAAAAACTTAACAATGATGCAGAACACAAGCTTCACCCAATTCGAAGCAGAATTTGGATAAAATAACATTTCAATTTTGAAGAAAAATAGAGTTGAACTGAGGATAATTAATGACAATATTACTCAACTTTAAGTCCTAACAAATTAAACATGCTTTAAGAAGTTGAATTGAGGATAACTAATGACAATATTACTCATCTTTAAGTCCTAGTAACAAATTAAGCATGCTTTAAGAAGTTGAATTGATAGCTTCCATTTAGATAATTGAAAACATCATAAGGAATGGGTGCCACTGCCTCTTGTGTAGCCCCTTTTAGTATAGCTTGGGCCTCTTGTTGTCTCTTGGTATTGATTTTTTCACCCTTGGCTTTATCTTTGATATTTTTTTTTCACTCTCCTCTTAGGAAGTTTTCTTTGTAGTAGTGTAATGGTTGTGCATGTTCAATCCACACTTGAATCCTTTTCCTAATAGTTGTGTCACTTACTTGCAAATATCACAACCAAGAACACATTACACATCATTACCATACAAGAAAATTGGCATGCCCCATGGTGATATGCACACTAATGGAAGAGAAATAATACAAAGACAAAAAAACAACTCATTTTGGCATTATTCATGTGCTTGTTGATGTTCCAGATGATGCTAATGCAGTCATTGTAGAACTCATGCAGCATGCCCATGCCCTATGGACAACCCCGTTCACCTTGATCCTGACATAATCGACTGATTGTGTAGATGCACAAGTAATGGATATGGAGTTGTAGCCCTTCCACCCTTTCAAATGAATAGAAGAGATTGTGCATACATGGCCAACAAGCATTGTTACACTCATGGAATCCACCTATGTTGCTCCTCTACTTGTGAAATTATTGCTTGCTTCAAAGTAGTGCCATGTGTGTGTGTGTGTGTAGAGAGAGAGAGAGAAGAGAACATAGATGTGTGCATTTGATAAAAGACTTCCTCATAGTAATGAAGAGTTTCTAGCCGATTGACAGAGTTTAATCTTTAGGAATATGTTTAAATAATGCCAAAGGTGTGGAACCACTAGGAACCAATTGTAAATCTTAAGATACAACTAACAATGCTATAAGGTCATTATAATCAACGTGTCAGTTCTCACATATTAGATTCTTTTAACCATGTAAACTTTTGTACTATATTTATATTTGAGCAATGTTTGTATCACTAAGTCACCTTTGATTTCTTATGTGCCAATCTAGATTTTGAAATAAATAATCAAAAGGTTTTGCCATGTTCATGGCCCTTAGTGCTAGCATGTTGGTATGAGTAGGTTATGGGTTTTGAGACCTTGGTTCTCATATCCCATTTAATGCACTTGTTTTTGCATCATGATATACATTCAAGATCACATGTGTTCAATTTGTGTGACCCAGTAATAGCTAGTGGCAAGGATGATAATAGATATATATGTACAAGTCCCCACTTCAATGTAGCCCATGATATGTATAAATTCAAGAATTGCATGGTATTGAAGAGAGCTACAAGTAATACATAGAAAAATAGCCAACACATTGAAGAGAGCTATCACTATGGCTCAAGAAAGAGAGATACCAATAATCATCAACAGTCATCATCATCTATGTAAGGTACATCACAAAATGGGAACTACCATTCCAACATTACTCAAACCAGCTACCACTATGGCTCAAGAAAGAGAGGTACTTGTTATGATCAACATTCAACATCATCTATGTAAGCTACATCACTAAATGACAACTACCATTCCAGAATTACTCAAACCAGCTAGCATCCTATCCATTCTAGGCATTAAAGTGCCATACAAACAATCATTAGGGAAAGCCAATGTAGACCCCAAAGTTTCTCACACAAGTATTATTGATTAAATAATTAATCAATCTATGCCTATAGATTATGATGTTTCATCCTACTTCTTGGTTACTACCTCGAGATTAATCTAAATTGGGCTAATATCCTTGACTATTCATACAAAAATACAGAGT